>NW_017619273.1:69376-746415 GCF_001879475.1 Ipomoea nil | reverse complement strand
CTCCATAACCAGAAACGAAGAATAACCCACCTTCCTGGCGATCCACGTCAGTTAAAACTTCATTGTATATTGCATTTTGTTCGTCTGTTAACTGCCTTACCAATTCTTGGTTCTCTTTCTCCTGTTCGCCACGATCGTATGCTAATTCTTCTTGAATCAACCTATTTGCAATAATATGTAACGCCCACCAAAATTGGCCGTTGGCATCTCAGGATAGTCCTTCAAATCTTACCATGATTAGATAATAAGTTCTCAATCTGAAACTAAAGCAAAGTTCATTTTTGTGGGAATCGGTCAACACAAAATCTGCATAAATATATATAAAAATTTGTTGTTATAACCAAAATACTTTAAACTGGACTTAATAGTCTTAAAAAAAATGTACGATTACCTCTGTTCTGCAGTGTGAACGGATTTTGTATTGGGCATCGTCTGATAGATGTTGCCAAACGGCATGCCAAACTATTTCCGGTTTCCCCATGCAACTGCTCATTAGTAATGTCACGAACAATCTCCTCAATTGATCTGCTGACGCCCAACTACTGGCTTCATCTATTGCATCAACATATTCGTTGTCATCATCAACTAAACCCCTTGCATAACACGCATCTCTAAATGAGTCATATTGGACTCCATTTACAGTCCTAATATCTTCGTAACTTTTAGGGCCGCGTACTTTGTTCAACAAACACCTCAAATAGAAGATTTCACCAGTAGCTGGAGGGACATAGAATATACGTCCTTATGGAGAACCCTTTCTTTCGTGGCTGCCATTTTCTAAGGTCTTTCTTCCAAACGAATCTTGTTGGCATCTCAACATAAGTAAGCTCTCTGGCATTGGGGTATGTTTTATTAGCTTCGAACCATTCTAAGAACATGCTCTGTGCTATCGTAGGTCTATTCACAATGTTCTCAACTGCATCATCATCTGCAAATATCACACTCTGTTGATTAGGAAGGTGAAAGCTTAACCTCTCTACCGAAGGCGCACGAAGTTGTATATCAAACCCAAACAGACGCCAGACCGCTTCACACGGGGATATGTACCTACAGTCATAGTACATATTTATCTCATCTACTGCTTTGCCATTCTCGTCATCATTGCCTGTTTTGTAAAAATTCTGCTGTTACTCGATCAATGACCCTTGTTAACATACTTGAACAGGTACTTTATTGACCTTGATTGGTTGCACCCACTCGACATTTATATGAGCCTTGTACTTGAGCAATAAATATCTATTGTGCGGTACCACATACCTGTTGTCCAAGGCGATCCCGTTCTTTGTAACTACACTGCCATTGTCTCTCCTTCTATATACCGGGTAACCATCGTCATCAAACGTAGAACTATCAACAAATCTCTTAGGAAAATGTTTAGAGCATCGTGCATTTACCATGCATGGAGAATTTGTCCTGGCTTTTCCACATGGACCATGCATGATAAATTCCTCTACCGCCTGGTAATACTCAGCATCTTTCTTTTCATCGGGGAATCTCTGCTGAAATTATGTTGTCTAGAGTGAGAACTTGCCTAACTTCTTTACTTTTCTCCCAGAAAAAGCAATATATGAGCATGCGGAAGACCTCGCTTTGAAACTCAATTGTATATATGACTGTAACAACATACAAATAAACATAATAAGGTTAAGCAATTACATAAAATTTATTTAGATTAATTGATTTAAAATACAATAACAAAATATTACCTCCGGCAACAGGGCCAAATAGTTGATTCTTTCGACAATCAGCTATCAAAGCATCCAACTTAATCTTAAATAAGCGGCAAATTATGTCCGACCGGTCTTCTGGCTTCAACCTTTGATCTTTTAAAAACCGTTGCACCTCAGGCCACTTCGGATTGCATGTAAAGGTTATAAATAAATCTGGGTATCCAATCCATCTACATATTGCCATTGCATCTTGGTAGTTTTGTATCATATATCTAGCACCACCCGTAAAACTCGAAGGTAGTATTATTCTACGACCTTGGGCTGCAGGGCTTAAATCACCCCTCGTCAAAGCATCAGTCAGTCCACTGTAACTCTCACACCTTAGGCTTTTTTGGTGTGTCCTTATATAAATTAGTCTTCCAGACTCAACCATTGTGTAGCCATCTACAACGAATTGTTGGAACAACCACTTTGCAAATAATATGGTACTTGGAGCTGACTGTCTAGATTGTATGCGGTAGCAAAAAAACTCCCTGGGGCTAATCCTTTGTCTACCACCAGAAGAGCGCTTGCCGACTACGTCGGCGAATGCAATGTCCTCCCGATAACCATCTTCGCCATATGGAAACAGAATAGGGTATTGCAGTGGTAAGTATGAAGGATTTAATTCAGTAATCCTCTGTAGTTGGCCACCCTTCGATTGAACAATAATATCACGCTCTTCAATACTGGTATCCAGATCGCCAACGATTAAAGCTGCTACTTCAGACACTTGAGGCAGATTATATGTCCTAGCATCTCTAGTTCGTTTTCCCAACAACTTTATTTTTACTTCGGCGCATGGATTAATATCCAACTCAGACATAGCCATGCGAAAAGACTTAACCAAGACATTATTTTCATCCAGGTCTTTCTGAATGACATTCACTATTTCTACATGAATGTCATCTTGGTCACCAATACCCCTACAACAACATATACTTGGAATTGATATTTATTTAGATAAAAAATAGTATTCAAATGTGTAATTACGGAAACTTCTTTACCTCACAGCATTTATACGGTTGTTCCTTTCATTTGCCGTGTCGTATATGTATAACTGGGCAAAATGAGGTTCTTTGCCTTGTTCTGGAAGTAAAGTGCCCATTAGGTGGTAGTTTTGACCACTTAATCGAAAAATTGGAGGTGCTCCACCCTTGTTCACGTTCTTGTCAATTTTTCCACCCATGGATGTGAAGCAGAACATGTTGTTGTAGGTCCTAATGTTGTGTAAAAATTCTTTTGATAATTCGTCATTGCCGAAAAAGAGATCAAATATACCTTTTGGTGGCAACTTATTATCCGGCAATTTGATCTTCCCATTGTTGCAACACAACATAAACAGTGGCGATGCTTTTGTTGACAATTTTTCTTCCTTTCTTCAAACCAAAACATAGCCCCACAATGTACGCACTGATTTGTTGCATCACCAAAATCGCAGTATTGACCTGAAACCAAATATATACAAATTTAAATACTGATTTATATTTGCTGTATATATAAAACAAACAAACATACATACCATTTTGTGGACCAAATGATGTCCCAATTCCCGAGGTCTGCCTTACAGCGTCACCCGATAAATTTGCATATGAAATTAAAAAACATTTAAAAATTATTTTTAATATTGAAAGACTGACCATATGTACTTTACTTATATTTGTTTGAAACACCACAGGGTAGTATTTTAGTACCAGCTATGTTCTGATTTGGGACATCGCTCACCGCATTGTTACTTTCATCTTCAAAGGCAGGTAGCAAGTCTCTGGTTGTTACCTGGTCTTCGACAATTGCATATTTATCTAATGGTTTACGAATTGCAAATTCATCTCCTATTTGTGTATTGGATTGCTGTACTGTACACATACATAATATTAGACAAATTTAAAGAATAACAATATTTAAAGTGACAAATAATTGAAACCACTACATTTTATGGTACTGTAAAAAAAAATAATTTGGTAGCACGTAGTAACATAAAAAGGATAGAATTCTTAATACTATAAATTAAATACACCTAACATTATAACTTATGGTAACCTAGAATATGAAATAGTAATTTAACTGTATAAGTATTATTATATTTTAGTGGAAAAATCACATGGTAGACCATGGTCCACAATAATATGTTCACCATTAATAGAAATAAAAGAGAAAAAAGTGTATTTCACTAAGTAGAATCTATGGAATTAATTACACATATCAAAACAAATGAAACTATTTTAACAAAAAATTAGAAATTGAGATTCCAAAATAAATCATATATCAGCCAAAAATCCACACATACTTATATGTACCATGAGTTAGATTATAATTAAATTCACAATGAGTCTATAGCAATTCAGCTTAGGGCATTTACCGGTAGTGATGTTACTCAATGGTGTGATATATTCAGAGAAACATCCTCGCTGGGGATTTGTGTAAGGATTAGCTGTCGTACGTTGGTCTTGATCTTGAGCAGTATTATTCGTACAAGATGAGCCACCGAAATGATTTGCTGTGATTTAAAATATACCATCAAATTAAGAACTAATTCCAATAATTATAACTCGAAACAATTCAGTACACATAACAAAAAAAAAAAAAAAAAATCACTTGCACAACTTTAATACGTAATGGAATATAATTATGTAGACGATGGTCCACATTCTAACTTAAATACAATTCAAGTACGACAAAAACTATATATGATTAAGTACAATGTAATCAATTAATTACATCTAATCAATTAATTACAAATTGATATTAAACATGAATTACATTATAATTATACCATTTAATTTTACAAAAAGCTTCGAACAAATAACAGTATAACGATATTTAAATTAACAATGAATATATAAAAAGGATAGAATTCTTACTATTATAAATTAAATACACGTAACATTATAATTTATGCTAACCTAGAATATGAAATAGTAATGTAATTGTAAAAATATTATTATATTTTAGTGGAAAAATCACATGGTAGAGCATGGTCCACAATAATATGTGCACTGTAAATAAATAGAAATAAAAGAGAAAAGAGTGTAATTCACTAACTAAAATCTATTTAATTAATTACACATATCAAAACAAATTTAACTATTTCAACAAAAAATTAAAAATTTATTTTTAAAAAATAAATCATATATAAGGCAAAAAATAGTGAGATTACAATTCCACACATACTTATATGTACAATGAGTTACATTATAATTAAATTCACAATGATTGTATAGCAATTCAACACCGGGCATTTACCGGTAGTGATGTTACTCGATGGTGTGATATATTCAGAGAAACATCCTCGGTGGGGAATTGTGTAAGGATTAGCTGTCGTACGTTGGTCTTGATCTTGAGCAGCATTATTCATAAAAGATGAGTAACCGAAATGATTTGATGTGATTTAAAATATACCATTAACTTAAGAATTAATTCCAATAATTATAACTCGAAACAATTCAATACACATCACAAAAAAAAAAAAAAAATTCAATTGCACAACTTTAATACGTAAACGAATAGAATTATGTACACAATGATCCACATTCTAACTTAAATACAATAGAAATGTAAAACTATATATGATTAAGTACAATGTAATCAATTAATTACACCTAATCAATTAATTACAAATTGATATTAAACATGAATTACATTATAATTATACTATTTAATTATACAAACAGCTTCGAACAATTAACAGTATAAGGATATTTAAATTAACAATGAATGTATATCAATTCATATATTGGGATTTAACATTACTGATGTTACTGAATGGTGTGATATCCGGAGAGAAACAACATCCCAAAGGATTTTTGGCAGGATGATTTGGCGTATGTTGCTCCTTACCTTGACCAGCATTAGTCATTAATGATGATTTGAAAAAATTATTTGCTGTATGAAAAAAAAATCAATTAAAAGAGGATAAAAACAACAGTAAGTAGAACAGTTAACATTTTTTAAATTAATCACACATAATGCTATTCGTTACGCTAGCTTATGATTGTAAATTGTAATTGTTTTAAATAAGACTTACATAATAAGTAGACTTATAAAAAGGTTTTATAAATTCACAACGATGCTATATCAATTGAACTTAGTGGATTTACCGTTAGTCACGTTACTCAAGGGTGTGATGTTTTGAGACAAACACCCTCCAAGAGGAATGCGGGCAGGATTTCTTGTCGGAGACTGTTGTTTTGCTTGATCAGAATTATTCCTTGATGATGAGTTGCCCAATTCATTTTCTGCGAATTAAAATACAACATTAAATTTAATAATAATCCAAATAACTAAAAATCATAAAAATGAATTACACATAATACAACTAACAGTACATACTTAATTTCAAATTTTTAAAAATTTACCTAACAATTATTTACAAATTAGTGGTGTGCCACTAAACACACCTTACGGATAATCTAATTGTGAAATATATATAACCTGAAATGGTAATGGCTATATAGTAACACTAATTTTATTTGACAAAATCTTAAGTATAACATTGTCCACAATAAATACCATTACAATTGTTAAGATTATATATCTAATTAATTACACATAACAATTAAAAATTAAATAAATAAATAAATAACTATATACATATCTATATATTTATTTATTAATTTATATCTTTAACCTCTTTAAATATATTATTTTCGGTATATATATAATTTTCCGAATATAATTTATATATATATATATATATATATATATATATATATATATATATATATATATATATATATATATATATATATATATATATATATACAATAATATTTCCAATATTAATGTTTTTTCTGTCGGAATTTCGAGAGAAGAGGAAGAAGGGTCTACCCTTCTCCTTCTCTTGAGCTCTCCTTGCTCTCATGTCTGAACAGATCTGTTCTTCACCTCTCCCTACGATCTTACTATCTTTCTCTGTCAAGCCTAAATCTAGATCAGTCCTAAGTCCTAATCTCCGATTCAACTGTTCTTATTGAACATTGTTCCCGGAGAAATTGTAGTCGGGTCTCGCTTAGCATCGATCCGATTAGCAGTACACAATCCCGATCTTTCCTTTCTGTGAAAGATCTTAGTGTTCAACAACGGTAAATCGTGGCAATCGCGTTTCAGTGAAGGTAATTCTCCAATTCTAAGGTTATTAATTTGTCAATCTACACTAAATTTGTTTAGGTTTCCTACTTTTCGTTGTTGTTTGTTCTAAATTTGATCTACGTTTCTTGATCTATGCATGCATATCAACAATCATAGCTGAATTTTTTTGATTTCAGATTTGTCCTCTTCATAGCCATTAGGGTTCTAAATCGTATTTTTTGTAATGTTGCTCTAAAAACACCAAAGAGAAAGTACTCTTAACTGTTTAACAGTTATTTTCAAAATGGTATAGCTATATTATTATTCACACAAACCCTAACCTGTTTTCGACTTTATCATGTTCTTTTTTAAGAACATACTGGAATTTTTTGAGGAGATAGAGAGCATAAACAGAACCGCAGATGAAGAGGATGCTAGAATGAAGCTTAATTCGAAGTATGAAAAAGATAAGTTTCGAACTTACCTTTATTTTCATCACTTGGTTTCCTTTTGATGCCTAAAATTGTTGATTTAGTGATTTTCCTCATTGCTGTCTATTGTGTTTACTTGAAAATGTAGATGTGATTTGTGTCTTTACCTGTGGTCTGAAATTGGAGAACTGTGTTGGTAGTTAGATGGGGCAAAGCTGATAATATGGCTTCATTGTACTTTATTTTACTTTTGCCTGGATTTTGAAAATAGGATTGGAACTGAAGAGTTTTCTCTTAATAGTAATGATAGCTGCCCATCAATTGTATTTAATGTTTAGGAAATGTGTTTCTTTTCCTAAGAATGATTAAGTAATAGTTAACAGGCCAATATTTCCCACTGATCCAATTTCTTTAGCTGATTTGTAAGAACATGGAACACACACCCAATTACTCACTGGTTCTAGAACTATTCATTTTTCTCTTATGGCAGTGGCTGACATTATTCTTCAAATAAAAGTATATTTTCTTTTTTTTAGTTAACACACTAATGTTATTTAATTTACCAATCTTGAATTGTAATGCTGTTATGTAATTTCTTTCTAAATGTGCCTGCCAATTTATTCAATGTATGTGTTGGTATTATTTATTCTGGACAGAAAGTCTAACTTTTTTTTTATTCTTTTTAGAGCAATTGAAGAGCAGCAGGCACAAAATAATCACCACGGCCACATCAGAAAATAAGTTAAGACTATATCTTGATTGGTGTTACATTAGATGAGTTTGCACTGTTATAGTTGCACAGTTTGTAAGACTGTTCTAAGAACATTGAACACATACATTGATTATTTGATTCTACTTATTAAATATTATGAACACATTCTAACCATTTTAATTTTTTTGGGTATTTTTTTAAGAATGGAATAATCCAAGCTATGGAGACATTGAAGAATGGGTCCCAGAAAAGAACCAAGCAATCAAAGACCACTAAAAGCATTATGGTCATATAAGCAAATAGGTTAACACTTTATCTTTATTTGGCTGTCTTTAGATTAGTTTGTATGCATATACTTGCATAGTTTGTAACTTTGTTCACTTTATGCGAGTGTATGCTTTTCCTCTTATTAAATATCCTGAACACAAATTCTAACAATATTTTTTGTTGTTATTCTTATTAGAATGAAATCATCAAGCTTTGAAGAAATTGAAGAGCAGCTGTCATAAAAAAAACCAATCAATCAAAGACCACTAAAAGCAATAGGGTCATACAACGAAATAGGTTAAGACTTCCTCTCTACTTGGCTGTAGTTAGATTAGTTTGTATGGATATACTTGCATACTTTGTAAGTTTGTTCACTTTAATTTGTAAGGCAATATTGTTCCATCACTGGCCTTTAATTTGGGTGCATTGTTTGGTTCTATATAAGTATAGAATTGAGTAATGTTAGCAAAGTAATGCTAATACCTTTTTTTTTCTCTTTGGTCAACACTGGTATAACTATTCTGTATATATCATAATATTCTTTCACTGTGTTTTATTGCAAGCACTAAGTTTATTTTGTAAATATTAGACACATTCAGTAAAATGTCCTTGTTCGGGAAATGGTGCTCGACTATCGACCAAATTCCTTTATTTTATTAATAATTGTATTGTCTTTGACATCTTGTTTTTGATGCATTATTTTAGTCTATATAAGCATACATTTGTTTTTTTTTTTTTGCATGATAAACTCTTTTTTAAAAGCAGATTCTCATTTTTTTTTGTCAAAACAGTAATATAAAATCCTTTTTTTTTTTACTATTTGCTTAAAACTGGTATAATGTTCTTCTATGTATAAGGAGATTATTTAATTGTTTTTTATTGGCAAAAACAAATTTATTTTATTAATAATAGACACCTTGAAAAATGTCTTTGTGTCACAAATGGTCCTCGAGTATTGACAGTGTTAATCAATTTGTATTTCTATTGTATTTGACCTCTGGGATTTTTTAAATTATTGGATTTTATATTACTATAAAAGTCAGATTTGTGTAGGATAAAGACATTTTTCCGTTTAAAGGAGAATGTTTGTTTTATATCTACATAAAACAGTAATGTAAATGACTTACAAAATTCTTCTTTTAGTTGCTTTTATCTGATTTCTTTCTAAATGTGCTAGAAAACATTGATGGATTCCAGCTTGAACATCAGTTGTTTGGATAGATGCAAACAGAGTAAAGGAAGATTGTGCAAATAGGTAATTGGAACTAACACCCTTTTTTTACATGACCTAAATGACTTGACAAAATTCTTCTTTTAGTTGCTTTTATCTGATATCTATTTAAATGTGCTAGAACACATTGATGGATTCCAGCTTGAACATCAGTTGTTTGGATAGCTGCAAACAGAGTAAAGGAAGATTGTGCAAATAGGTAATTGCAACTAACACCCTTTTTTTAGAACAGTACATTTACATGTAAAGTCTTAGAATTGCAAACAGAGTCAAGCTGATTGTGCAAATAGGTAATTGAAACAAAATCTATTTTATACGCACTTTATATTTTAGATATAAAGTCTTAGAATTGGGAATAGGAACATACAAAAAACACAACTTCAAAGTCTAAATTGCTTGGCAAACTATTTACATCCTGTGGACTACTAAAACCGACTTTGCTTGCCAAACTATTTCAATCCTGTTTGCCTTCTAAAAACTTGGACACCTAGCATGTTTGCTGCAAAACAGGCACAACATATTTAGATCTAAAGTCTTAGAATTGGAAATAGGAACATATGAAAAACACAACTTCAAACTCTAAATTGCTTGCCAAACTATTTCCATCCTGTTTGCCTTCTAAAACCTTGGCCACCTAGCATCTTTGCTGCAAAACAGGCAAAACATATTTAGATATAAAGTCTTAGAGTTGGCAATAGGAACATATGAAAAACACAACTTCAAACTCTAAATTGCTTACCAAAGTATTTCCATCCTGTTTGCCTTCTAAAACCCTAAACCCTAGCATCTTTGCTGCAACTTGGACACCTTTCATCCTTTTTCTGAATAACCTGAAAGCAAAATTAGAAAAACTCCAAAACAGGTTCGAATAGCAGTACATACACCAATTTATTGTACTAAACAGTTAGGAAATTACTAAAAGCATTAGATAAAAGTTTTAAACCATCCATAAAACTGAAAATAAAAAATTGTCACACCACAGTATTAGGAAAAACAAAAAAAAAAATGTCTGGATAGTGTCCGGCTATCAACAATCTCTTTCAACCATCAATCTCAATTACATCTTTTCCTTTTTGATTTCTGAGTCATTCAACTTCTTCCTACTTTTGGATGATGAAAACTCATCCAAAAGTGACCTTTTAATAGCACCAACATTTTCTGCATTGTCTTCTCCTTCCTTTTGCGCGGGCTGGACAGTCGCAGGACTGTTCACTTCAACCCCAATCGAATCTTCCTATTAGTAAGAAAAGCAGACAACACTATTAGTAACCAAAAAAATAAAAAATCTCAAAATTTAGTGTTAGAAATTCTTACTCCAGAAACTGCATCAGTGTTAGTTTCCTCATCAATCATCCTTGACATTAAGTCTTGCTCTTCATGCTCCACAAATCTGTCAGCATACGTCTTAAGCAAGTGCTCATCCCTTACAACCCTAACAACATTGAATGGGTAATTGGGACCCATCTTTTGGGCAAGTTTGAAGTTGATCTTAAACAGCATCTTCATACCAACTATAGCATCCAATTCAGGGGGCACTTCAACATCAAGCTGTTTAGATAGTGAACAAATAACCAAGTTAAAAACAGATAATGTAAACAGTTTAGGCCAAAAAATGCAGACATTAGGTAATAAGAATTTACCTCCTTGTATTTTGCATACAAAATAGAGGCAGGAATACCCACAAGCTCTGTAACTTCCCTATCCCAAAGCAACATTGGAGCATCTCCAAACTTGTCAAGAGCAATAACAACAACTTTGTACCTAACTTGACCCATCATACAATTCTTCTTACACTTAGTACAGAAAAGTGTCCCTTCCTGTTCTTTAAGCTTCTTATTACATCCAAGTTTCAGGCATGATAAGTAGTACCAACCATCCTCAAAATCTAACCCGAGAATCTCAGCAGCAACATAATAGTCCCCATCCTATAGTATTCAAACAATTTTATAAGTATATATAACAGTTAATAATTTCAGTCCCATCAAACTACAGAAAAGATTGGTAGCTTAGTATGTGGATTACCTCTTTCACCTTCTTAATGTCATGGCAGTTAGTCACAATAACAGAAGCATTATGAAAATCACTAATGCCTGTAGAGTTGGAATGCAGTGTGCCAGTACTGAGACTCCGCATTGGAGTACCCTGAGCTTTCATGCTTCAAAACATTAGAAACTTAGTTAGATGTGTCTAAAACAACAAACAAAAATAGAGTAGACAACATTTAAACTATCTATCTTTTATTTAGATATGCAGTTCAGTCTACTCAAATATATTTGAGTACACTGTACAGCATGGTATTTAAGTATATATACACAGTATATTTTTTTTTTCTCCATTATTCAGATGATAAAATGAAAGATAGCAAGACAATTAGCAGAAAACTAAAAAATAGGAGAAATATAAAAGATGGAACTTACTTTGACCTAAACTCTTTAAACTCTTCCCAATCCTCATTAAACCACAGCTTCGTGGCATCATAGGAACTGGTTATTCTCACTTCACCTAAAAAAAATGCATAAAATAGAGAAGTGTATTTTTAGATATATATTATGATATATATTATGATATAAAATACAGTATTTGAATCTATAGATTAGAAGAGAAAACAGTATAAAAACTCACCACCCACAACTTTGGCCCTACAGCATTGAATGACAACAATCAGTGGTTCTTTAGAATCACTATTGTAAAAAGGCATCAGGGAAGAAACATGCTCATTCCACAGTGTACACATGATGGTGTTATCACTGCATTAGAAACAGAAAAAACCCAAAACTATTAAAAAAAAAAAAGCATGAATTTATAATGTAATCAAATTTATTTTAATAAACTTACGCATTGTCTTCAAGTTGGAAGTCTATTAGTTTGGTAGCCTTTCCCCCCACAATCTTGTCAACAGGATTGTAAATCTCAGTTACCCTTCCAATAACATCTGCAAAACGAACAAAATATTAGCAATATTATATTAAAAGTATAATAAAGAAGATATTAGCAGTTTGGAAATGTAAATTTAGTACCAATCAGCTCCTTGTCATTCACATCCTCAGGATCTTTCAAAGCCACAAAACTCTTTAATCTAAACATTTTGCAAGGAAAGCCAGTAGAATGTATTTCCTTGACTTGTGTTCTGTAGTTAAATTTCAGCAGGAAACCATGCTCTGTAATCTTGTACACGTAGTAGTTTGTAGAGGCCATGAAGTTCTTTATTTCATAAATTTTCCCTTCCTTGATTATATCTTTATACTTGACAATGTCTTTCTTGATGATACTCGCATGAATGTAGTCTCCCTGCGAATACAATAGTAAACAAAATGTACACAACAAAACAGTTATAGAAGCTTAATTGAAAGAACATTATATGAGAAGATTATAGATAGGAAAACACAGTAAGATTATTAGATAAAATGGCAGCAGTTAGTAGACAAAATCATATGTGAAAATAGCTAAAATTACCTCTTCATCATGGAACACAACTTCCATGCTCTTACTAACCTGACCTTCTCCCCTTTTTTCAGGAACTTCAAACACACGAACTGCTCTCACTCGTATTGCCCTTTGCTGGTGTTCCGGCTTGATGTTTCTCACGGCAAGGAACATGGAAGGCATGTTGAAACAGCAAAGATTGGTTTCGAAAAGGCTGTAAACTGTGATAACTTTCTGAAGTGTACTGCCATGAAGAAGGCCGGTATTTATACATACTGAAGATTCAAAAATAAGGAGATACCGGCATTCTAAGTTTGGGAAATCGCACATCTCAATTAATGTAAATTTGAATATTCCCACTCTGCATATTCTATGTATCTATGTATGTATGTAATGTATGTAATCTCTATTTAATTGTTTCTTGTATGCCGTAGCAGTTCATTAGGATTTGTAGATATTAATAGTAGTGATCTTGGTTACAATACCAAAGAGTTCTACATTAATTGAACTCCTTGGGAACCAAGGACTGTGTAATAATAAGAACGGCTAGGTATATTCCCAATACGAATTTTCATTACACGCGCACAGTAAAAAAGGAATTAATTCCAGATTGTTAGCTATACCAAAACTGCGTCGTTTTCATTGGGCGGGAACTAATGATTGGCAAAACTTCTTGCTTTATTATAGAGTTAGATTTTAGGAGTGTTTGACCATATTATATGATACTCCATATTATGTTAGCTTTAGTGATTTTATAAACGTGGTTACTAAATTAATTATTTGCAACTAACTGATTATATATAAAATGACTTATAAGAACATATATGAATTATTTAATTTATTTAGTTAACTAACCCTAAATTTTTTTAAAATTAATATAAATTATTTAAAAATTAATAATAATAATAATAATAATAATATATTATTATTATTATTATTATTATTATTATTATAAAAATTTAAAAAGAAACAGAGAAATATTAATTTTTACTTTTTTCACCGATCCCACACCGGTGGGAAAAGTAGGGAGGAGGCTGTGGCTCCCTATTTAAGAAGCTCCTCAATAAACCTATCTGTTATATACATTATATCGCAAATTATGCCGTGGAAACGTGTTCACCATGCTTTGTGAACACGTTCCAAAACGGCGTCGTTTTTACGAAAAAAAATTAGTTAATGTGCTATTAACGGCGTTTTGCATTCTATGTTCAGATTATGAATTTTCTGTTATGAGATTATGAATTTACAGTTATGTAATTATGAATTTTCTGTAAATTCATAATCTCATAACAGAAAATTTATAATTTCATAATAGAAAATTTATAATCTCATAAAATAAAATTCATAATTTCATAACTGCACATTCATAAATCCATGGCTGCACATTCATAATTTATAAGTGTTGAAAAAGCTTGCGCGAAGAGAAAGTGAAACCGCAAAATGTGAAAATGAAGAAGAAAAGTCACGTTATTAATTAAAAATAATAATAATATTAATAACGGTGCCACTTACGGGCATCGTTACCGTTTGAAACCGTGTTTACCATGGAGGGTGAACACGATTCCATAGCATAACGATTGCCAATTCAATTAATATTTACCTTTATTGCCAATTTCACCCCTAATTATCTAATTTCGTGATGGGTATTGTCCAATAAAACTACCTAATCAATTAACAGGTGAAGAAATATGAAATAGAGACTATGAGTATGCAACAATCAACTAAAAAATGAAAAGAAATTTGCACCATCAAAGTCCACGTGTTGTTCCCCCGTATTTCACACACACATTTATCTTTTTATTTTCTTAGATTTGTTTTCTTTTTTTTTTTTGGCATTATTTACTTGATAAAATAAATAAATTATATAAATTTACCACACACATACATCATACATCTCTGTATCTAACTTTGCGAGAGAAAAATAAATATATATATTTTTTTTCAAAAAAACCCTAATTTCGTCAATTCTGTTTCATTTCAGCCTCGCATTGCCTATCTCTCTCTCCCAAATCCGGTTGCCCTCTTTCTCTCTCTCTCCCTCTCTACAATCCTTTCCGGTACATTTCTCCACCGCTCCGATACCATCCGTTGCTCTGTTGTAACAGGTATGTATCCCGTCATTTCTCTGATAAGCATTCGTTTTTTTTTGTGCTGGTTGAAGATGAGATTTCCATTCCCATGTATGCATTTTTGTTATTATTGGATTCGGGATTTTGGTCGGTGTGAATCGGGGGATTTGAGGATTGATTGAAGGGAAATGTGTGTGTTCTGATCTGCTTTGGGCATCTGAGGCGCTGATGCCCGTCGTTGACTGCGGCAAATAATATGTGTTTATGTGTTTATGTGTGCAATTGGATAGATACGTATATACCTCCAGTTATGAGCAGATATGCTAGGGTGTAAGAAAAAATTGCAGTTTGAATGTGCTGGAAATGAATCTGCATGGAATCTTTTTTTTTTTTTTTGGGGGGGGGGGGGGGGGGGGGGGAGGGGGAGGTTGCAATTTGTGCAACTTTCGAGGATTATTTGAGGTTTGATCTCTTTCAACTATTTTTCCCTCTATTTTTCTTAAAATTTCTTTTCATTGGGGAAGGGAAGAGCTGAATGATACAGCAGAAGTTTTGGAATGTTCTGAAGGGCGAAGCTATAAGCTGTTGAATGTGATCCTATCTGATGAATCTGGTGATTCCTTTAGTTTACAATGAATCCAATTAAGAACTCTACATAATAGAGGAGATAAATTTTCATTATTAGAAATGCATTCTGCAACTTAGAAATGCATTTAGTGAATGATATTATCTGATATCCTTCCACAGCAAAATTAAATAGGGAACCAAATATGCATCCATTGTGCATTTCGTATACTTTATATTTGTTGTGAAAACCCAGTATTTATCCCTTTCTATATTATGTCTCCGTTGTTGTCCATTTCTCTTAACAAGTATAAATTGGCCAAGAGTAACAAACTCAATGGGATAAAATAATTTCTAATTCTTAATTAAATTGACCCCCACTGTTTCTTGGTCTGGATAAACCAACCTGTGTTTTCTGATGACAGCTGGGGTTGGGTTTGGTTATCAATTGTGGCTCACTTGAATTCTGATGTTTGACACATGTGCCTTCTGAGTCACTATATTGCAGAAAAATAGGCTTACTGTTTATGTTGGAATTTACATTAGAATATTAGATCGTAGTTTGTTTGGCCTCGCCTGCTTTTAATAGCATTCACCAACTGAATAATTTGCCTTCCTGATTGTAGGCTTCAAATTGAGTATGTCTCCAGCATCTAGATCCAAGTCCAAGGACAAAAGGGCTGCCAAGGAAGCCCCTAAGACCTCTCCAAAATCTTCAAGCCATGCAAATGCAGGTGGTGGGATCCCAACTAGCGGATACAATCCTCTTTTGGGAACATTCCATACATTGGACTCAGCTCCTGTATCTTTCAATGCTCCTACCCTTGTCAATGGTCGTTTCAGAGGCATAGACGAGACAGATGATCATATTGGTAACTTGTTTGGAAATGTTGCCGAGTATGATTCTGTTTCCAACAATGGTAGCTGGTCTGGTGAATCAGAGGACCATAAAGAGAAAACATCCCTTCCCATTCCCAAGCAAGACACAGTACCTGGTGCTGATAATGACAAGCGGGAAAAAATCCGGCAAAAAAATGAGAGGAAACATCAACGCCAAAAGGAGAGGCGAGCACAAGAACTACATGAAAAGTGCAGCGGCTTTCTCATGTCAAGAAAGGTAGAAGCACTTGCTCGGCAACTTGTGGCAATGGGGTTCTCTCAAGAACGAGCCACAATGGCTCTTATTCTGAATGAAGGCAGAGTGGAAGAATCAGTGGCATGGCTGTTTGAAGGAAATGAAGAAGCAGACAAGCAAAAGGAACATAAAATCAGTGGTGGAGGTAATTTGAAAATTGATATAGCAGAAGAGCTTGCTCGAATTGCCGATTTGGAACTTAGGTATAAGTGCTCCAGGCAGGAGGTTGAAAGAGCTATAGTTGCTTGTGAAGGTGATCTTGAAAAGGCTGAAGAAACTTTGAGGGCACAAAAGCAGGAGCCTCCTCTTGTGCCACCAAAGCCAGAAGAAAATGGTGATCCTCCTACCATGAGCGGTACTAAGCTTCCAATAGCTTGTAGTCAGAACTCAATAAGGGCACCGGCAAAAGCAGTCTCATCCACTACTCTACAGCAGAAGAGGGATGAGAAAGACTTTAATTATACAGAAGTTACAGCCACTGCAACTTCTTCTTTAGATCCACAATCATTGAAGAGAGTTCAACCAAAATTGGAGTGGGCCAAACCACCACAAATAATTGTGCCTAATGACAAGAGGTGGGTAGGAGCAGGATCAAATCCTTCTTCTTCTTCGTATTCTTTGGCTTCTCCTTTGCAAGCCTCAACTCCAACTGCAAAGACCGAAGCCCGGTATGTGACTGTTGGGAATGAATTGAAGAGTCTACAGCTAGGAAGTGTAAGAGAACCTGTAATAGTGATGCAGCGACCCCAATCCATCAGTCAAAAGCAGACTCCCTCCTCAAGCATAAGTTCATCTCCACCTGGGAATGCTGCAGGTTGGTATCCTAATAGTTTTGAACCCACAAAAACAAAACCAAATGGATTGATGCAACATGTCCCTGGCACAAGGAGTCTGAACTCTAATGCTGTCAGTACAAACCAATTGTATAACCAACTTCATTATCAACAGCAGCAGCAGCAGCCACTTGTATCAAGCAACGGGTCACTTGAATCCCCAGGAACAAACAGGAGTAATAGTTTGTGGGATAGAACAGGTACTTCACAGCCTCAGACACTTGCTGCAGCTTCTCTTGGACTTTTCTCTGGCTTGGGCACCAATCCTCCATCAGGCTCATTGTCACCTGTGGACTGGAAAAATGGTTGCTCTATGCCGCAGTTTGATTACACTAACATAGACTGGAGTTTGGATTGTGGGTCATCATCATCGAGATCAGGAGGGCAATGGGGCTCAATGACCTCATATATGCAAAATAATTCTCGTACATATGATTCCTTTGCGTCTGGACTTGGTGCCAAGAAGGCTGCTGCTATGTGGCCTGTTCTATCCAATGGGGTTTCAATTCCTCGATTGCAGGATGGAGTAGGTGTAGCAGAGACCTCGGGAGGTGGGTTGCTCGAGTGGACTTCTCCTTTCGAAGAGAAAGATCTTTTTAGCTTATCCCGACAATTTGTTTATTCTCCTTCACTGTAGGTGGTTGCTGAGAAGTTGAATGAATAAACAGAAGGGAATGGATGTGCTTGTCTTTGATGTTGGTGATGAATGATGCTTTTGTTCCGTGTTAATGGTTGTTGGTTGTTCATCAATCTTAATGGAAAAAAGCATCAAGTACTTTGTTTTACACTCTCTCTTCCATTTTTTATTTTATTTTATTTTCTTTTTTCTCCGTTGGACAGCCAGAGTCTCAACAGAAATATAAAAAGAATGCATAATAAGAGAAAGAAAATAATCCTTTAAACTAGCACCACCCCGTATAATGTAATTAAAGATAAGAGAATGATACTTACAAGATTTGAGACACTATGCATTATAGACCAAATGATGGACAGAAGTACATATATAGCAGACTAAATGACAAGGGATAAGCATCGGTTTTATAAGCAAGCAATTGTCAACAACACTTGTCGTGTGAACAAGTAGATAACACATTCGCTTTGGCCAATAAGCTTCACAATGATCATGATTCATAATTTATTTAAAAAAAAAAAAAGCATATATCAAGTTTGCATCAATCAATGATGGTTATCAAAAAAGCTGCGTATGTAATAGATTGTTGAGCATAGCATATAACCATTAATGTGCAATCTAACTATCAGCTTAGGCTTATATTGAGATGGAGCATGCTTCAATTTGGTATCAGAGTCATGCCATATAACCAATGTGCAATCCGTGAAGGGGCGTGTTGAGCATAGCATATAACCTATGTGCAATATAATCCAACTATCAACTTAGGCTTCACATTATTTTTGAAAGCTCTAAAGGTGCCACTTATAAGTTATTATTTTTGAAAGCTCTAAAGGCGCCACTTATAAGTTTAAATCATACTGCTGAAGAAGAAGAAGAATCCGTGAGGGGGCGTGTTGAGCATAGCATATAACCAATGTGCAATATAATCTAACTACCAGCTTAGACTTCACATTATTTTTGAAAGCTCTAAAGGTGCCACTTATAAGTTATTGTTTTTGAAAGCTCTAAAGGTGCCAAAGAAGAAGAAGGGCTCCTCTTTGTAATCCCACATCAACAATGTTAGAAAAGAGGGCTCCTCTTCAAAGTTATAGCACCACATGTACACATCTAGACATTAGCTATTAATTTGAGCAATTATTTGCACAAATTCAAGCAATAATAACATCAAAATACATAAACGATCCAAACCATATCTTTAATTGCACTAAAAATTAAAAAAAAAAATTACACTATATAATATTTGATGTTCTAATTTAAATAATTATATATCTATTCAAATATTCTTAATATATTACAACAAATTTATTCCGTACATCGCACAGGTAAAAATACTAGTAATAATAATAAGAAAAATTACATCTTATAAGTGGAGATCGATTTGTATCCAACAACATTCTAAATGACATTGCAGGGTTTTTTCTCCAAACCAACATCATAGTATGATTTCTTTGCTGATTACGTAAGCAACTTAGGACTTTTGTCAATTTGGGAAAAAGTGTTTTGGCTAAATTTGTAAAAGGGAGAAACAGGTTATATTGCATATAATTATTAAGGAATTTACTTCTTTGCTCATGAAATTAACTCTATCAACACACCACTAACGTCAAAGACTAAATTCACCACTTCGCTCATAACCGAGAAATTTAAAATGGATACAGTAATAACATAGGAACTAAGTCATCACTACAATTATAACTCAATGACCAAACTCGTCATTTTCCCTAAAAATTAACTCGGAAAAACTCACTGTACAAAACAAAATTCAAAAAATAAATAAATAAAAATGTAAGATACCATCAGAAACTATACTTATAGTTGTAATAAATAATTGTATGCTATGTTCATTTAACAACAGAAGAATGACTCTAATTTTGTATCTATATTTTAGAAGTCGGAATAAATGGAGGAAATACCATTTGACAGGGAGAGTTTACATAGTAAAAATGTGGGCAAAAAGTCACATAAACACATGCCAACCCATTCAAGTTACATAGTACAGAAGCATTTTCTTTCGCCTTTAGGCAATTATCAAGTCGATGATTGTACAATGAATTCCCTAGTGAATGAAACAGTAAGAAAAGGGGAATGGTTCTTAAAGCAAACTATAGCGCAAAACAAACAAAAACTGTCGAGACAATCTAATGTGAGGTTGAGTAGCAGGTGACCATAGCGTAAGTTCCTATGGGGAAGGAGGCAGGACGTTCCCTCCCACGAGGACAAGAACCATGTCAATGCAACATAAATCCTATGAAGAAGGCAAGGAACCAAAGAACTAACGAAAACGTGATTGTCATTGTTTTTCTTTCTTTGCCAAAGATTCTCCTTTGTATTCACTGCCAGCCGTGACCACAAAACCTGCTCCAACCTTGTATTGGAGGTGCAGAACAAAGTGTGAGGATGGACATAAAAAGAAACATATGAAATTGATATGCTGAGGAAAAGCACGGGTGTGTGTGTGTGTGTGTGTGTGTGTGTGTGTGTGAGAGAGAGAGAGAGAGAGAGAGAGAGAGAGAGAGAGAGAGAGAGAAGATACTTGGCAATCCCTTAATACGACACGTTCTTGGAGCTGAACATTACTGCAAATAACAGATCCTTGGATTGAACAACCGTCTCCAATTGTAACATGGTTCATCACAACAGAGTTGACTACCTGCATACAGACAGGGATGCGCACATCTATTATTGGTCAACCTTCTACTACTGCATAATTCAAATCAATCAGTGATGGGATATACCATCTCAATAAGATGCAAAAACCCTGGAAATAAATGTTTCCCTTTATAATGCCAGATAAAAGTTATATTATACCTTTACGTTTGAACCAATCCGGCAATGGCGCCCAATAATGGACTTCTTCACACTGCATTTATCACCCATTTCTGAACCCTCTCCCAGCATACAATGTGGTCCCACCTAGACAAATAATAGTAGTAATAATAAACAATAACATCAACAACAAAAATAATGCACATAATTAAGATAAAATATTAACTCAATTACACTTCTGTATTTCATCTCACCGTGGTTTTTGATCCAAGCACAGATGAAGGATGAATTATGTTGTTCTGTGCAGAGAAAGAGTAACCACATAGGTGACTAGCATCTCCTATGACCTGAGCAATTACAAATTAAAATGAGCTAAAAATTATATAAAAATGTGCAAGTTAAAATGAGACGAGCAAATCTCACATCTCGATTTATGTCACTGAAGGCTTGGATGGAATTCAAGCGCATACAGTAATTGCTGTTGTTGGCAATATAAACACAACATTTATGGGTTTTTCTTGGAGCAGGAGCAGAACCTTCAGGACCCAGGGTATATAGGTCATGAAAACTTTGTGTAGAGGCATTGGCCATAAGTTGAGCTAGCAAAACTGTACCGTTCTGGGAAGCATCCTTACAATTCCCATTTTCTTCAGCTTGCACTCCATTTAGTGATAACTCAGATCTCTAACATATCATGTCATCAAGAACTAGTTCAAGACTAATATGGAAAAAATAATAATACAAAAAAAGAAGAAACCAAAAACATTATGCAGTACGTTGTACTAACCAGCTGACTTCTCACAAGATACGGCAAGACATCACACTTCAAGCTCAGAAAACTTGGTTTCAGAGTTAGAACTTCTTGCAAAGCAGTTCTAATAGGATTACAATTAAAATTAGAACAATTCAATGTAAATGGAAAAATAAAGTGAACTATGAACCAGGATAAAGAGCAGAGCCTCAAACCTCTTAAATGCATACATGTGAGCATCCATCAGATCTGGGCGAATGTCCATCTACAAAATAATGTGTTGAGAGGAGGGGATCCAATAACAGAAGTTTGTAACTTTGTAGTATTCTAATATGTAGTCAATGAACAACGGAGAAGCTTATTGTACCAAAAATGCTCACATTCAGAACATAATGAACAACAAAATATGAAATGTTTCAGAAGGAGAGCCTTCTATAAATTATACTCATCAAATGAAGCACTAAATTGTATGACGATTAAAAAGATATGAGAATGCAGAGGATGAAACTAATATACTTGGCCAACTGCTCTGAGTATGCTCTTCTGAACACGCATGTCTTTCTCAACTTCAAATCCTGAGATAGGGAAATGCTTAATAGTGTCTACTACAAGTGGATGATAGAATAACACGAAGGAAAAAAGATGTCTCACCAGATGCTATATGTAGTAGAAATTGTTTTGTTGGGTCCAGTCCTACAATATTATATCGTGCTGGTTTCTTTGATGAGGAGCCTGACTCTGAAGGCCCACCAACCGGAGCATAACAAAGCATTGCAGTAACTACAGCATCATGTCGTCTATGAACTGCTGCGACTGCCCCAGGAGGAATATCAGAAACAAGATCACCACTCACAACCTACAAAAGCCAGAACTAGCTGAGCTTATGGAACATGTACTAAACTCAAATGCCAAGTTGAATACCAACCAAGATGTCTTTTGCTGTCAAATGGTGATCAATGGCCCTCAGGGCTCCTGCTGTTCCTTCATCTTCAGGGACAGCCGCAACCTGTTAGGCATGAATTATTAATTAAGCAACAAGCAGTGAAGCATACATAAAAATCATCATAACTTGTACTGTTGTACAACAAGATAGACTTATTGCAACACTAAAGCAAGTAAATTTGGCTTTATTAGAGTTCATTCCAGTCACCACATATCAACATTGGTATTCATTTGTTACAGAGCATTAGTTTTTACATTGCAACATGTGAATTTCCCCTTGTTCTTAATTACACTTACAACATGAAAACTATACAAGCACTCTGCACTTATGGGTGTTCACGGCTGGCTTTGTGCAGTTTTTATATATTTCTGTGACCAACCAATATAGAGCGATTTTCTAAAAAGTCAACCAGAAACCACTCATGAAGTTGAAAAACAACATGGTTCGGTTTAAAACTTAGTATTAATAAAATAAATTTCTAAATTTTTTTTGTTTAAAAACGGTAAAGTATACTACTTTCGTAAATTTACACATTCCTTTATTCTTTAGACAAATAACTATCTATTTGTTACTAGTTCAAATGCAAATGAACTTTACTTCAATCAACCTTAGTTGTATATAAGTGTACATGCCAAAACTACCAGACACATTGCAGTTTATAAAAACTCTAACCCATTGGTTATTTAGAATTGAAAGAAACTGCAGTTTATTGGACCATTACAATGTGGTTTGGGGTGATTTCACAGCTTTGATGTTTTTATATAAACACCCCTACAACACGCTACAAGCACTCAAGCACTTGCATGGTGAGAATAATTTGGGCAGTACATTTTGGTGAACATCATCAAACTGGTAGAGTGTGCAATAAATTTGTTCATCTCATCTAAGTGCTTTTTGATGTTTCTCTATTAAACCCTCCATATTCCATTCTCAAAGTTTTGGCACAAAATGCAGCACCAAAACCATCCATTTTCCTTTAAAAACACAACAAACAAAAATAGACAGTGAGCTGTGACCATCTAATTACCTCAACATGTAGACGGTCAACATAGGCACCTGATATCCAAGCCCCTATTAGAACAGCTGCATTTTCCCCTTCAACCACCTACAGTTAATACACATCAAATTAACCTCTACAACTCAATTCAAGAGCCCTAATTTGGCAATTGAGTACCTAAACACACTGCAGCTGATAACACGACGAAATATATAACAAACCGCTCATGTGTAAGGAACATACGACAATCAGATCTTTGAGATTGTTCTGCTCGAGAAGGTCCAGCACGTAAGACAGCACCGGCCGGTTGGCCACCGGAAGCAACGCTTTTGGCACCTCCTGAAAATTTCCATTCTATTTCAAACAACAACAAATTCAAAAAAAAAAAAAAAAAAAAAAAAAAAGGCACTGAAATGAAAATCATAAACCATATGCAAGCAAAATATTCGAAAGAGGAGGAACCTTGGAAGCGAGAGGAACGAGATTTTTGGAGAAGCCGCCGGCTAAGACTACCACTTGGAAATCCATCAAAGCAGCTCCGCGACGAAGGATAATGAGCGGTTGATCGGGGAAGAGGGTTTTTGAGGGTTTTTGTTTGGGGTTTGATAAAGAGCTGTGTAGACTGTAAGAATCTGAGACGACATAAAGAGGAACAGCTCAGATAGGAATATTATTTATCCTTCAAGAGTTCAAGTAATTCTGAAAATAACATATTATAAAATTGAAAACACAATATAATGATAGAGATCATATTTGAAATATCACAAACTGATTTTGTAATGTATTAATGTTCTGAAGCATAAATTAAATTGAAAAACATATGAAATGGAGTTATAAACTTATCATTTTGTTTATCGGTGCATTGTGAGTGGGTAAGCTTTCAAAACTAAAACTTTGATCACAAATAAAAGAAAAAACTATCAAAAGTATCATATATACAAAATTATAATTATATATTTGGGTTATCATTTTAAAATTTCTAGATTTTCATACTTTATATTTTTTCTCTTATTATATTATACTGTATATTTTATATACTATATATATGGCCGTGCACCGCACGGGAAAAATGAACAAAATGTAACACTAACATTTTTGTTTAGAACTTTTAGACATATCTATAGAACTGAAAGTAAATCTCATATATTTTCAGATCTGTATATACCCAAACATATTAATACGAAAATTAGTCTTATTTAGAAACATAAAACCTAAACAGGTAAGTATCATCATAAATAGAAATCAATTGGTCTATCTCATGAATTGCCGGTAAAATCATCAAATTTGAATAATGTATCTGGAAAAAAAAAATTAGTATAGAGATCAAACTAGGTCAGTACAATTTTTTTTTTTGTTGTCAATTCGCAATTTAAATATAATTTTATAATTATTATTTACTCCTGTATAAAAATAATAAATTAAATTATAATTATTGCACACAATTGAACAATATTTTAAGGGAAAATGACACTTTCCCCCCCTAAGTTATATACTTATAATACTTTTTCCCTCTGAATTATTCATGTAAGCACATTAGCCCCTTCAATTATTCTAAAAGTGGCGCTTTTTCCCCCTGATATATTATATTGACATTTTTACCCTTAAAGTAAACATTTTATTTATTTTTCTTCTCTAACAAATTATTGCGTATACGTAGGGATGACCACGGTTCAGTTCTAACTGAACCAGACACTATAGCAATCGAATTAAAAGTTTTCGGTTATGATTCAGATCTAAAACTCAATATTTGGATTTCAGTTTATTAAAATTATAAATCGAAAAATTGGATCCCGTCTAATACCAGGTTGCCATTCAAGTTTCAACGAAGACAATTCCCGTTGATGTTATCATATGCAATGACTATTAACAAAAGTTAAGGTCAAACATTGTCACATGTAGGATTATTACTTAAAAAATCAGTTTTTGTGCATGGTCAATTGTACGTGGTTGCATCTCGAGTTAACAACCCAAGTGGACTTAAAATATTAATTGTCAACGACTCAAGAACAAATGCTACATCAACAACCAACGTGGTATACCATGAAATCTTCAATAATTTGTAATTTTGTGACAATTTTTTTTTTTATATTGTATGTTAAAGTGTTATCATTATTGTTTCTATTTTGTAATTTCAATATTTTAATATAATAATGTATTAAATTATTCACACAATTACACAATATTTTGAACAATATCCATCTCGTGCATCGCACGGGTACTATACTAGTTATTTTGGTAGTAAAATTTTAATTAATGTGACACATTATAGATGCTTTGTTGTTAAATAAAAAAATAAATTATTAGATTGTTAACTAACTATAGCATATTATGTCATAAAAAAAATTCGTGGAAATATTTTTTAAAAAAAATCTTATAAATATTCTGGGCATTCGAAGTTCGAACTAACAAGAAAAAAAAAAGGTGCAACTTTAGACCATTTAGGGGAACAATATACACGTGAAGATCATGAGAAAGAACATAATGCTTACCCACCATCTAAATATGTTTCAGCCAATTTTTAGCAAAAATATATATGTTTCTGTGATTTTTTATATCAGCCAGGGGTTTTGCAATTTTCATGTTAGACCATGGGGCAAGCTCACTGAGTAGTGCCAAACAGAGGACCTCTCACACCCTAAGTGAAAATCATACCACTAGACCAAATGTCCATCCTGGTAAAATTGTAAATTGGGAAAAGAAGGAGAAGTTCCATTCAGTGATGAAAAATTGGTAAAAAGGGGCATTCCAAGAATTAAACTCGGGACCTCTCGCACCCTAAGCGAGAATCATACCACTAGACCAAATGCCCTTCTTGGTAAAATTGTAAATTGATAAAATGCACTTGTAATACATTTTACTTGCACTTCGATGTTTAATTATTTACGAAAATGACACTGCATTTTTTTTTAATCCATTAGATCTGGACACGTGTCGCGCGCTGATTCGTTCGCATATTCCCTCCTGGGCACTTCATTCGCACAATCGCACCTGAGTGCAATATATATATATATATATATATATATATATATATATATATATATATATATATATATATATATATATATATATATATATTAGGGTTCCAATGAGAACATGTGCTTAGCTGAGAACGTGATAACACATCATGTGCATCCATCTAATATAATTTAATGGTCATGATTGAGTAATAAATATATAATATAATATAATGAAATAAGAATAAGGGGCAAAGTAGTAATGTACCAATAATCTTTATATGGTGAAAATCGCATTTAATAATATTTTCATATAAGTATGATGATAAAAACAGTATACAATCGGAAGATTCATATTATCCATGCAAAAGACCGGCGTTGAGCACAAAGAACACAGTGTTAATGGCTTCTTCTCATCTGTTTGCGACCGAAGACTCATGTACATATATTTTATGTTTTTTGTCCACAACAGTTGTATGTTAGTAGTACTATTGTTGTATAATGGCTGTTTATTGGGTGATGGTGTGTGTTATGTGATGATAGGACATGTGCAACCAGTTAGTAATGGGTTGGGGTATAATAAAAAATAAAAAAAAAAAAAAAAAAAAAAAGAGGGAACGAGCAGTATATACGTAGTATTAATGGGTGATGGTGTGTGCAATGTGATGATATGACATATGCAATCAGGGAGTTGATGGTACACGGTATAACCCTAAAAACAAATGAGAAGTGGTAGTGTTTAAATAGTATTATTGTTGTATGATGACCGAGTGTTTGGGTGATGGTTTGTGGTTTGTGACAGTAGGACGTGTGTAACCAGTTAGAAATGGTTTAGGGTATAACACTAAAAAATAAAGGAGAACGAGTATTTGATAAATAATATTATTGTTGTATAATGTCGGAGGGTTAGGGTGATGGTGTGTGCTACATGATGATTTGACGTGTGCAACCAGTTGGTAACGGGTTAGGGTATAAAATTTTTGTTTAAAAAAAGGGTAAATAATATGGTATAAATAGTATATTCGTTGTATGATGATCGTGTGTGCAACGTGATGATAGGACGTGTGCGAGAATGGTGATATGCATAGTGGTGTGATATAAGTGGTAGGAAAATGATGGACTTTTCATGGTGTTATGAATGGACGTTAGGATGCATAGTGGTGCAATTTATTTGTGATTGGTTTTTGGTGTGTGATACGAGATGATTTGCCGTGTGCAACTAGTTAGTAATGGGTTAGGGTATAAAAGTTAAAAAAAAAAAAAGTTACTGGTATGGTATAAATAGTATATTCGTGGTATGATGTTCATGTGTGCGGGTGATGGTGTGTGCTACGTGATGATAGGACGTGTGCGAGGATGGTAACGCACACTGGTGTGATATAAGTTGTAGGAAAAATGAGGGACTGTTAATGGTGTTACAAATGGACGTTCAGACGTGCACTGGTGCAATTTATTTGTGATTGGTTTTTATTTAATAAGTAGCAGTTTTTATTTGTGTTTGGTTTTTATTTGAAGTGTAGTGTAACGAAAAGAATTGATTGTGATATGTAGCAGGTGAGAGTGAATATAATAATGGCACCGAAACATGTGACATGGAAATCTCCCTTGGAAATACAACATACTGGATAACAAAATGTGATCCAAAAATGAAACCAGTAGTTGGGCAACAGTTTAAGACTCTTGAAGATGGCATAGATTTTTATGTACATTATGCTGCAGTTGTTGGATTTGATGTGTGGCGTAGTGGTGATAGGAAGGACAAAGTGAGCAAAGTATTGCATAAATATTTGGTATGCTCACGTGAAGGATTTAAGCAAGTTACAGACCCCGAAAAAGGGGAAACAAGTGAAACGCTGAAAAGGCGTCGTCCATCAAACAGAGTTGGATGCAGCGCACACTTCAAATTTAATACAGACGGGGATAGTGGATACAAAGTGACATCATTTGAAGAAAGGCACACCCACTGTTTGTGCGAGGAACAGTTAAAACCGTTCATGAAAGTGAATCGCAAGCTAGACATGGGGCATAAAGAATTCATCGAAAAATGTGGAAAGACTAACATTGGACCAATCAAAAGCTTTAATCTATATGGAGAAATGGTTGGTGGATTTGAACATGTCGGTGCGACTAGTACTGATTTCAAGAATCACAAGAGAGAGATATTGGCATACATGAAGCGGCGGGGCGCCCAAATGCTTGTCGCCAAATGCCAAGAAAGAAAGGAGTTTTGGCTAGACTACTACTTTGAGTATGCCGTAGACGAACAAGAGCAGTTGAGTCGTATATTCTGGGCCGATGAATATGGGCGCAACAAATTTGCCCTCTTTGGAGATGCAATGACCTTTGACGCAACATACAAAACGAACAGGTACGTTATGTGTAAAGCATGCATCGCAATCTTTATTTTTTGGCGTAAGAATGAGATGTAGATGGGTGAATTAAAAATGAGTGCGAATGCTAATTGCCTAATATTGTTGGATGGTTGTGAATGTGCGATCATATAACGCGTGTGTGCATAAGGAAAAATGAAAGAAAATGAACATATAGATAGGTACTACGTGTGCATACTAAGAGTTGAATGTGATTGTGTTCTGATTGAAGAGTGTGTGCAACTGTTAAATTTGTATGATATGGATACCGTTTGTTGTGATGACTAATTGGGTGAACTCCGCGCAGGTATAGTCTCGTCTTCGTACCATTCACAAGCATGGACAACCACAAAAAGTCCACTACATTTGCGACTGGTTTAATTGCAAAAGAAGATGTGGAGTCATACTCATAGCTGCTAGAACACTTCAAACGTGCAATGGGCCGAGAACCAATACGTACGACCACATACTTCACTGACGTTGAAATGGGTGGCTTGTTACGAACCACTTCGAGATTAGAGTCTCATAACATTGAAGGAGTAATAGGCAAACAAAAACGAAAACAGGGAGAGTTAAATGCGGTATGCGACGGATATGCACCTACGTTGAAGACACCATTCGCATTGGAAAGATAAGCAGCGGAAGTGTACACAATTAATATATTCTATGAGGTGCAGGAGGAAATCGCCGGTTAGTCCAACCAAGAAAGACATGGGAGTTTTTGGGAGCTGCAAGTTGTTTCACGTGCAAACTTTGTGAATGCATTGAGTGTGAAACGATTATGCAATAGAGTTAATTCCAGCAATGGTCCCCGAGTATGATGATTTTCCAGATTTGGTCCCCGTCTTTTAATTTGGACAATTTAACCACCCGTCTATTAAATTCTTTCCAATTGAGGTCCTTTCGTCAATTGGGGGTTAAGTCATCATCAATTTCAATGGCATTTTGGTACATTTACTTACTATGCGTATTTGAACTCTTTAATACGTGAAATATACGGGAATAAATACTCATCGAAGCCCTTAGAAGTCATTCATCTTCCTCATCGACTCCTTTAGAAGTCCGAATACATCTTCCTCCTCGAAGCCCTAGAAGTCCGAATTCATCTTCCTCATCGAAGCCCTTGAAGTCCGAATTCATCTTCATCATCGAAGCCCTAGAAGTCAAGCCCTCATCCGAATTCATCTTCCTCCTCCGAATTCATCTTCCTCATCGAAGCCCACATCCGAATTCAACTTCCTCTTCCTTCCAGCGAATTAGCAGCGAGATGGCTAGAAGATATAACAGCGAGAGCTCTTCATCTTCAAGAATGCAGGAATACATCTATGGTGAGTTGGTTTCCATTCCAAATTGTGAGTGTGGGCAACGTCTGAAGCTTCAAACATCATGGACGAATGATAATCCCGGTAGAAGATATTGGCAATGTTCTATTGAAAATGTGAGTGCTTTCATTAATATAGTTAAGGGTTCTTATTGCAGTTGAAACAAATTTATTTTTTTTCCCGAAAATTTGAGTGTGAATATATTGTTTTTTCTTCGAGCAATACATTCTGTTGAGTAATATTTGAAGGCACAATGTCTGTTAAGTAAGGCAAATGAATTCAAAATGATATGTAATTATCAGCTTTTGGTGCAGGGAGGTCAAAGGTGTGGTTTTGTTAGATGGCATGATCCTCCAATGTGCGCAAGGTCAAGAAGAATTATTCCTGGTTTATTGAGAAGGATCAATCGACATGAAGAAGAGATTACACTGCTAAAAATGAGGCTACAAACTAATGTTGTTGTCAAAAGAAGCAACTGTGGACATGGCAAGGGTATTAGGACATGTGTAGTTATAGCAGTATGCATTGTGTTATTTGTAGTTATAGTTGTGAACGTAGCTAGAGGAAAGAATAACCTTATGTTAGGTAGTAGTTCTGCTTATTGAAGAATTGTATTTGTAATTTGACAATTGTAAGTCTAAGCACAATGCAATCAAAATTGAGTTATGGTTTTTGTATTAAACTGCTTCTGACAATGCATAATGCAATGTGAAAATGCATACCATATTTGCACACTGCATACTGCAATCTGAAAGCCAAATACCATTTATAACAAAAATATCATATAAATAAGATCATTACAAATGTATTTCAAAACATAGTAGATAGATCCCATTACATATCTAAAGGCATGTAGACACCAAAACACATCATAATTGGCATATAAATCCCATTACAGATCAAAAGGCAATTGTCTAAGCCAACATTAACACATGCCAAATTGTGACCTAACAATTCATAAAAGTCACTAATCCAAAAAAGCAGTAACTAGTAGTTCCCTTAATCCAAAGTGATTGGATCTTTGTCATTCCCATAGAATTTAGACTTGAATGTGGTTGATGATCTTGTACGATGCTTCTTGATTGGTAATTTCTTCCTAGTAGACTTAGTTCCATCACTTTGACCTTTTCTTTTTCCTGTTACTTAGTGGTTTCCATCAGTTTTATTGTGTTGTTGATCTGCACATAGTAATAGATTAGATGAAATTATAAGTTTTGTTTTGACATTATAAGTGCACATGAATGGACTGGTTGTATAACTTACAAGGCACATTTGCTTGCATTGATTCTCCCACAACAGTGACTGGAATGGACAAACTGGAACTTAGTGAAGGCCCTACAATACATAAGAGTCAAATATTTGCATCATACTCCTCTTCATTTGCACTGCCAACATCTGCATCACCACCAATCCCTCCTTTTACCATCCAGATTTCTAAGACCTTAGGACTACAACATTGGTTAAGTAAATTCCAAACCTCAAAGTCTTTAACCAATTCTTGCAACCCCATTTCTGTGGCCATGAAGTACCTCAAACTATCATCCATTGCATAACCAATCTCCCCAACCTTCTCCTTTAAACAAATTAACCCCCCACTCATCTTCTAATTAAATACACTAACACTGCCTCCTAAATATTTAGCTGGTAAATCTTGACTTATCATTCCTCCATGTCTTAGTTTAAGAGTAAAAATCCCTGAAATCAATGATTCAAATTTCCAATGCACTTTAGACAACATATAATGGTCCACTGTAATGCACACAACATGGAAGTCCACTTTACACTACTTTACAGTAAATGCTTTAGAAAAAAACAACAACTATGGTCCCCAACATATGCATAATCAGACAAACATTGGTCCACACACCATTTTCAACCACAAAAAGGTCCCTACATGTACCTATGGTCCCCACATGTACCTATACTAACCACAATATACAACAGACAACACATAAATTATATACTAAACAACACAACACAGACATTCGGACCCCACATGTACCATTTCGTTCTCCTACACCATAAAAACAAGTCGGGGAACCAAACTTACCTGCTGGAGCAGAGTTGCAACCAACGCTAGCTTGCTTCCTCTCGATTCCATCAATGTTCTTCGTTCGTTCTCTCCCAAGCTTCTCAGCGACTGTGATTATGGTTTAATATGGGGAAATTTGGGGATTTTCATTACCTAGCTTGCTTGCTTCCTTCTCAGCGACTGCGATTAGGGTTGGGCAAATCAAAACGATTTTAGAGAATAAATTGGGTATTTCAGAGCATCTCAGCGACTGCGTATAAGATGATATTTTTTTATTTTATTTCACGTATTAAAGAGTACAAATACGCATAGTAAGTAAATGTACCAAAATGCCCCTGACATTGACGCTAACTTAACCCCCAATTGACGGAAGGACCTCAATTGGAAAGAATTTAATAGACAGGTGGTTAAATTGTCCAAATTAAAAGACGGGGATCAAATCTGGAAAATTATCATACTCGGGGGACCATTGCTGGAATTAACTCTTATGCAATATACTGTGGAAGATGGAAGTGGGAGGAGACACGTAGTGGAGTTAGACACTGAGAAGGCGAGAATGGAATGCACATGTCGAATGTATACAATAATAGGCTTGCTTTGTAGGCATATTTATGTGGCATTAAAACATGCAGGAATTGATAAAGTCCCAGAGGAATACATTAAAAAACGTTGGACACGTAAGGCATGCATTACAACAAGGCCACATCTGGACAATAGTAGAGATGAGCAAGTTACTAAAGAAGATGCAGAGGTTAGGAGAACATTTTTCAACTGTCTTGGATTGGCGAATGGAAAGACCGATAGACTGGAACAACTTAGAAAATTCTAAAAGAGAAAGAAAAAGGTTTTATCGATGAGGACAGAATCGCCATGGGTCAAGGGGAAAAAAACAAAAGAATTCAACAGTTGTACGATACATCCGCCGACCCTTCGACGGTAATAGTACTTCCCCCACAAATGTGTAAGAACAAGCGATCGGGAAAACGCCTCAAATCAGCCAGGGAGAAAGCGACAGAGAAGGCAGCGAATGGAGAGCGCCAGTGCAAACTGTGCGGCAAGTATGATGGGCACGACACTCGCAATTGTGAAAGTAGTCGGTGAGTGCATCAAAGGTGTCCGGGAGAGAATCACACTGGCAGCAAAGCACTTAATTATCAGAATAGCCTTGTCTGAGTCTGACTCGGGAAGGGTCGGGAAGAGAGCGAGTGCGACTCGTAGCCAACTGTGTTAGGAATAAATTGTAATAGATTTTGATATGCCATATTGTAAATCGTAGAACCCCAATTTTATTTTGGTTAGACTAGTCGAGTCATAGACCAAGAAAGGGAAAAATAAATTCATTAGTTGAGGAAATGGATGAAGAAGATATAAAGCCTAAAATCAAGAATTTGCCTAGTGAAAATGGCAAACAAAAGAGGAAGATGTATGCGTATATGAAGACTATCATCCGAAGAAGAAATCTCTCAAAGAAATTCAAGAAGAAATCTCTCAAGAAATCAAGAAGAAATCTCTCAAGAAATCAAGAAGAAATCTCTCGAGAAATCAAGAAGAAATCCCTCAAGAAATCCCGAAGAAGAAAGAACGTGACTTGAAGTTTGCATGAAGCTATCTTGAAGATCAAACATCTATAGAAAGAAAGAAGTACACCAAGTGAAACAAGAAGATAACTAAAAGGTTGTACGGACAAGTTGGAAGAAGCTTGAAATATTATATGCAAGGTTATAAGTTCAAATCTCATATCCCACATATTTTAAAGAAGCCAAGTTTAAATCCATCAGATGAAGTTTTGGCGATGGTTTGGCCGAAGGGAAGCAATTTGCAAAGTCTAGGATGAGATTTCCAAGTTGACTATAGGATGAAGTTTCTTAAAGATGAAATTAGGATGCAATTTGAAGGGATGAAGTTCACGCATCTCACCCTTGGGATGAAGTTCACATGGGAAGAGATTTCCAAGAAATTAGGATGCAATTTGAAGGGATGAAGTTCACGCATCTCACCCTTGGGATGAAGTTCACATGGGAAGAGATTTCCAAGAGAAATGAGATTTCACCTCCGAATATAGTAAGGGATGAAGTTCACATGGGAAGAGATTTCCCAAGTCAATTAAGAAGATGAAGTCTGGAAGCGATAGACAGACCCAGACGTGACCTCCAAATATAGTAAGGGATGAAGTTCACATGGGAAGAGATTTCCCAAGTCAATTAAGAAGATGAAGTCTGGAAGCAGTAGACAGACCCAGACGTGAAGTACAGAGGAAAATACAAGAAGAAGTTGCAGAAGCAAAAATACTAGTCTAAACTAGTAAGGGATTTAATTGGAGATTATATTTTGAAGATAGAAATCCCAAGAGGCGTGATCTACACCAGATGAAGATTTTTGGGACGTCATTTTTGCTAAAACTTCAAGCTCAACTTGCAGAGAATCTCTGACATATCTGCAACTTTATCTTATCCTCTGAAAAGGCTATACAGCTAGATGAAATTCAAAAATGAGAACGTTTCTTTCCAACGGACGGATTCTCATTACCAGCTATAAAAGGATGAAGATTGAAGCTGTGGAAAGCAGAAGAAAATAGCAAGAAGCAAGTATTCAGAAAATAGCAAGAAGCGAAAAGAACAGAGCTAAACAGAGCATACAAAATTCAAAGAAAGTTTTCCATCTCAAGAGCTTAAATTGATATATTCTTTGTGAGATAAACACTCAGAGTGATACAAAGCTTACAAAAGAAATATCCAAGAGTGTTAGAATCTTCATCAACTACAAGAGACTAAGAGCATCATCAAAGATCATCTACAGTCTCAAAGTTGGAAGCAAGGCAAAACTTGTTTTGGAGCAAAACAAGGGAAAAGAGGAAAGTAACACGGAGTTGTGAAATCCTGGATTGTCACACGGAGTTGTGAGATCCGAAGCAGCAGTGTCGGAAGACATTGGGCGTGATTAGTGCGGGCTTTGTGATCAAAGCACTAGATCTCGGAAGGATACGTTTCTACCGGATCGTAGAAGACGGGGGGAAAGTAACGCGGAGTCGTGAAATCCTGGGAAAGTAACGCGGCGACGTGAAACCCGAAGCAGCAGTGTTGGTGGCATTGGGCGTGATTAGTGTGGGCTTGGTGATCAAAGCACTAGATCACGGAATTCATTGTATCTTGGAACCAAGAAGTGGTGGATATAGTGAATTGCTCTTGGAGATAAGAGCAAGTGGAGTAGGAGGATTACACCACCTCGCGAACCACTATAAATTGCCTTGTGTTCTTTACTGCTTTCTTTACTTACTGCTCTTGCTTGCTTCTCACGAGAATAATCTTGACACAATATACACACACACCGTATCGTTTATTTAATTTCCGCTGTGCACCATACTCTAATAATTTAGTTAAGAGTTTTGGTTTATCTCTGGATTAGCAATTGTGGTACTGTGCTAAAAAGTTTAAAAGTCTATTAACTCCCCCCCCCCCCCCCCCCACCCCTCTAGACTTTCACCTTACCTCTTTTGGGACCAACAAACTGCTTTCTTTGCATGTCAGAGCTCCACGTAGTTTCATCATTCATTATACGGAGTGAGGGGGAACTGCTTATTCAATTCTCTATCCTTACTCGCCTTTTTCAAGCGGATTCAACAGAGTCAAAAGTCGTCGGAATTGATGGCTTTGGACTCGGTAGAGGTTGCTGGGATTGGGGCCTTGGTCGCGGACTAGGCACCCTCGCTTTTTGCATAGAGGTCTTGCAATTATGCGTATGACAACACGCGGGTGAAAAGAGAGTGACCGGACACAAGATCAGATAATTGAAACTTTTGTATATCCCAAAAGGTATGCAAGTGCCGACTCCGTCAGGTGGCGGTGGTGCTGATTCAATTATGCAGCCTCGAGTTTCATTAAGGGTCCGTTTGGAAACCCGTAAAATGGCTTCTGGAAAAATGTTTTTCAAGTTTTGTGTGTTTGGGAAGGGAAAGGAAAATTAGGTCAACTGAAAATGAGTTGCAGTCAAACGTAAAATGAGTATCATTTGGGAGAAAATGACTTCCAAAAAAAAAAGTGGGAAGTCATTTTACATCTTCCCGTCTTCACGCCTCTGCTTCTCCTCACGCCACCTCACCCTCTCTTCTCCTCACGCCCCTCTTCCTCCTCTGTTCCTTTCACCTCACATCTTCTTCTTCATTTTCTTGCAGGTCACCAGGTATATTTCTTCCTTTTTCTATTTTCAGTCATAAATTATTTTTTTAATGGTTGTTTTTCTCCAGATCTAACATCTAAATCAGTCGGTGTTATGGAGAACCAGTCTGGCCAACTATTTCACTTCGGAAATCAGTCGGCCAGACTGGTTTGAAACCAGTATGGGCAGATTGAAGCCAGTCTGGCCGACTGGTTCACTTCGGAAATCAGTCGGCCAGACTGGTTTTCGAAACCAGTCTGGGCTGGTTTCAAACCAGTCTGGGCAGATTGGTTTGAAAGAATTGGTTTGTTAATTTTTTTTGCAATATCATTGAATTTTGTTTGTGATTTTTTCTCTATTTTGTTTGTGAATTGTTTAAAAAGCTTGAGTTGAATTCTTTGTTTGATTGGTGTGGAATGGAAACTGAAAATAGCTAAAGAAATTAGAGGTAGGTGTATTGACAAGAAACAAAATTGAATAAAGAAATGCTTGTGGAATGGTTAATGTTTGTGATTACAACTTTACTAGGTAAATTTTTTTTGTAATTGTTCTAACTTTCCTTGGTAAAATTTGTTTAATGTTTAGACAATTGAATGTTATATTATATTTCCAATTGAGTGTTAAACAATTATTTATTGTGCAGCTTTAGTGGGTGAAAGAATTGGTTTGTGAATTGGTTTCTTTTTTTTTTTTTTTTTTTTTTTGTTTTTTGCAATATCATTGAATTTTGTTTGTGAATTTTTTCCCTATTTTGTTTGTGAATTGTTTAAACAGCTTGAGTTGAATTCTTTGTTTGATTGGTGTGGAATGGAAACTGAAAATTAGCTAAAGAAATTAGAGGTAGGTGTATTGACAAGAAACAAAATTGAATAAAGAAATGCTTGTGGAATGGTTAATGCTTGTGATTCCCCCTTTACTAGGTAAAATTTTCTTGCAATTGTTCTAACTTTCCTTGGTAAAATTTGTTTACTATGTAGACAATTGGATGTTATGTTATATTTCCAATTGAATGTTAAACAATTATTTATTGTGCAGCTTTAGTGGGTAAAAAATTTACTGGTAATGTTTGTTTTTTAGTTCAATATATGTGTTGTATCAAGCTTGATGAGTGTTGTATCATGCTTTCTTAATATCACAACTGAGTCCTTAAAAGCTTTGACTTACTATTACAAATCTGCAATAGGATATAGACTTGAATAGAAGAAGCCTTTCATTGACTATGTTGTCCTATTTTTTTATTGTTCGTATAGATGGATAAAAATCATGTGCATGCAACTGTTATGGGTGCAGCAAGTGCTATCCTAGCTATTGGAGTTCTTCTATTGCGACAACTTAGGAATAGAAATCAAATAGAACAGGAAATTGCAATAGAGACTATGAACGAGAGAGTTACATAAATAGTATCTTATGTGAGGGTGATAACAAATGTATTAACGTTATTAGAATGCAACATATTTCCTTTTATAAATTGTGTGACCTTCTTGCTACTAAGAACTTATTACGCACAACTAGAGTCGTAATTGTTAAGGAACAAGTACTAATATTTTTACATATAATAGGTCACAATGTACGCTTTCGAGTAATTGGGTCAAGGTATTATAGGTCAATTGAGACAGTTCACCGTTACTTTAGAAGTGTTTTGAGAGCCATTTTTTCTTTGTATAAGAACCTCATAGTATTACCGGACAGTGAAGTAGCTCCTCATGAAGTCATTAGCAATCCACGATTTTATCCATATTTCAAAGATTGTTTAGGAGCAATAGATGGAACCCATATTCGTGCATCCTTGCCACTTAATATACAAGGAAACTTTCGCGAATGTAAAGGTGGAACAACACAAAATGTATTTGTTGCCGTCACTTTTGATTTGCGATTTTGTTACGTGCTAGCTGGGTAGGAAGGTAGTGCACACGATTCTCGAGTCTTGAACGATGCACTCACACGTCCAAATAGATTTAAAATTCCAGAAGTTATAAAATAAATACAATTATCACTTTTTACACTGTGTTGTTCCTTATTATATTGTATAAGAATTGCATATAAGTAATCAAATTGTGTAAACTTGTAGGGAAATATTATCTTGGTGATGCTGGATATGGCATACAGAATGGAATACTTACTCCATACCGTGGTGTTAGATGCCATTTGAAAGAGTTTAGTGCTCATCTTCCCGAGAATAAGAAAGAACTTTTCAATCTTCGTCATTCGTCCTTACGTACATCTATTGAGAGAGTGTTTGGAATTTTGAAGAAACGGTTCCGTGTGTTAGATGTTGAACCTTTTTGGGATTACCAGACACAAGTGGATATAGTTTTAGCTTGTTGTATAATTCATAACCATATTATGGGAGTTAATCCTAATGATTTATTTAATCAAGCAATAGTTGATGTTGATGACGATAACTTGTTGCCCTTATCTCATACCCAAAGTGAAGAGAGACAAGAAGTTAGACAGTGGAATGCAAAGAGGGTTGGGATTGCAGAACAAATGTGAAATGACTTTATTCTTAGGAATTAATGTCTAGTTTCTTGTAGTTTGTTAAACATTGCTTTGTCATTGGATATTATGAGTTGTTGAACATTTCGTATTGTTATGCACTTGATTATGATTTGTTATTGGGTTATTAGTTGTTGACTATTTCTTATTGTTATGCACTTGATTATGCTTTGTTATTGGATTATTTTATGATTGACATTGGTTATTATTTTTCTGTTATTATAGCAACATGAATAAATGAAAATGAATTATCACTTCTAGGCAATTTCGATGGACAAAGCCAATGGAGGGCATATTTTTAAAGGTATTTGCTGAAGAGGCTAAGAATCCCAATAATCCAACCAACAATTTTAGAGCCTCTTCATTCAATCGTGTTGCATCTTCCATTTCTGAACAATTTAATGTTGCTTGTGAACCCAAACATGTGGAGAATCACTTGAGAACTATGAAGAACACATGGATGACGATTTGCAAGTTGAAGGATGGGACGATTGGCCTTGGATGGGATGATAATTTGAAGATGATTACATGTGATTCAGCCACGTATATGGATCTTATCTCGGTAATACTTTATTATCATAATTCTAATGTTATTTTTTTCACTATTGCATAATTCTAATGTTTTTTTTATTCATAGGCAACTCCCAAGTACGAAACATTATTGAACAGGAAAATTGAGTACTATGAGGAGATGTCCATTGTTGCTGGTAGAGATTGTGCTATAGGACTCTTTGCAAAGTCTTTTGCAGATGTTAGTTCAAATGGTCCTAATAATGAGATGTTGCCTGATCATAATGATGAAACTTTGGCTAAACTAACATCTGCATCAACTACTTCGTCTCAAAGATCCGGTTGTAAGCGAAAGTCAGTTAGCTTGAAGCTGGATGAAATGGCTGAACAACTTGGTAACATTGCCATGACAATTAAGTCATTGAATACAGGTGTTGATGAAAATCAATTGGAGTAAAAGACATTTTTGGTCCTAGACTTATAGTGACACGGACAATTTTAGTCCTCTATAAAAAAAATTGGCCAATTTATGGACACACTTATTGTGACGAGGACAATTTTGGTCCTCTGTTTATTATCTCGTTAGTTACGGTCTAAACAAGGGATATTTCTGTCATTCAATACTCTTGCAGCCATTCCTGCTCCAATTGTTCATTCAAAATCTTGTAAGAGTCCCATGGAAACTCTTCCTCGCCAAAGAGCCCATTTCTAGAAGCTTCTGCTAATAAATTCTGCCATTCAAAGTAGCAAGTCTCTTGCAACATCAGCTTCTTACGAAGTTTTTCCCTTGTTTCACCACTGCCATAGTCATTTTAAGCATAGATTTCACGATGACAGGATAAAAATGGCAAAAACAAATAAGCATTTTACCAAGACTGTGCGTCCTGCCTTTATTCCAAGGAACTTTCCCTTTGTTAGCTTTGGGGACCCTCTCATCCAATTCAGTTGAATTACCAGTCTCAGATTGCTGCTCCATAGCAGTGCACTCTAAGCTTCTTGATTCAATACTTAACTCCACACAACCTTCATAGCAATCCTTCTCACTGCTCTGGTTAAAGCTATTCGAGATAGAATTCTGATTTGCTATGAGCTATAACTTAACGAGACTAACTAGAAATCGAAGGAAACAGTGAAAGGAAAACATAAAATGGAACAATTCGAGATAGAATTCCGATTCGCTATGCACTATAACTTAACGAGACTAACTAGAAATCGAAGGAAACAGTGAAAGTAAAATATAAAATGGAACAAAATTGAGGTAAATCCAGAAAAGTCGAGGAAGGGAAAAATTCACCTAATAAATGCATCAGTAGCTCATCTAGTCAACTAAAATGGTGACAGTTCAAGTATTCCGAGAATCTCCGAGCGGTTTTCAGATCCATACATTTTCTCTTGTTCGTTTTCCGCTACTACCGTGGCGGGAGAGTCGATGGAGAATCGATTTCGGACTTCTGACGACACCGCTACGACCACAGACGCTGTAGCTTTAGTGCTTTAGATAGACGAAGATAATTTTGTTCTAAAATTTAAGTAATCCCTGAGAAAATTCGGAAGTTAAACCCCCCTCCCCCCACCAAAACAAAAGAAACTCAATTTGAGGAAGAAAATCAAATTGACTAAAATGCCCCTTATTTAGACGGTCAACTAACCAGATAATAGACGGAGGACTAAAATTGTCCTCGTCACAATAAGTCTGTCCATAAATTGGCCAAATTTTTTATGGAGGACCCAAATTGTCCGTGTCACTATAAATCTAGGACCAAAAATGTCTTTTACTCAAATCAATTGTTTCAGGATGTGATGAACATAGGTGATGGTTTTCATGAGGATGACCTATGCAAAGCATTTGAATTTCTGATGACAAATGAAGTTCAAGCACGGATTTTCAAGGCAAAGAATGCAAGTTTGAAGAGGAAATGGATTGAAAAATTTATTTCTTCTTTTGATTAAATTGTGTATGCCTTATTGCCTTTGTTGTTAGACTTGGTTACGTTGGTTGCTAAGGTTATGTTGGATGCTAAGACTTAAGACTTGATTTTTATGTATGCCTTTGTTGTTGGACTTGGTTATGTTGGATTCTACTTTATTGTGGACTGCAATCTAAGACTTGATTTTGTTAATTTATTTATGTTGTTTCTAACATGTAATTGTGGTTTCAAGTTTTCATATTGTGACAATGGTTTCAGTATTGGAAAGATAGATTGAGAGCAAATACATTATAATTGAATACAACCCAAATTTATGTTGCATGAAATTTGAAATAAAAATTGTTATATTCTAAATAAAAAAATAAAAAAAAAAAATTTTTGGTGTATAACAATTAAAATGTTGAAGTATATAATTATGTTCATTTTCCTTTCTCATTTTATGGAAAATGAACCAAACACACAAAGTCAGTTTTCCGTTGTGCAGCCATACACCGAAAAGGAAAATATTTTCTGGAAAATGACTCATTTTCCAGAAAATATTTTCCAGAAGTCATTTTACGGGTTTCCAAAAGAGCGCATTGAGTTTCAAGTGCTGCCACGTACTGTACGCCAAGGTTGCAAAAAACGTTAGGCGCCGATTAATCGGCTGTGACAACCCAAAATTTAATTTTATAAATCCAATTTTAAGAAATTCCAAAATAGCCATTTTCACTCCATTAAAAAAAAAAAATTAAAGATAAATTGGTGTTTGAATAAATTATTTTGAGTTACATTTTAAATTAATTCAACACCGGAACTTATTTTAATTCCAAAACCCTAAATTCTCGGGTACATTTATGTACCAAGTTTTGATCCAAAAGGTCAATCTGAGTGAAACAGGAAAGGAACCTGTGAAACCTAAACCAAGTGTTTTAACTAGAGCTATCTTCTTAGAAAATCTATTTTGACCCTAAGTTATCCAAAATTATTTTTGAGACCTTGGTCCATGATACAAGGTGAACCTTGAACCTTCTACAAACTTTGTCTGATCATTTGAAATAAGCCAATTTACACTTTCACCCTCAACCAATCATTTGCAATTTACCTATGGTTTTGGACCCTATAAAAGCTTCACTAATATATTGTTGTCTCCTGATCCCATTCTTTGCCTCTCCAAGTTCTCTGTAGACAAGAAGAAGCAAAATACAGTAAGGGTTCTAGCTTCGTTCTCATCTATCCATTTATTTCCTTAAGGTTTCCATCTCTTTTACCTCCAATCTCTGAGGTTTCTATCCTTAAGCTTTGTATATATTGTTTGTTTGAGGTGTCTAGGTGGTGAAGGAGGTAGTGGATGAGTAGAGAGGAAGAAGGGATCCACACAAGAAGAAGAAGAAGAAGCTGAGGTATAACCCCATGGACTCCCATTTTAAGTTTTGGCACTATGAAGCCTTGTTTCATAGGTAGAAATGAGTAGAAACACTAGATTTTTGAAGTGTTTGAGCTAAGAAGTGAATTATTACTTGTCTATGATGTGTTTTTGATGTTTTGGATGTGTTGGAATTGTCTGAGGTTGAATTGCGGATGAGAAGAAATCATCTGGTGCATAGGTAGTATGCACCATACAATGCACCGGCCCCAGCCCACGGCCCAACAAGGGGACCGTTGGCTAGAACCGTGGCCAGCCGGGCCTAGGGAACGGCCCTAGGAGAGGGTCGTTGCCTAGGGCCGGCAATCTAGCGGCTTGAGGGGGCGGGCCTTGCTGAGTCCCGCCCCATGGTCCATGTGTTGCTCCCTGTGCAGTGTCCGGGCCCTTGCGGCTCAGCTACGTGTCATTTCGGACTAGGTGTCACGGGCCCTTGTGGCTCGGTACCTCGGGGCCGTCTTGACGCACGTTTGGGCTTTGATTTCGTTGAATTTGGATTAGAAATGAGCATGTTATAGTAGAATTTGTGATGGAATGCTTCACAGAAATGTTGTGTGAGTTCTCTGTTTTTGAGATTTGCTTGCCTTTGCCTTCTTGATGATATTTGAGTAGTTGAATAGAGAAGCATGAACACTTTGTGAATAAGGGTTTTAGAAAAGCATGAACCTAAATGTTTGATTTTCGCTAGCAAAGCATGCCTATAGTATTTACAATAAATTGTTGAAGTTCACTGCCAAGTTCATAATGTTGAGTATGTTTACTGTGAGTATGTTTTTGAGTTCAATAGCATGCTAACTACTTGCTAAGTGTATTTGAGAAGATTTGTTAAGTTATGAGTTGCAAGCATGATTTATTGAATTGTTGAGTTTCACAGCGAATATAAATTAGAAGCATGTGGTTACAGTAAATGCCATTTTGAGCATATCATGTTTTAAAAGTGCATAAGGCCAACATGAGCCTAAATATTATTTTCCAAAAAATCTCATCCCACATAGAGCATCTTTATCTTGTCTTTTGAGAATGAGTTGAGAAGTATGTGCATGTCTTTTTGCATAAGTTAAATGTTGCATATATGAGATGCATGAGCGATATATCTATATATATCTATGGTGAGGAAAACCTTGTTTTGGATGACCCGTTTGGACTACGTCCACTCGGAAGAAAGAAATGGACATTGCGGTCCAAGTATATGTAACGCGGCGTATTCCCACGTTACAAGGTTGGAAACTGCCCGCCAGGCTTGGAATCCTGGTTAGGGGGTGTGCACGCTAAAAGTTTGTTGGTCCCAAAAGAGGTAAGGTGAAAGTCTAGAGGGGGGGGGGGGGGGGGGGTGAATAGACTTTCAAACTTTTTCGCACAGCACAACAATTGCTAAGCCAGAGATAAACCAAAACTCTTAACTAGATTGTTAGAGTATGGTGCACAGCGGAATTAAATAAAGATAAAGTGTGTGTGAGATTGTGTGAGCAGTATATCTCATGTAGAGCAAGTAAGTAAAGAGCATTAAGTAAAGAAAGCAATAAAGAACACAAGACAATTATAGTGGTTCGCGAGGTGGTGTAATCCTCATACTCCACTTGCTCTTCTCTCCAAGAGCAATTCACTATATCTACCACTTCTTGGTTCCAAGATACAATTTCCGTGATCTAGTGCTTTGATCACAAAGCCCACACTAATCACACTCAGTGACACCACACTGCTGCTTCGGGTTTCACGTCGCCGCGCTACTATCCCAGGATTTCACGACTCCGCGTTACTTTCCCCCCGTTTTCCACACTCCGGTAGAAACGTATCCCGTGATCTAGCGCTTTGATCACAAAGCCCGCACTAATCACGCCCAGTGCCTCCGACACTGCTGCTTCGGATCTCACAGCTCCGTGTGACAATCCAGGATTTCACAGCTCCGTGCTACTTCCCTCCTTTCTCTTGTTTTGCTCCAAAATAAGTGTTGTCTTGCTTCCAACTTCTGAGACTCTGTAGATGATCTTCAATGATGCGCAAGTCTCTTTGATGAAGATTAAAACACTCTGGAATGATTTCTCTTGAACGCTCTGAGTGTTTTCTCTCTTTGAATATATCAAGTAAAACACTTGATATTTATGCTCTGTTTAAGAACTGCTCTCTGAGTTCTTTTTCATTCCCCTGCCTTCATCATTTTATAGCTGGTAATGAGGGACTTCTCCTGGTGCTTTCAATTGCTTCCCAATTTGATTGCTGATGGTGAGATTCAAACTTGAGCCATTTCACATGGCATATCAAGCATCATCCACTTCGTCCGTACAACTATTAATTAAATCTCCAATCTTCTTTGATGTACTCCTTTCTTTCCATAGATGTTTGATCTCCAAGTCAATTTCATGCATTCTTCCAATCTTAATTTTCTTTCACGAAAATTCTTCTGGGATATTTCTTTGAGTAGCATTGACGTGAATATTGTATCATTCATCTTCTTCTTCAATTTGTCATTTTCTCCAGACAAATTCTTGATTTTAGGCTTTATATCTTCTTCTTCTATTTGCATGCATCTTCCTCTGTTTTTCTCTTTTCCAATTTAAATAATTTCCCGATCATGGTCTAAGACTCTACTAGACGTATAGAAATAAAATTGGGGGATCTACAAATACATATTTGGCATATCAAAACCATTACACTTTATTCCTAACAAAGTTCGATACCTGATTCCACAGAGATGAGTTTAGAACCAAGAGAGTGGTTCGGTGGATGAGCTTGAGCATAGGTCGGCTAGAAGCCGTACCGGGATAGGTTCGTTCACGCTACGGTGAAGTTCCTACCTCATCCATTAGTAAAGAAAGCAAGCGAGTCATTGCGACTCTAATAAAAGAAAGAAAGCGAGTCATTGCGACTCTAAGAAAAGAAAGCAAGCGAGTCCTAGTGGCTCTAAGAGACCTCCACAGAAAAGTATTCTATTTTACAAATGAGTGTATATGTATACTTATAGTATTGCACGAGATTGCATAATGAGAATGTTGCACGAGATTGCATGATGAGAATGTTTGCACTAGATTGCATAATGAGGATGATTAACTGAGATTGTATATTGAGCATGATTGCTTTAGTTGCATTTTGGTGTCTTATATATCTAGTTTGCATGATGAGAACTTGAAAGCATGAGAATAATTTCGTATTGATTGATAGTATGCAATTGCTTGATAGTATGAGTTCGTTATGATGATGAGTTTTGTTATAAGAAATATGTGTTGGAGTGATTATGTTGATGAGTTATTTATCGTTGAATCATGCCTGTTGATATTATAGGTTGCAAGCATATAGAAAGTTTGTAGTTTATCTTAAAGTTGTCTAAGTGTTGAGAATGTGAGCAAATGTTTTTCTAAAGTATATACTGTAGTACTTTACAGGGTTGAGTGTGATTATACTTAGCTTTGTGCTAACGGGTGTTTTCTACTTGTCTACTTGTTGTTTTGCAAAACCCCTTTCAGGTGGGCCCAGCGTTTGAGAATTGATCGAGTTAGACTAGCTTAGTAGATCTAGTAGTCTAAACTCTTTTTATTATTATGATGTTTTGATGATGGATTGTAGACTTATGCTATGTATGTTCGGTGATAGACACCAGGGTGTTTTTCCCCCTTATGACGACTTTAAATTAAGTAATTTAAATGTTAGTTTGACTTAACGATTTAGTTCCATCCTTAGCTTGTGCAATCACCGTGGAGAGGTGGTTGTGGCGGTGACATTCCCACTAGTTCGTTATTTAAGTTTGTTTATCCGCTGCTTAGTTTATCTTGATTTTGGTTTTAGAACTGTAATTAAGTTTAAGAAAAGTGGGGTGTTACATCGGCACCTAGGCGCCGATTTATTTATTTATTTTTTAATTTTTTTTATTTAAAAAAAATTAAAATTAAAAAAATGTGAAATTCACTAATAAAACATAAGGTTCCTCTAGTTTTTTCTTACAAATTATTTACATAAGTAGTTGTAAAATCATTTTGAATATTGTTAAAACCATCTAAATACATAAAAAATTAAAATTAAGAACAAAAGAAGCATTTTTAGAGAAATTACAAGACCAAACCGCCTTTGGCAGTTTATAGATCTCGAAAAAATACGCGGTTTGAAAAAAAAATTGTCCAAAACAGATAATCGAATCAAAAGTTATGCCTTACCGAACTTTCTACACTTTTTAACAAAAAAAAAAAAAAAAAAAAAAAAATTAAATGTAGGCCCTATTTTTGCAACATTGTTGTACGCACAATGCCACAATGCAAAGAATTTCTGAATGTAAATGCCTTAATATGATGCAAATACATTCTCCCCTTTAAATATAAAGCCTTTCATGCAAAAATGTGCCCAAGTTCGTTATGGATTCCAATGAAGAATGCCATGGACCCACGCTTGCACGTAGTCTGACCTCATAATGTAGATGCACGTATGTTGCAACGTCATTTCTCTCACAAATTGCTTTCGAATCGGTGAAGAGAGAACGAAATCCGAGTGAGTGAGGTGAGTCCGAGTCCGAATTCATACTTTCGGGTTTGAGGAGATCTTCCGTCCTTCATCACGCATTGCCTTTTACCTTAGGAGCAAAACTCGATTACTGGATCAGCAACCGCAGTGCCAACCACCAAACTAGAGTGGGGGGACCGCTTATTTAGGGTCTCTCGTCCACTCATTCAGGGTCCATCGTCCACTCACCCATTACTTTTAATTTCGTAACCGTGGTGAGCTGCTTATTCAGCGCCACCCGGGGACTGCTTATTCAGCGCCACTCAAGGGGTTGCTTATTCAGCGCACTCAGGGGCTGCTTATTCAGCGCCACTCGGAGGGCTGCTTATTCATCGCCACTCATCTATTCGTCCGTTCTCTCCCCGCCGATCATATTTCTATGGCTGACTTCTTTCTTGGTCAAGTTCCTCAATCGGACACCGTATTAATAATTGCCTTCTCTCTATCATGCCTTTATCACATATTCATGTGCAACATTTTTCCAGAAACATGTTTCGACCATGTCCATGATATATGCGTATAAGAAGATGAGCTAATAATTCTATACACAAATTGCTATTAATTAAACTGTCATTGTGCTTACCAAAACTCCTGACAGAATGCACTAAATTTGCCTATCCAAATTCTCATTTTCTTGGATGTCGTCACTCTTAGTGTCTTGTCTTGCCGAATTGCTCAACCAAAGAAGTAAACAAGACCTTTTGTCAAGTCCCAACCGACGGCGTCAGTGTTGGTTTTAGGACTTTTGGTAGCCCACGGAGGTCCAATACAACCGGATAAAGTTGGTGGATTCACCGGAAAATAATAGGAAAATTAAGTAGAAAAAGTATAGCCGCAATGATTTTGATGTGGAAACCGAAAGGAAAACCACAGGCCAAATTCACTATATATTTGTAAGTGTTTGTACATGTTGTTTGGCTACTTTGTACATAGAAATGGAGCTTTTGTTGAAAGAAGAATAGAGCCTTATTTCCATGATGAAGAAAATAAGCCCCTGGCGTGAGGATGAGTACTATCCCCCTTGTTCTCCAGCCTTGCCTTCTTTTTATAGTGAAGAAAAGTAACAGAAGGGCTAGCCCCTCATGAATATGTAATAAATGGATTTATGAATGTTAAATGTGAGACTAACGGTCATTTGAGAGGTCATAAGGGGTTGGAGGTTATGTAAGTTTAAGATAATTAGGGGAATTTGAGGGTATTTAATGGGCAATTTAAGTGGGTAGTGAATAGATGATTAATGGGTAATGAGTTGGGTAATAAAGAGGGTATTTATTTGGGGTTATGGGACGATTTAGGCAGTCTGATCGGGACTAGGCAATCCAACCGGGTGTCGATATTCGGTATCTATCAATGCTATTGAGCTACAAGCTACTTGACAATTAAAGTGTTTAATCATAATTTCTTAAATTTAAAACATTAATTACTTTTTTGTATAAAGTTTGAGCACCTATTTAACAATTTTCGAGAAAATTACACTTTTGGTCCTATGACTATAGAGGAGGTGGTAATTTCAGTTCGTGACTTTTAAAACTAACAAATTTAGTCCTTTTAATATGCTTTTTTTAACAGATTTGGTCCTTTCGGCCAAATCACAGGCCAAAAGTCACCGAAAAAATATAAATCATTTTTTATTATTTAACTATGAGGACAAATTGGTCATTTCCAAGTCATTTCTTCTTCTTTCTCTTCCTCCTTGCCAAACATCTCCGCCGGAGAAAGCTTAGCATTTCATCTGCTCATCGCCTAAACATCTACCTCTTTAGAAACCAACCCATTTTATGCTATTTTGAATCCTTCAGAGAGCCCTAACCATTTTAACAGAAGGACTCATCAACACATTCAAGAATTTGTACAAATATTTGTAGATTACACCAGAATTTACACCTAATTTCAATTCAAACTTAGTCACAAACTTATGAATGTAATTTCAGGGATGTAGTCTACCACTTCATCTCCTTTCTCTGCAATCACGTTTGTTAATGGATAACTAATTCCATTGGCATTAATAATGGAAGTAAAGTGGAAATGGAAACGCAATAGAGAACATCGTCGGAGACTGGGGCAAAAAACACGCCACCGGAATATTCCTCCGACTCCCAATATCCACCACCCAGGACAAAAACAGGTCATAGATAATAACGCTCGCCGGCGGCCGCGCAAGACTGTCAAGAAGACGGTCGACGGGAGCTTCCATTTCCGTATGCACGGCTTCCAGGAAATCAACGTAAACTTTCGCTCGGATCAGTTCAGAAGGAATGGCGTTTTGTATGGCGCCAAACAGAAGGTTCGTCGGCGGCTTAGCATCATCATCGGAGCTGAGGAATCCGAGCCACTCTTCAGTGACCACGAAGGTGATGAGAAATTCGGGTCACGCCATTGCTATGATCTTGCAAAGGTTCATCAAGGGATTCACATGGCCTCTTCAATTCTGGAGTTTCTTCCCTGGAGTTCAGAAAGGAGATGAAATGGTAGACTACATCCCTGGAGTTTCTTCAATTCTTGTCAAGGAGATGAACGGACGATTTTACCCCCCCCCCCCCCCCTCCAAAAAAAAAAAATAATAATAAACAAATCAAATTGAAATTCCGGTGAAAATTTACCGGCAAATTAGCCGGAAGGACTTAATGTGTAAAAAAAAAGCATGCTAAAAGGACTAAATCTGTTAGTTTTAAAAGTCACGAACTGAAATTACCACCTCCCCTATAGTCATAGGACCAAAAGTGTAATTTTCTCACAATTTTCTAAAAAAAATAAATAAATTGGTATATAGTAGTACTATTAGTAGTGAAGTGCTTAATAATACGGACGGGAGTACGGAGTAGATAAATTTTGACCGAAAACTAACTAAACGGGACTTAAGTATAAGGCCACGTCATTCTCCGACCTTGCGAGTTACGACACTGCCCGCCCGCCCGCCCGCCCGCCCATTCGCAATCCTCCTCCGCCTGCAATCGATCATTTCACTGTTCACAAAACCCTAAACAAGAATATTGAATTCCCCATTTCTACCCTCAATTTTCCCATTATTTCCCTCTAGGGTAGGGTACCCTATGCTTTTCGCCTTTCCCAAACTCTAGCTGCTCTGGTCCAGATTTATCAATGGCGGAGCGACCAACAATAACCACCCACGGCACGGCTGAGAGGAGCGGCAACGGCGCGCCGGCGCCGCAGACCAGCTCGCGCTCCGTCACGGAGACGGTTAACGGCTCTCATCGATTCGTGATCCAGGGGTACTCGCTGGCCAAGGGCATGGGCGTCGGGAAACACATTGCCAGTGACAATTTCACCGTCGGCGGTCATCAGTGGGCTATCTACTTTTACCCCGACGGAAAAAATCCGGAGGATAATTCGACGTACGTTTCCGTTTTCATCGCTTTGGCGAGTGAAGGGACAGACGTTAGGGCTTTGTTCGAGTTGACTCTGGTTGATCAGAGTGGAAAGGACAAGCACAAGATTCACAGCCACTTCGATCGTTCCCTTGAGAGTGGCCCCTACACTTTGAAATACCGCGGCAGCATGTGGTAATTTCCTTTAAATTCATTTTATTTTTTATTTTTATTTTTTGAGCGAAATTTAGTGAGCTATTTTGTTGACATTTCAAAATTAGATGTTTTGAAGTTATTGTGGCTATATATGTTGTTTTTTCTATAGGCTCATTGAGATATCTGTTCAAGTAAATTAATGGGACATTGATCATAATTGTACTAAATTTCATGGTAGGAGATTGGTGGTTTTTTGAACTGAAATTAGGTCATCATCCTTCTTTAGTCTACTAAATTATTTCTCACACCACATTCAGATGCCCCACTTGAAATATAGCAGTCAGCTAATGAACTATGATTCAAATGCTTTCTTAATGTCCAATATTTGATGAATTATATTTATGTGAGTAGCATTTCTTGAACCCTCAGCACTAACATGTTGACAAGAATTAATTGTAGTGCATCAGAGACTAATATCCATTGTTAAGGAATTTTATTTATGTACAAATTATTCCAGTATTGCATTTAAACTGTAGCTGTGATGTTTAGATGATTTTCTGTTTTTCAGTGATCAAGTAGTTAGCAAGTTGAATGTTATAGGTGGATATTTAAGCAACCTTGACCATAACTGAATCAAACACTACATACAGTAAAAATAGGAGGATTTTGGGTGATATTGTGTATATGGGTTGAGGGGGTTTAAAGAGATATATTATGTGCTATAAAATGCTTGTCAAGCATTATGATTTGTCTTTTGTCCAAAAGAGGGAAAGAATGCCTAAAGAGCTATGGATATTACCAAATATGAACAGTGTTTATGATGTGGTGAAGGTGCTGATGGCAAAGTGGTATAGTCACATTGCTGTCTATCTCACCTGCCCCATTCAGGTTTTCCAAAATTGGTTTGGATTGGAAGTGAAGTATGGGAAAAGGCACTGATGGAACCTGGTATGGCATCATAGGCTACAGTAGAACAAATTATGAATGTAAAACATCAATTGGAAAACTTACCCAGTCCTAACGAAATAGTTTTCATTCCAATTACAAGTATCCTTTGATAGAGAGGGGCATGCCCCAACTTCTCTTGATATAGACACACGTCTTTGTTTCGAAAGATGCTCCAATCCAAATAAAAAGCTTTACCACAATCACAACTTGGATAGTCAAATTGGTTTTACTTATGGAAGTTTTATATTGAACACATCAAGGCAAAGATAATATTATCCTATATTTTGACGTGTAATTAATATTCTTTTAAATTATTAATAAAAATATAATATTTTTCCTATCTAGAGCCACATAAACTCCTTTTAGTCCCAGGTTCTCTTCTTTCTTAGACGATGCCTACCTCTTGTGATGTACCTAAATGATCTTTACACAATTGGAGCCATCCTAAAGGTTAGGGGCATGCATCAATACCTTGCAATATATGCCATGAGACAAAGTGGCGGATGGCCCCATATATGATTTTTCACCTTTAAATCTCAAAATGAAAAAGAGTTGACTATTGAAAACTATTTTTTAGAGGCCACAATAAGAAACAATTCGATCTCCATGAACACCCTCAGTGGGCACAATTTTTGTGCTTTAAGGTTTGAAATAGCCATGCTAAGGTTGCACTTGAAGTGGAGAATAAATGCATCAAGCTTTTCAACTATCATTTTGTAGTGGAGATGCATTGTAATGGATGGAAAGGGATAAGGATTATGTCAGGGTCATTCAATTTGAACAGGACGGAATTTGATGGAATAGTGGTTCTTCCTAAAATTAAGGAATGGAGGGCTACCATTTTGAAGATGTACATGACTGATGACTCTGGTACTAAAGCTACATTTTCAAATTTCAACAAGAGGGGAATTATTTTTCATTGTAATTTGTAAGTTGCTCTGTATATCATGTATTCTAGGTTCCTATGAAGTCATAGCATTGTAGATTGCGATGCTTGTAATGTAGTTCTCTAATATAAACTATAAAGAGAAGCCTTTTTGTCTAATTATCTCTTAAATCTGTCAACATTTCATTTGAGCTGATCCTGTTAAAGAACCCCCCCTTTGTGATTGTACCTTTTTAGTAGTAAATAGTTTGCATTTATTTGACCATGCACATTTTCTCGCCTTTATATTTTTTGCAGATGAATTAATTTTCATCAACAAAGCTATTATGCTCTCTTTGATTGACCTTTCATTCCAAATTTGATATTTATAGTTACAGGCAGTTTTCAACATCAATAACAAGGATACATTTAGAATAATTTTCATATAAAGGTGGTGAATTCTATTGAATCTTTCTTTCTTGTGAGCATGATGACTGGCCATGTTAGTGATAAGACAGTTCGTATATTGAATGGGTTCAGCATTATTATGTTTTCTTGACATGCAGTTCGTATAAAATTGGGGCCTGAACTTTGATGTCAATGTATGGAAATTCATGAGTTTGTATGAGATGCTGGAAAAGGCTAAAGTGACCTGCTTGAATTTTGCAAAATGTTGACAAATTATAAGCATGGGGAAAGTATTATCATGCATGTTTTGCTTCATACATTGGCCAGTTGCTAGTACCTTTCAAGAGCAATATGTGTCTGCAAAAATAAAGTGACCAGGGTAATCTTCATGACTTGTTTGTGGGACAATGCTATTGGTGTTTGTGTCTGCAAATATAAAGTGACCAGGGTAAGCTTCATAAGTTGTTTGTGGGACAATGCTATTGGTGCTATTTGTGATTAATTCTGAATGATTCATTTGTTTTTAGATCCATGGTTTTGGTTGTCTTTATATATGTATGTGTAATGTGTGTGTGTGTGTGTATTTTTTTACAATGAGATTACTTTATTAGCCAATAGTTATTTAGTTCTGTTATGTTTTTAGTGTATTCTCAAGCATGTAATGCACTTAAGTTAGCAATTTAGCTAATTTGATTTCTCTACCTCAATAAAGCTTTTATTTTACTTTTGATTAATGTCTGATCTCTAGGGGGGTGGGGATAGAGATGGTTCCTTATGAGGAATGTGGTGCTGACAATTTGAGCTGCTAATTTCTAGGAACATGTTAGAAATTGCTTTAGTGTATAATCTATGAAACATTGAAGGAACATTTATCTTCTCTGATACCTCTTTGGCCTCAATTGCCCCTACCTCTGCTGCTGACTTGTTTCTATGTCAAAATATGTAGGGGATACAAACGTTTTTTCAGACGAGTTATGCTTGAAAATTCTGATTATCTTAAGGATGATTGCTTGAAAATTAATTGTACTGTTGGAGTTGTGCGTTCTACAATAGACTGTTCAGGCATGCATTCTATTCATATTCCAGATTCAGACATTGGAGCACATTTTGGCATGCTTCTGGAAAATATGGAAGGGTCTGATATCATTTTCAATGTCGCTGGTGAAAAATTTCATGCCCATAAGTTGGTATTGGCTGCTCGTTCTCCCATTTTCCGTTCAGAATTCTTTGATGGACTGGAGAGTGATGAGCAGGAAATTGTTATAAGTAATATGGAATCCAAGGTCTTCAAGGTCTGAACTCTGAAGACACTCTTTTTACTGGTCTATTTTCTGTTTTTTTGTGGGAATTAAATTATAATTCAGTATTCTTTCTGCATAAACTGCAGTGGTATTTGTGCATGTTCCTGCTATAATTATCTCTCCATGAATCGCTACTCAGATTTTTGCCACAACTTTATGTGATATACAACAGGCCATGCTGCACTTTGTGTACACAGATAGTCTTTTGGAAGACGACCTAGAAGCTTCTAGCTCTTCTAGTATACCTTCTATATCTGATACATTACCAGCGAAATTGCTAGAAGCAGCTGATCGCTATGATTTGGGAAGACTCAAACGGATGTGTGAAGCGTATCTCTGCAAAGATATTTCTGTGAACTCTGTTGCAAAGACTCTAGCTCTTGCAGACTGTTATCATGCCATGGAGCTCAAAACTGTCTGCCTTAGATTTGCTGCTGAAAACCTTGCTGGTATGTGTCAATTATATTATATTGCTGTCCATGTTTAATACTGCTCAGTTGAAACATGGTCTTAATTCAAAAGATTCTAGGAAGGGAAAAGCACGTCCACAGTTCCATAGTACTCATTGTGGAAGTGCATTTATTCTACATTTCATACACTTGTGTACAAGTAGAACCCAAGACTTGGGAAAGGGTTCCCTCTCTTCTAAATTTGCACAATTCCCCAAGAATTTGCATGCAAAGAGCTTATCATCTAGCTCATATTCTAGTAAAAAACATTATGTACGTGTGCATTTCTCTTTGATATCTTGATTCATTGTCAGCTGACCAATCCATCTTTTAACCCCCTCCCTCTTATGTGTTCTGTATCTGAGGATTGCATTAGATTAATCATTAACACAAGGATTTAACAGGCAGTAAAAACATGTTGGATATAAGTAACCAAGGCATAAATACTATATTCGTTTATGAATAAACTTCAACTATTATGTGATTGGCTGTGTAGTTATCTTGCAGCTAACTAATTTTGTGGTAATTTGTGTCAGCTGTGATGCAATCGGATGGTTTTGAGTACCTGAAAGAAAACTGCCCTTCTCTCCAGTCAGAACTTCTAAAGACAGTGGCTGGTTGCGAGGATGAGTGTAGCAGCGGAGGGGGGAAGTCTCGGAGCGTTTGGGCACAGCTTTCTGACAGCGGTGATACTGACGGGAGGAGGGTACGGCAAAGGACCTGACTGAGGATTTTAGGAGTTAGGTAAGTGATTGTTGTGTAGAATGTAGTGTAAGAATGTTTGGACCATTACAGAATGAAAAATGTTTCATAGTCTTCATGAAACATGATGTGTTGTAATTGATAGATAGTTAGAGACCCCAAATGGGTTGGTTATCAATTGCATATCTTCTCAGGTCAGCCAGCCAGCCATATGAGCTTTCACCAAGATCTATCTGGGTTGCTTTTGGTTTTGCTTTCAACGAAAATTTTGTACACATTACTCCCACTTGTAATAAAAAATGCAGAAATGCCACACATTCTTCATGTTCTTAAGTGGGTGTTTAAGCTCTTAGATGAGAAATGTATGGGACTTGACTTGGATTGGATGACAATACAGTACAAGAAAGCAAAGTTTATAAAGACAGACAGACAAACAAATAGCAACTGTAAAACAACAAATTTTTGTATGTTGACGTCGTACAGCTTTTTCAGTTTTAGATTTGGATTTTAGAAGTGGATAGGATAGGATAGGAGGATATTGTTTCCAGTCTGCAAGGAATCAATAATGCAACTACTACTACTACTACTACTAAAAAGGCCACACAGAGAGAGAGTGAAAGAAAATGTATGTATGTCACATTTGTCCTATAAGGAAGGGCAGGGGTCCTTGAAAACAAGAATTTGAATTATAATTTCAGACAGTGGACATGGCATGATCCCACGCACAAGGACTGCCTCCTGATGAAGTGGCGGTGGCCATGGAAATGGTTCTCATATTCTTGCAGTCCCGACTGCTAAAATCATCCAAAAGTACCGCCCCAAATACTTCTTTCAGTACACAATGGTTCTGAGAACCAAAACAACTTGAAAACATGTTCTGGAATGATTCTTCATCATCTCTGCCTGTATCGCCGCATTGCATAGGGCTCAACTCCATACCCTCCTCCTCTTGCTTCACTTTGCACCCTTCAAAACAATATATACATTCTTATTATAACCTACTACAACAAGCAAGCTAAGAGAATAAAATATCATATCCTCACCTGCTACTACTGTCTGTGCCTCGTCTAAATTGACAGCAGGGGTGTATTCGCTGAACACTGAAGCAGAAGAGTGGCCATATGGTGAGATTGGATCTCCATATGCTTCCCATTCTGTGTCATGAAGATCTGGGCATGAATTATCCACTATGCTACCACGAATGATGGAAGCATCGGAAGTCGTCTGTTGGGATGAAGTATTATTATTCTTTGAATGTTTCAAAGTCTGTGACTCATAAAGAACCGCGTCCAGCAGGCCACTGTTTCGTGGAGAAAGACTACCTGATTCAGTATGCTCAGTTGGTGGTGGTGACTGAATCAAAGTGTCAATGGACTCTAGTGAAGGAAGAGGGGAGGAGGATGGTGAGTACCAACTACCCATCTGACTTTGGAGTGAAGGGAGCTCCGGCTTCTTCTCCCATGAGGGCTCTGAAGAATAGGAGGAGTTGCCATTTAAAGTGGCATGGCTGCCAGGAATAACACTCAATAATGATGGGTCATCAGAAGCCAGGTTTTGATTGTATGCAGAAGAAACCCCAAAAGATTGAGCAGCAGCAATATATGCAGCAGCAGAATTACCACTCTGGAATCGACTGCATGCTGGTAGAAAATCACTGCCATTGTCACTTAAACCTGGGAACAAGGTCTCTGTTCCTCTCAGACGTTTCGAAGGATGCACAGTGGACTGGAAATACCTGTTGCCACAAGAAGATTTAAGACCTTGTCCCACCAGGCTACTTGAAGGAATATCAAGCAAGCTACTAGCAGGAATATCAACAAGTGCAGGTGGAGGATATGAATGCTGATTTAGTTCCAAATTCTTGAATTCAACAGCTGGGATCTCAAAACAGTTAATTTGGAAAAGATCAGGATGCTGCATGTCCCCAATTGAAAATATGTTCATATCTCCATTTTGTTTGCTCGCATTTATGGATTTCAAACACAGATCTGGGGGGTAAATGGGCAAGCCAGCACGTTGTCTTCTCTTGATTCTGGTGTTCCAATAGTTCTTTATCTCATTATCAGTACGGCCAGGGAGCTTAAGGGAAGAGGGAAAATGACAAAACTGAGTGAGTAATACTAAACCAACAAAGGATTTCATTTGCAAGTTCACTTAGAAAATACATAGCATCTTGTCCTCATTCTAGCCTACGTTTCATCCAAAAGATGATAATCTAGTTTTTAAAAAAGCACTAACACGAAATAGAAGAATAACGAAGGCTTCCTTGAGTACATGTTAAATCTCACATTCATTATCAGCTTCAATACTTTTATATCATATTTCACAACTGTATAACAGGGGTAGTTCACTGAGGAAGCAATTAAGCCGGATCACACATGCAAACTCTATGAGCAAACATTGTAACAAATAGATAAGTGAAAACTGTGATGGTGTTACCATAAGCAGGCAAATCACATTGCCATTTCCAATCAGACCAAATTCTTCCCATTTAATCTAGAAGCAAGTACAGATATCACACTCAATCTATCTTGGGTATGCAACATAATAGGTTAATGTAAAAGACTATAAGAAAACAATTTTTGAAATCCTTTTTCTTTTCCTTTCAGTTCCAGTTGATTTGAGGGTACTGATGATTGGATTACCACATGCCACCATTACAATATTACATGCACTTTTTTAAACAATTTCATTAAAATGTATACCGACAACATAGTCTAAACTCTAAATCAGGGGAAGATGGTTAATTTTCTATACTCCTATTCACTAAATAATCTTCAATAATAATTCTTCCCAAATTTCAAGAGAATCGTATATTTTTAGATTGAAGAAACCATTATGTTTATGGATAGATTTCAGACTTAGACCTGGACAGAGCTACAACTGTAGGCAGAAATGTGTATAAGCACTATTGGATAGAGAGATGATCAGATGATACACACCTCAGCAGCCATCCGTGCCCATTTGTTTCCCATTTTAGCATGGAGTTCAATGATACGGCCCTCCTCCTCGGGAGTGAATGAGCCTTTCTTTAAATCTGGTCTGAGGTGATTTGCCCACCGCAAACGACAACTTTTACCACAGCGAGCAAGTCCTGAATGCTTCTGCACTGCATTCCAATTTCCTTCTCCATGTTTTGTTACGTAATCCACTAAAATTGCATCTTCCGCAGATGTCCAGGGACCTTTCTTTAATAGAACACTTCCTCCAGTTTTTCCTCCAGCAGTAGCTTCTTCAATAGATGGGGAGCTTACACTGCCTTTAAAAGTCATCCTGTCCTCACTTTCACTGGTCATACTCATACTGAAATCTAGAATGACAAAGGTAATTCAGCAAAAGAAAAATAAGACTGTGCTCCTATATGCCAAGAGAGGGAAGACATAACACCATTACAAGACAAGTGACCTCATTTAAGATGACAAGTTAAATTTATTATCATGATACAGCGAGAAATTGCCCATAAAAGAATTGGTGATAGTAAAAGAAAACACAGCTCCCAAAATCCACGGCGGCAACAACTCATCATCCATGGTCTAAAACCCCTTCAAACACGACTCAAACTATTACATGGAATAAAGTTGGAGAAACAAACATACTTGGAAACATCATCACTAAGCATTCATTGTTGTTTAGCTACCAGTGCGGAAAAGTAATATTCCTGACTTAACAACGGAATGAAAAAAGGAAAAACTTTTACACAAACTAAACTGAAAGAAATACCACATTTTCCACAAAGTAATATTAAAAAAGAAAGCAGTGACCAAATACACAGATGTATAAAAAGTTAGAGCACCGATACTATTTGCGCATCATTGAGCCTAAAACCACCATATGACAAGCACACTGGTTTGGGTGATAAGAAAACAAGGTGCCCAAGAGACCAATTTTACACAACAGCTGTATACCTTTTGGGTCATCCTTCAACTCTACATAATTCACATGAAAGGTTTTTGTGATCACATGGACTGAAGAAGAAGGACAAAAACACACACACACAAAACTACACTTCTAAATTCCAATGCAATATAACCACAAAAATGCCAATCACAATGCTCAAAATTAACAAGTTTGTGTCCTTGCAGAGCCATGCATCAACCTATACCAAGCACAATTGAAAACAAAATATAAAGTAGAAATGAAATGCTCACAAGCCAATAGCACCAGACGAGACGAATGCAAACTTAACATTCCAGAATAGTAGCAGAACAATTTAGAATTAGATCAAATTCAGATATTCACAAAATCAAATCGAAGCAAACCAATAATAGCAATAAGATAAGCGATTTAAGGGTGCAAATAGATCTCAAAGCTTCAAAGTCTCAATAAATGAACTCAATATCCCTACCTTTAATAAACCATATTTATTTATTCACGGATGAATAATTAAGTATCAAATTTATTTACCTGAGCAAAGAAGAAAGCAGTTCTTGGTGTTGGTGTAGCTGCTTGGAGCAAGTAACTACTAAGATCAGTCCTTTAAAAACTCACAAAAATCCAATTCAATTGAACCAAAGAGGCCCAGACAAGCTAATCCCCACCAAAATAAAATAAAAAAAAAAAGGAATGGAGAAAATGACACCCTTCAAGCCAAAACTCCAAACCCTAAATTCATAACAATCTACACGCCTATACATAACACAATAGCTCCACACCAATCATGAAGATCGCGAAACTGAAGCTCAGAATCCCAAAACAACATTTACAGCACAGAACTGAAATGCGAACATCAAATTTCCAGCTTCCCAAAACCAAAAAGAAAAAAACCAAAAAAAAAAAAAAAATTAAAATCGAAACTCAAACCCTATTGTGGTCGTGAAGAAGGGAAATGATGAGCAAGATCCACTTATTATATTTAGAGTTTGAGAGAGAGAGAGAGAGAGCAAAAGGTTGAAGTCTCAGCTGATTATGGAATTTTTTTTTTTTTTTAAAAAAAAGAAAAAAAAAAGCCAAATATGAGAGAGAAAGAGAAAGAGAAAGAGAAAGAGAAGAGAAGAGGGGAGGGGAGGGGGGCGTGGAAGCGAGGGTGGGGGGTGTCAAGTAAAGAGAAGAAATAGCGGAGAGAGAAGAGGGATAATTAACACCTAATTATAGATTAGGTGTTAATTAAGCTAGCTTTATTTATGTAATTTGTTGCTTAATCATTTGCATCTTCATCTCATTATTTTACCTTTTTCTTTTTTCCATTGGAAATTGCTCCAATCAATTCTACTCTTTTTGTGTATCTGTCTCAAGGTTGCAAAATATGTTAGGCGCACTCTAGACGCTGAGAGGACGCATAGGCATTCAATTTTTTATTTTTATTTATTTATTTTGTAATTTAAAAAAAATTAAGCTAAAAATTATAAAAATTCACTAATAAAACATAAGGTTCATCCAATTTTTTCTTACAAACTATTTACATAAGTGGTTGTAAAATTGTTCAAAATATTGTTGAAACCATCTAAATACATAAAAAAAAATTAAAATTAAGAGCAAAAGAAACATTTTTTTAGAAATAGGATAGATCTCGAAAAAATATGCGATTTAAAAAAAAAAATTGTCCAACACGGATAACCGAGTCAAAAGTTATGCATTGTCAAAATTTTTTACACTTTTCAACAACCCTAACAAGAAAAAAAAAATCGAACGGTTCAACTGATTAGGCAGTCTAGGCGGCTGCGAAGGAGGCCGATTCCGGCCTTCTTCACCGCAATCGGGCGGCGCCTACCGTCTAGACGCGATTTTTACAACACTGATCTATCTAAACCACCAAGAAACGCTACACTTATTTTTATATTTTTATTATATTTAATGCAATATATTCTCATTTATAAAAAGGGTTATAATTTTCAGTCGCTGACGTACTAGCAACACTGGCTACAAAGAAACCACAAGGAATGCAACTCCTCAGCCAACCACCTGAAGAAGCTATGGATGTTTTAGACGATCTAATTGGAGTCCCAACATGGCGCCAAATGGCAAGCTAGATCCATGCATCCTGGGGTATCCATTCCTGTAAATAAATAAATAAGGGTTATAATTTTATTTATTTTGTTTCCGTTTTCCAATATCATAATGATTTCGGACACGTATATTGCAATTCTTATATTGTGGACTAGGATCCACAGTGTACTGTAAACTCTCGTCCAATACACAGAATTCATGTTCATAATACACAGAATTTATGTTTATAATACACATAAACATAAATATGATATAATGAACATGAATTATGTGCATTATGAACATGAATTCTATGTATTATATAACTGAGGATACATAAACACTTAACATAATACACATAATTCATGTTCATAATGCATATAATTCATGTTTATTATATTGTGTTTATGTGTATGTGTATTATGAATATGAATTTGTACCTTATGAAGTCAAATTTTGTGTATTGAAAATGACTTATTAGTCAATGTCTAACTTGTTTAACTAATTTTAATTGTTTGGTTAATTAAACATCTAATATAAGTGTTTAGTATAATAACTCTGATTGATGTCAATAAATTGAAAATGAAAAAAATTACTTATTGATATCAGCTTGCATTTTCGTTTTAAAAGTCTAATTTACTCTTAATAATTGTTGGTTACGTTATTGTATTGTTTATATTTATTATATTTTAATTTTAATTTACATTTTTATTTTAATATTATAAGAACCGTTTGGAGCCCGACATTTAAATTGACTCTTGACCTAACACACACATATATATAATTGTACTAACCGTTATTATGCTTATTCTATTTTCATTTGAAATTATAACACAACGATAAGATATAGGGTCACACTTGTGTGAGACCATCTCACAGATCCTTATTCGTGAGACGGGTTGGGTCGAATCAACATGCAAATGTCATACATACATGCACAAATGTCATATTTATATGCGCAAATGTAACACTAATCAGGAATAAAATTTTTGTTACTTATAAGAGAAAATGTAATACTTTTGCATTTCGATGTAAAAGTATTACATTTTCCATAATAAGTAATGTTGGCAAGTGGCCCTTACTTATAAGGGAAAATATAATACTTTTGAAGAAAAATGTAATACTCTTAAATCGAAATGTAAAAGTGTTGCATTTTTCCTTAAGGATCCGTTTGAAAAGCAGGAAAATGACTTTTGAAAAATGTTTTCTGGAAAATAAATTATTTTTTCGGAAAACATTCTCCTTTCCGGTGTTTGGTTGCATTCTGGAAAAGTGCATTGGTGTGTTTGGTTCATTTTCTGAAAAATGAGTAAAATTATATAAATAAATATTTTAATTATTTTATTTAGAATATAAAAATATTTATAATAATAATACTAAAATAATTTCTAATATAATTCTATAATATTAAAAAAAAGCAATATTTAAAAAATTACAAAAAAAAAAAATAAATTCAATACCGAATTTTTATTAAAAAAATTACAAAAAAAAAAAAAAAAAAAAAACCTTTGGCTTCCCGTGGAAACCAAATTTCCGCCGGAAACCAAAGCTTTAAAGGAAATCAGTGCTTACTGGTTTTCGGCAGGATGCCGGAAACTAGTGAGCACTTGTTTCTGAAGTCAGAATATGAAGATGAAACCAACGGGAAAGTGAAGAAAATGAAGAAGTCAACATCCGGAAAATGACTTCCCCTTAGAAAAGGGGAAGTTGTTTCCCAGAAAAACAAACCCATTTTCTATTGACCAATGCCTCATTTTTAGTTGACTTTAAATTTTCCTTCTTTCCAAACATTTAAAATCCGGAAAATGATTTCCAGAAATCATTTTTCGGGTTTTCAAACACACCCTAAAAGTATTACATTTACCCTTATAAGTAACAAAAATGTTATTCTTGATTAGTATTACATTTGTGCTATAAGTATTACATTTTCATCTTGGCCTGATCCGACCGGTCTCACGGTGAGACGGTCTCACACAAGTTTTTGCCTAAGATATATTATAAAAGTACTTTAAGAATTATGTAAATATTACATAATATATTTATGTCCTTATAGGTCATTTTACGTGTAATAAGCTAAGAGTAAATACTTAATTTACCAAATAATTTTTAATACTATCAGGTGGTCAAACTGGCTAACACAATCAACTTTCAATTATCAGCTAATAGCTAATTGCTAAACACTATCTTAGTGGGAGCGACCTAGCTATTGGCATTTTTTATTTGAACTTAGATATGAACAAACTAGGTTTTGCCGCTAATATCATAAGACGACTTTACTCAATATACACCATTAAGAATAATGGTTACGAATTTCCCTCGTCGCTAAAATAAAATAAAATAATACATACATTATGTAATAAGATTTTAGTTTGATTTAAGTTTGCACACCTTCTATAAATATCCTCATTAATGGCGACTTTCATTAAATCATTTAATAAGTAATAGAGAGAGGTAAAATATTAAAGGCAAAAACATAGTTTAATTTTTTTGGATGACTAGTGAAAGCAACAGTCGCTATTTAAACACAAAAGAGGTAAACTGCACTAGGAATGTAATGGAGATCTTGTGCAACAAACTCAACCGAGAGAGTGTTGACAAGAATCAAACTTGTGACTTTTAGGTACAAAATTTATGTTCCATCCACACGAGGGAAAAAGATAATTTTGATTTTTAAGTTATTAGTTAATTGTTATTTTGATTTTTAATTATTGCAAAAATGGATTTTGACTCTTTGAATTATAGTAATACAGTCGTCGCTCTCCCCATAATTTTTCAGGTAGAGATTTTATAATATTGACAAATCAATATGAAATTTTAAATTTTGAAGTACTTTTATTTTGGTCCCTAATAATTATTTGATATACTTGACTTTAATACTTAAGCTATTTGAGATGTTGTGTTTTTCATCACTAACTTAATGTCAAAGTTATATATAACAAAACTGTTACTAAACGCGACATTGTCAAGATTAAAGTGGTAATTCACTTCAATCTTTTATCTTAATGTTACATAACCAACAAACTTCTTCGAAAATCTCAAATCAATATCAAATCTCCAATAACTATACAATTAAAAATTGGTCTTTTTTCAAAATCAAATTAAGTTACAATTAATTATACTTTTTGACCTTTTGGTGAATCAATTATTAAGCAGAAATTCACATTTTCACATATGGTTGCTATTGTTTTTATTGACTACCAAAATAGAGCATTACTATCTATAAAAAGTTGGTACTATTGTTTCACTTTTAAAGGTGTATTTGTTCAATTTCAGTAATTGGGAACCAAAATCAAAATGAAGTTGTTGAAGAGCATTGATTCTTTCTAATTGTCTTATTGTGAAGAATATCATACCTAACATCTCTCTTCATAATTTTGTTTTTATGTTTTCCCTTTCTCTTAATTATACTACTTTACTATTTGTAGTATAGTCGAGGAAGATTGTGTGTTTGAGGTGTGAAAATGTTAAAAAACAATTGTTGTTTATTGAAATTAAGTATAATTTTTTCAATTTATGAAAAAAGTTTGCAGTTGTTATTCAAATGTATGCATTGGGTGAAGCTCGCTTTGTGACCCTAGTCGACAAAGGATCATAAGGATGTAAAACCAATATAGGTTGCCCATGGCTGATCGACACAAACCAATAAAGACAATAGACAACTCTCAATAGAGTTGAACTTGAAATCTTGTGGTTATCAAGTCAATTATCCGACTAACTTGACTGGGATTATTTCTTTAAGAGAATCAACTTCTTGTTAATATTATGGTGTGTTTTAGAGAGTGGTGAAATTGTAGCAGCTAGAGTGACAAGGTGACAACACAAGATTAGAGTTATTAGACGGGTCTAATTGTACTATTTCTACCTAAATCTTATTTTCTAAATTAAATTTTATGTTATTAAATCAATAAACCACTCCAATCGTATTTCATATAAATAATATTTCAAAGGTGATCCATTCTAAAATTGCTTTTCCAAATATTTCATATACATAGTTAGTCCCAACATTTTGCCCGCCCAAAAGTTTCCAACAAATGGTAACTTTTTGGGTTTGACTCTACATGCACGAGGAATTTCCCCATACTTATTAGTAGTGTCATAGAATTATTGTAAATTATACAATGTTATGTGAACCATAACAAAAAGTACATTTTTAATATACTAAATATACATTATTTTTGTATTGTATGTACATTATATAATATCATGTATACTAAGTACAAAAATAATGTACATCCCCTGAATATAATGTACATTATTTTTGTACTGAATGTATATTATTTTTATATTAAATATACATTGTTTTACGGTATACAAAATATGGTCAATATAACTTGTGTGGACCATGGTTCATACAATAATGATTGTAGAATTATTGTCAAATTATAATAGTATCCTATTAGCATTATAGTTTAAGGCTGATTGGTAAATGTTTTTTCTCAATTTTTATTTTTTTTTGAGTCACTTTGATCAACACAACTATAATGAATATTAATAATTTTACGGAGTTTTTTGCACTTTTAGTCTCACGACTATAGTGGCACTGGCAAAATTGATCCACGACTTTTGAACCTTGCAATTTTAGTCCACGACTATTGATTTTTTTGCAAAAATGGTCCTTCCGGTCACTTTTCCTTCAAAAATTCACCGGAAAAAAAAAATTCTCCATTTTTAGCCGGGTTAAAATTGACATTTTACTTATCTCAAAAAATTAAAAGAAAAAAATTGATATTTGACTACATACAATATTACTGGGCTACATACTACTGCCCCAGGCGGCGGAGTTCCTGGAGCAGGCAGGGCTGTCAGTAAGCGGCGGAGCGGCCGTGGCGTTCCCCGGGCTAGTTGGGTTATCCGGCAGCAACATTGGAGTGGTACATGTACTCCGCCGCCTGGGGCAGTAGTATGTAGCCCAGTAATATTGTATGTAGTCAAATATCAATTTTTTTCTTTTAATTTTTTGAGATAAGTAAAATGTCAATTTTAACCCGGCTAAAAATAGAGAATTTTTTTTTTCCGGTGAAATTTTACGGAAAAATGGCCGGAAGGACCATTTTTGCAAAAAAATCAATAGTCGTGGACTAAAATTGCAAGGTTCAAAAGTCGTGGATCAATTCTGCCAGTGCCACTATAGTCGTGGGACTAAAAGTGCAAAAAACTCTAATTTTACGGGCCATGGTCCAGCATAAAATTATGTAGTCGTGTTGTTGTTTGCTTGTATGTTAGGGGTTCAATCGTTATACCGTGCACCAGGGCACACATAGCACTGTGTCCTGCGCCTCTCAAACCGACGTCGTCTTGTTAAGTTGTTAAAAAAAAATCATCTGTTTCGAATGCACATAAACTCATAACATAATACATATAATCTAACACAATACACATAAACTTTTAACTGAATACACATAATGGGGTTTGGTTAACATAATACACATAAACTCTTAATTGAATACACATACACTCTTAATTGAATACACATAAACTCATAACACAATATACATAAACTTTTAACTGAATACACATAATGGGATTTGGTCTGTTCGGACGGACGGAGCAACGTCAGCAAGAAACGCGTGCGTTTTGTGCCTGGGCGCACATAGCAATGTGCACCGTCGTGCACGATATAAATTGCCGTTAGGGGTTTGAGTCCCATCAACTGATCATTTGTCATTTTTTTTGCAAGTTTTATCTTAACTTGAGGCATACTACAATCATTATTGTGTGGTCCATGGTCCACACAACTTGTGTGGACCATATTTTGTCTATTGTAAAATAATGTATATTCAGTACAAAAAAATGTACATTTAGTATATTAAAAAAGTACTTTTTGTTATGGTTCACATAACATTGTGTGGACCATAGTCCACACAATAATTTGCTGCCATCCTACTTTTTAGGCCCCAATATTTGCACCTCGACTTTAGGCCCATATATAGCCCAATTGTCTTTGTACCAATGCCTTATGACTATCAAATATTTAGCAAACCGTTATTTGGCTACTCTGTCCATTGGTCAATTGTTTCAGGTTTAGAGTGTATTGTTTTAGTAATTAATTACAATGAAAACAAGGAGGAAGATGGGGGAAGATGAACATGATAAAGATTATGAAGAATATGAAGAAGAAGAAGAAGAAAAGGAGGAAGAAGAAATGATGAGGGTTCCAGTGTGGGTGTGGAAACGTCGCTTGACGCCATTTTCTATCTATATACTGCAAAGAAACCAAGAACGAATACTACACAAGTGGTAATAAAACCTGATGCTCAATTGTTGGCTATTCCTTCCCTTTTATAGGCGAATAACTTGGTCACGTGTACTGATTTTCAGCATTGCAATCCAACTCTTAATGTGCGTTGATTTACTCCATTTTATGCGTATGATGAACCATACAGTGTGCGACAAGAATTACTTAATATGCGTTGTTTAAACATTAAATGACAATTCAATGTTGTATGTTTCCACAACTACAAATGTCTTAAAGTTGACAGATTTGGTGAGGGGGGAGTGGAGGTGTGGGTAGGCATGGCGGGGGAAGTAGTTTAATTGTTAAAGGCATTTCGAGTTAAATGGTCATCCACGCACACTAAACTATTCATCCATGCATCTTAAAGTCTTTCGCTGCGCATGTTAAGTGTATATCGACTCACCTTAAGGCTTTGACATTTGAGCTTGCAACAAGTTAGTTAGTTCTCAAACTAACGCACATTAAGAATTAAGGTCGCGCACATTGTGATGTAATTTCACGCACGTGATAAAACAAATCAATGCATATTAAGGCTGTTGTGACACCACTTAAAGTATTAGTGTTATTGCGTAGACAAGTGACAAGCCTATTCGTTGTCAGCACTTTATCTATTTCTAATAAAGGAAATCTGTCAACATTGAATTGTCATTCAATACTTTAACTAGGCATCTAAGGGAAATCTGGAAAATCTAAGAAATTTGTGATTCTCGCATATTAACATCTTATCCGACGCACCAAAAAGCGTACATGCACGCACGTAATAAATCAAATCAACGCACATTATCTTTTTTTACCCCAACCCTTAAAGAATTACTCCTATTGTGTGGATAAGTGTCAAGTCTATTCGTTGTCCGCACTTTATCTATTTCTCATGAAGGAAATCTGTGAGTTTTAAGGCATTTGTGATTGGGGAAATGACCAACATTGATTGGTCATTCAATGCTTAAAACACGCACCCATTAAAGAGAATCTGGAAAATCTAAGGCATTTGTAGTTAGGTAATCTGACAATATTGAATTGTCATTCAGGCACATTTAATTATTAACCAATGCATCAAAAAGTATATCTACACGCACATTGTAATGTTATTGCACGCATTTAATACATCATAATCAACGCACATTAAGTTTTTTTTTTTTTTTTTTACCAGCCCCCTTAATTTAATAGTTGTACTGTGTGGGTAAGTTTTAGGTCTTTTCTTTGTCAGCACTTTATCTATTTCCCATAAAGGAAATCTGTCAACTTTAAGGCATGTGTAGTTGGGGAAACGGACAACATTGAAGGTTCATTTAATGCTTAAACAACGCACATTAAATTATACATGTACGCACATTGTAGAGTGATCCGACGCATGTATTAGAGCAAATTAACGCACCTTAAAGTATACATGCCTTTATGGGTAAGCAAATTCAATATTGTCAGTTTTCCTAGCTACAAATGCCTTAGATTTTCCAGATTTCCTTTATGGAAAATGGATAAAGTGCTGACAACGAATAGAATTGACACTTATCCACACAGTACGACTAATACTTTTAAGGTGAGTGGTTCAAAATCCTGATTGTGCGATAATTTGCTCTATTACGTGCGTGGAATAATAGTACAAGGTGCGTGCATGTTAATATAATTATTGTAAATCAACGTACCTTAAATGTGTGAACTTCAATGCACTTTGGAGTTTGTGTAGTATAATATAGTTATTTTAACACACCTTAAGGGTCAGCATTGAATGCTTGTGTTGTATAATATAATTATTTTAAAATTGGGCAAACCAAGTTATCCGCCTATAAAAGGGAAGGAAGAGCGAACAATTGAGCATCAGGTTTTAGTAACACCTGTGTAGTATTCCTCTTTGGTTTCTCTTGCAGTATATATTGAAATGGTGTCAAGTGACGTTTCCACACCAACATCACAACCAGAATCATTTCTTCCTCATTGTCTTCTTCTTATTCTTCATAATCTATATCTTCCTCATCTTCCTCGTCCTCATTCTCCTTGTAGTCATTGTAATTAATTACAATAACAACACACTCTAAACCTGAAAATAAACACCCCCCTTAACATCACAATATTTGTAGTTCCCAATTGGTATTGCCCAGATGTTGAGGCAACATTGCCTTGCCAAAGTGTTGGGTCAAAGCTTTCCAGATGTCGAAGCAGCATCCTTAGTGGGTACTGTAAGTGGATGTGATTATTTCAAACAACATCGAGCAAAACAACTCTTGAATCCCCCATGAGGGTAAAGCAACCATGATCAAAGTCGACATCCTTTGAGTATAGTTCTACTCGAAGCCGTAGTTGGATCTTGTGGTTGTCGAAGCCATTTAATTACTAAAACAACACACTTTAAACTTGAAAAGATCAATTTCTGTGGATCTTATTTGATTTGGATGTGTTGGTTTTTCCTGTCTGTTTCATGCAACTTAGAAATCAGCTAGATGTGTTGTTTTGTAAGTTGCATGAAACAGATGGGACAATCCAACACATCCAAGTAAAGGGATTTGATCTTTTCAGGTTTAGAGTGTGTCGTTTTAGCCTAGACATACGACATGATCCTCTATTCCTTTGAAGATATATCTTTTGGTATCTTAGTGCAAACTTAACCAAAAGAAATATCTTCTAAGGTGTAAATGAATCCTGTCGTTAGGCTGTGTTTCTTAATTACTAAAATAAGCTCTCATGGGGGCTTCAATAGTTGTTTGGTTGATGTTTTTTGGAATCTCTCGTGGGATTTTCATTATTATTATTATTATTATTATTATTATTATTATTATTATTATTATTATTATTATTATCATTATTATCATTATAGTAGTAGTAGTAGTAGCAGTTCAACTTGTAAATTCCTGCATTGTAAATAATAAATCTTTTTGCAACATATGTATTTTGTGTTTTACTTGCTAGTCATTTAATAAACAAACAAGTCCGCACACTTTGAGGATTAAATCAACACACCTTATGCAATTTGGCATTTGCAACTTTTATGTTACATGATAATTTAATACAGAAATCCAAGCACATTAAGACTTGATTCAACACAATTTAAGCCATTAAAAAATGCACCTTAAGACTTAATTACACGCACATTGTGTATTTTGCAGTTTACTTGTTACTGTTTTCATATAAAAACTAACGCATCTTAAAGTCAATTTAATCTACAAGTGCGTGAAATAACATTAGAGGCGGATTATCTCCCTCCATTTATCACCACTTATTTGAAGGTTCTCTAATCCGCTTGCTGCAAATAAGATCCCATCCAGGTATAGTGGGGATGAGTTTGTGGGAACATCATTTGGGGATGGAGATGGTCCCGGATGCTTCCTCGCGAACATCTGGTAGATATGGTCTTGGGTGAGGTCCCAGTCTGGAGCGTCATCACAGAAAGGTTCGTATGGTGGTGGAACATATGGTGGTCCATATCAATCTAGATCATATTTAGGAAGTGATGGTAGTAAAGGATGCATTGGTGAATCATAAATGAATCCAGATGGTGGTGTATCTCTTCTTCTTCTTCAGATAGACTGAGAGGATCACTGGAAGTGTCCCCAACCAAATGACCTCCATGGGATGCACGTCTCTCCGACAGTTTCTTCTGTCTCTCCTTTTCGGCGAGACAGTTTGAAAAGCGTCTCCCCGTGCTTTTTCCAGCGTCCTTACCTGAATCCATTTTCACCTGCAAGAAAAACAAAGACAAGTTCACACAAACTAGTGATAGCTTAACGCCCAATTTATAAATGGAAATTAGGGTACGCGATGATTAACGTGACATTGAATAGACGTTTCGTTTTCAACTTCCAAAACCTAAAGGTAACACTTTAAGGTGCGCTACGTAAAAATTTAAGGTGCGTGGTCTGGAAAGAAAAAGTGTGCTGGTTTGTGTATTGATAATTGGGTGCATGGAATAATAATTTAGAGTGCGTGCTGTATACACATAAGGTGCGATCATTTACGTCCCCAGATACATGATTTAAATAACGCACATTAAAAATATACGGCATTGCCATTTGCATTTTTTTCCATCTTTTTGCAACACGTTATTTAGCAGGAAAACTAACGCACATTAAAAATATACAGCACGCACAATCAAGGTTAAGATACGTGATTTAAATAAAGAACCTTATAGTATTAATCGACAAACGTTATGGTATTTGGTAGTTGAATCCATGCACATTAGGCATTAAATCAATGTGTTAGTGTTTTTAAATGTTCAAAAACCTCATATTATAATTGGCAATATTATTATGGCATACTAAAGATAGGTTTAGAGTTTGTCCGTCCAGCTCTACAGATGACTGATCAATCAGAAGCAACAACAGAAGGACTGACACTGAAGATCTGATTTAGGAAGCTGATTTCTAAAAGACTATACGCGGTATTATCAGACAAGTTTGGAAAGAAGATCAGCGTATATTTTCAAGAAAGGTATGGACCTAATATTCTGAGATTACATTCCTCTTATATAGTCCTACCTTCTACAATCAAAGCCATCTATGGAGAGTGTTTATTGAAGAATCTATAAGTACTCTTATTCGAAGTGAATTAGGGTTACGCCGAAAGTAAGAAGAAACACTCCCTATATGCTATATGAGACGTGATCTTTGATTATCATGCATCTTCTCAATATAATATGTTCATGGTGATTAAGATGATGAACTTGAGAAGAATCACTGCTGCTTAAGCGAAAGGACACTGTGATCACACTGTTGTGGGAACAACTGCAAAGAGCGTCATTGAAGTGGATTGCATCAGAGTGGGCACTCCAAGTGAAGGGATTTCATTGGACTTCTGTATGCATGGCTCTCCATCTTCAACAATCCACTAAACCTGTGTAGACTGGGTATGTACCTTGTGTGGGGCACTTGGGTAAGATTGTTGTATATCTACCTTTGTACATTGGATTATGATTTAGTGGATTGGACGCCTATGTGATCGTCCCCCAGACGTAGATACACACTGTATCGAACTGGGTAAATATTCTGTGTCGTTGGGTTTGTGCTGTTATCTTTCTCTTTAATTTTCTCCATGATTTAGTATTACTGACTAACTTCGTAACTGAATCAATCAGTAATCTCTGACAGTTGATTATTCTTGTTAATCTGTCTAAAAAGAGAAAATGCAAAATTACATGTGGTATCAGAGCTTTTAAGTCTACACAGTGACTTGATCCGACGGGTTGTTTTTAGTTTTGCATTACTCTCTGTCTTTTGGAAGTATTTCTGTGTGTTCGTTGGCTGGTTGTTTGTATTCAGGATGGATGCAAGTATGAAACCACCAGAACTAGATGGTCACAATTACTCCTTCTGGAAGGCTCGCATGGAGATATATCTTCAAGCACAAGGTACCAGGGTTTATCGTACTGTCCTAACTAGGTGGAGTCGTCCAACTATTCAAAGTGTAGAAGGGGTTACTGAAGATAAGCCCATGGAGACTTGGACAGACGATGAAATGAATGCCTCAGATCTAAACAACAAAGCGTTGAATTCAATTGTAGGATCTCTACATGAATCTGTGTTTACTCTTGTCACCGGAGTAAAAGAGACTAAACGGGTATGAGAAATTCTTGAAACCAGATTTGAAGGAACTAGTGATGTCAAGCAGTCAAAATTACAAATGGTTCTGTCAGAATTCGAAGCCCTAAGAATGAATGAAGACGAAACCATTTCAACCTTCCACAGTAGGGTTCATAATCTTATGAACCGAGCCTCAATTCTTGGTGAACCATTCACTGATGAGAGAGTGGTCAAAAAGATCCTTCGATCTTTACCTAAACGCTTTCGAATGAAAGTAACTGCTATTCAGGAACACACATGTTGGGAGAAGAAGACTGTCGGAGAATTTATGGGAAGCTTACACACATATGAACTAGAAGTTCTTGTTGATGATGATCTTGGAAGCAACAGAAAAGGAAAGTCAGTGGCCTTTGTGGCTGAGGCTGATCGAGAATCTGACACAGACGACATAGATGATGAAACCTTGGCACTTCTAACCAAGAATTTCAAGAAAATCTTAAAAGGTTTCAACAGAAAGGGTCAAGGTCAGCCTACCAGGACACAATACAAAGGCAACAACTCCACATATCAAAAGGCTGAAACAACACCTTTCTCATAGAACAATCAATCTCAGATTGGTCGAACAAGACAAAACAGAAACAGTTCCACAGACACAAGTAAATCCCTCAACCGGTCAGTGCAGTGTAGGGAATGTGAAGGATATGGACACATACAGGCTGAATGTGCAACGTATCTCAAGAGGAAAAAGGCTATGTCTGTAGCTACTCTAAGCGATGATGAGGAGGAAACTTCAAATGATCAGTCAGATGATAATGTGGGAAACTTTGTAGCCTTCTTTACTGCTACACACATTCAGTCAGACGGAGACCAATCAGATGAAGAATCTTACATATCAACTGATGATTTTGAAGAGAGACATATTCAACTTGAAACAGAATTTGCAAAACTTGTTGCTAACTGGGAACAACTTGTGAAAGTAAATAAAAATCTGAATGACGAGCTGAAGCAAATAGATGATCTTCTAAAGAAACTGAATACAGACCTTGTCATAAAAGAAGATATCATCACTCAGATAAGATCCAGAGAAGGAAAACTGGTCAAGGAATTGGAGAGTCTGAAGAAAAATATCCAGATGATGGACACCACATCAACCTTAGATAAGATTCTAGACTCTGGCAGAAATTCTAATGATAAAAAGGGTCTGGGATTTAAACGAGGTGAATCTTTGAATAACACACCTATCTTCATCAAAGAGGGTATGTCTAAGATCACAGCTGTTCACAGCTATGAACAAGGATAGTCATCTCGGTCAGTGCAGAACAAGGAGAGGAGGTACGACCAGACTGCTGATACTGGCCTGGCCAAAATAACTCATCAATCTCATTATTCATGGTTCAAAAATAAGATTGCCAAAGTTAAATATTACACCCCTATTTGTCACTACTGTCAAACAAAAGGTCATACTCGGCCTGAGTGTTATTTTTTCTACAGAGATCAAAGGAAGAAAAAATATTAGAATAAGACCATTACACCATTCACTAGACAGGTTTGGGTCAGGAAGTCAGAAGTTATCTGCTACCCCACCATAGTTCTAACTGCATCTACAACTGAAGCTAGATGGTATTTCGACAGTGGGTGTTCTAGACATATGACAGGAAATGTTAAGTGTCTGATGGCTGTTCAACCTAGCAGTGGAGCTGTAACATATGGAGATGGACAAAAAGGGAAAATAGTTGGGAAAGGTATCCTGAATGTACCAGGTTTACCTCAATTAGAAGAAGTCCTGCTAGTCAGTGGGTTGAAAGCGAATCTGATCAGCATCAGTCAGTTGTGTGATCAAAATTGGAATGTGTGCTTCGATCGTAACTGCTGCAGAGTTAGTGACAAAGCAAATCAACTTGTCATGGAAGGAACCCGGTCCTCAGACAATTGTTATGTTTTGACCAATGAAACTGCTTGTCACCTATCCAAATATGATGAATCAAAACTCTGGCATAGACGACAGGGTCACGTAAACTTCAGAGATATGGATAAGCTGATAAAACTGGAAGCTGTGAAAGGTGTACCTAAGATCAGAATAGATCCAGAAAAAATCTGTGGCGAATGTGCAATTAGGAAACAAATCAGAACTCCACACAAAGCAGTAAGAGGCATCACCACAGAGAAGTGCCTAGATCTTGTCCACATAGACCTCATGGGGCCAACACAGACTGAAAGCATTGGGGGAAAGAAATACATATTTGTGTGTGTAGATAATTTCTCTCGATACAGCTGGGTATACTTTCTAAGAAAAAAAAAACAGAAGCTTTCAAGGCCTTTAAAACTCTATGTATAAGGGTTCAGAAGGAAAAGAATGAGTCTATAATAAAAGTTCAGAGATTGAGGAGTGATCATGGAAAAGAATTCGAGAACTCACTATATTCAGATTTCTGCTCCGAGCACGGTATATCACATGAGTTCTCAGCCCCTAGAACTGCACAACAGAATGGAGTAGTGGAAAGAAAGAATCGAACTTTACAAGAAATGGCAAGAGTTATGCTACACGCCTCGCATCTGCCGCAGCGCTTTTGGGCTGAAGCAGTACACACAGCCTGTCATACTATAAATAGCGTCTATCTTAGGCCAGGAACAACCAAAACACCATATGAGATCTGGAAGGGAAAGAAGCCAAATCTGAAGTATTTTCATGTGTTTGGGACAAAGTGTTATGTGCTGGCTGATAGAGAACAAAGAGGGAAGTTCGAACCAAAGAGTGATGAGAGCATCTTCCTTGGATACTCTCCAAACAGTCGTGCCTACAGAGTCTACAACAAGAGGACTCAATCTGTGATGGAGTCAGTAAATGTGGTTATAGATGACAGTCCAGAAGAATCAGTAGACACAACAGTGATAGATTCAGTGACAGAGCTTGCTCTCAGTGACCCAACTGCCACTAATAGCAACAGTCAGCCCAAACCACAAGAATCGTCAGATGAAGATCAAGAAAGTTCGGAACAGGAGTCAAATCTCATATATGATACAGGAAAAGACAAACCCACCAGAACTCAGAAAAACCATCCATCAGATAACATCATTGGATATCCATCAGATGGGATGAAGACCAGGAGCAGAATAAAAATTAATTTGACAGAAATATCTGGGTCTGCTTGCTATACCTCAAAGATAGAACCCAGGAATGTTAACGAAGCTTTACAGGATGATCTGTGGATCAAGGCAATGCAGGAGGAGCTACATCAGTTTGAGCGAAATCATGTCTGGGATCTAGTTTCAAGACCTGATGGTGTCAATGTAATTGGAACTAAGTGGATTTTTTAAAATAAAACTGATGAAGCTGGGAATATAGCAAGGAACAAAGCTCGGTTAGTGGCTCAAGGGTATACTCAGATTGAAGGGATTGACTATGATGAGACTTTTGCTCCTGTAGCTAGACTCGAGTCAATCAGGATTTTGTTGGCTGTCGCATGTATTTTGGGATTCACACTGTTTCAGATGGATGTCAAGACAACATTCCTGAATGGCTATCTCCACGAAGATATCTATGTGGCTCAACCTAAAGGTTTCGAAGACCCAGATCATCCATCGTATGTCTATAAGCTTCGAAAAGCTCTCTATGGTCTCAAACAAGCCCCACGGGCATGGTATGAACGACTGACACAGTATCTGCTCCAGCATGGGTATAAACGAGGAAGTGTTGACAAAACCTTGTTTGTAAAAACTACTGAAAGTCATGTAACCATAGCCCAAATCTATGTTGATGACATTGTGTTTGGATCAACCTTACAGAAATACACTGACGAGTTAGTAAAAGTGATGAAGGAAGAATTTGAAATGTCCATGGTTGGTCAACTGACATACTTCCTAGGTCTACAGGTCAAGCAAAGTCCTGAAGGACACTTTATTTCACAAGAGAAGTATGCTAAGAATCTAGTTAAAAAGTTTGATCTGGAATCATGTAAATCATCCAGGACACCAATCTCCACCTCCACAAAAGTAACGAAAGATGAAACTGGTGTATCAGTGGATAACACAGTCTATCGCAGCTTGATAGGCAGTCTGTTGTATCTAACAGCCAGTCGACCAGACATAATATTCAGTGTTGGAATCTGTGTAAGGTATCAATCTGACCCAAAGGAATCACACCTGATAGCTGCAAAACGCATTCTGAAATATGTTAAAGGAACGATGCAGTATGGCCTCTGGTACTCCAATGACAGTGAACTGAGTCTTGTTGCATACTGTGATGTTGATTGGGCAGGAAATATTGATGATCGAAAGAGCACTTTTGGAGGATGTTTCTTTGTTGGTAAGAACTTAGTATCATGGCTATGCAAGAAACAGAATTCAATCGCACTAAGCACCGCAGAGGTAGAATACATAGCTGCAGGTGGATGTTGTACTCAATTGGTATGGATGAAACAAATGTTTCTGGATTATGGTTTTACTCAAGTGATAATGACACTCTATTGTGACAATGTCAGTGCTATTAATATCTCCAAGAATCCAGTTCAACATTCCAGAATGAAGCATATTGACATCAGGCATCATTACACCAGAGACCTGGTTGAATCCAAGGAAATTGAATTGGAATACATTCAAACTGACAAACAACTGGCGGATATTCTGACTAAGCCACTGGACGCTAATCGCTTTGAAATTCTCAGGTCTGCTCTGGGAATTTGCAGAATTGACTAATTAAGGCAGTTGGTCAGTCAGAGAGGAGCAAATGTTGGTTTATACGGGTCAGTATTATGGTTTGACCTTCTTTAAAGACTCCTCTCTATTTTTGTTAAGTGGTTTATTTAACCTTTTTTTTTATCTTAAAGATATCTTAAAAGATCTTAATCTTTTTTCGAAATTCAAATTTCCTTGGGTTCCGTTTCCTTCCTAAAAAGAACCCGTACTGTTGTGTCAATCAATCGTGTCTGCATGATATTTGACAAGCTACATTGATTAGGGTTCATCACCCTTAAGTCTATTTGATACCGGGCCAATAAGAAATATCTTCAAGCATCTCAGCACTCAAACCTTCTCTCTCTCAGCATACCTGCGTTCCGTGATTTGTTCTTCTCCTCTCACAAAAAATTTCTTCAATGGCGGATCCTGTAAGAAATATCATCATCAAACTCGGAAGCAAGACACATTCTCCAGAGGTGGCTCTTAAGCAAATTTCAGACATTATTGCAGTTTGCTATGAAGAAGAAACTGAAGCTTGATCCTCTGCTTCGCGACGAGATTTTGGTGACTGTTATGACGAACTACCCAGAGTTTTATGTTGAATGGTCTGAAGATGATGCGACTGAACTGCTGATTATGGTTTCCGAAGCCAGTGATGAAGTTTCTCCAGTATCTATTCCAGAACCCTCGGATGGAAATCGGGCCGGGGCATTCCTTCGATACTTTGCACAACGAGCCCTAGAATCTGTTGAGGTCTCTCGACGGCGAGCGGAGTCACAGCCTTTGTATCTCGATGCTGCTCAGAAAGATGCAAGACACAGACAGGAGATCCTCCGAAACAGGTCAAACAATTCTGATACTCCTATTGAATTTTCACCGGATAAACCTGATGATTCTGCTACTCGATCTTGTGTGCCTGTTAATACTGATAATTTATCTGCTTTGAATTATGAGAAACCCCCTGTGAATGTTGATCCTACATCCCTGCCGTTGAGTGAGTCTGTTGATGTGAAAAATGATGTCTTGCATGTGTCTGATGAGAAAGAAAAATCCTCTGATGAGCCAAATAAACTAAGTTTAGTTGTTTACTCTTCTGATAATATTGCTCTGCCTCATGCTGAGATTGCTGATGATCCTAAAGAAGTTTGCTCTGCTGATGACACTCCTGTTTTACCTGCTAATGTTGAAACTGTCAATCTATCTAGCCCCCATAAGTCTGAGAAAACTGGTGGAATCCCAGTCTACACTGCCACATCATTAGGTGAAAGTCTGGAACAGGTGCGAGACTTTGCTGGCCTACCATCTGCTTCAATTCCTCAACCGTATCGAGTGATTCATCCATCTGAATCCTCCAGCGAAGATGATAAAATTCTGGCTAAAGTGTATGGATCTCAAGCACTTCCATATGAAATTCCAACTATTGAGGCCACTGCTCATCCTGACTCAACGACCTTCAAATTTTGAGAGATTTCGAATATTATTGGGAACTCATCTGCCAATGTCTCTGATTCCAGTCACTCTGTGACTCCTGTTCAATCCCCAACCAAAGAAACAAGACAGTCTAAAGGGAAGAGTGTTCCAGTAAAGGTAGTTGTTGAGACCGGTGATGATAGTGCTGATGTGGATCAGCCTGTGAAAAGAAAGAAGTCGGGTGAGACTGTCAAGTCTGAAGGAAATCCACCTATTCAACAAGTGTTCAAGACACTACGATCGTCTGTTAAGCAAAAGGGCTCTACTGCTGTTCAAGCTACTTCTGTACTTGCATCATCTGCCAGAAAAGGGAAGCCATCCACACGATCCAGAGGTCGAAACATTACTCCTGAGGTTAAACCTGTTGAGGAAACTGACCCATCTGTTTACAGGCCTCAGTTTGTATCTCCTGCTGCTCAAGCCAAATGGTCTACTATGGTCAGAAGGGACCTTATTGTTCAACGATCTGTGGATGAGAACCAGCTGAACTCTGTATGTGACATTCTACCTCTACTGAATGAAGTAGGATTGCTGAAGACTGTCACAGACATCTGCTCATACTCTAAGCTCCTCACGTATGAATTCTATTGCAATCTCAATGACGAGATTGACATCTTAACCGGACCTCGACCGATACAGATCTTCATCAGAGGAAGGTGGTACATTTTTGGGCCGGACATGATCAATGAATACTATGGTTTGACTACTGTGCAAGAAGTGGCTGTCACTGACTGGAACTTAGTGGCCAAAACTCTTACTGGTGGACAGACAGAAGCTTGGCCTACAGGTGACATGGACTATCTGCAGAGCTCGCAACTCACATCCAGATATGTGATTTTACATCGCCTGGCCCTTCACAATTGGCTCCCATCAGCCCATTTCCACACGGTTGGCAAGCTTCTGGCAGGCTTCTTATTTCGAATTGGAACGAAGATGCCAATTGATCTGGGAAAATGGATTTACTATCACATCCTTACCTTGATTCATCCACAAGAGCAGAAGGTAATACTACCCTTCCCAAATCTGATTTATGGCATTCTTACAACTCAGGGTCTTGAGCCTATGCCCAGTGAAGTGATCAGTCCAACGCTGCTCTATACTGTTGATAAACGTCTACTGACTGGAGATCACATTCGGGATGTTGTTCCGGTGACTGCCCCATCCAATTCTGAACCTGACGCTGTGCCTGACGACTCTCCTCATGCTAAGGATGTTCAACTTTCCATTCAGTTGAAGGCAAGGGTCGCTGATCTTGAGACTGTCCACAGCATTATTGCAAAGCAACTGACAGGGGCCTGTACTGAGCTGGCAACCGTTCTTCTTCGTTTAAGCCTATCTGAATCTGCTGCTGCTGCTGAACCTGCGAAGTCTGACAGTGACACTCCCTCCAATGCTTGACCTTTGGCTATCATTGGCAAAAAGGGGGAGTAGTATGAACTCAGGGGGAGTTTTTGTGTTTGTGTACCTTCTGGCCCTGGCTGAGCGTTGTTTTTTTATGGCACCACTACTTTTTTTTTTTTTTTTTTTTTAAAAAAACTGTTTTGGATCTTTTGTTTTTGTTTCAGTTCTATGTAATCAGATTGGACTCATGGGTTGCTTCTTTATAATAACCTATCTTAGTTCTTTATGTTTTGTCTATCTATATAGTCGAGTTGTTTTGCCAAATAATAGCCAAAGGGGGAGTTTGTTAGTGTTTTTAAATGTTCAAAAACCCCATATTATAATTGGCAATATTATTATGGCATACTAAGATAGGTTTAGAGTTTTTCCGTCCAGCTCTACAGATGACTGATCAATCAGAAGCAACAACAGAAGGACTGACACTGAATATCTGATTTAGGAAGCTGATTTCCAAAAGACTGTACGCGGTATTATCAGACAAGTTTGGAAAGAAGATCAGCGTATATTTTCAAGAAAGGTATGGACCTAATATTCTGAGATTACATTCCTCTTATATAGTCCTACCTTCTACAATCAAAGCCATCTATGGAGAGTGTTTATTGAAGAATCTATAAGTACTCTTATTCGAAGTGAATTAGGGTTACGCCGAAAGTAAGAAGAAACACTCTCTATATGCTATATGAGACGAGATCTTTGATTATCATGCATTTTCTCAATACAATATGTTCATGGTGATTAAGATGATGAACTTGAGAAGAATCACTGCTGCTTAAACGAAAGGACACTGTGATCACACTGTTGTGGGAACAACTGCAAAGAGCGTCATTGAAGTGGACTGCATCAGAGTGGGCTCTCCAAGTGAAGGGATTTCATTGGACTTCTGTATGCATGGCTCTCCATCTTCAACAATCCACTAAACCTGTGTAGACTGGGTATGTACCTTGTGTGAGGCACTTGGGTAAGATTGTTGTATATCTACCTTTGTACATTGGATTATGATTTAGTGGATTGGACGCCTATGTGATCGTCCCCCAGACGTAGATACACACTATATCGAACTGGGTAAATATTCTGTGTCGTTGGGTTTGTGCTGTTATCTTTCTCTTTAATTTTCTCCATGATTTAGTATTACTGACTGACTTCGTAACTGAATCAATCAGTAATATCTGACAGTTGATTATTCCTGTTAATCTGTCTAAAAAGAGAAAATGCAAAATTACACAATGCATCTTAAAGTCATATGTCGTGCACGTTAAATGGTTAAATGACTCACTTTAAGCTTTTGGCATTTACAAATCTTTTCCTTTCGCTGCAACTAATTTAATTCATAAACCAACCCACCTTAAGACATAATCACACGCACTTCAAGTGTTAATGAGACGTATTTTACACTATTAAAGCAATCACATTAAAGTAAATGGTTTTTTTTTTTTTTTTTTGGTGACACAAAGTAATGAATGTTAAACATTAAAAATAAGGACCTCAAGGAGCAAAACCACACATCCTAAGGCTTACAATTAGTCAACTAAGAATGTATGATACATATTTTCTATTTATTTTCATTCTAAACTGTAGAAGCAATGTAAAAATATGCTGTTATGCCTTTTTTTTTTTTTTACCCTTTTGTTTGTCTTTATTTTTTGGGTTAAGTGGGCAAGTCCTGGTGTCATGTTGATCCCCTTTAATCCTAAAAGTATTGCACCTCCTGCCTTTTTCTTTTTCCATTGCCAACTCCTTGCTGCTTTTGATTCGTTTGCCACTTGCCTTTGTTCTTCGCATGCTTCGGTGGAAGTATATTAATATCTGATATCTCTATTGACTCGCAAAAAGATTCTATAACAATCTTCATGCTTTGCTGAGTGGATAACTTCTCTTTTCCTGACATTAGGAGCTGTTTTTGTTCATAATCAAGTGTGAAAATGAAGTCAATTGCTCCATGTTTGATCATGCCAGCTCAATACAAGAGTGTACATCAGCCCACAATTTGTTCAGCAACACCTTCTTTTCATCCTTGGGTCGATTTTGATCATAAATGACGCCATCAATTTCAAATGTAGCCTTTAAAGATGCATCCTTAGTCCATCGATGTGACAACCCAAAATTTAATTTTATAAATCCGGTTTTAAGAAAAATCCAAACAGCCAATTTTCACTCCATAAAAAATTTTTTTACAAAGAAAGCGGTATTGAATAAAATATTTTGAGCCATTTTAAATTTAATTCGACACCAAGAATGGATTTAATTCCAATATCCTAATTTTTCGGGTACATTGCGTGCCACGTTTTGAACTGAGAAATCTATCTGAGTGAAACCGGGAGAATTCTGAGAAGCTTAAACCAAGTGATCATCTAGAAAACATTTTGGGAAAAATTCTATTTTCTACCCCAAACTATTTAAAACAGCAATTCTAGCCTTTGGACCATGGAGTATAGTGAACCACTAGAATCCACCTTGCCTGATGCATCATTTGAGCACCAATCAGATTTTGCCTTTCATCAACCAATCATATGAAATTCTCCTAGGGTTTTGAACCCATATAAAAGTAATAGTATCCCCTCATTTGTGAGTCTTGTTATGCATGTGGTCTAAACTGGCACCTTGTTGGATCAAAGCATGATTTGTATAGCTTCATTGTGGGTCTTATGTGGTGTTGATATCACTTGTTGTTATGAGACGGTACGTGATGTGCCCCACCCTTGATCATCCCTTGCTGAGATTGTTGTTGAGTATTGATTGTTGTTGTTGCTGTCCATGGTGATAAAAGATATGAGATTGGCGGTAGAAAATCGATTGGTGGATTTGATGCACTGCGCATGCTTAGATTATTGTGTTGCGGTACAATCAGGTTTGGCACTGCGTGTGCTTTTGATATGCGTTGCGGTTCATTTGTTTGATTGGGTGCTGTGGTACCTTTGGCACTACGGGTGCTTTTGATGTGCGCTACAGTGCATTTGTTTGATTGGGTGCTGCGGTATCTTTGGCACTGCGTGTGCTTTAGTTCGGCGGAATAGATTGGCGGATGGATAGGCGGGGAGCATTGCTCTGGAGGGATAAGGGTGTGGTGTACAGGGTGGCCTGGAGGTACATGTTGGAACTGATATAAGGATGGAGAGGAGTAAAGGTTGGAACTTGGTATAAGGTTGGATCATGGACAGGTTTGAATGGTCATGATTTGTAATTCTTGCATGTATCTCATTGTTGTCTCGTCATGTTAAGTCTGTTGTTATGTCTTGAATCTTATTATGCTGTCATGAGTCTATTGGTGCGTCTTGTATCATGATCCTGGATTTAAAGCTAGAGTTGCTTAGAATTATATTTATGTATTCCCAAGTCTCAAAATGGTTTTGGAATACTCTTCTCCCCCTTTCTCCCTATCCCTAGGGTTTTCTCTCGTTTTTTCCCTATCGCCTAGGGTTTTTGTTTATTCTTCGACAGCTAAACAGATACAGTTCCGACCGAACAACGGAAGTAATGAAGGACCATGGCATCGTCCAGCAACGTAGCGGTAGTAGGTCTATCCGCAAGGTGGGAAGACATGGTGTTGGAAGATGAGGACGTCGGTGTCGAGGTGGCGCCGACGGACGACAGCATAGCACCGGCGATGGAAGTAGCGGAATCATGGACTGTGATAGGGCGGTTCTTGACGCAACGTTTTATAAAATTTGAATATATGCGCCAGATTATGGCCGGGGCTTGGAAACTGGTGAAGGGCGTGCACATCACGGAACTCCAACCTAATCTCTTCCAGTTTGTGTTTCACCATAAAACGGACGTCCAGAGAGTATAAGACGAGGGGCCGTGGTCATTTGAGAATTGTACGTTAGTCTGTAAGGAATTGGATGATGGCCAATTGCCGGGGGATGTGGTTCTTGATACGATTGATCTACGGGTTCAGGTATATGACTTACCGATTGGTTATAATACGGTTCCAGTATTAGAGCAGACAGGGAATTTCATGGCGAAGTTTATCAAATATGATGAAAGGCAATTGAAGGGACCTCCCAAAGCATTCTATCGAATTAGAGTTTCTATTCCCATTAATAAACCACTCAAGAGAAGGATGAAGCTAATACGACGAGACAAAACATGGGGATGGGTAAATTTCAAGTATGAGAGATTACACACCTTCTGTTTTTTTTGTGGTCTGTTAGGGCATTCGGACAAATTTTGTTTGGGAGCTAGAGACTCGGTACTGATCCCTGATCCGTATCCATATGGTGTGTAGATGCGGGCTGGACTGGTGAGAGGCCCTCGGCCGATTGGGGCACCCTGGTTACTATCATCGGATGAGATGCCAGTGTTGCATGGTGGCGGGGGAATATCGGAGAATGCAGACATAGAGGATGATCAGGGGCGATTTGGTGCTGGGGAGAATGATGGTATCACGGCATTGGCTAAACGCCGGCGTCATGATAACGAGGATGGGGGTAGAGCGCAAACGGATGCCAATACGGATGTAAACATGGTAAATGGTTCAAAAAACTTGCAGCAGGCGGGTTCTGGTTTCCAGACCCGCCCACAACAATGAGTACCTTAAGCTGGAACTGCCGTTGCTTGGGCAATCCACGGACAGTTCGTGAGGTAGTGGACATGGTGTCCAGAAAGAAGCCTGATTTTGTATTTCTTATGGAGACCAAGGTGGGACGGATACATGCTGAGCGTGTCCGTATCAAGCTTGGTTATGAAGGACTATTCTACGTTGATAACACTGGACGAAACGGTGGTCTAGCGTTGTTATGGAAAAAAATAATACAGCAAGATTACTGGGTTACTCAAAGACGCATATTGATGTGGAAGTGAGTATGAGTGGTTTTTCGAATTGGAGGATGACATGCTATTATGGTTATCCAGAGCGCACAAGGCGAGCAGAGTCATGGGATTTGTTGAAATTGTTGGAAACACAATCCGAACTACCCTGTATTGTGATTGGTGGCTTTAACGATCTCTTGTACCAGTATGAGAAGAAGGGAGGCAATCCACATCCGAATAGTCTCCTACGCGGATTTGGGGAGACTATTGAACAGTGTGGCCTGGCTCAATTACCTATGAATGGGTACCAGTTCACGTGGCAGACAGGGAAAGGCACCTCAGGATGGATTCAAGAGAAGTTAGATAAGGTACTTGTTACTAATTAGTGGCGAGACATTGTTAATGGGGCTACGGTTTCCAATTTGTTAACGAGGAAGTCGGATCACTCGGCAATATATGTGGCAATCCGCCATTATGGGGCCAGGGGAGGTGGAAGGAAGAGATTTCGTTTTGAGATGACCTGGATTTACAATGAGGGGTGCAGGAAGGTTGTCGCTGAATCATGGGAGGAAGGACGGGGTAGAGGGACACAGAGTTGTATTGAGTACTGTGGGAACCGACTGTCCCGATGAGGGGGAGATCATTATCATAAATATGGGGAAAGAATTGACCATCTAAGAAAGAAACAGGTACGTCTCAGGGGGTGTACTGATCCAACTTCCCTAGTTGAATATAACCGACTTGAGGAGGCATTGTGTCGTTTGGAGGTTCAGGAGGATGTATATTGGAGGCAGAGGGCCAAGCAACACTGGCTCAAGGATGCGGATGCGAACACGAGATTCTATCACAGGTATGCCTCGAACCGAAAAAGGAAAAATACTTTGCATAGATTAATGAATAATAGTGGTGAGTGGGTGGAGGGGGATGGTATGACTAGTGTGGTTCTGGATTATTTTAAACAAATTATTGCATTTAGTAATCCTATCAATGGTGACCTATTGTTTCGTAATGTTGCCCCACGAGTCACTCAGGCGCAAAATGATCTATTATGGCGGCCTTTTGAAGTTGGTGAGGTAAAAGATGTGCTTTTTGAGATGTTTCCTGATAAGGCACCGGGCCCAGATGGGATGAACCCAGGTTTCTATCAGAATTTCTGGGATATTGTGGGAGGAGATATCTCAGGTTTTATTGTTAATTGTTTGAATACATGCTCTTTGCCCCCTGGATTAAATAATATTGATGTGGTCCTGATCCCAAAAAAGGATGCCCCTGAGTTGGTCTCTGATCTTCGGCCAATTGCACTTAGTAATGTGATATATAGGATCATGGCCAAGATGATAACACAGAGGATGAAACCCTTGATAGATAACATTATATCTGAGTCTCAAAGTGTTTTTATACCTGGCAGATTAATAACTGATAATATTTTGGTGGCCTCGGATGTAGGACATTATTTGAACAGAAAGCAGTGTGGAGCAGTTGGTTGGAGTGCCCTAAAACTGGATATGGCAAATGCCTATGATCGTATGGAATGACCTTTTTTGAAAGGTATGCTTATGGCTCTGGGTTTTAATGATAGATGGGTTGATCTCATTATGTTATGTGTCACAACGGTATCTTATAACTTTCTAGTGAATGGGTCACGTAGTGAATCACTCACACCAACCAGGGGTTTACGCCAGGGTGATCCGTTATCTTCCTATCTGTTCATCATTTGTGCATAAGGACTTTCTTTGTTGTTGCAACAGGCACAAGATACGGGAGTGTTACATGGATGCAGGGTAGCTAGGGGTGCCCCCCTATATCTCATCTCTTCTTTGCAGATGACAGCTTATTATTTTTTAAGGCAACTGTGCAGGAGGCTAATGAGATAAAAGGATGTCTGGAACTATATGAGAATTTATCTGGACAAGCTGTGAATTATCATAAGTCCAGTATATGTTATAGCTAGAACACGGCTGATGAGGAAAGGGATGCGGTGGCACAGATATTGGGAGTGGTCCAGGCTCCTAATTATGGGAAATATCTTGGTTAACCTTCCTTTATTGGCAAGAATAAAAAAGCGGCTTTTGCCTATATAGAGGACAAGATCAGACAGAGAATAGGATCTTGGAACAAGAAACTCTTGTCGCAAGCAGGTAAGGAGATCTTATTGAAAAGTGGGGCTCAAGCTATGCCTACCTTCTCAATGAGTGTTTTCTTGTTGCCTATAACTGTTTGTATTGCTATTGAACGTTTGATGAATAGATATTGGTGGGGCTCAGGAACTGATCAGAAAATACACTGGAAAGCTTGGGATAAGTTATGTATCCCTAAGAAGTATGGTGGATTGGGGTTTAAAGATCTGAGAGCGTTTAATGTGGCACTATTGGGTAAGCAAGCTTGGAGGCTACTTACTAATACAGACTCACTGGTGGCAAGAGTTTATAAAGCAAGATATTATCCTAAACAATCATTTACTGATGCTGTTCTGGGAAATAACCCAAGCCACTGCTGGCGGAGTATTATGACTGCGAAGGGTTTGATTTGTAGTGGGGTAAGAAGGAGGATTGGGAATGGAAACTCTACCTCTGTATGGGGACATCCTTGGTTGCAGGACGAGGAGGATCCTATGGTCCAAACTGAAATTCCATCCCAACTGGCTAATGCTAAAGTGATTAATTTAATTGATCAAGAGACAGGAACATGGGATCATGATTTACTTACTGATATCTTTGATCCGGGTGATGTAGCTAGAATCATAAAAATACCAATCTCCCCAAATTATGATGATATGTGGTACTGGCATGGAGACCCCAAAGGTTACTACTCGGTTAAGAATGGATATAAATGTGTTGTTGGAAATTATGAGAATGTTACAAATATGGGTTTTACCAAGTGGCTCACATTATGGAAACAAAGGATGCCACCCAAGTGGAAAACCTTACTATGGAGAGTATAAGTGATATCCTCCCTACCACTAACAATTTAGTTATAAGAAGGGTAGAGGTTGATTCGGTGTGTGCTATGTGTGGAGAAGCAAATGAGGATATTATGCATTCATTAGTTTTGTGTGATTACACAAAGACCATTTGGGCACTATCTAACCTTCCATCCCCAAATATTGTGACAAATATTTTTTATGAATGGTTTAGTGCAATGTTAAATATTCTAGATTCTGATGGAATTATCTACGCAGCTGCAATTATTTATCATCTATGGAGAGCCCGAAATGGTGCGGTATGGGACGCGTGTTTGCCCCGGCCGAGGAAACTATTGGCCACGGTTCGAGCCGCCATCACAGCGTGGCAGCAGGTTCACGGAGGAGGTCCAGCACTACTGCAGAATCCGCCTATCCACGGTACAAACATTGTGCAACAGCCGACGCCGCACACCAATATTCATCCCCCTACGGTACACCAGACTTCATCACAATGGGCCAAGTGTTACGTCGATGCCGGCTACCATCATGTGGACAATTCGGCTACTATAGGAGCAGTCCTAATAGGGGCGGATGGTCGTTTTATTTCAGCATACAGTGCACCCTTGCCACATTGTTTCTCCCCATTAATGGCCGAGGCGTATGCGTGTAAGGAGGCCCTATCTTGGTTACGCAATCATGGAGAACTGACTGTTGAGCTATATACTGATTATCAAACACTATAAAGTAGTTACTTGACTGCCCCGCAACTGCTGACGCAATCATACACCGCCTATGCTATTGACGAATGCAGGAACCTTTTATCTACTTTTACTTTTTGTCGTGTTAATTTTATTCCTAGATCGCAGAATATTTTAGCACATAGTTTAGCTTCTTCAGCTTTTCAGTATGATACAACTATGTATTGGGATGATTCCCCACCCGATGCTATTTCAGCTTATCTATAAATACAACCCATTGGTTGACCTTCAAAAAAAAAGTCTCAAAATGGTTTTCTTATATCTGTATATATTGTACTCAACGCGTGAGAGTGGGTTACTCAACATTATTCGCTGACGGTTGTTACACTATATGTTTGTCAGGTACTGACCAGTAGCTTTGGAGCGTGCTAGATGGACTCGTAGATTTAGCATTAGTTAGTTCTAGTCGTAGTTGCTATGGCCTATGTGCCTTAAATTGTAATTGGATATTGATTGCAGATTATGCCTTGATTAGTTAGTTTAGTCTGTGCATCTAAGTTCTCAAGCTTAGACGTGGCATAGCACCGCGATACTCATGTTGTTAGTTCCGCTCTGTTGGGTATTAATGATAGATTCGCCTTTATTTCATAAGCTTTAAATGTTTTAAAAAATTGGGGATATTACATAACCCATGTCAAGATAACAATGAATAGCGTGACTCATGAGCTTACTCGAGCAACCGGTATTATATCTCAGGAGTGTGGACTAGTAATTCACTAACTTGTATTTCTGATTTGCTAAGTCATTAGTGGAAGTTCCTTCTTTGGTCTAAAAAAAAAAAAGATTAAATACCAAAGCTGATTAATATTTTTGTGTATGTAATTTTCATAAATATTTCTTTATTGTAAGTAGATTTAAATTATTTAAATTTATATTTTTTCACATCCTGTATGGTTATGAATAAGACAATTTTTTTTAATAATATATATTGATAGTATGTTGTGATGTTCATTACTTATAAACAAACAACTTCGTATTGCTAAAGAAAGCAATATTTTTTGTATTAAATTTTGATAATAATTATTTTTTATTATTAAAATTATTTTTTAAGTATTTTTAAATCTCATCAACAAAACGTTATTTAAGTTTTATGTCGTGCATCGCATAGCAATACAATTTGAAAGTTGAAAGATCACGGGTCATAAATTTGAAAGTTTAGAACTAAACGTGACAAAATTACTATACTCGAATGACAACATATGACCTCGAATGGCCACATATGACATTAACTCTTTTTAGTAATTATCCAGCTTAAATATCAATTTTAATTTTAATTACAAAATTTATAAAAGAATAAATTTCATATTCGTTTGTGATATATGAAATTTAATAACATTAATATTTTTAGGGAAAATGACACTTTTTCGCTCTAAGTTATATACTTATAGTATTTTGTCCCCCTGAATTATTTATTTAAGCACATTAGCCCTTCAATTATTCTAAAAATGGTGACTCCCCCCCCCCCTCCCCTCCCCCCCCCCCCCCCGATATATTCAATTGACATTTCTACCCGTAAAGTAAACATTTTATTTATTTTACTTCTCCAACAAATTATTGCGTATACGTAGGGAGGACCACGGTTCGGTTTGAACTGAACCGGACACTATAGAAATCGAATTAAAAGTTTCCGATTATGATTCAGATCTAGACCCCAATATTTGGATTTCAATTTATTAAAATTATTAATAAAAAAAATTGGATCCTGAACCGTGAATCGGCGATTTCAGATCCGATTCGCGATTTTGAACCGTCTTTATTTTAAAATTTTATTTTTTATTCTAAAATAGTCTAAATTCAACAATAAATGTATTTTATTTTTTTCAGTTCGGAACATGAACCGGTCGTTCCGGTTCAAAATTTTAATAAACTCTAAATATCGGGGTTCGATTCTAAATTGTAATAGGAATCTTTCGGTTTGATTGCTATAGTGTCTGTTTGATTAGAACCAAATTATGATCATAATTTGTTGAAGAAAGAAAATAAACGAAATATTTATTTTAAGGGTAAATATGTCCATTTAACATTTTAAGGGAAAAACAACCACTTAAATAATTCAGGGGGAAAAAGTGTTATAAGTATAAAACTCAGCGAGAAAAAATGTTATTTTTTCATATTTTTAATAATATAACATGATTTTAATATTTCAAATATTTAGTCCGTGCATTGCACGGGTGACATACTAATTATGAACATGTAGCTTTATAAATATGAACATATATTTATAAAATTATGAACATATAACTTTATCACATGTTCACAACCCTAATACTAATACTATAGATTCATAATTTCTATACTGTAGATTTCTAATTTTTAAACTGTATAGAAATGTGATTGCGAAGAAAGAAACGCCGTTAACAGCAATTGAAAAAGATTTTTTTTTTTAATTGAAACGACGTCGCTTTGAAATCGTGTCTACCATACATAGTGGACTCGGTTCCAAAGCATAATTTGCTATATATTTGTTAATATAAATATATTATATTTGTTTGAATAGCCCAAAAATGAAACCCATCCATAACCCAGCCCAATATCCTAAAACCCATGTATAAAATGAAATCCCAAACCCTAGTTCTAGCAGATTTGCGTTCTTCGTATCTGCCTGAAATTCTGTCCTCATCCTCCTCTCTAACATTATACAAACCCTAGTATCTTTGCTATATTTTTGTTTTCCGATCTCTACCATTTTTTTTTTCTTGTCTTGTCTGGATGTTAGATCTTTTATACTAAAGGCTTCCAGATTTTCTCATATCTGTACCGAGCAGTACAACGAATTGAAGAAAAAAGATGAAAAAAATAACATCGATATTTCTCTTCGAGCACAAATATGAGGTTTTAAGGAAGGAGAAATACAGCATTATTCGCTGACGGTTGTTACACTATATGTTTGTCAGGTACTGACCAGTAGCTTTGGAGCGTGCTAGATGGACTCGTAGATTTAGCATTAGTTAGTTCTAGTCGTAGTTGCTATGGCCTATGTGCCTTAAATTGTAATTGGATATTGATTGCAGATTATGCCTTGATTAGTTAGTTTAGCCTGTGCATCTAAGTTCTCAAGCTTAGACGTGGCATAGCACCGCGATACTCATGTTGTTAGTTTCGCTTTGTTGAGTAATAATGATAGATTCGTCTTTATTTCATAAGCTTTAAATATTTAAAAAAAATTAGGGATGTTACATAACCCATGTCAAGATAACAATGAATCGCGTGGCTCATGAGCTTACTCGAGCAACCGGTACTATATCTCAGGAGTGTGGACTCGTAATTCACTAACTTGTATTTCTGATTTGCTAAGTCATTAGTGAAAGTTTCTTCTTTGGGCTTAAAAAAAAAAGATAAAATACCAAAGCTGATTAATATTTTTGTATATTAATTTTCATAAATATTTCTTTATTGTAAGTAGATTTAAATTATTTAAATTTATATTTTTCACATCTTGTATGGTTATGAATAAGACAATTTTTTTTTTTAATAATATATCCTGATAGTATGTTGTGATGTTCATTACTTATAATCAAACAACTTCGTATTGCTAAAGAAAGCAATAATTTTTGCATTAAATTTTGATAATAATTGCTTGATTTTATTATTTAAAATTATTTTTTAAGTATTTTTAAATCTCATCAACAAAACGTTATTTAAGTTTTATGTCGTGCATCGCATAGCAATACAATTTGATAGTTGAAAGAATGTTATAAGTATATAACTCAGGAAGAAAAAATGTTATTTTTTCATATTTTTAATAACATAACATGATTTTAATATTTCAAATATTTAGTCCGTGCATTGCACGGTGACATACTAATTATGAACATGTAGATTTATAAATATGAACATATATTTATAAAATTATGAACATATAACTTTATCACATGTTCACAACCCTAATACTAATACTATAGATTCATAATTTCTATACTGTAGATTTCTAATTTTTAAACTGTATAGAAATGCGATTACGAAGAAAAAAACGCTGTTAACAGCAATTGAAAAAGAATTTTTTTTAATTGAAACGACGTCGTTTTGAAATCGTGTCTACTGTGCATAGTGGACCCAGTTCCAAAGCATAATTTGCTATATATTTGTTAATATAAATATATTATATTTGTTTGATTAGCCAAAAAATGAAACCCATCCATAACCCAGCCCAATATCCTAAAACCCGCAAATTATGCCATGGAATCGTGTTCACCGAGAATGGTGAACACAAGGCAAAACGACGTCGTTTTTAGGCCAAAAAAAAAAAAATTTCGCGGATGTGGAGTTAACGGCGTGCGCGTTTGATCAAATTATGAATTTTCTGTTATGAGATTATGAATTTTATGAAAGTTCATAATCTCATAACAGAAAATTCATAATCGCATAACAGAAAATTCATAATCTCACAACTGAAAATTCATAATCTCATAACAGAAAATTCATAATCTTATAACAGAAAATTCATAATCTCATGGTTCCAAAGTGAATGTGTAGGCATGGTTCCAAAGTGAATGTGCAGGCATGGATTCATAATTTATGAATGTCCGTGATTTCGGACGGGAATATGTAGGCATGGTTCCAAAGTGAATGTGCAGGCATGAATTCATAATTTATGAATGTCCGAAATTATGAATGTAATGAAAATTCATAATCTCATAACAGAAAATTCATAATCGCATAACAGAAAATTCATAATTTCATAACTGAAAATTCATAATCTCATAACAGAAAATTCATAATCTTATAACAGAAAATTCATAATCTCATGGTTCCAAAGTGAATGTGTAGGCATGGTTCCAAAGTGAATGTGCAGCCATGGATTCATAATTTATGAATGTCCGTGATTTCGGACGGGAATGTGTAGGCATGGTTCCAAAGTGAATGTGCAGGCATGAATTCATAATTTATGAATGTCCGAAATCTTTGTTCACCTCAAATTAAAGTGAAACCGCAAAATGTGAAAATAAAGAAGAAAAGTCACACAATTAATTAAAAAAAAAAAAAAAAAAGATAACGGTGTACTAACACCGTTAGAACCGTGTTCACCATGAATGGTGAACACGGTTCCATGGCATAACGTCTGCCTAAAACCCATGTATAAAATGAAATCCCAAACCCTAGTTCTAGCAGATTTGCGTTCTTCATATCTGTCTGAAATTCTGTCCTCATCCTCCTCTCTAACATTATACAAACCCTAGTATCCTCGCTATATTTTTGTTTTCCGATCTCTACCATTTTTATTTCTTGTCTTGTCTAGATGTTAGATCTTTTATACTAAAGGCTTCCAGATTTTCTCATATCTGTACCGAGCAGTACAACGAAGAAAAAAGATTAAGAAAATAACATCGATATTTCTCTTCGAGCACAAATATGAGGTTTTAAAGAAGGAGAAATACAGCATTATTCGCTGACGGTTGTTACACTAGATGTTTGTCAGGTACTGACCAGTAGCTTTGGAGCGTGCTATATGGACTTATAGATTTAACATTAGTTTGTTCTAGTCGTAGTTGCTATGGCCTATGTGCCTTAAATTGTAATTGGATATTGATTGCAGATTATGCCTTGATTAGTTAGTTTATCCTGTGCATCTAAGTTCTCAAGCTTAGACGTGGCATAGCACCGTGATACTCATGTTGTTAGTTCCGCTCTGTTGGGTATTAATGATAGATTCGCCTTTATTTCATAAGCTTTAAATGTTTTAAAAAATTAGGGATGTTACATAACCCATGTCAAGATAACAATGAATCGCGTGGCTCATGAGCTTACTCGAGCAACCGGTACTATATCTCAGGAGTGTGGACTAGTAATTCACTAACTTGTATTTCTGATTTGCTAAGTCATTAGTGGAAGTTCCTTCTTTGGTCTAAAAAGAAAAGATTAAATACCAAAGCTGGTTAATATTTTTGTATATGTAATTTTCATAAATATTTCTTTATTGTAAGTAGATTTAAATTATTTAAATTTATATTTTTCACATCCTGTATGGTTATGAATAAGACAATTTTTTTTAATAATATATACTGATAGTATGTTGTGATGTTCATTACTTATAAACAAATAACTTCGTATTGCTAAAGAAAGCAATATTTTTTGCATTAACTTTTGATAATAATTGCTTGATTTTATTATTTAAAATTATTTTTTTAAGTATTTTAAAATCTCATCAACAAAACGTTATTTAAGTTTTATGTCTTGCATCACATAGCAATACAATTTGAAAGTTGAAAGAATGTTATAAGTATATAACTCAGGGAGAAAAAATGTTATTTTTTCATATTTTTAATAACATAACATGATTTTAATATTTCAAATATTTAGTCCGTGCATTGCACGGGTGACATACTAATTATGAACATGTAGCTTTATAAATATGAACATATATTTATAAAATTATGAACATATAACTTTATCACATGTTCACAACCCTAATACTAATACTATAGATTCATAATTTCTATACTGTAGATTTCTAATTTTTAAACTGTATAGAAATGCGATTGCGAAGAAAGAAACGCCGTTAACAGCAATTGAAAAAGAATTTTTTTTAATTGAAACGACGTCGTTTTGAAATCGTGTCTACCATGCATAGTGGACTCGGTTCCAAAGCATAATTTGCTATATATTTGTTAATATAAATATATTATATTTGTTTGATTAGCCCAAAAATGAAACCCATCCATAACCCAGCCCAATATCCTAAAATCCATGTATTAAATGAAATCCCAAACCCTGAGTTAATACCATATGAGGTCCTCCGAGTATAATGGTTTTGCCACGTTTAGTCCTAAACTTTCAAATTGACCATCTGTAGTCCTTCGACTTTCAAATTTAACCATTTGTGGTCCAAGTTAACCAACCATGGTCCTTTAAGTTTCAAAATTTAACCAGTGGTAGTCCTGTTGAAAGGACCATGGTTGGTCAAATTTTAATAGTTGAAGGACCATAGATGGTTAACTTGGACCACAAGTGGTTAAATTTGAAACTCGAAGGACCACAGATGGTCAATTTGAAAGTTTGGGACTAAACGTGGCAAAACCACTATACTCGGAGGACCTCAAATGGTATTACCTCCCCAAACCCTAGTTCTAGCATATTTGCGTTATTCGTATCTGTCTGAAATTCTGTCCTCATCCTCCTCTCTAACATTATACAAACCCTAGTATCCTTGCTATATTTTTGTTTTCCGATCTCTACCATTTTTTTTTTCTTGTCTTGTCTGGATGTTAGATCTTTTATACTAAAGGCTTCCAGATTTTCTCATATCTGTACCGAGCAGTACAACGAAGAAAAAAGATGAAGAAAATAACATCGATATTTCTCTTCGAGCACAGATATGAGGTTTTAAGGAAGGAGAAATACAGCAAGGGAGGGAAAAACACCCAAAACCTACGGATCCAATACGAAAAGCTAAGTATAGTTCTCCATTTTTTTTTTCAATTTAGAGACGATAATTTGGATCATGTTTATGATGTTTGTTGAAATCTATTTTTTTCACTATGTTACTGAATTAAATAATAATACGGGTTGTGTTTTAGAAGATATATACCTATAATGTCTAATATGTTTAACTATAAGACTATATAAATGTAATCTTTTAGGTAAAAATACAATTTTTGAAGATTTTTTTTGAATTATTTGACTTTACCATCTTTGATTTTTTTTTTTTATATAAATATTGTTATTATTATCTTATATCTTATAATAATAATAACAAAAAAAAAAGAAAAGAAAAGAAAAGAAAACATGCATAGGATGGACTAAAGGGAACTGTACACCTACTGAACTTGATAAAGAAACTCACAAAGTGTTTTTTAAATTTTGTCTTAATTAAAGAAGGAACTAAACACTTTTATATTTCAAATCAATAACAAAATAAATAAACATGCATACTATGGATTGAATTGAATTGTACTCGTATATACACTGATGAACTAAACATAAGGTGATTTTAAGATTTGGGCTTAATCAGAGCAGGAACTGAACACTTTACACATCTATATTTCAATACAATAACTAAATAAAAAAAATTATACATATAGAAAATTATTGGATAATTTATTCATTAACATTAATTTAATGTAGATGATGGGCAAAATAGTTGTAGAAGTAATGTATTGCTGTATATCTGTATATCTGCATCTTGTTACTTTCAAATCTTGCATTTTGTATTTGGTGTACCATTTAATTTATCAGTATATCACATGTAACTAAATCAAAGATATAGAAGAAAGATTATTAGAAAATGAAATCAATACACTCTTAGAAAATGAAATCAATAAACTCTACTTTTTCTTCAAAATTCATTGTGTGATCTTGAGTAGACATAATGTTTGAAAAACCATTACTTTACCAAATAAAAATAGGAACATTGTACAAAAATGATAAAAGTCTTACTGCATGTGTACAATGGGGAACTTATTATTTCTACAATATATACTTTGATGTCATAGAAAGTTTTTTATCATAGCATACTATATAAGTGTTGTTGTGTTTTTCCCTGTCTATTTGTGTTTTTCCCTGTCTATTTGTGAATTGTGCTTTGCATTTTAAACTCTACCTACATGTATGTCTATTACTGTTAAAAACTTTAACCCATTGTTAGAGATAAAATATATGATCTCATAAATTATCAGGATAAATGGATTTGATTGTCCCTGCACTTTCATTGCATGTGTTTACGTGATTTAGCAAGTATTTTTATTGGAGGATGATGAATGCATGAATAAAGAAGTTGCACATGGATGAAGAAGATGACGGTTATTGAAGGGCAGTCTAGTCTTTCTTCTTCTTAGAGTTTGTTATAACCGTCCATGTACGTATATAATCTCATGGTTGAACAGAGTAATACAAGCTTTCACATTTTCCTTTTCGGTTGACTCTCATCACCTCTCGTCTTGGTATCAGAGCTACACTCTGGCTCATACCTTGCCGCGGTCATCGGTGAAGGCAACACCAGTCAGGGAGGACAAACCTCCACACCAGCCACTGGATCGCCATTACCAACTCAGATAGCTCCGGAAGCGACTCCGCAGAGGAGTCTGTTCGCAGAGGACGTGGAGAATCCGCTATACCTTAGCTCCAATGATAACACTTCGATGATCCTTGTGAATCCTCCATTAACAGGCAGTCCGAACTACGGAACATGGAGCATTTCCATGCGGATTGCCTTGGAGGTCAAAAACAAATGGACTTTGGTGAATGGAACCACCGTAGCTCCAAACAGAGAAGACATCCACTACTCAGCCTGGAGACGATGCAACCTCATGATCTGCGCATGGATCTTCCTATCGGTTCATCCATCAATCGCACAAAGTATTATGCACTTCGAAAAGGCTAGGGATATTTGGGAGGATCTACGCAGAAGGTTCGCTCAACAAGATGCTCAACGAATCTCACTCCTGCAAAGTGAGATTTATAATTTGAAACAAGGAGGAATGTCAATCAATGAATATTACACCAAGAGTCACACGTTATGGGAGGAAATGAACAATCTCGGGCCACTTCCTCTATGCAAGTGCAATCCTAGATGCTCTTGTGATCTTGTAGAAGTAATCAGAAAGGAAGAGGGATGTTGATCAAGTAATTCGGTTTCTCCAAGGACTTAATGAGGATTACAGCAACTTGAAGGCCAATGTTCTTGTGTTGGATCCTCTGCTGGAGATCTACAAGGTCTTCGTAATGGCAGAAAAGCTTGAAAGGCAAATCAAGCTGACTCACTTGAATGTAGGAGGATTGGATACTAATCAAGCCAATGCCGTGCAGAGTTCCATGGGAGAAGAGAACCTATCGGCGACTTTAAACATGTACAATGGCAGGAAGAACAATCCTCCAAAAGCCAAGTGTACATTCTGTGGCATATCGGGGCACACGATGGATAAATGTTATAAAAAACACGGTTACCCTCCTGGATGGGTACCTGGTTACAAATCAAAAGGGAAACAACAATCTACCACTATAGCTGCTGTTAATGAGAAGGATCTGGGAATCACCACTGAACAACTGCGAAGAATCATCTCTATTTTGCAACCCTGGACAGAGCTTTGGACTGTCACTTGATTCGAATCATACAAATAATGCAGGCAGTGTTGCAGCTGTGGCTCTAACCCCCAACTTTGATCAGATAAACAAGATGAATGAAGGCAGGTATTATATTAACTCTATGTCTTTGTGTTCTACTACTTGGATTGTTGATTCCGGAGCCACAAATCATATTGCATGCTCACTTGATTTCCTTGATAATTATCATATGGTGGAGGGTGTTGAGGTGAATTTGCCTACTGGTCAGAACATATGTGTCAAGCATATAGGAGACATAAGGATCAATGACAATCTGTACTTGAAAGATGTCCTACACATTCCTAAATTCAAATTCAATATTGTTTCTGTGAGCAAACTTGTTAAGGATACTGCCTGCAAACTAACTTTCATGCCTAAACAGTGTCTAATTCAAGCGAACCATGGATTGATGGTTGGTATAGCTAAAGAGGAAGGTGGTTTATATTTTCTGATGCAGCCACCAAAGATGCCAGACAAACAGTTTGCCATGCAATGTAGTGTTCAGGAACTTTGGCACCGGAGATTGGGACATTTCCCAACTAATAAGCTACATCTTGTTTGCGATGTTGACACTGCTAGTACAAATAAAACCTTAGAATGTGATATATGTCATTTAGCCAAACATAGACGTTCATCCTTTCCTTTGAGCATTACATGTTCACAAGGTTGTTTTGAATTGATACACATGGACATATGGGGACCTTTCCCAATTTGTTCTTTGAATGGAGAATACTATTTTCTAACGATTGTTGATGATTTTTCCAGATTTACTTGGGTACATTTGATGAAAAGTAAATCTCAAACTAGGCAATTTGTGAAAGATTTTCATGCTTATGTGTTTACACAGTTTGGCACCTTGATAAAAGCCATCCGAAGTGATAATGGGCTTGAGTTTATAATGCAATTTGTGAAAGATTTTCATGCTTGTGTTTACACAGTTTGGCACCTTGATAAAAGCCATCCGAAGTGATAATGGGCTTGAGTTTAAAATGCATGATTTCTTCTCAACTAATGGCATTGTTCATCAAAGATCATGTGTGAATACACCACAACAAAATGCGGTAGTTGAGAGGAAGCATCAACACATCCACAATGTGGCACAACCCCTTCGATTTCAAGCCAATGTACCTCTGAAGTTTTGGGGGCATTGCATAATGCATGCTGTCTTCATTATAAATAGGCTTCCCTCTCCCATTATTGACATGATGAGCCTTTTCAAAGATTATATGGCAAAAATTCCGACATTAGCAACTTCAAGATATTCGGTTGTCTTTGCTGTGCGGCTACTTTGCCAACTGCTAGACACAAAATGGCACCTCGAGGAAGAAAGTGCATGTTCATAGGCATTCTAGCAGGAGTAAAAGGCTTCATGCTGTATGACATGGATGATGAATCTGTGTTTATATCTAGAGACGTGTTCTATGAAGGTCAGTTTCCCATGACGGAAAAGGAATGGTCTGATCAATTGCAATCAAGTGAGAGTCTATCTCTCCCTAATGTCCCTATTCTTATGGATTTCGAACTGCAGGAGCAGCAGGCTAATCAACATGCTGAATCCAACCAATTTCATGGTTCCTATGAGACTATGCAAAGTCAACAACAGGTTTAAGAGGCTAAGCCAAGTGAACCTAGCCACAATGACTTCTCTACTGGAGATTCACCACCAATCTTTGAAGGTCCAGAAGCTAGGCCTTCTTTACCAAGTGAACACAGCAGTCTCGATGAGGCACATGATTAATCTGACAGAACAGTTAGCCCTCAGCCAAGACGATCTGATAGAAGTTGCCGGATTCCAGGAAAATTACTGGATTGTTATTGTGATGCCATAACTGATGGAAGGTCATCCCCTCATCTCCTTTCAAAGGTTATTTCGTATGGAAATCTATCTTTGCCACACAGGAAATTTTCTCTGGCTGTCTGTACCATGCAGGAGCCACAAACCTATCATCAAGCTGTCCAACAGAGCTGTTGGAGAGAGGCAATGGCCTTGGAAATTAAGGCCTTACAAGACAACCACACATGGATTTTGGACACCCATCGGATTCCATAGAACGGTATAAGGCCAGATTAGTAGCCAAGGGCTACACCCAACAACTTGGTATTGACTACATTGAAACCTTTTCACCAATCGCAAGAATGACAACTATACGCGCTCTCTTAGCGATGTCAGCTTCTAAATCTTGGCCAATTCACCAGTTGGACATTAATAACGCATTCCTCCATGGTGATTTAGATGAGGAGGTATATATGGTGCTGCCGGGGGTTTTGAAGGTGGAAAGTCAGGGCAGGTTTGCAAATTAATGAGGTCTCTCTACGGCCTAAAACAGGCGAGTCGCCAATGGAACGCGAAGTTAAGTAATGCTCTAATACATAGAGGCTTCAAGCAATCAAAGTCAAACCCTTCACTGTTTGTTAAAGGTTATGATGCATCATTCATCGCCATTTTAGTGTATGTTGACGACATTATAGTAACTAGTCCAAGCATGCACTTAATCCAGGAGCTCAAGACTTTCCTCGACAATGCTTTTTGAATTAAAGATTTGGGCAGTTTGGGGTTCTTTCTGGGAATTGAGGCTCATATGAAGGAGTCCAGACTGAATCTATGTCAACGGAAATATGCCCTCAACATATAGCAGCGTTTGGTTTTACGAACTGTAAACCCGTTGACACTCCAATTCTGCTTGGACATCGGTTGAGCAGAGAAGGAGGCAGTGCTCTCAGTGATGCTGCTGGTTATAGGCACCTTGTAGGTCTTTTTCTATACCTTACTGCAACAAGACCCGATATTAGCTTTGCAATACAGCAATTAAGTCAGTACGTGGACCCCCCTCAACCACTGAACATATGGTTGCAGCACACAGAGTCCTCTAATACATAAAGAAGGCTCCCAGGCAAGGTTTGTTCTATCCAACGAACAACCCCATGCAGCTCAATATTTTCTCCGATTCGGATTGGGCTTCCTGTACAGAGACTTGTCGTTTCATCACTGGTTTCTGCATCTTCCTAGGCTCATCCCTTAATCATGGAGATCCAAGAAACAAGCTACAGTTTCCCGCTCCTCATCTGAGGCAAAGTATCGTGCTCTAGCAGCTACGGTATGTGAGGTACAATGGCTCACATTCCTCCTCAATGTCTTGAATGCTGAGCTCTATAAACCTGCAACCATTTTTTGTGACAGTAGATCTGCCATCGCCATCGCCGTCGCCGAGAATCATGTTTTTCACGAGCGAACCAAACACATGAACGGGGGGAAAAGGTCACTCAGGTCTGATTAAACTACTGTCTATACCGTCTTCTACACAAGTCGCGGATGGTCTCACAAAAGCTCTGCCTGTTTCCCAGTTTCAGTTCTTTGTTTCTAAACTGGGCATTGAGAACCTCCATGCTCCAGTTTACGCGGGGGGGGGGGGGGGGGGGGGGTGTATTGGAGGATGATGAATGCATGAATAAAGAAGCTGCACATGGATGAAGAAGACGGCGGTTATTGAAGGGCAGTCTAGTCTTTCTTCTTCTTAGAGTTTGTTATAACCGTCCATGTATGTATATAATCTCATGGTTGAACAGAGTAATACACGCTTTCACATTTTCCTTTTCTGTTGACTCTCATCACCTCTCGTCTCTTCATTTTTCTCTCCACATGAGAACATCGCGTCAATTTTTGCATTTTTGAACAGTTGAGAATTTGATTCGTCTTTGCATGAAAGTTTAATTAAACATACTTAACCATTTGAAATTCTCTATAAACAATGTATTTCTATAGTTTTTAATGCTACTTATTTCCAGCAGTAAATATAATTATTAATTGTGGAGAATTATGATTGGCTCAATTGATATGTGACAATCTGATGTGTTATTAGTTGACCAGTCTGTTACCATATGCTCTGATACCATATGAGACCGTCTGTTATCATATGCTCTGATACCATATGAGACATAGTTTGTTAGTAGTTTGTATTGGCCCAGTCTTGTGATTTTGTGCTCTGATACCATATGAGACATACTCTGTTAGTAGTTTGTATTAGCAGTCCTGTGGTTTGTGCTTTGATACCATATGGGACCTACTATGTTAGTAGTTTGTATTGGCATAGTCTTGTGATTTTGTGCTCTGATACTATTGCAGTTTCCCTCATGTTGAAGAAGCCTACAAAGTTTTATATGGGTCTGAGCAGCTTGATGATTTTTATATGGACTGCACCGTGGGGTGCCGGAGCTTATTTTGAAGCCATTCAGTATGGGAAACATATAACGGTAATTAATCATATGTTGCTAAGCTTTGTTATATCATTGTATTGGATGTTCAAGTACACTTATATTGGTAAGAGTAATCCACAGCTTTTCATCAAAATTCTTATTTGGATTGGAACTTTCTTGATTAGCTGTTTAGAGATAGTCATTCTAACGAAAAGCAAAACACGTGAAGAATTTCTAGACACTAATAGGTGGGTTGTAATGCTGATATGTATTAGAATGACAAAATATAGGATTAAATCAAAACGACAAGGTAAAAAGAAAATAGAAGAGGAAATCGGAGACAGCCATGAACAACTAAGTAATAAAGGTGATGAAGGAAAAGAAAGCAAGAAAAGGGGAGAAAGCCAGAAAAATGGCGAAAGCGATAAAATGCTGAGAAAGATAAAAGGATGTAGAAGTCTAAAAATTTGGTCAAGGGACATAGGAAAGAAAGAAAAGCAGCAAAGCCTCCTAAATCCACATATGAATGCTTAGTCTGTGGGGCAAGCTTCATAACCAGCACTGACATGGGAAATCACAAGCCCAATGAAATGTAAATAATGACAGATGCAAAAATTGATATATGCAACAATTGAAATGTTTTTACTTAGTATGTGCTCTGTGCAGCTGTTCAAATTTTAAAAGAAGCTTGACCCAATAAAGATGGAACTCTCAAATGCCTTCAAGCATCACTATTCACCTCTGGCCACCTGATGCTTTCTACATCTTTTTCAAAATTTTGGGCTGTTCCTTTCATGTATGACATCTTTTTCAACATTCTGTGATGTTTCTTTCATATATGATTACATTGCTCAGCATATTCATAAAAAATGTTAAATGGTTTTGAGACTATGAAATATACAAATGTTAGGCAAAAGGTTTTTCCTATCATTTCATGAAATTCAAATTTATTTGCATTCCCATATTACAATATATAGTATGAATGTTTAAGTACACTAACTACTGACTACTACTTAAATACCAAAACCAACTTTTTTATGTATTCCTTACCTTGTCTCAAATGGATTTTAAGAAATTATTAGTATACATTAACTCCCAAAAAAATCACAATGTCTGGTAATATTTTGACCAATGAGGTGAGCCCCCTAAGCGCCAAAAAAGCGATCACAGAGGTAGTTATTTTAGTAAAAGCAAGGAACATATGGTAATTGTGGTAGTATGAATTTATTCTTATTGATTTCATTTTTCTTTTAATTTTTCCACTATTTCTTTGGTTTACTTACAAGTTATGTAGTGATATATGTAATAGCATATACTGCATGAAAGATCGAGTTGAAACAAACAAGATGCAGATATACTTCAATACTACAATACATTACTCCTACATCAATTCTGCCTATCTTTACATTGTAGACCTATGTTGATTTAAGAAGTGTAATCTAGACTATAAATTATGCCCATAAAGGCTAACACCATGAGTTCCATTAAAGCCAAACAACAAAGCATATGCAGGATTTAGAAATAAAATATAAACAAAATGACATTCTGTATTTAAAATTATTGTGTTTTACACTAGAAAAGGATAAATATTATGCTATTCCAAAGATGCCTAAAGACACAAGTAAATCAACCAAACAATACCACCTGAAAGTCACCATGGCGTAGCATGATAGCAGAAGATCAATATTTTTTTTATCCACATCATGTATGTGTTCAAGCAACTTAAAGTTGTATTCTTAATGATATTTAACAAACAGATCACTAGATCAGCTCATATAAAATTCATAAAATACAGTTCAACTGTGCTTGAAAATTTCAAACAGTTTAACAGTACCTGAAAGTCACCATAGCATAGCAGAAGATTAATCTTTTTTTTTATCCACATCATGTACATGTAATAAGGTAGCACCTGTCTACTACTATCTTCATCTCTAAGGAAAATGTAAATTAAGAAAGTGTTTCCAACTAAACTTTCAAAAGACTATAGGAATGGTTGTAATATTAACATGTAAAAAAACAATAAGGTGCAGTGGCAAGTGAAATTCATACCCTTGAGCCAACTCAAGGCCCTTTCAACAGCAGACACTTCTGCCAAGAGGGGATCGTGCATATACCCCAGACTTCCGCCATGAGCTGCGACAAAACGACCGGCATGATCTCGAACCACCACGCCGAACCTTGCACCATTCCCGAATAGAGCGGCATCAACGTTACATTTGATCCATCCATGAGGAGGTGGGACCCAAATGGCCGTGGTTGAATCACCCGAACGACTGGCACTTGGTGTTGAGCGCGAAGACTTCCAAAGTTGTTGCATCGCGTGAGCCTGAGTTCGTAGACTCTGTATGGATTTGGATTCTGCCTTCCAGACTTGATCGTTCCGTGCACTCCACAGAGTCCAGAAGATTGCGACCATGCGCACAACCTGTTCCACAGTAGTAGTTCCCAACGTTGCCTCCATCAGCCCTTGAATGGTCCGGCCCCGTAAAACATCATCCTCTTCCCACACCTGTCGCGCAGTGGCACAGTCACACAGTAAATGCTCCATTGTTTCCAATGGGGAGTCGCAGAATGGGCAACCCCCACCAATCCACACCCTACATACCTTTAGTATTTCCTTGACTGGGAGAATAGCTCGCGCGCATCTCCACAACAGATTCTTCACCTTGGGGGGTATCGGCAATTTCCATAGTTGCTGCCATTTCGTGAAGCCACCTGTTATAGCCGTCTCCACGTTGGCGGCCGTAAGAATCTGGTAACCGTGCCAAACCGTGTAGATTCCACGGATATCATCCTTCAATCTCTAGGTGTCCGGGTGATGAATCGAAACCAGTGTTGCCATAATTCTGGCGACGTCGCTTTCGAGAAAGAGGTCGTGCAAGACTTCCATATCCTATCCTCCTTGCGGCGTTAGCAGCCCGTCGATCGTCGCCTCCTTTAAAGCTTCGACGCATGGAGTATTTAGTGATGGATTGACCGAGTCCGAGAGCCAAGGCCATCCCCAGATTTTGGAATCCATGCCATTGCCGATGCGCCTTGAAACTCCTAACTTTAGAAGGGGTTGACATGCCAAGATGCTCCGCCATAAATAACATAGATTGTTACCAAGTTGTGCCTCGAGGAAGTTGCAGTGTGGATAATATTTCGCCTTCAACAGTCGAGCAACAAGGGAATTTAGGTATATTAGCAGCCACCAGCCTTGTTTCGCCAATAAAGCCAAGTTAAATTCATGAAGACATTTGAAAACCAGACCTCCGTGCTTCTTGGGGGTAGACAAACGTGTCCAGCTCAACCAGTGAATGCCAGCATTTCCTACTCCGTTTCCGCCCCACCAGTAGCGATTGAAAAGCTTTTCAATGGTAGAACAGACCCGTTCAGGCAACAAAAAGACAGACATGGTGAAGATAGGTAAAGCTTGAGATATACTCTTTAATGGTACCTCTTTGCCCGCTCTAGAAAGGAGCTTCTACTGCCATCCTCCAATTCGCTCACGGACTTTCTTCTCAATGAAATGAAAGGTCGCTGTTTTGTTACGACCCAGCGCCGATGGCAATCCCAAGTAACGGCCTAAGTCGGTAGTTTCTTGGACCCCACGCATATTGCTACCATCCGTCGAGTATCGTGATCCGTATTTGTGCTGAACATGGCATTGGACTTCTCGTAGTTGATGGTTTGTGTTAGTGTTTTTAAATGTTCAAAAACCCCATATTATAATTGACAATATTATTATGGCATACTAAGATAGGTTTAGAGTCTGTCCGTTTATCTCTACAGATAACTGATCAATCAGAAGCAACAACAGAAGGACTGACACTGAAGATCTGATTTAGGAAGCTGGTTTCTTAAAAGGCTTACGCGGTATTATCAGACTCATATGGAAAGATGATCAGCGTATATTCTTAAGAAAGGTATGGACCTAATCTTCTGAGATTACATTCCTCTTTTATAGTCCTACCTTCTACAATCAAAGACATCTATGGAGAGTGGTTATTGAAGGATCTATAAGTACCCTTATTCGAAGAGAATTAGGATTACGCCGAAAGTAAGAAGAAACACTCCATATCTGCTATATGAGATTAGATCTTTGATTATCATGCACCTTCTCAATACAATATGTTCACGGTGATTAAGATGATGAACTTGAGAAGAGTTACTACTGCTTAAACGAAAGGACACTGTGATCACACTGTTGTGGGAACAACTTTATAGAGCGTCATTGAAGTGGACTGCATCAGAGTGAGCTCTCCAAGTGAAGGGATTTCATTGGACTTCTGTATGCATGGCTCTCCATCTTCAACAATCCACTAGACCTGTGTAGACTGGTTTGAACCTTGTGTGGGGCACTTGGGTAAGATTATTGTATATCTACCTTTGTACATTGGTTTATGATTTAGTGGATTGGACGCCTATGTGATCGTCCCCCCGACGTAGATACACACCGTATCGAACTGGGTAAACATTCTGTGTCTTTGGCTTTTGTGCGGTTATCTTTCTCTTATTCTCTCTTCGTGATCTATCATTACTGATTGGCCTCTTATCTGAATCAATCAGTAATCTACATCAGTCATCTAATTCTGTCAATTTACTTAAAATGAGGAATTACAAAATTACATGTGGTATCAGAGCTTTTAAGTCTACATAGTGACTTGATCCGAAGGGCTGTTTTAGTTTTGCATTCTCTCTGTTTTTGTGCAAGTCTCTCTGTGTGTTCGTTACCTGGTTGTTGTATTCAGGATGGACGCAAGTATGAAACCGTCAGAACTAGATGGTCACAACTACTCTTTCTGGAAGGCTCGAATGGAGATATATCTTCAAGCACAAGGTACCAGGGTTTATCTCACCATCCTAACTGGGTGGGGTCGGCCTACTACTCAGAATGCGCAAGGAGTTGCTAAAGAAAAACCCATGGAGACTTGGACAGATGATGAAATGAATGCCTCTGATCTGAACAACAAAGCATTGAACTCAATTGTAGGATCACTGCATGAATTTGGTTTTACGCTTGTTATAGGAGTAAAAGAGGCTAAACGGGTATGGAAAATTCTTGAAACCAGATTTGAAGGAACCAGTGATGTCAAACAGTCAAAGCTGTAAATGGTTCTGTCAGAATTCGAAGCACTCAGAATGATTGAAGACGAAACCATTTCGACCTTCCACAGTAGGGTTCAGAACTTGATGAATTGAGCCTCAATTCTTGGGGAACCATTCACTGATGAGAGAGTGGTCAAAAAGATTCTTAGATCTTTACCTAAACGCTTTCGAATGAAAGTAACTGCTATTCAGGAATACACAGGTTGGGAAAAGAAGACTGTCGGAGAACTCATGGGAAGCTTACACACATACGACCTGGAAGTTCTTGCTGATGATGATATTGGAAGCAACAGGAAAGGAAAGTCGATAGCCTTTGTGGCTAAGGCTGATCGAGAATCTGACACAGACGACATAGATGATGAAACCTTAGCTCTTCTAACCAAAAACTTCAAGAAAATTTTAAAAGGTTTCAACAGAAAGGGTCAAGGTCAGCCTACCAGGACACAATACAAAGGCAACAACTCCTCATATCAAAAGGTAGAAACAACACCTTTCTCACAAAACAATCAATCTCAGACTGGGCGATCAAGACAAAACAGAAACAGTTCCACAGACACAGGAAAACCCCTCAATCGGTCAGTGCAATGTAGGGAATGTGAAGGATACGGTCACATACAGGCTGAATGTGCAACATATCTTAAAAGGAAAAAGGCTATGTCTGTAGCTACTCTTAGTGATGATGAGGAGGAAACTTCAAATGATCAATCAGAGGATAATTTAGGAAACTTTGTAGCTTTCTTTACTGCTACAGACCTTCAGTCAGACGGAGATCAATCTGATGGAGAATCATACTTATCAACTGATGATTTTGAAGAGAGACATACTCAACTTGAGACAGAATTTGCAAAACTTGTTGCTAGCTGGGAACAACTTGTGAAAGTGAATAAGAATCTGAATGACGAGCTGAAGCAAAGAGATGATTTTCTAAAGAAATTGAATGCAGAACTGGTCATAAAAGAAGATATCATCACTCAGATACGGTCCAGAGAAGGGAAACTAATAAAGGAATTGGAGAGCTTGAAGAGAAATATCCAGATGATGGACACCACATCTACCTTAGATAAAATTCTAGACTCTGGCAGAAATCCTAATGATAAAAAGGGTCTGGGATTTGAACAAGGAGAGTCTTCGAATAACGCACCAAAGTTCATCAAAGAGGGAATGTCTAAGACCACTGCTGATCACAGGTATGAACAAGGACAGTCATCTCAGTCAGTACAAAACAAGGGAAGGAGGTACGATCAGAATACTGATACTAACCTGGCCAGATCAACTCATCAATCTCATTATTCGAGGTTCAAAAATAAGATTGTCAAAGTTAAATATTACACTCCCATTTGTCACTACTGTCAAACAAAAGGTCATACTCGACCTGAGTGTTATTTTTTCTACAGAGATCAAAGGAAGGAAAAATATCAGAATAAGACTATTACACCATTCACTAGACATGTTTGGATCAGAAAGTCAGAAGTCATCTGCTACCCCACCATTGTTCTGACTGCATCTACAACTGATGCTAGATGGTATTTAGACAGTGGATGTTCCAGACATATGACTGGAAATATTAAGTGTCTGATGGCTGTTCAATCCAGCAGTGGAGCTGTAACATATGAAGATGGACAAAAAGGTAAAATCGTGGGAAAAGGTATCCTAAATGTACCAGGCTTACCTCAATTAGAAGAAGTCCTGCTAGTCAGTGGGTTGAAAGCGAATCTAATTAGCATCAGTCAGTTGTGTGATCAAAATTTTGGAATGTGTGTTTCGATCGTAACTGCTGCAGAGTTAGTGACAAAGCAAATCAACTTGTCATGGAAGGAACTCGGTCCTCAGACAATTGTTATGTTTTGACAAATGAAACTGCTTGTCATCTATCCAAGTCTGATGAATCAAAACTCTGGCATAGACGACTGGGTCACATAAACTTCAGAGATATGGATAAGCTGATAAAACTGGAAGCAGTAAAAGGTGTACCTAAGATCAGAATTTATCCAGAAAAAATCTGTGGCGCATGTGCAATTGGGAAACAAATCAGAACTCCACACAAAGCAGTAAGAGGTATCACCACTGAGAAATGTCTAGACCTTATCCATATAGACCTCATGGGGCCAACACAGACTGAAAGTATTGGGGGAAAGAAATACATATTTGTGTGTGTGGACGACTTCTCTCGATACAGCTGGGTATACTTTCTGAGAGAAAAAACAGAAGCCTTCAAGGCCTTTAAGACTCTGTGCATAAGAGTTCAGAAGGAAAATGATGACTCCATTATAAAAGTTCAGAGATTGAGGAGTGATCATGGAAAGGAATTTGAGAACTCACTATATTCAGACTTCTGCTCCGAGCATGGTATATCACATGAGTTCTCAGCTCATAGAACTGCTCAATAGAATGGAGTAGTGGAAAGAAAGAATCGAACTTTACAGGAAATGGCTAGAGTCATGTTACATGCCTCACATCTGCCACAACGCTTCTGGGCTGAAGCAGTTCACACAGCGTTTCATACTATAAATAGGGTATATTTTAGACCAGGAACAACGAAAACTCCTTATGAGATCTGGAAGGGAAAGAAGCCAAATCTGAAATATTTTCATGTGTTTGGAACAAAGTGTTATGTGCTAGCTGATAGAGAACAAAGAGGGAAGTTTGAACCCAAGAGTGATGAGAGCATCTTCCTTGGCTACTCTCCGAACAGTCGTGCCTACAGAGTCTACAACAAGAGGACTCAGTCTGTGATGGAGTCAGTGAACGTGGTTATCGATGACAACCCAGAAGAATCAGTAGACTCAACAGTGATAGAGTCTTCTCTAAGTGATACAGATGCGAGTAATAACAACAGTCAACTCAAACCACAAGATTCGTCAGATGAAGATCAAGAAAGTTCGGAACAGGAGATAGATCTCATGAATGATGTTGGTAAAGACAAGCCCACTAGAACTCAAAAAAACCATCCATCAGATAACATTATAGGAGATCCATCAGATGGGATGAAGACCAGAAGCAGAATAAGAAATAATCTGACAGAAATATCTGGGTCTGCTTGCTATACCTCAAAGATAGAACCCAGAAATGTCAAAGAAGCCTTACAGGATGATCTGTGGATCAAGGCAATGCAGGAGGAACTACATCAGTTTGAGCGGAATCATGTCTGGAATCTTGTACCAAGACCTGATGGTGTCAACGTAATTGGAACGAAGTGGATCTTTAAAAATAAAATTGATGAAGCCGGGAATATAGCCAGAAACAAAGCTCGGTTAGTTGCTCAAGGTTATACTCAGATTGAAGGGATTGACTATGACGAGACGTTTGCTCCTGTAGCTAGACTCGAGTCAATCAGAATCTTGCTGGCTGTCGCATGCATTTTGGGATTTACATTATATCAGATGGATGTCAAGACAGCATTTCTGAATGGGTATCTCCATGAAGATATCTATGTGGCTCAACCTAAGTGTTTTGAAGATCCAGAACACCCTACTTATGTCTATAAGCTTCGAAAAGCTCTCTACGGTCTTAAACAAGCCCCACGGGCATGGTATGAACGACTGACACAGTATTTGCTCTAGCATGGGTATAAACGCGGAAGTGTTGACAAAACTCTGTTTGTAAAAACTACTGGAAGTCATGTAACCATAGCTCAAATCTATGTTGATGACATTGTGTTTGGATCGACCCTGCAGAAATACACTGATGAGTTGGTAAAAGTAATGGAGGAAGAGTTTGAAATGTCCATGGTTGGTCAACTGACATACTTCCTAGGTCTACAGGTCAAGCAAAGTTCTGAAGGATACTTTATTTCGCAAGAGAAGTATGCTAAGAATCTTGTCAAAAAGTTTGATCTGGAAACATGTAAATCTTCCAGAACACCTGTCTCCACCTCTACAAAAGTATCGAAAGATGAAACTGGTGTATCAGTGGATAACACAGTCTATCGTAGCTTGATAGGCAGTCTACTGTATCTAACTGCCAGTCGACCAGACATAATGTTCAGTGTAGGAATCTGTGCAAGGTATCAATCTGATCCAAAGGAATCTCATCTGATAACTGCAAAACGCATTCTGAAGTACATTAAAGGAAAAATGACACTCTTCTGTGACAATGTCAGTGCTATTAACATCTCCAAGAATCCTGTTCAACATTCCAGAACGAAGCATATTGACATCAGGCATCATTACATCAGAGACCTGGTTGAATCCAAGGAAATTGAACTGGAATACATTCAGACTGACAAACAACTGGCGGACATTCTGACTAAGCCATTGGATGCTAATCGTTTTGAAATTCTCAGATCTGCTCTGGGAATTTGTTGGTCCGTCAGAGAGGAGTTGGTGTATACGGGTCAGTGTTATGATTTGACTTTCCTTAAAGACTCATCTCTATTTATGTTAAGAAGATTATTTAACATTATGCTTCTCAGAGATATCTTAAAAGATCTTAATTTCTTTTCGAATTTCAAATTTCCTTGGGTTCCGTTTCCTTCCTAAAAAGGAGCTGTACCGTTGTGTCAATCAATCGCGTCTGCATGATATTTGACAAGCCGCATTAATTAGGGTTCATCACCATTAAGCCTATTTGATACCGGGTCAAGAAGAAAAACACATCTTCGATCACCACAGCTCTCAACTTTCTGTCTCTCTTGCATATCTGCCTTCAGTGATCTGCTATTCTCTTCGCACATAACCTTCAATGGCAGACCCTATAAGAAACATCATTATCAAACTTGGAAGCAAGACACACTCTCCGGAGGTGGCCCATAAGCATATTCAGACGCTGCTGCAGTTTGCTATGAAGAAGAAGCTCAAACTTGATCCTCTGCTTCGCGACGAGATTTTAGTAACTGTGATGACCAATTACCCAGAGCTTATGCTGAATGGTCTGAAGATGATGCGACTGAACTGCTTATGATGGTTTCTGAAGCCAGTGATGAAGTTTCTCCAGTATATATTCTAGAACCCTTGGATGGAAATCGGGCCGGGGCATTCCTTCAATACTTTGCACATCGAGCCCTAGAATTGGTTGAGGCCTCTCGACGGCAAGCGGAGGCGCAACCTCTGTATCTCGCAGCTGCTCAAAAAGAGGCAACACACAGACAGGAGATCCTCCGAAACAGGTCAAACTATTCTGAAACTCCTATTGAAATTTCACCAGATAAACTTGATGTTTCTGCTACCCCATCTTGTGTGCCTGTTATTTCTGAAAATTTAACTGCTTTGGATTCCGAGAAGCCTCTTATGAATGTTGATTCTTTATCTCTGCCTTTGAGTGAATCTGTTGGTATGATATGTCTTGCATGTGTCTGATGAGAAAGCAAAGTCCTCTGATGAGCTAAATCCACTGAGTTTAGTCGTTTACTCTTCTGATAATATTGCTCTGCCTCCTGCTGAGAATGTTGATGACACTAAAGAAACTTGCTCTGTTATTGATACTCCTGTTTTACCTACTACTGTTGAAACTGTTGATTTATCAAGCCCCCACAAGTATGAGAAAACAGGTGGAATTCCTGTTTACACTGCAACATCTTTAGGAGAGAGTCTGGAACATGTGCGACTCTTTGCTGGGCTACCATCTGATTCCATCCCTCAACCATATCGAGTGATTCATCCTTCCGAATCCTCAAGTGAAGATGATAAAATACTGGCTAAAGTGTATGGATCTCAAGCACTTCAATCTGATGTTCCAACTGTTGAGGCAACTGCTCATCCTGACTCCACGAATTTCAAAATTTGAGAGATTTCGAATATTATTGGAAGCTCGACTGCAAATGTTTCTGATTCTAGCCACTCTGTGACTCCGGTTCAGTCCCCAACCAAGGAAACAAGACGGTCAAAAAGGAAGAATGTCCCAGTAAAGGTTGTTGTTGAGACCGGTGATGATAATGCTGATGTGGATCAGCTTGAGAAGAAGAAAAACTCGAGTTAGAAAGTTAAGCCTGAAGGAAACCCGCCTGTTCAACATGTGTTCAAGACTCTGCGATCGTCTGTTAAGCAAAAAGGATCTACTGCTGTTCAAGCTACCTCTGTACCAGCCCTTTCTGTCAGAAAAGGGAAGCCATCCACACGATCAAGAGGTCGAAGTATCACCCCTGAGGTCCCACCTGTTGAAGAAACTGACCCATCTGTTTACCGGCCTCAGTTTGTATCTCCTGCTGCACAGACCAAATGGGCCACTATGGTTAGAAGGGATCTTATTGTTCAAAGATCGGTGGACGAGAACCAGCTGAACTCCGTTTGTGACATTCTGCCCTTGCTGAATGAAGTCGGATTGTTGAAAACTGTCACGGACATCTGCCCTTACTCTAAGCTGCTCACATATGAATTCTATTTCAATCTCAATGATGAGATTGACGTTCTCACAGGGCCACGACCGATGCAGATCTTTATCAGAGGAAGGTGGTATGTTTTTTGGCCGGATATGATTAATGAATACTATGGCTTGCCAGCAGTTCAAGAAGAAGCTGTTGCTGACTGGGACTTAGTTGCCAGAACTCTGACCGGTGGGCAGACAGAATCATGGCCTACGGGTGACAAGGACTATCTGCAAAGCTCCCATCTCACGTCCAGATATGTGATTTTACACCGCCTAGCTCTTCACAACTGGCTCCCATCAGCCCATTTTCACACAGTTGGCAAGCTTCTGGCTGGGTTCTTATTTCGAATTGGAACAAAGATGTAACTTGATCTGGGCAAATGAATTTACTATCACATCCTCACCCTGATTCAACCACGCGAACAGAAGGTAAGACTACCCTTCCCAAATTTGATTTTTGGCATCATTACCACTCAGGGCCTTGAGCCTATGCCCAGTGAAGTAATCAGCCCAACGTTGCTTTATACTTTTGATAAATGTCTTCTGTCTGGAGATCACATTCGGGATGTTGTTCCTGTGACTGCCCCATCCAATCCTGAACCAGATGCTGTGCCTGATGACTCTCCTCATGATAAGGATGTTCAGCTTTCCATACAGCTGAAGGCAAGAGTTGCTGATCTTGAGACGGTGCACAGCATTATTGCAAAGCAACTGACAGGTGCCCGTACTGAGCTAGCTACTGTTCTTCTTCGTTTGAGCCTGACTGAAGCTGCTGCTGCTGCTGATCCTGTGAAGTCTGACAGTGACTCTCCCTCCAATGCTTGATCTTTGGCTACCATTGGCAAAAAGGGGGAGTAGTATGAACTCAGGGGGAGTTTAATTTTTTTGTTTTTTGTTCGAGTCCCTTCTGGCCCTGGCTGGGCGTTTATGTTTTTTTTTTTTTTTTTTTTTTTTATCCTAAACTGTTTTGGATCCTATGTTTCTGTTTTCATTCTATGTAATCAGTTCGGACATATGGGTTGCTTCTTTATAATAACCTATCTTAGCTCTTTGAGTTTCTAGTCGAGTTGTTTTGCTAAATAATAGCCAAAGGGAGAGTTTGTTAGTGTTTTTAAATGTTCAAAAGCCCCATATTATAATTGGCATTGTTATTATGGCATACTAAGATAGGTTTAGAGTCTATCCGTTTATCTCTACAGATAACTGATCAATCAGAAGCAACAACAGAAGGACTGACACTGCAGATCTGATTTAGGAAGCTGGTTTCTTAAAAGGCTTACGCGGTATTATCAGACTCATATGGAAAGATGATCAGTGTATATTCTTAAGAAAGGTATGGACCTAATCTTCTGAGATTACATTCCTCTTTTATAGTCCTACCTTCTACAATCAAAGACATCTATGGAGAGTGGTTATTAAAGGATCTATAAGTACCCTTATTCGAAGAGAATTAGGGTTACGCCGCAAGTAAGAAGAAACACTCCATATCTGCTATATGAGATTAGATCTTTGATTGTCATGCACCTTCTCAATACAATATGTTCACGGTGATTAAGATGATGAACTTGAGAAGAGTTACTACTGCTTAAACGAAAGGACACTGTGATCACACTGTTGTGGGAAGAACTTTATAGAGCGTCATTGAAGTGGACTGCATCAGAGTGAGCTCTCCAAGTGAAGGGATTTCATTGGACTTCTGTATGCATGGCTCTCCATCTTCAACAATCCACTAGACCTGTGTAGACTGGGTTTGAACCTTGTGTGGGGCACTTGGGTAAGATTATTGTATATCTACGTTTGTACATTGGTTTATGATTTAGTGGATTGGACGCCTATGTGATCGTCCCCTAGACGTAGATACACACCGTATCGAACTGGGTAAACATTCTGTGTCTTTGGCTTTTGTGCAGTTATCTTTCTCTTATTCTCTCTTCGTGATCTATCATTACTGATTGGCCTCTTATCTGAATCAGTCAGTAATCTACATCAGTCATCTAATTCTGTCAATTTACTTAAAATGAGGAATTGCAAAATTACAGTTTGTCCCGAGGCTGCGCTATACATCTCCAAGCAGTCTTTGACCCACTGAGCCTCCTCAGATGTAGCCCTGAAGAATAATAAGCTATCATCCGCGAAGAACAGATGTGATATAGGTGGGGCATCCCGTGCGATTCTAACACCATGGATATCACCTCTCGCCTTGGCTTGTTGTAAAATAATAGATAGACCTTCAGCACACAGAATGAAGAGGTAGGGAGACAGCGGGTCGCCCTGACGGATGCCTCGAGACGGGTTTATCGATCCCACCGAATCCCCGTTAACCTGAATATATTAAGCCACGATCGTGACACACATCATAAGTAGTTCGATCCATCCCTGGTAAAATCCCAGAGCCGCTAACATCCCCTTCAAAAAGCCCCACTTCATCCGGTCGTAGGCCTTGGCCATGTCAAGTTTCAATGCCGTCCAACCCATCAATCCTCCTGACTTCCTCCTCAGATAATGCCCTACTTCCCCTGCCACGATTATGTTATCCGTTAAGAGTCTGTCGGGGACAAAAGCACTTTGAGACAAAGATACAACACTCTGCAGTACTTCTTTTAGTCTATTAGCTAGCGTTTTGGCCAGCACCTTATACGCAACATTGCATAAAGCAATCGGGCGTAAGTCCGAGACTTTCTCGGGTACCTTCTTTTTTGGGATCAGGACAATGTTGGAATAATTGAGTCCTTGTGGTAGGCTTCTGTTAGTTACACACTTCGTTAAAAACATGAACAAATCATGCCCCAAAATTGGCCAGAAATGTTAATAGAAAACAGGCGTCATAGCATCCGGACCCGGCGCTTTCTCCGGGGCCATCGAAAAGAGTGCAATCTTGACCTCAGCCAACGTGAAAGGCAACATAAGAGCAGCATTCATGTTATAACTTAATTCTGATGCCGCTCAGGAATTCGAAGTTGCCCAAATTATTAGTAACATAAGCAATTATAATGAACCTAGTCAAACTAGATTAATAGAATAGTGTTTAATTATATTATTTGAGAATAACTAAAACTATGTGGTCAAATGGTACCCGGATTGGACTTCCATTTGGAAGGTTATGAGTTTAAGCCTCGGTTGAGGCGTTTGTGTTATACTACATTGTAATAGAGCAGTAGTATTCAAAAATATTATTTGAGAATAAATATGAAAGGTGTTCAAAATATATAAAAGAATACAATTTGAAATTCTTATGTTTTTAGGAATTGACACATATTTTGGGTATGGTTAGAGGTTAAGTATTGGTCTCTGACTAATATCATATTATCATATGATTTATTAAAAGGAACTATGCTTTTATAATTTTTGCCCTCCGAATTGCGCGCTTTTGTTGATTTAATATATGTTTAATTTGTGTGATGCTTATTAAAATAGTTATTGAATTGACTTATCAATGTAATAGTACTTTTTAAATTAAACATTATATATATAAAACACTGTAATTTTGCATTTCCTCATTTTAATCAAATTAACCGGATTAAACGACTGATAAAATGGACTGACTGATTCGGTGATGATGTCAGTCAGTTAGATAGGTCATTGAGAAGTTTGTAGAAAGAGGCAAAACAACACAAAGCAACACACTAAATGTTTACCCAGTTCGATACGGTGTGTATCTACGTCTGGGGGACGATCACAAAAGCGTCCAATCCACTAACTCATAATCCAATGTACAAAAGTAGAGAAACAATAATCTCACTAAAGTGCCCCACACAAGGTACGTACCCAGTCTACACAAGTTTAGTGGATTGTTGAAGTTGGAGAGCCATGCATGCAGAAGTCCAATGAAATCCCTTCACTTGGAGAGCTAACTCTGATGCAGTCCACTTCAGTGACGCTGTTCAATATTGTTCCCACAACTGTGTGATCTTAGCGTCCTTTCGTTTAAACAGTGATATTTCTTCTCAAGTTCTTCATCATAATCACCAAGAAAAAATTGCCTTGAGAAGAGGAATGATAATCAAAGATATGATCTTCAAACTAGTTCTAAGTGTTTCTTTCTTCTTAAAAGCATAACCCTAATTCTTGATCGAATAAGAGTACTTATAGTTCCATAATAAGAACACTCTCCATAGATATCTGTGATTGTAGATGGTAGGACGATATAAGAAAAATGTAATCTTAAAGATCCGGTCCATACCTTTCCAAGACAGATACGCTGATCTTCTTTCCAAATCTGACTTCTTAAACCGCGTTCTGCAAAAGGGAAACATCTTCCTAAAACAGATCTTCAGTGTCAGTCCCTCTGTTGCTGTATTTGATCAATCAGTCCTCTGTAGAACAAAACTGACACCAAGCTAACCCTATCTTAGTTTGCCATAATAATATTGCCAATTATATGTTGAGGTTTTATGAGCAATTAAAACCCTAACAAACACAATATAATAAATTTTAATATTATAATTATAAACATTTTGATCTAATTAAGGTAATTAAGAATGTTTTATAAAGACGACATATTCTTATCATATGATACTCTGTTCCCAATTTTCATAGAAAATAAAATATCATCCAATCTACTTGGAAAACAAAATATCACCCCTTCCATGCATTCCAAGGATAACATGCATATTTCATTTATGGTTAGACAAGTAACTTAGTTAATTTAATTTTAGTAAAACTGCTTAATTATTCAATTCCTATGATAATTAAGAGTAGGAATATTTTGTTCCTATTACGATTAAGATTATGAATACTTTGTGTGCCTATAAATATAAGTATATGTCATGCTTGAAGAAAATTCAAATTTCCTTTAAAAAAAATATAAAAAAATTCAAATGTATTGCACCATCGTTTAGGTATGTTTGAGTTACGTACTGTACGTCTCTCATAGTCACTGCCACCCATGGAGTTTTACAATAATCTGGTATTATTATTACTAAGGCCCTGTTTTGTAAAATAGTTAATCGGTAGATTAATTTTGACTTATTTAACACTATTAGCTCTTTGACTTGGTTCAAAAATCAATATAAGTATTTGATTAATTAGCTTTTTGTAATTTCAAAATGCTAAAATTCAAAAAACTACTCAAAGCAATGTTTTCAATTAACTTTTTGAGAAAAGAAATTATACCAAACAGTTATCACCTAACTTACCAAACACCTTTTTACAATCAGCTAATGTTATCAACTAATTTACCCTCTAATTAACCCAATCAGCTAACAGCTAACATCCATTTGCCAAACAGGGAGTAAATATTATTGTCCCGTGCAATGCACGATCTAAATGTATATAAATAAATACATACTTAGGGGAGTGTATTCAATCATGACTTTTGTAGATTTTTAAAGACTTTTAAATTGAAAGATTTTAATAAACTTTTATTGACTTTCATAGAGTCATTCAATAATTTTTAAAACTTTATAAAACTCTATAAAAGTCTATATAAAAAGCATTTATAGACTTTTATCAACTTTTTATTTTAAAAAGTACAAAAGTCATTGAAATTCTAAATTCAATACACCCTTACAAATTTTCAATGATTTTGATTCTTATCATTTATAATTTTCTTACAAAACATTTATAATATATCATAAAATTCTTCTTATTATATAGTTCTTCACTCACATCAACATTCTCAACATTATTATTTTTATCTATAGTATGCTGGGACTTTTATATGCTAATTACTTATTCTTCAACTAGTGTTCTCTCGATTTGACTACGTAAAGTCAAAAGACAATATAGCGGATCCGCTAACCAAAGGGTTAGGCAAAGAAGTTGTGGAGAAGTTGACATGAGGAATGAGTCTAAAGCTCTTGGACTAAAAGTTCTATAGTGGATACCCAACCTAGCTGGCACCTAAGTTCAATCGGGCAACTAAATTATGGAACAGAGTGTGTCACTATGGGGGTCTCGGACTCCCTACCACTCCTCGTTAAAACAGTGATTCTTGTACGAGGCTAGCACGTTGATGCTTTAATGATTCGAATGTCGGTTAACATGTGTGAGTATGTGGGATACTCGGGAAAGAATCACCTATGTGAGAGAGAAGTGAGGGTCGCTTCAAAGGAGAATTTATGGGCACAATTCTTTAGAAACTCTTGTAGAACCAGGAACGGTGACCCACGACCAAAACGGCCAGTCATGAGAACAGAGCATGGTTGGGAGGTTCCTGTGTGAAATATGACTTCGTCTACACAAACGGAGGTAGGTTCAAAGACATCGCGTTCTTCCATATAGCCAGTAAAGTAAACATATCTTCACAAGGGAAGGTTCAAAGGGTGCGGTAATCCGTACCTATCCTATGCAGGGATCGACCGTTGAACACAGTTGTTTTCGATTTCAAAATACCCTGAAATTCAATTTTTCTCAAAGTAGACACATTTGAGTTGGAAAAGTGAAGGGAAAAAGCTTGAGAGTAGCTTTTGTCCCATATTGGTTTGGGAAGTGGATTTGGACCACTATTTATACAAGAGCTTTTCTAAGGCTTATTGAATTGTATAGAATAGAGGCTTTCTCTCGTGCGCAGGGGGGGGTGGGTGCAAATCAAATCCCAAAATGAGACTGAAGAGGCTTGATTCAGGCCTGAACTCGTGTACGCGGGCACGGATATCGTCTGAAAATTGGCAGGCCTTGCGGACTAAGTTATGCCAAACTTCGGTATCATTTTCCAACCAAATCAGCCACGGCTTTCACGGCTGACCAGAGTTCAGCCTTGAGAGGCCAAACCTGAATGTAACACCCCGTGTTACAGCCTTCAAACCCGAATTAATTATTAAATTAATTATGTTAATCAAAATAATTAAGAAGGATTTATTTTAATTATAATTCTCTTAATTAATCTATGCGATCCTCAATGGATCGTGAACCTTTGTCTGAACTAGAAACCTTAAGCCCGTAGGGAATAATGAAAGTGGGCTTTATCATCCAGACCCTGAATAGGTTTTCCCTTAAACATATAAATAGAAGATTAGGAAGCATATAGAACCCTTCCTCACCTCCATCTTACTCGAAAATCTCTCAGGAAATCTAGCTAAGGAAATCCCCCACCATCAAGCTTAGGAAGATCAATTGGGAGAAGAATCTTAGGGAATGACCTTAGTAGCCTTGGAAATCGATTAGGGCTAAAGAGGTAACGAACCCATGTCTTATAAAACCTATTTTCCTTGCTATTGTTTATTGATTGGCTCCCATTGAATGATTGATTGTGTGATTTTGTATGTATACCTTGTTAGAGCTTGTCTTTAGGTTTATATGGTGAATTATTTCTATTCTTGATATTTTTGATGGCCCTGTGTGGTTATTGATATGATCTTGTATTTAATTAAGTCTAGAACTTGTCCCTGGGGTTTGTATCGTGAATCTCGTGTTGTGATGTTCTTGGTATTCTTGGGTGGGTTTATGCATGCTCGGGTGTTGATTTTAGTATAGGACTTGTCTTTAGGGCTTTACATATAGATTTCTTGATGTTCTTGAGGTTCCGGATAGGAAGGTGTCCTTTCACACATGATTGGTGTTTAAGCTTACCCTAGCAAGACACACATTTCATTCATCATCTTCTAGCCAATCTCCTAAACACTCCACCTTCTCTCTAAGAAATCTTGGCTTACTCTCCAAGCTAAAAGAAGATTTTCCTAGCCTTGCAAAGATTCAATCCAAGATCCCACATTTCTACCTCCCAAGCATAGGAAGGGGTACTATCTAAAGTTTTTTAGTGTTTTTAGTTAACTTTAAGGTGACTTTATCTTATTTTGGTGTTTTCTTTGTGGTTTGGTTGTTTAAGAAGTCTTGGGTGAGAAAGAGCTTCAAGGAGAGGCTTAGGAGTGTAAGAAGAAAGTGGTTTTTGGTCTTCAAAGGTAACCCATGCTATACAAAATTTATTTTCTACTTGCTATTGATGTTTCTTGGCTTCTATTTGATGATTCTTGATGTTGTGAGTGATTTGATTGTTGGTCCCAAAAGAGGTAAGGTGAAAGTCTAGAGGGGGGGGGGGGGGGGGGGTGAATAGACTTTCAAACTTTTTCGCACAATATAACAAAAGGTAAGCCAGAGATAAACCAAGACTCTTAACTAGATTGTTAGAGTCAGGTGCACAGCGGAATTAAATAAACGATACGGTGTGTGTGTAGATCGTGTCAAGATTATTGACGTGAGAAGCAAGCAAGAGCAGTAAGTAAAGAAAGCAGTAAAGAACACAAGGCAATTTATAGTGGTTCGCGAGGTGATGTAATCCTCCTACTCCACTTGCTCTTTTCTCCAAGAGCTAATTCACTATATCCACCACTTCTTGGTTCCAAGATACAATGAATTCCGTGATCTAGTGCTTTGATCACCAAGCCCACACTAATCACGCCCAGTGCCTCCGACACTGCTGCTTCGGGTTTCACGTCGCCGCGTTACTTTCCCAGGATTTCACAACTCCGTGCTACTTTCCCCCCGTCTTCTACGATCCGGTAGAAACGTATCTTCCGTGATCTGGTGCTTTGATCACCAAGCCCACACCAATCACGCCCAATGTCTTCCCGACACTGCTGCTTCGGATCTCACAGCTCCGTGTGACAATCCAGGATTTCACAACTCCGTGTTACTTTCCTCCTTTCCCTTGTTTTGCTCCAAAACAAGTTTTGCCTTGCTTCCAACTTTGAGATTCTGTAGATGATCTTCGTTGATGCGCTTAATCTCGAAGTTGATGAAGATTTCAACACTCTTGGATATTTCTTTTCTAAGCTCTGTATCACTCTGAGTGTTTATCTCACAAAAGATATATCAATTTAAGCTCCTGAGATGGAAAGCTTTCTTTGAATTTTATATGCTCTGTTTATCTCTGTATTCTTGCTCTATTGCGTTCTTGCTTCTGCTTTCCAAAGCTTCAATCTTCATCTTTTTATAGCTGGTAATGAGAATCCGTCCGTTGGAAAGAAACGGTCTCATTTTCGAATTTTGCTTAGTTGTATAGTCTTTTGTCAGAAGATAAGATAACGTTGCAGATCTTGTCAAATATTTCAAATTGAGCTTGAGGTTTCAGCAAAAATGGCGTCCCATGAATCTCCATCTGGTGTAGATCACGCCTCTTGGGATTTTTATCTTCAAAATATATTCTCCAATATAATCCCTTACTAGTTAGACTAGTATTTTTGCTCCTGCAACTTCTTCTAATATCTTCCTCTGTTTTTCGTGTATCTGGGTCTGTATACTGCTTCCAGACTTCATCTCTTCAATTGACTTGGAAATCTCTTCCCTTGTGAAACTTCATCCCTTTCTATTAATGAAATCTCTATCCCTTGCTAGATTTGTCAATTGAATTCTCATCCCTTACTTGATTTGGAATTGCAATCTCATCCCTTACTTGATTTGGAATTGCAATCTCATCCCTTGCAATCTATATCTCCAATTGAATTGAAGCCTTGTAAATCTCATCCCTTCAAATTGATTTCCCTGTACCAATTTGAACTTCAATTCTTCTGATGAAATTGCATCCCTATTTCAATTTCGGGGTTCCAATTTGTTTCTTCTGATGAAATTGCATCCCTATTTCAATTTCGGGGTTCCAATTTGTTTGGGATACCAATTTGAGAAACTGCATCCCTTCACTTGTAAACTTCATCCCTTAGTCAATTTGGAAATCTCATTCCCTTTCGGGGTTCCAATTTGTTTGGGATACCAATTTGAGAAACTGCATCCCTTCACTTGTAAACTTCATCCTTAGTCAAATTGGAAATCTCATTCCCTTTGATTTTGCATCCCTTGAAATCTCACCCCATAGTCAAATTGGAAATCTCATCCCATAGTCAAATTGGAAATCTCATCCCATTGACTTGCAAATTGTATCCCTTCGGCCAAACCATCGCCTCTTACTTGATCAGATGGAATTTTAACTTGGCTTCTTTAAAATATGTGGGATGTGAGATTCAAACCTATGACCTTGCACATAATATTTCAAGCTTCTACCATCTCGTCCGTACAGCCTTTTAGTCATTTTCTAGTTTCACTTGGTGTACTCCTTTCTTTCCATAGATGCTTGATCTTCAAGATAGCTTCATGCAAACTTCTAGTCACGTTCTTTCTTCTTCGGGATTTCTTGAGGGATTTTCTCAAATTTCATACGCATACATCTTCCTCTTCTGTTTGCCATTTTCTCTTGACAAATTCTTGATTTTTGGATTGATATCTTCTTCATCCATTTCCTCAACTAATGAATTTATTTTTCCCTTTCTTGGTCTAAGACTCGACTTAGTCTAATAAAATAAAATTGGGGATCTACGAATTACAATATGGCTTATCAAAATCTATTACAATTTATTCCTAACAATTTCCCCCCTTTTGATAATGCCATAACCTATACTCAAACATTGGCTTTAAGGCTTTGAAAAATATTTTTATTTTTACTCAATTTTATTTCGACAAAGCCAAGATGAGTTTGACAAAAATAATTCTAGGGAAAATAAACCTTTGTGAATTAATTTAGATGATGTTATCACATCTGTGCTTGTTTTTATGGTTATTTTGAATCATCACAGTAATTAAGCTCTTTAATTTTGCTTATTTAATACATGTTTTCCTTGCTATTATCATTTAATTATGGTTCGCACTTGTTTTGAATATTTTACGGTGTTTGTTAGTGTTTTTGAACCATTTTAGGTCAAAGATATGACCAAGGGGAGTTCAAGGATGAGTTTCGAGCAATTTTGGATGAGTTCGGGGCCCAGTGGACTCGACGCGTCGAGCGGGCTCGACACGTCGAAATTTTCCAGTAGCTAATTAATTCGCGCACAGGAAGTCTCGACGCGTCGAGAAAATTCTCGACGCGTCGAATATGCGTCTGTTTCTGGGATAAAAACAGACGCCTAAAGTGGCGCGGATAAAAAAACAGACGCCTAAAGTGGCGCAGCTGGGCAAAATTCAATATAAGCGCGAGATTTCTTTTCCTAATATCAATTGCGCGGACTTCAAGGCTCATATCTCCATATTAAAAGTTAGCAATTCAAGGAATCTTCCAAATTCTAAATATCATTAAAGACGACAATTTCTTTATTTAAATATAGGAATTAGAATTTGAGTCCAATTTGGTACAAGATTCCTATTTCATCTCAACTTTGTACCCACTATAAAATCCCTCCTTCCTCAACCCTAATGACAGAGACCGGGACCAAGAGATTTTCAGAGTTCTTTGTAGACAAGAAAGAGAGAATTCAAGAGGCTCAAGTTATCTTTGGAAGCAAGGAGGAAGCCACGGAGATTCGGGAGAATCGCTTGGTCAATTCTTGTACTCTTTTGATGGTTTGTAATCCTTTATTCATATTTGCTATGTATAATTTAGCCATGCTCAGCTAAATTCCTTAGGGATTTTTGGGTGAATTTGTTTATGAACCTATGTGCCTAGTTCGTTAATTTCTTAATATATTTATGTTTGGTTTTATGATTTGTGTTGCAATCTTGTTTTAATCTGTTGTTGTTGGTGGTTAAAGGCCTAAATTACTAGCTTCACAGTCATGTTTGTGTCACCAATGGGAGTTGGGGCATAAATTAGGTCACACACGATTGCACCTAATGGTTGGTCCTTGGGAAAGGGGAACTAATTAGGGGAAGTTTATTCTAGATTATTGCTCATCGGGAGATGGTAGTAATTAGGAATAATTGAATGCTGATCTTTGATCTTATTGGGTGTTTAAGCCATGGGAGTGGAAATTCACTAGGAATAGAGATTACGGGAGTAATTCGATTCCACTTTGCATTCCCATACAAATCTTAATTCCAAACCAAATATTACAAACGTTAATTGGCACTAGGTGATTAAACATTGTGATCCCAAGAATCCTATTTTGCTCTATTGTCTACAAAACCTTGCTACTTATTTTATTCTGCTTGTTATTTTATGCAATTAATCAACCTTCAAGTTTTGTTCGGACTAGTTTCATATGAGTAACCTAGTAGCTAGTGATTAGTACACCACCTCTCTGTGGTTCGACAACCCGAATACTCCGGGTATTATTTGTTTGCCCCAAATTACAGCAATCATTAGACAAGTCCTATACGCATCCTTGATTAATCAATTTTTATCTTTATCAAAATTTTGCATGCGTTTAACAACTCTTGTCTTTTGATTCACCAACTAATTACATGATAGCCAAAAAAAAAAATAAATCATAAACAGACTTAGATCAGACCAAGGGAATTTTTATTCATATTAGTCGAAAGAGGAAATATTGTAGCTAGCCAAAATCATCGAAATTTAAAACATCATATTTCTTGAGGAATATATGCTTGATTACCTTCTGGGTTTCTTGACTCCCATGTCAGCTTTCAATATATCCTTGATATGTTCTCTCATCTTGCAGATATCATTCTTGAACTTCTCACATTCAAATTTCTTAGTCACATTCCCAGCCATGTAGTGTCCAAAGGCCTCTTTAATGTTGGTGCCCGGAAGAGCTCCGGCTTCCCACCAAATTATGCATTCTTCAAAACTTCTTTGGAATCCCAGACTTTCACCATTATTCTTGGTATAGTCTCTGAGCTCATACCACATTTCGGTTCGGTTTCGTTTCGCTTCTTCTTCTTTATTCTTGTCCGAAATCCATTGAGCTTGATCAGCTTTTGGCCATCTTTTCACCATAGCCGGCACATTTTCGGATGTCCAGACTTTCTGCGGTGTTAAGGTTCCTTTTGAGCATTCGAACCAATCTCGAGTTTCGGCCACTTTTGATGAACTTGATCCAAGACTTGGATTTGCAAATTGAGCGAAACCAACTTGGGATTGTTGACCACGTCCTCGTCCACGGCCTTTCGTAGGTGCGGCGGTCTGAGCTGGTTGTTGTGACTGATTTCCAATGATGAATTCATGTTGTTGTAAAGCCAGATGATTGAGAATTTCTTCCCCCCTTATGGCATTATCAATCAAAAAGCCAAGGGATTTGGAATCTTGTTCTTGATTGGCTTTAACAATCTTAACTCCATCATGTGTTTTGAGAGAAACATCCTGCAAAACAGACAATTTATTAGCCATGGAGGATAATTCCACCTCAAGGTGATTTATCCTTGTTTCTTGATCTTGTATGGCTTTGATTTGTCTCAGGTGTCTTTCACTGTTGATTTTCTCTGTGGCTTCTCGTTCCTTCTTCGTAAGTTGGATTATCTCCAATAATCCTTCAGTGAGATCTCCTTTCAAATGTTGTTCGGCTCTTTCAATTTTTGTCTGCAAAGTGTTTTGATACTCCAACAACTCCTTCAAATTTGTTCGTGTGTTCTCAAAATGTTGTAGAGAGAGATGTCCTTGCTCGGTGAGAATACTTCCAATTTTCTGACACACCATATCACTTGATTTAGTGACTTTTGCAAACAAAGAAACCAATAAATCATCTTCATCTTCTTCTCGGGTTCGGCCTCCTTGCATATTCAAAGAGTGTAAACTCTTGAATAAATTCCTTCTTGAATCTCCAAGAACCGGATTTTCGGTGAGTTGCAAATTCTCTTCTGGTGATTCGGCTTCTTCAAGATGATTTTCCACTTCTTCTTCAATTACCTCTGTTCTTGAAATAAGCTCTGCATTTAAAGTAGCTTCCAGAGAGGTATTTTGAAGTGACAATATAGGGGTGTTATCGTGTACTGGCACTTCATGTGAATATTCCCCCCAATTGATGGTCTGATTTCACCATCAATTTGGTCTCTAAATTCATCCCTTGTAGGGTCCAATTTTTGACTTTTGACCATATAACGTGATGAGGAAGTTTTGTTCATTTTTGGTCCTTTTTAATGGGGTAGGAAATACGATTTGTTCCAAATACAGCCAACCAAACATTTTTATTTATTACTCCTTTAATCAGGAGTACAAGAGAGAGGATCACAAAAGACATTCCTTTTAGACAATACAACCACATCAACTGCGATTAGTAGAACAACATTCATCTTCACTGTTGTCCTCGTCAGTATGTGGAGGAGATGGGCTGTACCCTGGTCCGGAATCTTCACTGTGCATGTTCGAGCTTGAAGACGAGTACGTTGCATTGAAGAACCTCGTGTAGTCCACAGGTGGACGGATGCGGGGATTCACCGGTGGAGGAGCAGATGGCAGAACGAGTTCTGGTGCTACTGGTGGTAGGTCAGGTTCTGCGGCCGGTGGTGCATCAAACTGAACTGGTGGTGCAAGAGGTTCATGAGAAATTCCTTCAAAGCCCGGTGGTGGCAACACTGGTCCGAATGTCAGCTGCTTCAAATAGTCGATGTACTCAGTGTTGCTCATGTTCATGATTTCCTGGTAGATGTCCGGTTGCACAACAGGTGAAAATTTCAGAAAAGGTCCTTCAGATTCTTTTGACTTCTGTGGTTCGGCTAAGCCTTGACACGGTGGTGGCAAGCTTTTCTCAGCATCTCCTTCTTCAGCATAGATAAGCCCTGGTTCTCTTGGTGGTGAAACAGGTGTATATTGTTCAGGGCCTTTCTCTTCAGATACGACAAGAGGGTCGTTTGCAGTATCTCCAACCAGATGTCCTCCAGCCTCAGCCCTTCTGGCTCGTAATTTCTGGAGTCGCACTTGATTCCAGATTCTCTTTGATGTTCTTCTTTCTTCATTGTTCTTCTCCTTCGAAACCATTGTTCTTCCTGCAAAAAAAAATAAAATGCACTGCTTGCACGGTTTTTGGATTGCCGATATATATATAGGCGGAGAATCGTCTGAGATCTTCAGGGATTATGGTCGACAGTTGGGTTCTGAACAGGTATGATTGACATCCATTAAATTTGGATGAATCTCTATTGGTTGAGGAGGACGGTGCTAGGAGGAGATTAGACAAGTAACTACTAGTGTTTAAGAGAGGATTTTATCAGATTTGAGGCATGGGTGACGATCGGGTTCTTCGAGGGAGAGAGGGTGTCGATTAGGATTAATGAAGGGATCTGATTTTGTGAGAGGGGGTGAGATTTTTGTGGGATGTAATTTATGAGTGGAAGATCAAGAGGTGTAGATTTGAAAGGTGAAGAGTTTTAATGGGATTGGGTTTATGGGGTAGAGGTTTAAGGGGTGGAGGTTTTAAATCCAATCTGATCTCTTCCATCATCATCTCAAAAACACACGTTAGATGTATCATAAAAAAATATAAATATAATCACACAAATTACACACATATCCGTAAATCTCACATATAATTTCACAAAATTACTCACATAATTTCGAAACATATTAAAAAAATAAAGCAATTAAAACACATCCATATATAAACAAACATATACACGGTAAACTCCCAATTAACTTTAACACAGATTTAGAAAATTAGACAAATTTCAATTAGACACCAAAATTAAACATACATAAATATGGTAGTTTCTAAAACACACAAATAATCAAATAATCAAATATTTAGAAACTAGCCAATTATTTTAGATACCAATTAAAAACAATTAGCACGTAAGTATAAACCAAATTATAGATCATATCATTCAAAAAAAAAATTATAGATCATATATCACAAATAAATTGTTCATGCAAACAAATTAACGCAAACATGAACATAACTTGCGGTCCAATTGTTGGTCCTAGTAACGATCAAAACATGCAATTCAAAAAACAAATTGGATTAAATAAAAATTGCACATTTAGTCACATTAATTTGCATGGCATATGAAATCACGTTAAACACTACATGCAAATTTATAAGTAGATACTAAACACATTGAACTAAATTATTCATGCAATTTTCGAACCAATATATAAACGTATATATTAAATAAAAAATTATATGAGCACAAGTATCAATTTAAATCATGAGATTAAGTCCAGTGATACTTAGCTCATTTCAAGCATTCCCAACTCATGCCTTAAGGTAGAAAATCTCGTTTCGCATAAAGGCTTCGTGAGAATATCTGCAACTTGGTTCTCCGTAGGGATATACTCGATTTTTAGATCTTTCTTTTCAACATGATCCCTTATGAAATGATGTCGTATGTCGATATGTTTGGTTCTTGAGTGAAGCACCGGATTGTGGGTGATAGCGATTGCACTTGTATTGTCACAAAATATGCTAACATCGTCGCAATTCACTCCATAATCCTTCAATTGTTGCTTCATCCACAAAATTTGCGCACAACAACTTTCTGCAGCAATGTATTCGGCCTCGGCGGTACTAGTTGCGATGGAATTTTGCTTTTTGCTAAACCAAGAAACAAGCCTTCCTCCCAAGAATTGACACGTTCCGGAGGTGCTTTTTCTGTCTATTTTACAACCTGCAAAATCCGCATCTGAAAAACCAGTTAGCGTAAAATCTGTACCTTTAGGATACCACAATCCAACATTGATTGTGCCCTTCAAGTATCTTATGATTTTCTTTGTTGCGGTGAGGTGGCTTTCTTTTGGATTTGCTTGGAATCTTGCACACACTCCCACAGCATAAGAAATGTCCGGCCTGTTTGCAGTGAGGTATAGTAGTGAACCAATCATTCCTCTATACTTCGTTTGTTCGACATCTTTTCCATCTTCGTCTTTGTCTAGCCTTATTGATGTACTCATAGGAATTTTGATCGATGATTTTCCATCAAGGCCAAACTTCTTTATCAAGTCGCGGGTGTACTTTGCTTGATTGATGAATATTCCTTCCTTCAATTGTTTGACTTGTAAGCCCAAGAAATAATTCAATTCACCCATCATGCTCATTTCAAATTTATTCTGCATAAGCTTCGAAAATTTCTCACACAAAGAATTGTTAGTGCTTCCAAAAATAATATCATCAACATATATTTGCACTAATAAAATATGATCACCATCTTGAATTCTAAATAGAGTTTTGTCAACAAGGCCTTTGGTGAATCCACAGCTTATCAAGAACATTGACAAGGTATCATACCAAGCTCTAGGTGCTTGTTTCAACCCATACAATGCCTTTTTAAGTTTGTAGACTTTATCACCTTCGCCTTTTACCTCAAAACCTGGGGGTTGTTTGACATAAACTTCTTCTTCGAGTAGACCATTCAAGAATGCGCTTTTCACGTCCATTTGATAAACGGTGAAATCTTTGTGTGCGGCGTAGGCTAGAAAAATTCTGATTGCTTCAAGTCTGGCTACCGGTGCAAAGGTTTCATCAAAATCTATTCCTTCTTCTTGAGAGTATCCTTTTGCAACGAGCCTTGCTTTATTCCTAACAATCACGCCTTCTTCGTTTGCTTTGTTCCGGAAGACCCATTTAGTTCCTACAACATTGTGGTTCATTGGTCTTGGAACAAGTTCCCAAACATCATTTCTTTTGAATTGATCGAGTTTCTCTTGCATGGCGTCAATCCAACTTGGATCATTTAGAGCTTCGTCCACTTCTTTTGGTTCAATCTGAGATAGATAACATGTGAACAATGTTTCCATGGTAGATGATCTTGTTTTCACGCCATCTCGAACATTTTCGATCACTAAATCTGGTGGGTGATTTTTGAGCCATCTTAAGTCTGGTTCAAAAGGGTGCATGGTGCTGGGTGGATTTACTGGTTGAGAAGAGGTAGCACTGTTTCGAATTTCTGCTTCATTTTCTAGATTTCCAACTTCTCCAGTAATTGCATCCAAGGGCTGATTTGCAATTTCCACTTCAACTGCATCCCTGGGTTGATTTGCAATTTCAATACCAATTGCATCCCGCATTTCATTTCTTACTGGATGAGAGATGGGATTTTCTAGAAAATTAATTTCCAACTCATCCATTCCCTGCAAAATATTTTCTTCACACGTATCATCAGCATCACAAAAATCAATATGACACTTGTTACCATTTTGCTCAATATTTTCGCCTTTTTCGTCCAAAGCATCAATATTGACGTGTGATTTTTCATCAAATACCACGTGTATGGATTCTTCAACTACCATTGTTCTTTTTTTCAACACTCTGAATGCTTTGCTGGTAGTCGAATATCCTAGAAAAATTCCTTCATCTGCACGCTCATCAAAAGCTTTTAGATGCAATTTATCATTAATATGAATAAAGCACTTGCATCCAAAAATATGAAAATAACCAATATTTGGTTTTCTCCCTTTATATAGCTCATATGGCGTCTTCTTGTACTGCTTATGGATCATGCTTCGATTTTGCGTATAGTAAGCAGTGTTGATAGCTTCCGCCCAATATCTTTTCGGGAGACCGGCTGCAGTAATCATCACTCGTGCGGCTTCTTTAAGCGTCCGGTTTCTTCTTTCGGCAACACCGTTTTGTTGTGGTGTTCTAGCGGCAGAGAAATTCCATGTGAATTGCAAAAAGCTTGTATAACTCCATTCACGAACTCGATTCCACGATCGGTTCGAATTTTTGATATTTGCAATTCTTTCTCATTTTGTAGTTGCTTCAACAGCTTCGGTAACACTTGTTCAACTTCATTTTTCTTCTTGAGAAACACGGTCCAAGTGTACCTGGAAAAATCATCAACAACAACAAGAGTATATTTCTTACCACTTACACTTATTGGATCAACCGGTCGAAATAAGTCCATGTGTAACAAGCTTAGCGGTCTTGATGTTGATTCGTGCGTGTTAGACTTGAATGATGATTTGATTTGCTTTCCGCGTTGGCATGCATCACACACTTGGTCCTTCTTGAAGATGATACTTGGTAATCCTTCAACTAGATTTTTCTTTGCAAGCTGATTGATGGTCTTGATGTTTAAATGGTTGAGCTTTTTGTGCCATTCCCAATTTGCTTCATTCGAATTTCTGGCCATTAAGCATACTGAATCTTTGCTTGTGCTCCAATCAACAACATACATATTCTTTCGCCTTTTTCCAGTGAGCACAACTTCATTTGAGAGCTCATTTTTGATTAGGCAATTATCTTTGGAAAATTCCACAAGATAGCCTTTATCACAAAATTGACTAGTGCTCAACAAATTGAATTTTAGGCCTTCAACAAATGAAACATCTTCGATCTTCAAACCATTTCTTTCAATTGTACCAACTCCTTTTGTAGTTCCATAATTTTGATTTCCTCCAAATATAACTTTTGGTCCATCGATTTTCTTGAAATTCACTAGACATGATTTATTTCTAGTCATGTGGCGTGAGTAACCACTGTCGATGTACCAAACATCCTACAAAAAAGATTAGTTGGCTTTAGGTACCCATACTTGCTTGGGTCCTTTGTTGTTAGCAATTTTTGGTAACCAAACCCACCTTGATCCTATTGAATTAAGATAAGGCGGTTTGTAACCATTTGAAATACGATAATCATAATTAACTTTTGAAAACATTTTTGGCGCCGGGTTTTGAAAAACATTTTTATATCTAGGCACCTGGGAAGAGGATTGTTGCTTTGGTCTATAAGAAGCATTAAAACAAGATTTACACAGCCAATCCTTTTGAGTGGAATAAAATCTTCCATCTCTATTTCTAGAAAAGCTTCCCTCTTTTCTAAAAATTCTTTTTGCACTTGACTCTTTGGCATATCTTTGCTTGAAGAATTTTTGTTGCTTTACCGTAGTATTGAACTGTTCGGCCTTTCAACATTCAACTTTGCTTTTGTTTGATAGCCAAGTCCTTGTCTCATTGTGTTATACTGACTTTTAACAAATTTTACTACTTGCACTTTATTGTTTAAAGGAGTAGTAAGATTAGTCAGTTTCGGAGGGGTTTGAGAACATGTGGAGTCATAACCGATTCCGGTTCTATCTCCTGATGGCTTTTGCATGTTTACCATTTTATCCATAATTTTGGACGAATTAGTAAACGTAGCAATGGTAGCCCGAAGGTTATGTTCTCTAACCTCTCTTGATTTACACTCTTCTTGAAGTTGAATATTTTCACTCTTCAAGTTACTCACTTCAAGTAAAGCATCTTGCAATTTTTTATTCATCTCTTCTTTTTCAAGAATTAGAATATTATTGCGCTCCTTGAGTTGAGGATGAGTGAGCATAATCTCTTGACAATCTCGCATTAGACTGCCAATAGATTCACGAGAAAAAGAGGAATTAACAGAATTGAAAGAATTAGATGTTACCTCTTCTTCCTCTGCTCCAAGAGCCATAAAGCACTCTTCACTTGAACTCAACTCAATTGATTTGCATATTAGAGCCGTGTCATCTTCCGAACTTGAGCTTTCATCACTTGATGACAATCCATTCGACTCATCATTTTCATTTGGTTCATTGCTAACGAGAGCTTTTCTTTTGTCGCGCTTGAACCTTCGATCTTTGCTTTCGGATTTATTCGGTGTAGATTCAACATTTATGCCTTGATACTTGCTAACGATCGGATACGGACAATTTATTTTGAAATGTCCGGGTTTGCGGCAATTGTAGCATAAATTGTTGTTTTCTTCGACTTTATCTTCTTGTGTCGTGCGAGAGACGAATTTTCCACGAGCAGAATTTTTGTTGTCTCCTCTTCGCATAAACCTTTTGAACTTTTTCACAAAAAGAGCAAATTGTTCGTCAGTTATAAAATCAATATTATCTACTGACCTGGAGGTTGACGGTTGTTCGGCCATTAGAGCTGGATTTCGAATTTCATGAACTTCATCATCTTTGGCCTTCATTTCGAACTCATATGCTTTAAGATCACTAAATAATTTGTCGGTTGACAATATTCTTAGATCTCGGTGATCTCGCATAGCCGTAACCTTCATATCCCAAGTAGATGGTAAGCCTCGTAGAACTTTGAGATTAATTTCCTTTTGGCTAATATTTTTGCCAATGTCATTAATTTCTCCAAGGATTTTGATCATTCGAGCTTCCATATCAACAATGGATTCGTTTGAGAGCATTTTGAAGTCCTCGAACTTCTTCATAGCAATAGTGAGCTTGTTATCTTTTTCTTGTTCATCTCCTTCTCCGATCTTGATGAGAGTATCCCAAATTTCTTTTGCACTTTTACATTTTCGAACCTTTGGGAATATTGTATCATCAATGGCTTTGAACAGAATATCTTTGGCAATGTTGTCAAGATTGTTCCTTTTTCTATCATCCGGTGTCCATTCCGGTTTTGGCTTTGGTACGAATTGTTGAGCATCCGGAGATAGAAGAAAAGCCGTATTTACTTTCAATATTTCGATCGGGCCAGTGGAAATAACTTCCCACATTTCATCGTGTAGAGCTGATAGATGAACCTGCATACGAACTTTCCAATCATCAAATTTATCAAGCGAGAATAATAGATTTTGAGCTAAATCTTTATTCATCTTCTCGGTGGATACGAGAGACAAATAATCCAATTTACACACACTGGGTAAGATGGATCTGCCTAGCAGTCAGAAACAAGGTTGACCCAATTAGGCAACCTGCTCTTGATACTAATTGTTGGTATCGATTAGAGACAAATTCTGACTCGGATAGGCACCAGCTCTGATACCAATTGTTGGTCCCAAAAAAGGTAAGGTGAAAGTCTAGAGGGGGGGGGGGGGGTGAATAGACTTTCAAACTTTTTCGCACAATATAACAAAAGGTAAGCCAGAGATAAACCAAGACTCTTAACTAGATTGTTAGAGTCAGGTGCACAGCGGAATTAAATAAACGATACGGTGTGTGTGTAGATCGTGTCAAGATTATTGACGTGAGAAGCAAGCAAGAGCAGTAAGTAAAGAAAGCAGTAAAGAACACAAGGCAATTTATAGTGGTTCGCGAGGTGATGTAATCCTCCTACTCCACTTGCTCTTTTCTCCAAGAGCTAATTCACTATATCCACCACTTCTTGGTTCCAAGATACAATGAATTCCGTGATCTAGTGCTTTGATCACCAAGCCCACACTAATCACGCCCAGTGCCTCCGACACTGCTGCTTCGGGTTTCACGTCGCCGCGTTACTTTCCCAGGATTTCACAACTCCGTGCTACTTTCCCCCCGTCTTCTACGATCCGGTAGAAACGTATCTTCCGTGATCTGGTGCTTTGATCACCAAGCCCACACCAATCACGCCCAATGTCTTCCCGACACTGCTGCTTCGGATCTCACAGCTCCGTGTGACAATCCAGGATTTCACAACTCCGTGTTACTTTCCTCCTTTCCCTTGTTTTGCTCCAAAACAAGTTTTGCCTTGCTTCCAACTTTGAGATTCTGTAGATGATCTTCGTTGATGCGCTTAATCTCTTGAAGTTGATGAAGATTTCAACACTCTTGGATATTTCTTTTCTAAGCTCTGTATCACTCTGAGTGTTTATCTCACAAAAGATATATCAATTTAAGCTCCTGAGATGGAAAGCTTTCTTTGAATTTTGTATGCTCTGTTTAGCTCTGTATTCTTGCTCTATTGCGTTCTTGCTTCTGCTTTCCAAAGCTTCAATCTTCATCCTTTTATAGCTGGTAATGAGAATCCGTCCGTTGGAAAGAAACGGTCTCATTTTCGAATTTTGCTTAGTTGTATAGTCTTTTGTCAGAAGATAAGATAACGTTGCAGATCTTGTCAGATATTTCAAATTGAGCTTGATGTTTCACACCTCTTGGGATTTTTATCTTCAAAATATATTCTCCAATATAATCCCTTACTAGTTAGACTAGTATTTTTGCTCCTGCAACTTCTTCTAATATCTTCCTCTGTTTTTCGTGTATCTGGGTCTGTATACTGCTTCCAGACTTCATCTCTTCAATTGACTTGGAAATCTCTTCCCTTGTGAAACTTCATCCCTTTCTATTTTGGGAAATGAAATCTCTATCCCTTGCTAGATTTGTCAATTGAATTCTCATCCCTTACTTGATTTGGAATTGCAATCTCATCCCTTGCAATCTATATCTCTAATTGAATTGAAATTGCAATCTCATCCCTTGCAATCTATATCTCTAATTGAATTGAAGCCTTGTAAATCTCATCCCTTCAAATTGATTTCCCTGTACCAATTTGAACTTCAATTCTTCTTATGAAATTGCATCCCTATTTCAATTTCGGGGTTCCAATTTCAATTTCGGGGTTCCAATTTGTCTGGGATACCAATTTGAGAAACTGCATCCCTTCACTTGTAAACTTCATCCCTTAGTCAATTTGGAAATCTCATTCCCTTTGATTTTGCAAATCTCATCCCATTGACCTTGAAATCTCATCCCATAGTCAAATTGGAAATCTCATCCCATTGACCTTGAAATCTCATCCCATAGTCAAATTGGAAATCTCATCCCATTGACTTGAAAATTGTATCCCTTCGGCCTCCCTTTGATTTTGCAAATCTCATCCCATAGTCAAATTGGAAATCTCATCCCATTGACCTTGAAATCTCATCCCATTGACTTGAAAATTGTATCCCTTCGGCCAAACCATCGCCTCTTACTTGATCAGATGGAATTTTAACTTGGCTTCTTCAAAATATGTGAGATGTGAGATTTGAACCTATGACCTTGCACATAATATTTCAAGCTTCTACCATCTCGTCCGTACAGCCTTTTAGTCGTCTTCTAGTTTCACTTAGTGTACTCCTTTCTTTCCATAGATGCTTGATCTTCAAGATAGCTTCATGCAAACTTCTAGTCACGTTCTTTCTTCTTCGGGATTTCTTGAGTGATTTTCTCAAATTTCATATGCATACATCTTCCTCTTCTGTTTGCCATTTTCTCTTGACAAATTCTTGATTTTTGGCTTGATATCTTCTTCATCCATTTCCTCAATTAATGAATTTATTTTTCCCTTTCTTGGTCTAAGACTCGACTTAGTCTAATAAAATAAAATTGGGGATCTACGAATTACAATATGGCTTATCAAAATCTATTACAATTTATTCCTAACATTGATGCATGATCTTATGATAATGCATGTTAAGAGCTTGTATTTAGGGTTCTTGAATTCCCTCCTTTGAGCTATTCTTGGGTTCAAGTCATATCTTTGTTGTATGTGAGGATTTGGGTGTTTTGGACTTGAACTTGACCTTGGAGATGAATTTTCCCGAAGGGAAAATGTGGTGTACAGGGTTGTACCCGCGGGCGGAACGGCGGGCAGTGGCCTACCCGCCGCCCCACCCGCGGGGAACGTGGCTTTGTGGGGCTGTACCCCGCGGGCAAGACCACGGGTGGTGGCCTACCCATGGCTCCACCTGCGGGGAATTGTTTTCCCCGTGGTTCTTTCCTTTTGGTATTTGATGTTTTGACCTCCCGTTGTTGGATTGTTGAGCTTTTGAGTGTCTTCTCGATGTTTCGTATGTCTAGAACGATGTTTTAGGAATCCATGTTAGGATTTGGTGTCTTGAATCGTGCTTAGGGTCGAACCTTGTGATTCGTTGGACTAATATGAGTCTTGAAGGTTCGTTGGAGCCATTTTGGTTTACCCATTTGATGTGCATGCTAGTTTTGATGTCGTTATGCTAGTATGTATGGTTTGTTCTTTTTTGTTGAGGATTGGCAACTTGGATTGCCAATCATGTTGGTATTGGATTGAAGTCCATTGTTGTTGTTGAGTATTCATTTCATGTCTTTCATTGAAACCTCTTGATTGAATCCCTTGAGTTGTGATCTTGGACAAATGTGGTACTTTATTGATCATTCCATGATTAAGCTATTGTTGAGATTATCCGTTGACGTTGTGGTACCCACCTTGTGTGGATTCTATGCTTTGTTGTATCTCTAGATTCCGTGTGTATTGACTCTTGTTAAGATGTTAGATTTGGATGTGATGAGATGATTGAATTGGTAAAGTGGACAATGTGGGGACTTATGTGTGAATTGATCTGGTAGTGGGTTTAAAGCTCCGGATTGCCATTTGGATACTTATGACTTGTGGGCAACTTGGAAAACTTATCCCCGTTTCCAGAAATAGTGACTAACCCGTTGAACTTGGAATCTCAATAGGGGGTGTATACACTTAAAGTTGCTAGATCTGTTTCCATTGGGCTGCGGTCCTAGTCATTGCGATGACTCTATGGTATGTGATCGAAGATTTGGAGTCCTCCACATTGGTCCACTATGATTCGGGTCGTTGAGATGACTCTTTGATGTATGCTTCGGTTTGGCTATGTCCTATGTGGACATGGAACATGTTGTGAGTATGAACCTCGCTTTATTGATTATGAGCATGTCTATGACACTAGTACAAAAAATATCAATAAAATCATATTATTGGAGTCCAAAAGTAGAACTTTGGACTCCTAAAGTGTAATGCGGTGGCATTTTTGTAATTAAAATGCCAATTTTTATTTTTATTATTATTATTTTTTAAAATTAAAATGAATAGGCGTCCAAAGTTGTACAATTTTGGACTCCTATTAGTAATCCGTCTAAAAGGTAAAATAATAGGCGTCCAAAATTGTAGAGCTTTGGACTCCTATTATTAAACCGCTCAAACAATAGGCGTCCAAACTGTGTAACTTTGGACTCCTATTATTAGGGTTTCTTCTTCAGATGCAGCAAAAATCGGACACAAACCCTCCACCACTCCAAACAAATCCCCACCACCACTCCAAACAACTCCTCCCACCACGTCGCCGGCGCCACTGGTCATCTCCGTAGCCACCATCGCAGTCCGTCGCCGCCGTCCGTCACAGCAGATCGAGCGCCGTCGTCCTCCACTCCTCCATCGCCGTCGTCTCCAGCCCAGCCGCCACCAACCCCGGTCGTCGTCGTCAGCCCAGCGTCTCCAGCCGCCACCAGCCCCGAACGGCGTCTCCAGCGCCTCCAGCCGCCACCAGCCCCGGACGGCGTCTCTAGCCCAGCGCCGCCGCCACCGGTCCGTCGCTGCTGCCCACGCAGGTTCGGTTTTTTTCTTTTTTTTTTTTAATGATTTTAATTTATTAATTTGTTATAAATATTATATGTTATTTTTTTGATAATTATTATTTGTTATTTGTTATTTAATTTATTAATTTGTTATAAATATTATTTGTTATTTGTTATAATTATTATTTGTTATTTGTTATTATAAATCAAAGTTATGATATTTGTTAGAAAATGTTTACTGTTAAGGAATTATAATATTTAATATATTTATAAATTTCCATGTATGTAGATGTATATTAGAAATTACAAAAAAAAATTAAAATTAAAATTAAGAACAAAAGAAGCATTTTTTAGAGAAAAAATACACGATTTGAAAAAAAATTTGTCCAAAACAGACAGCCGAGTCAAAAGTTATGCCTTCACGAACTTTTAACACTTTACGGAAGTAAAAAAGTTAAGTTATAATCTAATTAGTATGTTCTGCCCAAAAGAGTAAAAAGACAAATATGTTGTATATTTATAATTATACAAATTAATTTAGTAAGTAAACCTATTAATTATTAATATGTTTTAAATTTATTAATTTGTGTATTATGTATATAAATGCATACGAATTTGATTATGTTTATAACAAATATGTTTTTGTTATATGGATTTGTATATAAATATGTTTTTTAAGAAATATATGTATTCTTAGTTTAGTTTAGATTAATTATGGATTGTATTTTTATGAATTACAGGAGATATGGATCGGAGTTGGATGTATAAAAAAAACAATACACTTGAATATGTTCATGGGGTTCAAGAGTTTATAAAAATTGCCGAGGAATATGCAAGTCAAATTGGTGAAAATTATATAGTGTGTCCTTGTTATGATTGTAGAAATTTAAAAAAGTTTCGTAGTTCTGAACCAATTAAGAGTCATTTGATACGTCGGGGTTTTAAGCCAGGATATGACCGGTGGATATGGCATGGTGAAACTGTACCTACTAGTGAGGGTACAAATCAAAGAAACTGTAGAAAAAATGTAGAGAAAGATCAAAGTAATGAAGATAATGTTGGAAATGATGGAGACAATGACCGGCTAGATGAATTGATGTGTGATATGCAAGGGGATTTGAATGAAATGCCTCAAGAGTTTGAAAGTTTTTTTGAGAGTTCTGGAAAACCTTTGTTTTCTGGATGTAGTAAATTTACAAAGTTATCGGCAGTGCTTAAATTGTATACCGTAAAAGCAAAAAATAGGTGGAGTGATAAGAGTTTCACGGAGTTATTAGAGCTTTTAAAGGGCATGCTTCCTAATGAGAATGAACTTCATTGTTCAACTTATGAAGCAAAGAAAATGTTATGCCCGTTGAGTATGGAGATTGAAAGGATCCATGCATGTCCAAATGATTGTATTTTGTATTGGAATCAATATAAAGACATGCATGTTTGTCCGAAGTGTGGAGCATCACGTTATAAACGAAAAGGGCTTGATGATGCATGTGACCACCAGAAGAAAGGTTCTCCAGCGAAGTTGTTGTGGTATCTACCGGTGATTCCAAGATTCAAACGTTTGTTTGCAAATGCAAAGGATGCGAAGAATTTGCAATGGCATGCTAGTGGGAGAAAAGAAGATGGAAAGTTGAGACATCCTGCCGATTCTCCTCAGTGGAAGAACATTAATAAGAAGTTTCCTGATTTCGGTGCTGAAAATCAAAATCTTAGGCTTGGACTATGCACGGATGGAATGAATCCTCATGGTAACCTGAGCAGTCGCCATAGCACTTGGCCAGTTCTTTTAACAGTTTACAATCTTCCTCAGTGGCTGTGTATGAAGCGCAAGTACATCATGTTATCATTGTTAATATCTGGTCCTAAACAACCAGGAAACGACATAGATGTGTACTTGGCACCGCTTATTGAAGATTTAAAGATGTTGTGGAATGAAGGTGTGACAGTATTTGATGCTCATAGTCAAACCAACTTCACTTTACGAGCCATGCTATTCTGCACAATCAATGACTTCCCAGCATATGGTAACTTGTCAGGGTATACTACTAAAGGGGCTAAGGCATGCCCTGTTTATGAAGAAGAAACAGTTGATCTTTGGTTGAACAACAGTAGGAAGAATGTGTTCATGAGTCATCGAACCTTTCTACCTATTGACCATCCTTATCGAAAGAGGAAAAAAGCTTTCAATGGAAAATCTGAGACTGGAGTTGCTCGCTTACCATTATCAGGGGATGTTGTTTATGAAAGAGTCAAAAACATTGATAATGTGTGGGGGAAAACTTCAAAAACAAGTCAAAAGGGTATTTGGAAAAAGAAGTCTATATTATGGGATTTACCATATTGGGAGCATTTATCTGTTCGACATTGTCTTGATGTAATGCATGTGGAGAAAAATATTTGTGATAGCATTATCGGGACATTGTTGAATATTCAGGGTAAGACGAAAGATGGCATTAAAGCTAGAAAAGATATGGTAGAAATGGGGATAAGGACTCAATTAGCACCTCAAGAATCTGGAAAGATGGCATACTTACCTCCAGCTTGTTATACTCTATCTAAAAAGGAAAAAACAAGTTTTTGTAGTTGCCTAAATGGTGTCAAGGTTCCTTCTGGCTATTCATCTAACATTAAAAAGCTTGTTTCAATGAAGGACCTTAAATTAGTTGGTATGAAATCACATGATTGCCATGTGCTAATGCAACATATGTTACCTATTGCTATTAGAGGAATATTACCTAACCATGTTAGACAAGCTATTACAAAGCTTTGCTACTTTTTCAATGCCATTAGTAGTAAAGTTCTTGATCCTGAGGTGTTGGATTCTGTGCAAGCTGAGGTGGTAATAACTTTATGCAGTTTGAAATGTATTTCCCCCCATCATTTTTTGATGTTATGGTGCATTTAACAGTTCACTTGGTGTGGGAAATTAAAATGTGTGGTCCTGTATTCTTGAGGTATATGTATCCATTTGAGAGATACATGGGAATTTTGAAAGGATATGTCAGAAATCGATATCGGCCAGAAGGGAGTATAATTGAAGCTTATGGCGCTGAAGAAGTCATTGATTTCTGTACTGATTATTTGGCTAATGTTCAGTCCATTGGTGTTTCTAAATCACGTCATGAGGGAAGACTCACAGGAAAAGGTACCATTGGGTTCAAAACACATGTCCCAAGTCAAATAATCCGAAATCAAGCACATTATCTCGTACTGCAGCACCTTTCTGAGGTTCATCCATGTTTGGAACAACACTTGTCTATTATAAGGCAACAAAATCCTTCTAAGGGTGAAATGTGGGTGACAAAAGAACACAATTGTACATTTATCACATGGTTCAAAGATACAGTGATGCAAGAGTTATCTCAAGTGCCAAATAATATCACTGAAACCATTAGGTGGTTAGCGTATGGCCCTGGATTAGTTGTGAGCACTTATGAGGGATATGATATTAATGGGTATACGTTTTACACAAAACGTCAAGATCAAAAAAGTATAGTGCAAAATAGTGGAGTGACATTAGTAGCACAATCAAGAGAGTATTCTAGTGCTAAAGATACTAACCCGGTAGATGCTACTATGTCATACTATGGAGTCATTGATGAAATCTGGGAACTTGATTATAAGGTGTTTAGGATTCCTCTATTCCGATGTTCTTGGGTTGATAACAGGCAGGGTGTTCGTGTAGATGATTTGGGTTTTACCTTAGTTGATTTTGGTCGACTAGGATATCATGATGAACCTTTTATACTTGCATCTCAAGCTAAACAAGTCTTCTATATTTCTGATCCTATTGATAGTAAGTGGTCAATTTGAAAGAATTAATGGGCACATATACATTTATACAACATTGTATATGTGATAATAAGGACTAACCTCCAGCCATAGTTGTTTGCTTGTTTTGCCTTTGTGTTGTTGTATAATGTCTTAGTTGAATTTCTGCAGTGATTTGGGCAGAGTGACTCCCACTTGTCTCAAGTATAATAGGATGGTGTATATTTTGTCAGTATATTGACAGTACTTGAGTAGTGGGAGGACCTCACTTATATAGCCTATCTAACCATCAATATAGGCTTTGTAACAGTTGTAACGGTAACCGTTACAACTGTTACCATTAGCACTCTTTAATGGCTATTAAGGCCATAACCAATCTTGCACCAATCATGGTAAGATGTTACATTCTCCCACTTGGTGCAAGAACAAACTTAAAAGAAACAAAATACATGAACCATAGAGATATGTCCTCTTAATACGAGTAGTATCTACTATAATCACAATGTAACTTGTTCTCTAAGTACTTTATGTGCTTTAACCAAAACTTAAGTGATAAACCTTATGTTTATTCCAGGTCCATAAGATATATATTTTCTCAACAATATGTGCACAATATAATAATGAGAAAATATCTGAATGCTTTAAGAATTGCATAAAAATAACTGTATGTATACAAACTTTACAAAGTGGGCGCAAGTCCCATTTTCTCAACAAAATCCCTAAACTTGAATGGTGGCATGCCTTTAGTTAAGGGATCAGCAATCATCAACTCAGTGCTTATATGCTCAATGACCACTTTCTTATCTTTAACATGCTCCCTGATAGCTAAGTACTTGGTGTCGATATGCTTACTTCGACTCCCACATTTATTGTTCTTAGCCAGGAAGACTGCAGCTGAGTTGTCACAATAAACCTTTAATGGCTTAGAAATAGAGTCCATAACTCTAAGCCCCGAAATGAAATTCTTAAGCCATACACCTTGAGATGTAGCCTCAAAACATGAAACGAACTCGGCTTCCATGGTTGAAGTGGTGACAAGAGTTTGTTTAACACTTCTCCATGAAACAGCTCCACCGGCCATGATAAAAATGTTCCCCGAAGTTGATTTCCGAGAATCAACACAACCGGCAAAGTCCGAGTCAGAATATCCAACAATGTCCAAAACATCCATCTGTTTGAACACAAGCTTGTAATCCTTGGTACCCTTGAGATACCTTAAAACCTTCTTTGCAGCTCTCCAGTGGTCTAAACCCGGATCACTTTGATATCGTCCCAGCATTCCAACAGCAAAGGCGATGTCCGGCCTAGTACAGACTTGAACATACCCGAGACATCCGACAACTGAAGCATAAGGAATATTATTCATGGATTCTCTTTCAAAATCATTCTTTGGACATTGGTCCAAACTGAATTTATCTCCTCTCACTATAGGAGTTGGACTTGGTGAACAATCCTTCATCCGAAATCTTTCTAAGACTTTGTTGATATAGGTTTCCTGCGATAGTCCGAGAGTACCCCGGGATCTATCCCTATGGATCTTTATGCCAATGACATAAGATGCTTCGCCCATATCTTTCATATCAAAGTTCTTAGAAAGGAATTGCTTAACCTCGTGCAGCATTCCCTTATCATTAGTTGCAAGTAGAATATCATCCACATATAAAACAAGAAAGCAAATTTTACTCCCACTTGTCTTTTGGTATATGCAATGATCTAAGGGACTTTCAATAAATCCATATGAAGAAATGACCCCATTAAACTTTATATACCATTGGCGGGAAGCTTGTTTTAAACCATAGATGGACTTTTTTAACTTGCAAACTAAATGTTCACCTTCACTAGAAGAGAATCCTTCAGGTTGTTTCATATAAACCTCTTCTTCTAGATCACCATTAAGGAACGCCGTTTTCACATCCATTTGTTGCAGTTCAAGATTGAAATGTGCAACTAAAGCCAGAATTATACGAAGTGAATCTTTCTTTGACACAGGAGAAAATGTCTCCGTGTAGTCGATTCCTTCCTTTTGAGTAAATCCTTTAGCAACGAGCCTAGCCTTGTATCGCTCGATGTTGCCTAATGAGTCCTTTTTAGTCTTATAGACCCATTTACAGCCAATGGCCTTGGCCCCATTAGGCAACTCAACAAGGTCCCAAACCCTATTGCTTCGCATGGAACTCATTTCTTCCTTCATGGCTTCATACCATAAATCTGATTCTTTACAGTTTATGGCTTGTGAAAACGTTTCAGGATCATTTTCGGCTCCAACATCAGACTCTTGCAGATACACTATATAATCACTAGGAATTGCTGGTCTTTTCCCACGAGTAGATCGCCTTAAAGTTGAACTACCGTCTTCTTGAGAAGTTAGCGGTTCAATTACCACTTCAGGAATTTCCTGAATTGGTTGATCAATTGGAATAATATTAGCATTTTGTGGAACTTCTTCAATAGGTCGTTCAATACCCGTTTCAACTTGAGGGGTGTTTGAAATTATTATCAACCTATATGATAACGTAGAAGGACATGATTCAATATGATCATGATTAGAAATCAAATCATTGAACCGATCCCTCCCACTAATCATGTCATCTTCAAGAAACTTAGCATTTCTTGATTCCACAATCCTAGTTGAATTAGATGGACAATAAAATCTGTATCCCTTGGAGGACTGTGCGTATCCAATAAAGAAACCACTAATAGTCCTCGGGTCCAACTTCTTTTCTTGTGGGTTATATATCCGCACCTCAGACGGGCATCCCCAAACACGCATATGTTGCAAACTCGGTTTCCAACCTTTAAATAACTCAAATGGCGTCTTTGGGACAGCCTTGGTTGGAACACGGTTTAATATATACGTAGCCGTCTTAAGTGCTTCGGCCCACAAAAACTTAGGAAGTTTTGAGTTGCTAAGCATACTCCGCACCATATCAATAAGCGTGCAGTTTCTTCTTTCAGCAACACCATTTTGGTCCGGAGAACCAGGCATGGTGTATTGGGCAACAATCCCATATTCTTGAAGAAACTTAGCAAACGGACCAGGTGTTTGTCCACTTTCAGTGTACCTACCATAGTATTCACCACCTCTGTCGGATCTTACTATCTGTATTCGTTTCCCACATTGGTTCTCAACTTCAGCCTTAAAAGACTTGAAGGCATCCAACGCTTCATTCTTATTATGAATCAAATACACATAGGTAAATCGCGAGTAATCATCAATGAAGGTGATGAAATACTTTTGACCTGGCATATCCATATCTGGACAGCAAATGTCAGTATGTATGATTTCCAATATGCTTGAACTCCTTTTGGCACCTTTCTTAGACTTGTTCGTCTGCTTTCCCTTAATGCAGTCTATACAAGTCTCGAAATCAGTATAATCAAGAGTACTAAGTACTCCATCATTTACTAATCTCTTTATACGTTCAAGGGAGATATGACCTAATCTCCGATGCCATAACATAGAAGAGTTCTCACTAACACTCGATCTTTTGGAACCGGAGTGAACATGCAATGAGCTATAATTGGTATTGTTTTGTAAATTTAAACGATAAAGACCATCAGACAATGTACCGTATCCAACACATGTTGATTTATTGAAAATATCAAAACGCTTGTCTTGGAAATTAAAGGAGAAACCCAACGGCACAAGTCTAGAAACAGATATCAAGTTTCGGGAGAAACTTGGTACATAAAATGTCTTATTCAAAATCAAAACAAAGCCACTACTTAAAATAAGCTTGCATGTTCCAATGGCTTCCACTTGTGACCCCATCTTGTTTCCTGATAAGATGGTTCGTTCACTTCCCACCGGCTTCCTTAGATCCTGCATTCCCTGTAAAGAGTTTGCAATGTGGATTGTTGAACCAGAATCAATCCACCAAGTATTAGTGTTAACTTCAGACATATTAGATTCATAACAAACGAATGAGGATAGAATACCTTTCTTCTCGATCCACTTTTTGTACTTGATGCAATCTTTCTTCATGTGCCCCTTCTTTTTACAGAAGAAACACTTATGCACCTTCTTTATGTCTGCTTGAGGTGAAAGTTTTCCTTTCCCCTTAGCCTTAGAAGTGGAACCTCGAGATTTGCCAGACTTAGACTTCTCGTGTGCCGTAGCCAGCATGGCACTTTCTCCCATTTCCATCACCAATCTTCCTTCTTCTTGAACACACATGGTCATTAAATCATTTATGGACCATTTTTCCTTATGTGTGTTATAAGAAATTTTAAAAGGTCCATACGGTGATGGTAGGGTGTACAAAGCATAGTACACAATGAAGTCGTCCGACATATCTACCCCAAGAGTCTTAAGTTGAGCCACAATGTCCCGCAATTCCATGATGTGCGCACGCACACCTTTGACGGAAGTGAGACGGAGAGAGGAGAATCTCATGATGAGGGTGCTTGCTAAAGCCTTTTCTGAGGTGACGAACTGGTCGTCAATAGACTTGAGCAATGCTTGGACATCGTCATGCTCCTCACTAACGGAGCCCCGAATCCCATCAGATATTTTCGCCTTGATGTACATTGTAATGAGCCGATTGGACTTATTCCATCGCTCATATAGTGCAATTTCATCTTGGGTACTCTTTTCAGTGGGGACCGGTGGTTGCACGTTATGGATAGCAAAGTCCAAGTCTCTCCACCCTAAACTTAGAAGAATCCTTTCTTTCCAAATTTTGTAGTTGTCGCCCCTAAGTTCGGGAACTTCGATGTTCAAATCAGTATGAGTAACGGATTGAGATGCTGTAAAGGTAAATGTTTGGATTAGAATTTTGAGGCATAAAAATTAACTGAATCGCATACATTACCAATGTAAATGATGCATGTCAAAGATCCAAATGCCATAAAAATTGCCTGTGGGCTAAATTTTTACGCAAAAGGGACCTTAGAAAATTTTAGAATAGAAATGGGATGGGAACAAGGTTGAATTTCTATTCTCAACGATAAAACTACCAAAGACTATATGCCGATGCATAATTGCCTGTGGGCTAAATTATGATCATAGTTTGATATTTTTATCCTGATTAACCATACAAATATAACAAAATTGCCTGTGGGCTAAATTTCGTCATATTACATACAATTAATCACAATTTATGCCTAAACTTTATGTGATTTGGAAAAACTTGATATACAATTTTAATTAAATTAATGATGCTGTGGCTACTCCTTAACTAATTAAATTTGTATTATCACATCGGCATAGATTTAACAAAACCAAGTATGCACTTAACATGATAAGCAATTACCGAGTATACTCCCAGGAAAGTTGGTCGAGATGAACTCGGTTAAATACCAACTCCTTAGACAGAGTAGGATTCCAAGGGAACTAGTAGCATATTGGCTATTCTAGTTTTCTTCCCAAGAAATTTTCCCCGGTTCATGCATTCTCATATTATAGCATAACGTTTTGAAGGGTTGATTCAAAAATTTGATGTTCACAGTTTGGAAAAAGACTTTAAGAATAGGTGAACTTTTGATCTTAATGTGCTAACCTTCAGGCACTATCATAGTCGTACTAAACCTTATGTACTTTTATAACCGCAATATGCTAAAGTCCAACTTCTAAGGAATTCAACAAACTCCTAAAAGGCACTACCAAAGTCCAAGTACTAAGGAGTTTAAGAAATTCCTAAAATATGCATTTCTAAGGCATAAAATAAATCGCATAATTGAAATAAATTAGAATTATGCTAATTGGACATAATATGCATATTACAAAAGACAAACTCATATTAAACAAATAAATTGCACAAACATTATAGCAATTTAACACATGAGTTTACAAAATAATAGAATTTAAATTCAATCTCAATTTACAATTTGAATGAAAACTATATTAAAACAATATCTTTTACAATACTTTAAAACCAAATTGTAGGCCCATAACAAATTAAAATTATGTATTAAAACAATTAAAGATTGATGAACAATTTGAAAAATTATATTAATGCAAACTTTATGATTGCTGATTTATATAAGCAGGCCCAAACCACCTAAACAAATTTAAACAAAGGCCCAAACCACCTAAACTAATTTAAACAATTAAATAGATACCCATCAGCCCAAACAAAAATACCTATATTCCCTTTCAGTTAACAAAGGAACCTGGCAGCGCAGATTGAAGCGGAAGAAACGACGACATCCTTAGCCGACGGAGAGAGGGAGAGAGATCGCCGGAAGAGAGGCCGGTCGAAGCCAACGGCAGAAAGCAACTTCGCTCGCCACCATCGCCCGAGCCTCAGCACCGCCACCCCTCCATCTTCGTTCCTCAGCCGCAAAGCTGCCGACACCGTCGCCATCCACTCCGAGATCCCAAGACACGGTTTTAATCACCGTTCCAAAAGCGATCAAAGTCGCCGGAAAGGGACCGTCCGAAATCATCACAGGATCAACGGTGAAGGGCCAAAAGGGAGACCAAAATCGGAGAAAAATTTCTCCGTAACTATAGGTTGGATTTCCCTTTTTTTTTTTTTTTTTACATATATATACATATACACAACTTAGGAAGCAATACGTATACAGATTGCATATACATATACACACTGTAAAACTTAGGAAGCAATACGTATACAGATTGCATACTATACGAAGCAATACGCATACAAATCCAGCCACATATGAATCCAATATTCAAATTGCATATAAAGTTTTCAGAATATACTTTTACAAAATAATAGCAATTTGAACAACTAAGCAGAGATAAACCTGCTCTGATACCAAATGAAAGAATTAATGGGCACATATACATTTATACAACATTGTATATGTGATAATAAGGACTAACCTCCAGCCATAGTTGTTTGCTTGTTTTGCCTTTGTGTTGTTGTATAATGTCTTAGTTGAATTTCTGCAGTGATTTGGGCAGAGTGACTCCCACTTGTCTCAAGTATAATAGGATGGTGTATATTTTGTCAGTATATTGACAGTACTTGAGTAGTGGGAGGACCTCACTTATATAGCCTATCTAACCATCAATATAGGCTTTGTAACAGTTGTAACGGTAACCGTTACAACTGTTACCATTAGCACTCTTTAATGGCTATTAAGGCCATAACCAATCTTGCACCAATCATGGTAAGATGTTACACAATTGTCTTACAAGGCAAAAGAAGTATTGTTGGTGTTGGTGATGTTGTGGATGAAGAGGAATATGACCAATTTGATGAAACCCCACCATTTTTTATTGGTATTCAACCTATGGCTTTAGGTGAAGATAACATTGATACTAATTACATGCGTACTGATCATGAAGAAGGATTGTGGATTGACCATCCGACAGTATAATTTCTAAAATGTAATCTTATTATTTTTTTTTATAACATGTTTATATTTTATAAGATGTTCTTTTTAACATAGTTATCTTATGCATGTGCAGGTATACAAATTCATGGCCGGGGCCGGCGATCACACAGATCCAATGGTAGAGGAGCCTTCAAGGAAAACAGAGTCTAACAAAGTGCGTAAAGTAAGAGGAGCTACAACTTGCAATAAAATGAAAAAGAAGAAGCCAGATGATGAGACTATGTTAATTGAGTTCAATAACCTGAATAGGCCTATTGGCCCAAATGCAAGGAAGTACTCAAATTACCTTGGCATTTTGGTTCGTACTCACATAGACATTAACATTGATAAATGGTCTCAAGTCTCAAGCGGGGTTAAAGAAACGGTTTGGTTGAGAATTATTATCCATTATAGCTTATAAATTCTTTATGAATGTATATTATAGGGAATTTCGATCGGTTGTAAATTTAGGAGGGAGAAGACCTAAAAACAACGTTGCTTGGGATGAAATTGAGGTATATATCAAAAAAAAAATATTAATATTTTTTACAATTTTATTAGTAATGTTTTTATTGTTTAACTTAATAATATATATACATAAAAACTCATATTTTTTAGTCTCCTCAACAACCGGGTGGTGTGGAGTGCGGATATTATGTGATGAGATACATGTATGAAATATGCACTCTATATTCTGATTTTGAACATTTAGACACGGTATGTAAAATTTATTAAAATTAAATAGTTTTAAATTATACTTTATTAATGTGAAACTAATTAATTTATTATTTTAAATTTTTGTAGGCATTTGATGCAAAGCCTTACTCACAAGAGCAAATTGATGAGATTTGTGAGGTTTGGTCTAAATATTTTATTGAAGAATGCATATAACTTTGAAATGTTGAGAACTTTCATTTGAATTGTTGAGAACTTAGAAGTGTTGTGAATTTATGCATTGAAGTGTTGGTAATGAAGTTTAGTTTACTTTTTGTTGAGAACTTTGAAGTGTTGTGAATTTTGGCATTAAAGTGTTAAAGTGTTAGTAATGAAGTTTAGTTTACTTTGTGTTTAAACCTTTGAAGTGTTGATGTATGTTGTGAATTGAATATATTGAAGTTTAGTTTACATATATATATGTTGTGAATGTATTTAGTTTGCTTAGTGCTAAAGTGTTGGTAATAGTATATGTGTATTGAAGTTTAATTTAGTTTACATATATATATGTTGTGAATGTATTGAACTCACAGTATAGTGATTGTGGCTGCATGTACAGGTTGTGAATGATAGTTTTGTACAGGAAAAAACTGAAAATTTTATCAAATAAATATAAAATAAAAAATATATATATATAATAGGAGTCCAAAGTTCGTTGACTTTGGACACCTATTATATTTTAAAAAAAATTAAAAAAAAATACTTTAGGCGTCCAAAGTTTCGTAAATTTTGGACGCCTAAAGGTAATTTTTTTTTAAATAAATACAATAGGCGTCCAAAGTCAACGAACTTTGGACTCCTATTGTAGTTTTAGGCGTCCAAGTAACTTTGGACGCTGACTCTCTATGACAATCAGCGTCCTCTGCATAGGCGTCCAAGCAACTTTGGACTCTTATTGTCCATTTGCTTAGACGCCTATGACCTGTTCTGTAGTAGTGTGATGAACTTTACCTTGTGAATGGTAGGTTGCATCTAGAGTTGTGGTTGTCACTTGTTGATTGTGGTCTCTATTGCTTTGTTGAAGTTGTTAGTCTTGATCTTTATTGAGAGTGTGATATGTTTATTGTTGTCTCATCTCCAGGTTTTCAAATGATATATACTGTATTCCACTGTCTCAAATGCTTTTCCCTATATCTATATATTACGATACTTAACGCGTATTGGTGTGTTACCAGCATCTTTCGCTGACAGGGTGTTATCTCTATCTCTTTACAGGTGTGAACCGTAGTTAGTGTAGCTCTCGTTTTGTTCTAGTTTTCTGTTTGGCCTGTGAGTCGTAGACTTTTGACAATGGTTTTAGTTGTAGCCTGTGCACCTATCTTTTAGTATAGGTGTGGCATAGCACTACCCGGATTATGTTAGCTTCCAGTTTGTTTTATGCTTAATGTTAGACTGTTTTCCTTTAATTAAGCTTTTAAAATGTTGGTAAATTCGGGGGTGTTACAATTATGCCTTGATTATTATTGTTGATTGAGTCTTGAATGATTGAATGATGATGAGTGTTGTGATCATTGCGCAATGATTGATGTGACTGATGAGAATGAGATTGTGATTGGTGGAAATGAATTGTTGGCGGAAAGCACAACGAGTGCTCGGTTATCATGCTAAAGGCACGAACCACCCTTAGACTTGCTGGCTAAAGGCTTGGGTCAGGGTATAAGCACCGCGTTGTAATGTCAGAGCTATATGCGCTGGCCCCTTGGTAGTGGTGCTAGAGGCACGGATCATGCGAATGACACTTCGGTGCTACCATGCTGGTGGACTTGTTGGTGGTTAAGGAGTGGGGCATGTAGTTGCTCCGGAGGGATAAGGGAGGCAATATAAGGGTGGCCTGGAGGTACAGGTTGGAACTGATATAAGGATGGAGAGGAGTAAAGGTCGGAACTTGGTATAAGGTTGAAAGATGAATTGTGTGTTCTGATGATTACTTGCTAATTGATTGTTATTGGATCCCATTGCTTGCCTTTAATTGTTATTTATCTGCTTGCCTGTTTGTTATGCCTTATAAACGTAGGACGCATGTTAGTGGTATTCGTGATGTCGTTCCGTTGCTATATTCTGAGTCCTGATCCTGATTTGAAAGCTAGTGTTGCTTAAGATTATATATGTATTCCAGTTTCAAAATGATTTCCTATATTTATATTTATTGTAGTTAACGCGTGGGAGTGGGTTACTCCGCATCATTCGCTGACGGTTGCTATAATATGTTTTTCAGGTGATGATCATTAGCTAAGGAGTGTGCTAGATGGACTCGTAGTCTTAGTATAGTTAGTACTATTAATAGCAGTGGCCTGCGTGCCTTGGATTGTATTTAATTTATGATCATTACATATGATTTGTAGTTTAGCCTGTGCACCTAGGTTCACAAACCTAGGTGTGGCATAGCACCCCGACTCTTACGAATTGTTTATGCTCTGTTTGGGATGTTCAATGATAGATTGTGTTATTTATATAAGCTTTTAATTGTTTTAAAAATTAGGGGTGTTACACTAAAGCTCTCGTGTGCTGACAACAAGAGCCAAAGTGACTATTGTGAAGATTAAATTCATCCGTTACAGAATTAATCTTGTATTAATTCCAATTTTGAATTCTGAATTTAATTTTCAGGTAGTGGCCTGTTGTTTCAACTGTTGCAATCTGATTTTTATATTAGTTTAAATGTCAAAATAAATGTCATTACTCCAACAACCCTATATAAGAAGGGGTAGAGCAACAACATTTTTATAAGAACAAAAAATAATAGTTTTCAGCTCCAAAATCTCTGTTTCTACTCATTTCTTTAGCGTACTGTGTTCTAAGCCTTGCTCTTGTTCGCACGGGTTCAAAGTTTGGGTGCTCAAACGTTGAACCGTAGCACGTTTTATCCTGGGAAACCTAGGCTACAACGCTCCTAGCACTTGTGGGAGGTAGCAAATAAGGTTTTAAGGAAAGAGTGTTTCGCTCGACTTGTGCTAACAACCTACACCGAACTCGAGCTATATCTCTTCACCCTTTTCTTCCCGATTCTTCCTTAAAATAATAATCTTTTTGTAGGATTGTTATTGAGTTTTTACCAACGAAATATCCAACAACCACCAGTAACCCAATTACAAATTACACACATTTATTTTAGTGAAAATTATAATGAATATCCTATATTGTCTTGCATTCATATACTTTGAATTGTCTATTTAAATAAACAAATTCGACATTCTACTACCTATGTATGACTCCTCATATATAATCTTACATTGATATATTTTAAAATACTTATTTAAATATAAACATTAGGCATTAGCTCATTCCCGTAATACGCGTATAAAACTAGTTATTTTATTGTATATTTTAACATCTTTACATTTTTTTCTTTTAAATTTTTATTTAAATTCATAATAATTTAATTTTTTTCGTGCATCGCACAGATAAAACACTAGTTCATTTAATACCTCTAAAATTGTAGGATCCATTCCCTCCGCTGGTTAATTCACACACACAGATATATATAGAGGGTGATCAACGCACACTAGCTCATCTTTTTTTAATAGCTTGAAAATTGATAAAAATTCTAAATTTGCTGAAACGCCTCAAATGCTCTCTCCTACGCTCTTTCTCTTCCAAATCACCAAAATTTTGACCTCCAATAAATAAATAAATAAATAAATATATAAATATATAAATATATATATATATATATATATATATATATATATATATATATATATATATATATATATATACATATACATATACATATACATATATATATATATATATATATATACATATATATATATATATAAATATATATATATACATATATATATATATATATATATATTTATATATATATACATATATACATATATATATATATATATATATATATATATATATATATATATATATATATATATATATATATATATATATATTTGCTGACAAAAAAAAAATCTCAACAAATATTTTAATGTTGGGATTGCCATAACTAAAAAATATTCTTAATTTGTCTCTCAAAAATAAGTAAAACATAGAAAAAACTCTAATGGAATCTCTCTTATACTTTATCCGCAATAACAATTAACCATTCTCAAAACAAGTATATCAATCAATCTCATTTTGAGAAAACAAAAAATATTGAAAAATATGTGTAGCATTTACTTTAGATCATAGAAATTAAGGAAACCAATACAGAGGAAATTCCGAACATCATATCGATTCATTATTCATAGCCAATTTTCTACATAGGAAATACGAATCCCTATTGCTACCAATAGCAGATGAATACGAAATGTGGTGACACGCATAATTTAGAAAAAAAAAAAAAAAAAAAAAAAAAAGACAATAATAGTAATGGAAAATAAATGAAGAAAATAGATTGAAATTAGAAAAGAGTTGCAAAAAGCATAGCTGCCATGCCAACAAGGAAGTGGCAATAATCAAAGACTGCAAATGTTGGAGCTGCTGCATTGTTATTGTTGTCACCCTTCGGTGATGGACTTGATGGAAACCCTTCTGGACTCCCTACAGGACTCGATGCATCTGTTTTCACCCCAAAATATTAATTAAAATAAATAAATAACAATAACAAATACTCCATACATAACAATTTAATATGCTCACTTTGATTTTTTTTTTCCCACAATAACAGAAAAATCCCTAAAAAAGGTCAAAAACCTCTATTGAGATTGCTCTAACGTGTACAATTATGGATAATACATCTGGTTATACCAAGCACTAACTGCACTATTGATATTATTGTTGCAAAAATCGGCCTAGGCGACCCTAAGCTGAGGAGATTTTACCCTTAGGCGGACATTAGTCAACCGGCTAACTAGGCGGCCAAGTCGGCTAACTCGGTCGAGTTTTTTTTTTTTTTTTTTTTTTTTTTTTTTCTTTTTTTTGTGGAGTGTTGCTTTTCTTATTATTATTACTCGGCTGCCTAGGCGCTCCCAAGCGCCCAACTAGCGCTTTTCTATAAAACTAATTGACATTAGTTTTCTGTTGATAGTACTTGAAACAACAAAAAATAACAGTACTATAAATAATCGGTACTGGAAATGAGTTAATACACAATTTAGTCATTGACTATAGTGATTTTTCTCGATTTATTCTTAAATGTCTTTTTTGTGTTTAATTAGATTCTCAACTTTAATAGTTTTACCTAATTGGGTCATCGGTTGTCAGAATTGAAGACTAAATCGAGAAAAATCACTATAGTCAATGACTAAATTGAGTATTAACTACTATAGTCAAGGACTAATTTGGATAAAACAACTATAGTCAAAGACTAAATTAGGTATAAATAGACAAGAATTACCAAGCTATAGTTATAGTGGACTCAATTAGGTAAACCATCAAAGTCGAGGACTCAATTAAGTACAAAAAGACGTTTATGACTATATCGAGAAAAAACCACAATAGTTGGAGACTAAATTGGGTATTATAGATCTGTAATAGTATAGATGGTTGTACTTGGAGTTATAGTGTGTGTGTATATGTATATATTGATGAAGGGGTAGAAGGGAGATATATTATATTATATTATATATTATATTATATTATATTATATATATATATATATATATAAATTTTTTTTTTTTTGAATCCTATTAACTCTAAGGAGATATACTAATTAAGCAGTTTAACAAATACCAGCCAGCCCAGTAGGTGATTGCGTTTTCCCTTCATCACTTGATGGTGTTGGAGCTCCCACAGGTATACCAATAGCTGCAAAATTATTTAAAAAGAAAAACCAATGAGAATATGCCAAGTGTTTACGGACCGAAGTTCAATCCACTATATTATATTTCTAGTGAAAGTGTATCATATCAATGAAATATAAGGCATGCAAAATATACTTCATGTTACAAAACATGTGTTTTTATTTTCCTTTTAAATTTTAGTAATACTACATGTGTTGCGACCACCTAATCAAAATGTCACGTTAAAAAAAATTTAGTTTATAACAAAAAAAAAAAATTCATGTCAATGAATTACACAACTTATAAAACAATGCATAGAAACTCCCAGTCTCCCATAAATTTTTATTTTAAGTGACATTATAAATGCTTTTGTCTATACCAACCATTTTTCCACATAATTTTTTTTTTTTAAAAAAAAATATTATCTCGTGAAATCTATAATACCAGAAAAACCAACTATTTATACAGCGAATAGGTTAGTTGGAAGTTGTGAAGTTTGTAGCATTTATGAGCAAAACGGGTCCCAAGATGTCGGCCCGAACATTCAGAATTAAAGTGTTTTGGGCCAAAAATGATTTTATTTTTAAACCGCAATTAACGGACCAACGGCTAAAAATAATAACCGCAATTTTTAAATTAAGCAATTTTTCAAGAAATCCTTAAATTAAACCATATATTATAGGATTCTTAACACATTATATAAGTTCTATAGAATCTAAAGTAAGAGAGATACACTTATAATTTTATTATATTATTTTTTATTCTTTTCTTTGAAGGAGGTCTATAGACATTCTTGCGAAGAAGACTAGTGGAAATCAATAGTCTAATTGTAATTTTGAAGAAATTTTATTTATTTTTGCAGATTTTATTCATAAGAATTTCGATGAGGAATAAAAAGTAAGAATTTTAAAATTATAAGTATATCTCGTTCTCTTATTTTAATTTTGTTTTATATAATTTTAATAACATTTTAAATAATCTGACAATCATTAGGTAAAAAGTGTCAGTATAGTAACAATTGAAAAGTGAAAATAGCTACATGAATAATTCAAAGATGGAATCAATTCAATAATAAAAAAAATATTATTTTTAAATTATAAAACTAAAATACGTAGAATTGAATAAAAGAATGGTACAATGTCAGTAATGGGAAATTCTAACAGTATAATCTATTCGTCATGATATTCAAATTTGAATTCTGGAAAAGTGTTTCTTGGAGGTAGGACCACATAGCAGAGCCATTCAGATTTAAAACCTCGAGGATATGCACCACATTTTACTATACATACAAATTTAAAAGAGATACAGGCTAGTTATATGATTAATGATTAAACAAAAAATTTGAATGATAAAAGAAATTCACAATTATTCACTAAAAATATATATCAGATAAATTTTATTTTATGATTTTAGTCATTAAATGACTAAAAATAAATCAACATAAATTACCTATAACTAATTACCTATCCTCATTAATATCATTAATTTTTATTCATATAACAAAATAGTTTTAAAATATGTACTCTCAAATTTAACATCTCACTTTTATTTCTGATTTGACAAATAATAATGATAGACTATTGTCATTATGTTGATCCAAGAAAAATGTCTACATCAAGAATTTAAGAATGGGAGTAAAACTCGGAACTCCATATAGTAATTTCCATAAGGAAAATATTACATGTACTTTCATTTTTTATTCTCAATTTTTACTTTCACACCAAATTTTGATGTAGACACTTGTATTGAAATTCACATTAAAAAAAAATTATCAGTGTCCCTCATATCAAGGAATAAAATTTATAGAATATAATTTGGAAGTATATGTAGTAGAACTCTAAATATAATTTGGGAGTATGTAGTCTAAAAAAAAAAAAGGTGGTTTCCTAGGTGATAGTACACAATGTTCAGATCTGGAAATTAGACCATTTTCATGATTGATAGGACACAAATAAGTAGCAATCAAATTGAAGGTAGATTCCGAAATAATAATGTGTGTAATAATAAATAATTACCTGAGCATAAGGAGGCTGATGGGGTATCAATTTTGCAGACAGAGGGAAGCTTGAGGGCCTTGTTGAGGTCGATCGAAACTCCGATGATCCCCTCCGGGTTAGACAGCAGTTTGCAAAGGCATTCCGGGTGGCTGTCCACCAGTCCGGCCAGCTCCGGGCAGCAACCTTTGTCCGGCTTCGTCAGGTTGCTCCCCGCCTGCACGTAGTTCAAGCAGTCCGACATGTTCAGCAGGTTGTTCAAGCAGTCGTCCGACGATGACGGCGCCAGAGGGAACGCTCCGGGACCCTCCACCGGTGCCATGGGGAACGCTCCGGGACCCTCCGCCGGCGCCTGCGCGTTGCTGCTCACCAGAATCAGGGCTGCCACTAGGAGCGCCGCGGCGGCGGGTATGGTGTTTTTTGCCATTACTGATTGTGCGGCGGCGGCGGTGAGAAAGAGTTGCTGTGCGGGGAGAAGAAGAAGAAGAATGGGAGAGAGACAGAGTGGAAGTGTGAGTATATAATGAGTGAGAGACTTTAAGCCTAGACTTATGGTTGAGTGGAAGAGACTCATTCCATAAATTATTGTGTGGATCACGGTTCAAAATCATGTTGTTTTTATGTTAAAATTTTTTTTTTCCGCATGCATATTAAAATAATGAACATTCTAAGATAAGATAATGTATTTTATGAGTTATAATAATGTACTTTATTTTTTATGTTTTAGAATAATGTACTTTATATGTGTTAGAATAATGAAATTTTTGAAGTAAGATATAGAATACATTTTATGAGTTAAAATAATGTACTTTATGTATTAGAATAATGTTAATGTACTTTATGTATTATGAATAATGAAATTTTTGTGTAAGATAACATATTTTATGAATTATAGTATTGTACTTTATTATGTGTTTTTAGACTGTAGTCTATAGAGCTGTGTACACCACGGTCTACGAAGTAAAAATGTATTCAATTTTTTACTTTAAGTGTAAAATAATCTTAAATTTTTAGACTAGTTGTCTCATCTTTAAAAATATTGTCTATAATTCAGCGCTGAGATTAGTCATTGTATCTAATAGTGAAAATCATTTGTTACACCCAAATAAAAATAAATAAATAAAAAGAGATAAAGAGTGGAAGGCTTTAATGGGAAAGATGTGACAATGGCAGGCAGCCCGGAATTAAAGCCCCCACACCTAATACCAAACTGTGTTTAATCGACCGCATCTCAATTCCCCTTTTGTTTTCAAATATACACACACATACACCTATCACATTTTAATGTTACTCCTAATAAAATAGAATATGAGTTTGACATTACAACGTATTAGGTTGACGTGGGTCATGTCAGCAATAACATGAGCATGTCAATGCTTATCTTCAATATTTAATTATATCAAATCTAAGTACAAAAATTAAAGTGAATAAATTGTAATCACTACCTAAGGGTATGCACTAAGTAAATCTTGGTTGATAGGTCGTTTCAATTTAGGATCGAATTTGTAACTTTGCAGTTACTAAGTCAACAATTTGACTAAATTAATTGTGGTTGTCCCCTATAATACATTATTTTAACACATAGACAAGTGGTAGGAAGTCCTAATATTTGATAAAATTGTATTATGTTTTTTATTAATGATGATTAGGAATGTATAATTGAATGTATCAACAACGTACGGAATTACAAAAGGAAGATATACACAAGTGCAGAGTTCTACTCAGACGGGAAATACAATATAATAAGAGTCTTAATACTCCCCCTCAAGTTCATGTTGGGACAACAACCTGCAACTTGTCACGTAAGAGCGCAAACCATGGAGCAGCTAAGGGCTTGGTAAAGATATTCGCGAGCTGATATTTATAGAAGTAAAATTAACTTGAAGTTCACCTGCAGCCACTTTATCACGAACAAAGTGATAATCAATTTCTATGTGCTTCGTCCGAGCATGAAACACCGGATTAGCACACATATACGTCGCTCTGAGATTATCACACCACAACCTCGGTGTAGTCCTGATAGGAACTCCTAGCTCATCTAACAAAGACACCACCCAAGTGACATCTGCACACACATCCGCAATAGCCTTGTATTCAGCTTCAGTTGAAGATCTAGCCACTGTACGCCGCTTCTTACACACCCATGAAATAAGATTAGATCCCAAGAAAACTGCAAAACAACTCGTAGATTTTCTAACCACTGGACAACCAGCCCAGTCAGAGTCAGAATAAGCATGAATATCAGCATTAGGGGATTTACTCAAGCGCAAACAATAGTGCAAAGTCTCTTTCACATACCGTAACACTCTCTTTAGCTGAGCCCAATGAGCTACTGTAACACCCCCGATTTCAAGGCCATTTTAAACTTAAACATGCAAGATGTCTAACCACAATATAAGCAATCACAGCGAAAGTCTAACTATATAAACTGGAAAACGAGGAATGATATGCCATGTCCACGCTAAGGTGAACGCACAGGCGAGAACAACATCCACATAAACATTCTAACAAGGGGCAAGGTTAAAACAACAACAATCTATTGTTTGACATGCATAAAAGGCACACATGCCCAAAACAAACTACATAGTCTGAGGGGTCTACACTATCCATCACTAGATCGCGCTCGCCACTACTTGGGACCTTAAAAGCACATAAATACATAGGATGACGCCCGGTCAGCGAATGATGCTGGTAACCCACCAATACATGTCAATAGCATATATAGATAGATAGTATATACAAAATCATTTTGAAACGGAATACTGTATATATAAGTTCAAAGCCAAGGATAGAAGTCAACCACAAGACTCTATACCACTCACAACAAGATTAAGGGAATACATCCCAAGACACGTCAAGATGAAACAACGACAACACAAGAAAGGCTCAAGGTGTATTCTACCATCACTCAGTAAAATATCACCTGACATGCACAACACAAGAGGATAAGAGACTCACATTGGCAACACATGCCTTCGCGACATCACACGTCACGAATTGATAAACACACAACGGCAACACATGCCTTCGTGACATCACCGATCACGAATTGATATGCCTTCCTTATGCCCGGTTCCAACCTTATGGCTACCCCCAACCTTTTGTCTAGTTCCAACCTTTACCTTCAGGACTCCTGTCACCAAGTCCAACCTTATTCCTCCAAGGACCGTCGTCTCCCCTCCGACAACCTCCAATATTATCACCGATTTCATAGTACACGAGGGTACCGATCACACACATGGCAACACATGCCTCCCAAGAAAATATGAACCCATCACACAGGTCACAAACTCCATATTCGCGTCATGCCCACCACGAGGACCACTGCCGTACCTTGGTGACTAATGTCCCATACCATTAATCGTGCAATCCAGGTACAACCACACACACAACACCATCATAGGAATCAATCAACGGATCACAACGAAGATATGAAACCATACTCAACAAGAGAAGGATCACAATCCGACAACAACGATGATTAACACAAATCATCATCCACAATAGGAAAGAACAAACCACACACGCTAGCATTTAAACACCGAACTAGCATGCTTATCAAACGGGTAAACTAAACGTAGTTCTGAAGAACACACAAGACTCATCATGGTTCAACGAATCACAAGGTTGAACACTTAGCATGATTCAAGACACCAACACCTACATAGAACCCTACCATATAGTTCTAGGCATATGAAACATCAAGAAGACACTCAAAAGCCCAACAAAAGAACATCGGGAAGTCAAAACATCGAATATCGAATCAAAAGAATCACGGGGAACAAATCCCCGCACAAGCTAACATTGTACCCTGCGGGTGGGGCCACGGGTGGAACCCCACCCGTGGTTCTGCCCGCGGGTACAATACCCTGTACCAAAACATCTCTTCGGGGATTTTCAACACCAAGCTCAAATTCAAGTCCAAAACATCTAAAATCTCACCAAATACAACAAAATGACTTGAATCAAAGGAATAGCCAAGCAATGACATACAAGAACCCTAATAACAAGCTCTAGATATGCATTTTCACAAGACAATGCATCAACACTCACATTTCATAGAAAAATCACATGTATAATCCAATAAATCATCATATATGTAAGCAAAATAGATTTTGTAAAGCATGGGTTACCTCTTGTAGACTCAACCTTCACTTATAACACTTCTCAAAGCCCCTAACAAAGTTCACCTTCATCACCCACTTCAAGAACACACCAAAAGATCATAAAGATTTCATCTTTAGGAAAAGATACCTTAGAAAACACTAAAAACACAAAAGGAACATAGATCCTACCCTCCTAGATGCTCAAGAGTAGGAAAGGTGGAATCTTGGAGACAAACTTTGAAGATCTTGGGAAGCTTAAACTTAGCTATATATATATATATATATATATATATATATATATATATATATATATATATATATATATATATATATATATATATATATATATATATATATATAATTTTGAGAAACGTCCCTTAAGGTACCAAGAATAAACGTTGTGTTTGTTCATAAAGGATTCAAGTTGGGGAATAAAAATGCATGTGATCATAGAAGATATTACTCACTTTTTTAGTAGAGGACATATTACTATGATTCGTGTGTTTTGTTCTTTAATGAAAGTTTGCTAGTACTTGCACCAAGTAGGAGACGTACTGTAAGATTTTCCCGTATAATATATATTATATATTATGGGCCTTAATTATGTGGTGCAAGTGGACTAGGCCCATTAAGTAATTGGTTGGACTGGACATTAGGTTTAAGTCTGTATTTCACACCAATACGCGTATATAAAGCATGCATTGATCAATCGTTATACCCTGCACCACGGCGCACAGTGCACTGTGTGCCCCGCGCCTTCCGAAACGACGTCGTTTTGGGAGGCGCAGTAGGAAGTTGACATGATTATGTATATTTGTTTATACAAGTATGTATATTTTTTTATACAATTATGTACATTTTTTTAATACAATTATGTACATCCGAATCAAGAAATTTTTGTGTATTATGTTAAGAGTTGATGTGTATTATGTTAAAAGTTTATGTTTATTATGTATTATGTTAGATTATGTGTATTATCTTTTAAAAAAGAGTATGTGTATTTTGTTATATAATTATGTACATTCATGTATACAATTATGTGTATTCTAGTATAACATTGTGTACATTTTTGAATATGAGATTTTTTTTTAAAGGAAAATTAACTGCCAAACACTGGGTAGCGAATTTTTTTTTTTAAAAAAAATTGAAACGATGTCGTTTTTCATCTAGGCGCACAATGCAACGCGCGTCGTGGTGCAGGATATAAATTGCCTGTATTGATGGGATACAGGACATATAAATTCATTATATAACATAAAGTTATGGTACTCGTACTCATAAAAGGGTAATTGGAATGCCATCATACTAGATGCTAACTTTTTAAATTTCAACACTATTAACTTTTTATTTTAGTTTTAACAATTTATCCTTTTTTTTATATTACCCTTAGAGCATCTACACTAGTGGATAATATGAGGTTATTTCTATATAAATTCTTTCCAACCAGAGTTAATAGCTGATGTGGGTGGGGTTAATTCAAAAATATTTCTCCTGCAAATTAAGGCATAATGTTAGAAATTAAAAAAAAAACAAAAAAAAAAAAAAAAAAAAAAAAAAAACAAAGCAGTGAGACACAACTGCGTCTCACTAACCACCCAACGGGCATGTAACATGCGCCAGGCTGGGCGATTGAGAGTGGCCGCCAGCTGGCGGCCACTCTTAATTGAATACAATCCTGGTCGTTGTTGGCCGAGCAATGGCCAGAATTGTATCCGTTGCCAGCAACGGTCACATTTCTGGCCGTTGCTGGCAACGGATACTTAATATATATATATATATATATATATATATATATATATATATATATATATATAGGCTTTGGATCTGGTGCACCCCCTCTAATAGATGAGCCCATGAGGCCTAATAATACCCATTGATTAGATTCCCATCTATGGTTGAGATTAAAAGAAATAGTTTCAATTATTATCTATGGTAAGGTTAGATTAGTAATTTGGTTAGCTGATTTAATTAATGAATTAATTTAAAAGGAATATGAATTATCTTTTGATGCTTTTGATGATGGAAATTAAAAGATTGTATCTTGAAAAGGATTAAAAGAATGAAATACCGTTAACAATGGTAGATGTGTGAAGGCAGGAACAACACTTTCGGACTTGCAGCAAATGGACAGTAGCAGTACAGGTAAGTGCATATACACGCCTAAGTCTGTGCATTTCCATGATTTCTCGAAACGGTTTACGGCTGAACAAGGGTAGTCGATGGCCGACGATATTTGTGAGCGTTAAGGACGACCCGCCTGTGCGTACGCCGTTAGAACCTAGTAGGCAAGTTAGGCTGAGGTTGTGGGTTGTTCGATACCCGACTATCCAACGGCCTAAGCGTAAAGATACGTTGGCCAGTGCATGCGACGTACTGCCTAATAGACAAAATAGCCTGTGTCCGAGGTGTTTTTTTTATTTTTTATTTTTTTGGTTTCCACCAGTCCGTGCGTAAACACTGTTATGTCTGTGCATATACCTGCTTTTGTCGAATGGTTATTACCGGAACGCCGGGGTGGGGTGTCCGATAGTTTAATTGAGGTACAACATGTCTGTGCATAATGCATTCGTATCTATGATGTGGGGATGGATTTGAGTGCGTCGGTTTTTTAATTACCTTACTTTTGAGTGGCAGGTGCGCCAACTATGGGGGGCGATGTCGACGAAGAATATTGTTATATGAATATATCCCCGAGTGGAACGAAGATTTGGTTGACGGCTTGCGACACATCCATAAAACCATTTGTTGGGCAATTGTTTGCAACATTAGACGAAGGTGTTGAGTTCTATAACAATTACGCCTCTGTCGCAGGCTTTGATGTGCGCCGCAGTTCAGACAAAAAGAACAAGTACAACATTATCTTAAGGAAGAAACTGGTTTGTTCACGTGAAGGTTTCAAAGCGGGGAAAAAATCGGATCCACCAGAAACGGTAATTGGAAAAAAGACCAAACGTCGTAGGCCATCTAACCGAGTCGGGTGCATGGCAAAGATTGTGTTCAAAATAGACGGTGCGGGGAGGTATTTAGTCACGACATTCGAAGAGGGGCACGCGCACTGTTTGTGCGATGATAGCTATAAACCGTTCTTGAAAGTAAATAGGAAATTGGATGTTGGTCACCAACAGTTCATAACAAATTGCGCAAAGGTGAATGTGGGCTCGAGCAAAAGCTTTAAAATATACGCAGAGGTTGTGGGTGGAACAGAAAACGTTGGAGCAACACAACAAGATTTCAAAAATTACCGACAGGAAGTTTTGGCATACATGCACGGAGGAGACTGCCAAATGGTAATATCCAAATACCTGGATATCAAGGCTGACTACCCTGACATGTACTTCGAGTACGAAGCAAACCATAACGACCAATTGATACGGATTTTTTGGTCGGATGGTGTGGCGCGGAAACATTACAGTGCGTTTGGAGATGTTGTGTCCTTCGATGCGACGTACAAGACTAACCGGTAAGAAATTCTGAACCTTGTATAACTTTTTCTATATGCGGACACCAGAAATATGCGAATTAATGCTACTGTGTGTGTGTATATATTTGACCCTCGATATTTAATAGCACAGATGATAGCGTACTAAGCACAGAGTGTGTGCGTTTTCGCTGATACCCATTGATATCAGAAATTAATTCAGAAAGCTATATTTTCTTCATGTGCGCCACTGTAAAAATGTGTGTATGTGTGTAGTGTCCGATAGTATAATTATCTGATAGTATAATTAAATGTTCATCAGTGGTGGGTGCATAATGTTGTACAAGTTTGTGCATTCTCCCTAACATGTTTTACAAATACCATGATACTGAGTCACGCTAACTTTAATATTGAAATAAACTAACACCATGATGTCCCAGGTACGGCATCGTGTTTGTCCCATTTATCGGGATCGACAACCATAAGAAATGCGTGACATTTGGAGCAGCCCTGATTGACCGGGAGGACGTGGACTCGTACATTTGGGTATTAAAGAACTTCAAAAACGCAATGGGCAGCCCCCCCGCAATCACTGTAATTGATCAAGATCCGGCGATGAAAGTTGCAATTGCACATGAATTCCCTGAAACGCGTCATCGGTACTGCATGTGGCATATAATGACAAAGGTGGGTGATAAAGTGGGCACTGACTTAGCGAGGAACGAAGAGTTTAGACGGGAGCTAAATACTGTAGTATGGAACGACGCCTCAACTACTGCAAATTTCGAGCATGCATGGAAAGCTGTAATGGAAAAATATGCCATAACTGAAAATTCGTGGCTGAAACATATGTATGATGAGCGTGCATCATGGGTTCCTGCGTGTTTTGAAGGAGTTTTTATGGGCGGATTACTACGTACTACATCCCGGTCCGAGGCTGAGAATAGAATTTTCAGAAGCAATACTAACAAGCACCTTTGCCTTACAGAATTCTTCATCCGATTTGAGAGTAAAGTGCGAAAGCAACGGATCACGCACGCACATCTTAGTGGTGCCAGCAACGCACAGACCCCCCCTTTCAAAACACCACTGGGAATTGAACGACATGCATCCGAACTGTACACACTAACAGTTTTTTATGATGTCCAGGAGGAAATTATTGCAGGTTGTTTTGAATGCCGGGTAAGAGCAGTGACAATCGGTGACGGCATCAAGACTTATGAGGTGGATGATAAGCGCGGGACACAGTACGGTTTGACCGTTGAGAATGTGACAATGATTACGCACTGCCCCTGCCGAATGTATACAAGGATTGGTCTATTGTGTCGACACACTTTTGCAGTGCTAATATACGAGAGGGTTGATACCATTCCGCCGCAACAGATCACCCCGCGATGGACACGCAACGCAATAACAGAATATGAAGATGAACTGAGGAAGTATGGATATGGAGGGGCCACAACGGGTAATGAAGCAGGAGATGTAATAAACACGTTCTACAGGTGTTTGGGGATTGCCAAGGGGGACAGTTTAAAATTGCAACAAATGTGTTCTGTTCTATCGGATATGGAGACAACTTGGTGCGGGCACGAAGAAGTCCAAGTGGATGCAGCTAGTGGGAAACAAGCGATCATGGAGTCTTACTGTGGCGTACCCGCACCTGAGACGATTACTGTGCACCAACCACCGGTGACAAGCAACAAAGGGTCGGGTAAACGGATGAGGTCTGCTAAAGAGCTGGCAATGAAGGAGCAAAACAGGAAGAAGCGCACGTGCAAAACTTGTGGCATGGCAGATGGGCATAACAGTAGAAGCTGCCCGCAGAAGTAGAAGTGTTATTAGCTATAGCATGCAATTCTGGAAGTTTTTTGTGAGATCGTTTATTCTGAAACTCGTGCACATTTTTGTATGTTTTTTTCCAGCATTCCCATTTTTTTGAGGAAAATGTTACCAGGGAAGCTTTTATAATATGCATATCTTGTTTGAACAATTCTGTAGGCATTAAGCTTTTTTCCCAGCAATCCCATTTTATAGTTGGCAGTTCCTTATTTCCCATATGGATTTACCTGATTAGGACTTAGAAGTTGTGATGTGGTGACTTTTTTTAATGCCTGATTTTTTATGATGTAGTAAAACAAATGTATAACACAAATGTCTGGACTACTCCGGTACCATATATGCGTTAGTACGCATAGATTGCATGTATAGAATGCGTTGTAGTCGATAGGTACGTGCTTATATGCGTAACGAAAATGTCATGTGCGAAGGAAGTATAAATTGGCTGCGTAATACGGTTATGATTGTTGAGAGCATATTAGTCATATGATTGGGTGGCAGATTTAGTACAAACAAATTGTGCGTTTGTTTCAAGCAGTCAATGCACCGTTAAATTAATCTGTTGTTTGGTGCATTTACGTAGTTAGTGCGTTTATATGTATGAAAGGTCGTTGGTCTACTATGCACTGATCAAATCGCAAAATAATGTAATGGAAATACGTATAATATTTGTAATGGAAATCTGGTCTATTCCAAATCATAACAGAAATACCAAAACAATACATAAAGTTGCTAGTAACATAAGATTGACTATGCACTTGCTAGTAAATGCAATAAACTTATCTAACCTAATGCAATTGATTTGGACTGCTGAGTACCGTAATACGAAAATGCACATGATATGCACTTGCTAAGAATGCAATAAAAATATAGTACAAGGCAACTCGCATAGACACTAACATTTAAACGCACAAACGACGCAATAAAAATATAGTAACATATATCTGATACGCACTAACATAAGTTAAAGTAACCTTTTATCCAGCAAATGCACTAACATTGAAGCTGATACGCACTTATCCATTAATATGCACTGACATAAAATTATGCATTTTACTATATACGCATCGTAATATGAAAATGCACATGCTATTTAATATGCTACTGCACATAGCTCGTATTCGCACATACTATATAGTAAAATGCAGACATAATGTATATGTATGCACATACGCATTGTTAATATGAAAAACCGGAATGAAATCTGGTCTATTCCAAATCATAACAGAAATACCAAAACAATACATAAAGTTAGAGATGTAATAATAAACGCAATGTATATAATAGAGGTGTTCAACGAGACGGAACAATTGATCTCATGGCGGAGTTGAAATTCGTTCGACGATGGGTGTTGTTCTGAAACAGCAGGATTTCGGACATATAGCGTTTGCGTAAAGCAAGCAATGCACGTGCGTCACCCCCGCAAAGACCACAATCCCATGACGCATAGGGCTGTCCAGCATAAGACTCCATGTGTCGCATCGCGAACACACCGCAATCTACTTTGTTCTTCGCATCGCGACATGATAGGCGAACCCTACGAGGTATGAACGTAGTGACCTTCATAAACTGATCTGTGGCCTCCACATCCTCCAGGAAAACGGTAAAAAACTCATGCTACACAAATGACATTGTGTTAATAAATAATACATGCGTCTACACAATGGTGGTTTGAACTAGACAAGTGTATATTAAATGTACAATTAGAACCAAATTGTTAATCAAGCATACCAGCAGGTCAGGTATGTGAAGATATTTGTCTAGTGAGAGACCACCAACAGAAGAGTTATCTAACACATCGAAATGCATGCGTCTAAAATCCACTACAATAACGTAGTAGTGACCAGCTTGAAGTATTGGAAATATGAACTGCAACGCAAGAAAGTTAATCACAACCGAATGTGGTTAAAAACAAGGACAAAAAATAAACACTAACCAGATCAATGTCGCCCCAGGAGTTAAACGGAGACGTGTTCAACTCCTCGACCATGCAATCCGTAAACCACTGCAGACGCCGACCACGTGGTGCAGAAACATTGACAACTGTGTACAACTGATTCATGCGAATACAACCTAAGTCAACACCACTAACCAAGACATAACAAAACCTGAAATAAAAACAATAGTCCGTTAACTCACCGTAGTCGTAAGCGACACCAATAGCCTCGAGGGTGACCCACGAGGCCTCAATATCTCCTTAAAATTCAACACACATGCCCAGGCATTTATTATGCCCACAAGCACTTCCTGACCTTCAAGCAGTGAACGAAATTCTTCCCTCCGTGCAGATCGGCCACTAAATAGAAACAGCTCCTCATCCCTGTCCATGAACAGGCAACGGGCGGTTAGAACCCACTAAAGGGGGGAATTGATGAAATGAAGGTAGACTGCAAAAAGGGATGTAATACATGTCGCTAAGTCTAGATCTAGCAACCCAATCATAGATTTCCTGCGGATCGGGTGCGTTGACACTTAGAGCGTTCGCGGGCACGTGCGCGTGTCCGGTGATCGTATGAATTCAAGTCAAGCGTTCTCAATGCCAGTACGTTGCCAGTTGTTTGTCGCGGCTGCTTCACGGGTGCAAGACACCGCGGTGTGTTACATACAACCATAGGCGGGTTCAGTACTGGTATACGTTGCTATGAAACCAAAAGAATACAGGTAAGCCTCAGGGTATATAAAACCAGTTCCTACAAATGAACGGACAATATTTACACAAACTGCAGCAAAATGAAAACGTACCTCCATCGGAGTCACCTTAGTTGCACTCTCCCCAGGAACACCATCGCGCAAGGTCCTTTTGTTACCCCCGCCAATACGTACTCCCAGGCTAAGTGATGAAGGCTTACGGACAGCTGATACTTGGTGATCACGGGCCTACATACATAGGGGAAAATACGGCTATGGAAATTAAAACAACCAGTCCCTAACGCACCAGTGACAATCTGTGCGCCGCACATACCACGTTTGTGTATCGCGCACCACCCCGGCGTTAAAGCCTAATGCGCACATACCCAATATGGGTGACGCATCCCATTAAAATGAAAACGTACCTCCACCGGAGTCACCTTCGTTGCACTCCCCCCAGGAACACCATCGTGCCGGGGCCTTTTGTGACCCCCCGCAATACGTACTCCCAAGCTATGTGGTGAATTTTTACGGATAGCTGATACTTGGTGATCACGGACCTACATACGTAGAGGAAAATCAGGCTTTAGAAATTAAAACAACCGGTTCCCTACCGCACAATGAAATCAGTGGGCTGCACATACTCCATATGTGTGCCGCAAAAACCCCCCAACTAATACGCACTTACCCAATGTGGGTGACGCATTGCAGCCAGTCTAATGTTATTACGCACCTGCCAGCACCCCCCTCCCAAACGCTGACACAATCACGTTATATCGCACGCCATGCAATACCCACAATGTAAACTCGATGTGTGAATAAAATCGATGTTTGTACTTACTGAACCACATGGGGCGGATGACCAACCACGAGGCACGACATTTGGCGTACGTACGTCATATTCACGGACAATAGCATCCACCACCTCCCAACATTGGGTTGGCAGATCTTGAGACAATCCAAATCCCACCGGAGACGTATCCTGAGTCAACCCAAGACTAAACGAGGGAATGTCCGCGTCAGCCTATGGAGCGACAATAAACCAGTCACAAACTAAAATACTCAATCATTAACATACAAAATATAAACACACATGAAATATTAACACAAAAATACATCCATCCTGCCAACATAGTTAAACATACATGCATCACCGTGCATACCCCGGTACAGTTCAAAAGGGCAACAAGATACCTACGGGTAAAATAGCACAAAAAAAGGACATTCTAGAACCATAACTGAATTAAACAACAGGCTAAAAACGCCTAGCCTTTCTGCGCCGGCGTACTACCTTACTTACGGCTTTGGGCCTACCAACTCCAGGCACAACCTCCGAGGGAGCATCACCACCTGTCTCCACGCACGGAGCGGTGTTAGAACCCGCACATGCAGTACGGGGAGAAGAAGGAATCTGCTGTGTCACGGGGGGGGGGGGGGGGGGGGGCAGTTCCTCAACGCCAACTTTCCCCTGCTGAGCAGCTGTAACAACCGCGTCAACAGCATCTAAATTTGCCGGGTTGTCCCAAATCTCGTCGCCGCTGAGTGCACCAGCAGCCATCGCATCATCCGTACCTGCTGCGCAGGAGGGTCCCACACCGTCAATCACCTGCATAAATTTCCGAGCGCCTAATACAAGCCTATCAAAAGCTTCAGGAGGCCGAGGTAGACCGATATGCTGATCCATGAACTCCATCATGTCCACAAGAGCTAGAGCTAGTGCGTCCGTCTTTTCAGCGTATATCTCTGCCTCAGTCTACAAATTTGTTAAGCAAGAACTCAGCAAAACAAAAACTATCTTAAAAATGCACTAACATAACATTGTCTATGCACTTGCTAAGAATGCAATAAAAATATAGTACAAAGGAAACTCGCACAGACACTAACATTTAAACGCACAAACGATGGAATAAAAATATATTAACATATATCTGGTGCATATTATATATCTGGTGCATGGACACTCTGTGCGAGTTATGCTACTGCACATACATTCTTGTTGCACAAACTATATATTTGTAAATGCAAACCCAAGTAACCATTTATCTAACAAATGCACACGCATTGGAGCTGATACGCACGTACCCATTAATATGCACTAACATAAGATTGTCTATGCACTTGCAAATAAATGCAAACCGAATTAACTAACAGGCAAGGCGCACAGATGCTACATCTAAATGCAAACCAAATAAATGCAAACCAAATTAACTAACAGGCAAGGAAACTCACACAGACACTAACATTTAAACGCACAAACTAACAAATGCACACGCATTGGAGCTGATACGCACGTACCAATTAATATGCACTAACATAAGATTGTCTATGCACTTGCAAATAAATGCAAACCGAATTAACTAACAGGCAAGGAAACTCGCACAGACATTAACATTTAAACGCACAAACGATGCAATAAAAATATAGTAACATATATCTGATACGCCCCAACATAACATATAGTAACCATTTATCTAACAAAAGCACTAACATTGGATCTGATACGCACCTACCCAGTAATATGCACTAACATAAGATTGACTATGCACTTGCTAGTAAATGTAATAAAATTAACTAACAGGCAAGGCGCACAGACGCTACATCTAAACGCATATACTATGAATTATTCTAGAGCATAATTGATCTGGACTGCCGGGTACCGTAATATGAAAATGCACATGCTATGCACTTGCTAAGAATGCAATAAAAATATAGTAAAAGGCAACTCGCACAGACACTAACATTTAAACGCACAAACGATGCAATAAAAATATAGTAACATATATCTAATACGCACCAACATAAGATAAAGTAACCATTATCTAGCAAATGCACTATCTTATGTTAAATGCATATGCTATTTAATATGCTACTGCACATAGCTCGTATACGCACATACTATATAGTAAAATGCAGACACAATATATATGTATGCACATACCATAAACCTACATTGCCAAGAATAAAACCCAACGTGCTTGTTACAGCTAAAAAAAACAGCAGCGAAAACCCCTATGTATTACTATAAAACGAAACTACAAAATATAAATCGAGACACAATAATGGGAGCGGTCCAAAACGAAACTACCTTGGCAGGATCATCCCCCACTGCATTAGGCACCTACAAACATAACATAAACAGTATGAGCAACATACCTCACCCCATACCCTACAAAAGGATAAATAGGGAACATACATACCTCCATAATATATGGACCAACTACCTCACCACGGCCAAATCCACCGCTCCTGAACTCCTCAAGTTCCCTAGCCTTCAACAACCTCGTTGACCATCCACGTAAAGCTGGAAAAGCCCTAGGCACAACCCTCTCACCATGAACCAACCTATCCACATAAAGAAGCTAATAACAAGACACATATTAGCTTTGTTACCACATGGAAAACATCTAACTGCTTATGAAACTGATTATGAAATCCTTACCAGTAAGAATACATAGGGTCCAATAAATGGCTGTTTTGTATCCTTAATCCACGTTTCATGCCTATCAACCAAACAATCAATCACAAATTTGCACCAATTCAGATTCTTAATCCCATCCACGTCCTCGAAGTGGTGGAACCATTCGCCATTCGCCATGGGTGAAGCCATGGGTGAAGCCAATGTGCTAATCGCCAACACAGCAAAATTCCTCTTGAACTCCACGTCGCCCTCGAGATTCTCCTGTACCTTGGTAGAAACCATATGCAAAGTAACATCATGGATTGTCTTCTCAAACTTCGAGCGCCACATCTTTAAAGTATCACTAATGTCGTCCTTCTTCCGTTTAGTGATCACGTCTCCATGCGGCAACCCCAACACAGCATTAACATCAGCCTCCGTAACAGGAATGGTAGAACCATTCTCAACCCGCAAAACCTTGGCTTCAGGATCAAAGTTCGTGAGCAACCACCTGGCTAACGACTTAGGGATGGACATCAAGTCCAGGTTCAGAAGCTCCCCCAATCCTAGCTCAACTACGGCTTTCTTCTGGCAAGCGTTGAAACGCTTCATAGGCTTAACGAGATTCCTGATGGAAGCTCTAGTCTTCAATTGCGGGAACATTTTAACATCAACCTCGTCAGCCTGACTATCCGGCGCAGGGTCGGCGGGGGCTTGGGTCGCTTCGTTATCTTCATGTGGTGCCAAAGACGGCGCGGGGTTGTGTCCTTCGACAGGGGGATCATGCTGTAAAGGTGCAACCGGATCGGCTACACCAACCGGGGGGGAGGGGGGACACCGTGACCTGCATAAATCAGAAAACAACATCGTTTACCGAACCATAAATAAACAATATAAAGGCACTACAAACATATTGAAACCTGCATTTAACATCCCAGGCACACACCATTATACCTATCCAAATTAAAACAAATACAACTCTGAAGGTGCACTGCGCATATGTTATACCCTATAAAAGCACAAACCACATGCACCCCTCGAAAGCATAATAATGCACATACCATAACCGTATATATGCACAGACTTAATACAACAAAAAGAACACTAAAATCACATAATACAGACTAGACATGGACATGCACTTATAATATATCTGGTACATATAATATATATTCCCAAAAATGCACAATCCTTAAAACGAACGACCAATGACCCTAATTGATAAATTAATTAAGGCTAACTAGAAATGCACTCGCATATTCACTACTACGCACATACACATTGTGTCACATCCCCTATCTATCTTTCTTTTAAAAATAAGGGGTATGACACAGTGCATTAAACTGCTAAACAGAGCACTGAAGAATTAATATGCACAAAAATTAAAATTTACACAATCATGTTTGAACATATATAACGCACTACACGATCCTCTATATGCACATACTAACATACTAATCAGAACGCACATACTAATACCTACAACCATTATACCTGACGGTAATAATGTTACCGGAAATATATTGTAAAGTGACGAATAAGAAAGTGACAATAGTTGTATTGCCTTTTGTCTCAGTATAGAAAGTACAGTGTGTCCCCTGCTCAGCTGAGGGAAGTTCTATTTATGCTAGGTCCTAACGGTAACAACATGAAGAGACATCCTTGGGGAGCTGAGCTAACGGCAAAAATATGAAGAGTCATGAATGAGGCGTTGAGGCTTTAACTCTCTCACATCAATGGTGGCATCAAAGGTGGCTTCAATGACAATAAATGTGACACCTGTTGAATTCTAACCGTTGGAGTTCTGCCCGTTGGGTTCCCATGTGATGCTGAGTCAGATGCTCATTTGTGATCCGGGTCGGGTGCCAGCCCTATTATCCTGTCAATACCTATCCAACTTAAGACAACCATTATACCTGATAATCCAGGAAGAGTTTAATGAAAAGAAGCAAAAGAAGTTAACATGTTTAAAATGATAAAAGCCAGATTAAGTATAGATATTATATGCACATGCTAACCAGAACGCACGTACTATATACCAAAAATGCATTTAATGAAAAGAAGCAAAAGAGCTTAACATATTTAAAATGATAAAAGCCAGAATTTTACGTGCTTTTCCACCATCAACAACATATGGAATTGCAGAAAACACCATTCACTACATTTTACTAGCAATTTTATGTTTCATTTTTCCTGTTTTACCATTCACTCAAATCACATCCATATTACCAGAGAGTATAAAAAAAATTACCAATTTTCCATACTAAAGCTAGAATTTATAACAATTACCAGAGAGCACACAAAAAAAAAAAAAAAAAAAAAAAAAAAAAAAAAAAAGAATGAAAGGCCGGCGGATAACAATTTTCCGCCGGAAAAACCAACACCATCACACACATGCAATCCCCAACCCTAACACGCAACTACCCAGTACCCTCTCCCATTCCCCGCCTCCCAATAACAGGATTTCGCCGGAAAATCACCATCTAACACATGCAACACACCCCTAACATCCAAATGAGAATTGCTTGGCTACAGAACCACAAAACCCCCCAAAAACCCCCCTTTGTTAGACTAACATATGATTATCCGAAAAAAAAAAAACTAAATAATAACACAAACCCTAAAATGTAACTAGTATGTTCCCCCTAACAGCACGCATCCCCAGTTCCCCACCCCCTTCCCGCCACCCAGAGCCGGCGGTCGAGACAGCAAACTACCACAGAAAGCAAACACAAAATCCCCCGAACCAGAGGCACACAACCAAAACAACCGAACCGGGGAAAACAGTAGCAAAAATAGGGGGATTGAGATTACCTTCAATGGGAACACCGTTTGACATCCGATGCCTCTTCGATCGACGGACAGTAGACCCATCCATGTTGAATGCCCGAGAGGGAGCGTGAGAGTTCAGATGGAGAGGGAGACCGAGGGTTGTGATGGAGATGGAGAGGGAGAGTGAGAGTTCTGATGGAGAAAGTGATGGAGATGGAGAGTGATGATGGAGTCTCACGCAGAAGACGAAGTGGGCGTGAGAAGGGTCAGAAGATATGCGCTTTACCGAGGCAAAAATTGAATACCCGTTATAATTACAGAAATAGCGGAAATTACTCAATAGTCCCTCATGTCCTCTTAATTAATGATGCACGTGGCAAAAAAGCCAAACTCATCTGGACCATTCATCTAAAATATTTAAGGGTCATAAAAGGTGCTCACGAGCTCATCTGCCAAGGGGGTGTGCACCGGATCCAAAATCTATCTATATATATATATATATATATATATATATATATATATATATATATATATATATATATATATATATATATATATATATATATATACCACTTGTCTTCACAATTTTTTTTACATTTTATCTCACTCTCAATTCATTTCTATTATTCTCTCAATTTCTTTTATCATAATCATGGTTGCAGTAGGCGCTAGGCGCTAGTCGAGCGCCCGGACAGCGCCTAGCGCTTAGACGGTCTAGGCGGCGCTACGCGGGCGCAAAAAAAATAGTGGTAGATATGCAGTTTGACAATTTTAATGAGCTTGTTTTCAACATTTAATCATATAACACATCCAAATAAATGAATTAATGATAATTCATAAGTCATAACATCAAAACAATGATTTTCAAAAAAAAAAAAAACATTAAAACAATATTAAAAATTAAAAATACTCAAATATGAAATACTCAAATACTTCAATCATCCAAAGATTCAAAGTATCAAACTAGTCTACGAGTGTATATATGTCATATTATATATATGTATGCGCGCGCGCCCACACACACACATATATAATAAAAATAAATAGGCCGAGCCGATCGGGTTAACTCGACCGAAATTGACGAGTTCACTCGACTAACTTAGACGCTAGGCGGCCAAATCGGCCGAGTTAGGCGCTAGGCGGACGCCTAGGCGGCCGGTAACTAAGCGGACGCCTAGGGGGAAAATCGCCACGGTCTAGAGGCGCCTAGCGTCTAGGCGGGCGCCTAGATCGATTTTTACAACCCTGATCATAATGGAAAAAGACAATACTTCCAATCAAAATTCTCAATTTCAAACAAATTTTCAATTTCCACCAAATTTTCAATTTTTACAAAACTCTCAATTTCCAAAAAATACCCAACTTCCGGGTAATATATATTCAATTTTCTTCATTTCCGCCTATATTTCAAAGCTCTCAATTTGCGGGGTCTTCTCAATTTCCTATCAACATACCAAGTGGCCAAATTCCGGGTAATATAAAATTTACTCAATTTTCGCCTTTTCCTACACAAAGCGAAAATGAAGTAACAATTACTCCACCACCAAAAAATTCGGAGAGTCGTCGACAAGTATGAAATATCGAGGATGACAAAATGTTGACACGTGCTTATACCACAATCGGACAAGATTCAAGTAAGGGCAATGAGCAAAAGGGTGACACATTTTGGAACCGCATTGAAGCATATTACAACAACAATCATCCCAACGGTGAGCCAAGGAGAACGAGTAAAAAATTAAAGGCGCATTGGGGGTCATATTTCAGCTATAACCAGGGATTTTCATGCAATTTCTTGTAAGTTAATAGGAATGCGGCCTAGTGGTGCCAATGATGCCGATATTGTTGTGCTTGCCTTGGAAGAAAATGAAGCAACAACAAAAGCATCCCAAGGATCAACCGAAGAGTTTCAATACTATTTAGAAAGAAATGCCGAGTTATTGCATCATCAACTCCGTACGGATTTGGTTGAGCATATATGGAGCAACAACGGCAATTAATTTAATCGCTTTGTATTTTAATTTATTTTTAACCGCTTTGTATTTTAATTTTTATGTACTTTAATTTATTTTAAGTAATTAACTTCAATTATCTTTTTATTTTATTTTGTTTTTTTTTTTTTGAATGCTACTAGCTCTATTACAATGTAGTAGCTGTTCATATACTTTCTCAACCTACTGAAACACAAAGAGCCAATAACACCTCCACTGAGGCTCGAACTCACAACCTTCCAAATGGAAGTCCAACCCGGATACGCTTAACAATTCCAGTTTGCATATTTTGCACATTTCCCATATGCATGTTGGGGTAAAATAGATAAAGAAATAAAATATAAATTTATAAATAAAATAGATAAAGAAATAATTAAAATATAGTGGGTTAAATGGTGGGGTCCATAAAAAATTGAGAAAAAACAAAAAACTGATGTGGAGAAGAGTTATTTGTGATTGGGTGAGATAGTAGAGAATGAGGTAGATGCTGAGACCCACAAATAACTCCTAAAAAATCTCAACTGATAAGGATGCTCTTATAACCTTTTACTTGGTGAGGAGTCTTATTCAATTTGAAAGTTAAAAAGTGAAAGATAAATTTTAAAAAGCTAAGTAACATTTCATTCGTTTTTTTTTAAATAAAATAAAAATCATACTTGTTAACTCCATTGCAATAGAATTTTTTTTTTTTTTTTTGCAAAAATTTGTAGCAATCAATCCATTGCAATATTATGTTTGTAACTTAAAATTTTCCACTGCAAATGAATTATTTTTAAAAATGTTAAAAAAAAAATAAATTGCAACCAATGCAATTTTACGTATAATACAAGTTCTGCATGTGTTTCATACCCAATTTTGGCGCATTTTCTATGTTTTGCGCCATGGTTGTAACGAATTACAATGGAATGCAAAATGGTCACAAATTTTGTTGTAAATTATGAATTTTCTAATAGTGTAAACATAACTAATACTCCAACCCGTAAATCTGTGACGAAAGGAGTTTTTTTTTTTTTTTTTTTAGGAAAGTCTATAATACTTGTCTACAATGATTTTTTTTTTTTTTTGTCGAAAAATAAATAAATAAATGAGTATTTTTGTTGCATAATAATTTTTCTTGAGATAAAGATCAATTAAGTCCTCCAACCATGACAAAAATCACAATTAACCTCCCAAATTTCAAAAAGTTTCAATTGGTCCTTCAAACTCAATTACCATTTTTTTTTGCCCGTTAACTTCAGGTTGAATGTCATGTGATTATGATATGACTTATTTAGCACAAAAATTATTAATAATATTTTTAAAAATTTATTTTATATGTTTTATTCTTTAATTTTTAACTCTTTATGGAGAAAAGAAAAAATTAAATTGCAAATGTGTTAACCTAACTTGCACTAATAATTTGAAATCGTTGCAACACCGTCATTGTTGAAGCAGTCACTAGCGACACAACTACTGTTGTCGGCTCCTTTTGGAAAGAGTTCCACTACATGGATTCCCAAATCTTACTCCCTAAATTTTACTTCCTGATGTGGCGAGCAGTGATAAATTACTTTTTTCATGTGAGTCCCAATACAAGTCTCTACATCAAAATTTTATGTGTGAAAATAAAAGTTAAAAGTAAAAAATGAGAGTACATATAGTATTTTCTTTTTGGAAAAAGCAATGACTGGCGCTAGTCACCTCTTTCTTTATTTTAGGGGATGTCATCTAGAGGAGTAGACTAGTGTCGTCATCACCTCTTCCAATTTTAGAAGAGGCTACTAGCACCACTGTTGCGTTTTTCCATAAAAAAAGAGGGAGGCAATGTCGTCACCTCCTTCTAGATTTGGAAGATGTGAAAAGTATCATTGTTAGAAGAGGCATTAAGCATTAGGCATTAACCTGCTAATCAACTTCCAGTGTTTAATTAACTTGCTATAAACTGTTTAATTAATCTGCTATACTTTTAGTGTAATTAAAAGTTTAAAACACCCAGTGTATTTGTGTTATATTGTTGTACTAATTAAACAGTTAACAGTGTGTAATGTTTTAAGTGTTAATAAGTGTAAACTTGTAAAATTTATTAATTGTAGATGTCAACATACTCAATTGAGATGCATGAACAGAATGATTCTGAAGATGAAGCAATCGAAATGGAATGGGTTAGCCTTGATGCAAATGCAAGTACTAAAACACCCAGTGCATTTAAGTCAAAGAAACGAAAAATTAGCTGGGCAAAATCTGAGGTATGGAATCATTTTACCAAGTTTGAAAATGAGGCAAAAAAAAAAAAAAATTAGGTGTAATTATTGTGCGAAAGAACTTCATGCTGACCCTAAAACGAATGGCACAAGCTCATTAAAAGCTCACATTAGATGTCCAAAATGTCCCCATAGTAGTACCAACCCTACTCAAACCGAACTAATTGTCCCATCGTCAGAAGGGGAGTCTTTAAGTTATGGGATGTTTGATGCAACGACAATTCGAAGGTTTGTGGCTGAAATGATCATAATTAATGAATTGCCTTTTAGGTTTGTGGAAGCAAAGGGGTTGTTTAAAAAATGTATGTTTCCTGCTTGTCCCAGGTTTCGTATGCCATCTAGATGGACTGTTGCTAGAGATTGTTACAAAATTTATTTGGAGGAAAAGAACAATATGTCAAACTTTTTGAAATCTTCTTGTGATAGAGTTTCTCTTACGACTGATAGTTGGACATCATTGCAAAGAGTGAATTGTATGTGTCTTACAATGCATTATATTGATAAGGATTGTAAATTGCACAAAATAATACTTAATTTTGCCTAATTTCTAGTCATAAGGGGGAAGATATTGGTAAGGCAATTGAGAAATGCTTGCGTGATTGGGGACTTGATAATGTTTTCACTATCACAGTAGACAATGCTAGTTCAAATGATGTTGCTACGGGGTATTTGAGGAAGAAGTTCAATAATTTGGGTAGTTCTATTTTAGGTGGAAAATTTCTTCACATGAGATGCGTTGCCCACATTGTTAATTTGACTGTCAATGATGCTTTGAAGAAAAGTAATGAATCAATTTGTCGTGTTAGAGGGGCAGTGAGATATGTGAGACAATCACTATCTAGATTGGAAAAGTTTAAAGAATGTATTAAATTGGAGAAAACTCAATCCAAGGCTTTGTTAAGATTAGATGTATGCACTAGGTGGAATTCTACTTACCTTATGTTGGATTCGGCACAAAAATTTAAGAGGGCCTTTGAGAGATTTGAGGAGTTTGATCCACATTATAGTCAAGACCTCCGAAATAGTGAAGGAATTCCGGACCATGATGATTGGGAAAATGTTAGGAGGTTGTGCATGTTTTTGGGACACTTCTATGATTTTACTGTGGAAGTTTCTGGCTCATTGTATGTTACTTCAAATGCTTATTTTCCTGAAATTTGTGAAGTGTATTCTATTTTGCGTGATTGGATAAAGAGCAAGGATCCAAAATTTAGTTCAATGGCACAAAGAATGAAGAATAAATTTGACAAGTATTGGAGAAATGTGGACAAAATGAATATGTTGTTATATGTTGCAACTGTGCTTGACCCTAGGAGAAAGTATGTGTATGCTGATTTTTTTTTTTCTTTCAAAAGGATGTATTCAGATGATGAAGCCTCTAAATTGTCTAAAAAACTTAGAGAAGTTATGGCAGATTTGTTTAATGAATTCAAGAGGTTGCATGAATCTTCTTCATCTTCAGTAAATGAGACTTTTCAAACAAGTGAGCTTGTAAGTGCGGACATGTCTTCTATACCTCAACCTCCAAAGAAAGGGAAACCAAAAGCTGTTAATAAGGAATTCTTAAAATATTTGGAAGAAATTGGTTGTGCTAATCAGATCACAGAGTTGGATAAGTACATTACTGAACAACTTGAGAATGGTGGTGAGGATGATGAGTTTGATATACTTAATTGGTGGAAAACAAATGCTCATAGACTTCCCATCCTTTCAAGCTTGGCTCGTGACGTATTGGCTATACCTATTTCCACTGTTGCCTTTGAATCAGCGTTTAGCACGGGTGGTCGAGTTCTTGATAGTTATAGGAGTTCTTTAACTCCTAGAGTTGTACAAGCTCTCATTTGTGCTCAAGATTGGGTAAGGAATGAAACTGAAGACTCAATTGATGGTGAAATTGAGTACATAACTGGAGATTGATAAAGTTGACATGGGTACATCCTTTCTTTACTTATTATTTTTTGTGTTCAAATATTCAAGTTATAAACTTATAATTTCTTATTTATCTTTATCTAATTATTTTTAAATTATTTGATGTGATTTTAGAATTTTCAAAGATTAGTTTGGAGCCTGTGATGATCAATAGAAGTTGCCAAGTTGGAAGAGTTTTACTATCTTAAGGTAAAATGCCCACTTGATAGTTGCTATTAGTAATACGTACTAATTGTTTTATTGTATTAACACTACTAATACTAATAGTTTTATTATATTTCATTTGATAGGTTTGAAGGAATTGAAGATTTGAAGCTTGGCACTTTTTCATAATGTTCTTTAATTTCTATGAATCTATGTGTTTAATATCTTTGTATTAATATCTGTTTGTGACTTTGGTTTGGAAGTTGGAACTTTGGATTAATATTTGTTAATTGTTAGATTGTTGGTGACTTGTATTTGGACAATTGGACTGTTTTTGTAAGACTCTAATCTGTTTGTGAGTTGTGACTAGCAGTGTGCTAGTAATCCTAGTATCATTTATTTTGAATTTTGAATTTGGACATTGGCAGTAAACAAAATAGTATGTATGTATATGTATTCTGAATTTAGACTTTTGGATTTTGATTTATCTTTTTTAATTCGGCTTTTTGGTAACCGACTGATAACCAACGGCCGGTTATCGATCGGTCATGGAACCACCCTCGGTCGGTTTCGATCAGTTATGAAGGTCAAAACTCACGGTCGATTATTCGGTCGGTTATGTAACCGATCGACTGTTTGCTCATCCCTAATTAAAGGCCATGTACGTAATCAACGATCATGTTATTAACTTTTTACTATTAACATGTTTGTTACATGTAAAAATGCTTCAAGGGTTCAATTGAAACTTTTTTTTTGCAATTTGAGAACTTAATTATTGCTTTTGTCATATATAGTTAGAGAATTTATTTAATTATTATCTTTTTTTTGTCGTATTTTTTCAACTTAGTTAATATGACAAAAATGTCGATATTCTTTCTTCTTTTGGAAATAAGCTATTATATGTTTGAGTAAAAGAATTTAGAGGTAATTACTTTTCGTTTTCTACTTTATATATGTGTTAGTTCTATATAGGCTGTGAGATCTTTTTAGACCCAAGAGTGTACTTATACCATGATTCAAATATGTAATGTGTTATAGCTACTAATTGAAAAGGTGTTGGATGTCTTAAGTCCAAAACAACGAAACATGATTCCATCTAGGAATTGTAAAATCATGACAATTTTATTGCAAGGAATAACCAAATTTATAATTTTTTTCACAGTTTTAAAAATAAATCAAACTGCAAAATAAACTTATTTCATAAAATGTTATTTCATGTTTTGTCAATTCTGCAAATCAAATATTGCATAAGTGAGTTAAAATGGATTTTCATGTCATGGGTCAAATAAGTTATCTACTAATTATTTTGTGACTTGTTAATTATTTTCTTTGCACGACTTTAGAGTGTGCAACGATTTAATTGCATATTTTTTTTTTAGCTGAGTAACTTAATTACATATGTCTTTTTAAGAAGTAGGAAGTCATTCCCTTAACCTATTAATTTTGAAAAATGACACTTTTTTAATTTTTTTTAATTTTTATTTTTGAGGAGAGACACTTTTTTCATTTAATTATTAAAAAATAAAATTTTTTGGTCCTGTTTGGTAAAAAAATTGGTCTATAAATCAATTTTGGCTTTTTTTTTATCACTATTAATTGTTTGATTTAGTTAAAATATCAACATAAATGTTTGGTTAATTAGCTTTTCGCAACTTCAAAATGCTAAAATTTAAAAAGCTACTCCAAGCAACTTTTTCAATTAGCTTTTTTTAAAAAAAATTAAAATTATACCAAACAGCAATCAACTAACAACTAATTTACCAAACAATTTTCTACAACAGCTAATGTTATAAACTAATTATACACTCTAATTAACACAATCAACTAACAGTTAACCGTTATTTACCAATCAGTACCTTTATCTCTCAATTACCACCAATATAATAATCATTTTTTTTTTCTCAATTGTCAGTTAAGTGACATTTTTTTTTCTAATCTTTCATTTATCTACGAAATAACGTTTGTAACCTATGGCCTAATCCTAACAGTACAAAATTCAAGAACAAAAAAATTACATCACAAACAATTTATAAATAAAAAGTAAGAACAGATATAATTGATAAATAAATAATGTTCTCTATAACTTAGAAACATATAATCGTTTTCCCCATTTATTTTGAAGCTTAAGAAGTTGTGAATCTTTAATCGGTGGGAAGGGGGAATTGATTTGGAGGTGATGAAGTTAAGAGTTGGGTTAAATATGAATAGAGAGAGTTACGTGGGGAAATCCTTCCTTCTTTCCCATGTGAGATGTGGGTCCCACGACAAGCAACAAGCTAGGTTCGTTATTATCAACGAGCTTGAATATAGGTAGAATGCAAGCTGGAAATGAATGTAGCAATTAAGAATGTTGAGGCATGCATTAATGGATATTAGTTGGACACGGACTGCCAACTCTTTATCATATGCAAAGTGTCCACATTTAAAAAAAAAAAAAAACAATATTTTGGGCTTCAATTCTTCCTCAACGACGGTTAATGTAATTCCTAGTTTTCAATTTCAACTAATTTGGTTATCGAATTATTTAAAATTTTGTTAATTAAACCCTTCGAGAATTAAAACGGACGGAATTTTAAAAATGGAGAAATCGCTATTTTGGTCCATCAAAAGGGTATAATTGACAAAATTTTAAACAATGGAAGAATTAAATTAGTTGAAATTGAAAACTATGAATTACATTGACAGTTGAGAAAAATAATTACGAGACCAAATTAAAATGGTGATTTTTTTTTTCCTTCTTTCTCCCTATACTTTCAATTTCATTAGATTATTGAAAATGAGAAAAGGAAAGAAAAGGGAAAAAACATTATTAGAGTCGGATAATTTCCTCAATTATCACATCCTTAAACCTTAAGCCCAAAGAATTTTAATTTTACTGTTGATAAATCATAATTCATCAACCAACAAATTTAATCTCAGCAATATAATTAAAATTGAACCATATTTATGTTTATATATTATATGTCAAGTGCAAGTTGGTTACTTTTGTATCGGGTGATGCAACAAGATACTAAATTGAAGCATATGTTCCATCTTAACTAAAATTTAATTTGATAGTTGGATTGCATATATGTATATATTATAATTATTATATTACATGATCAACAACTAAAATATTGGCTTTATATTTTGGATTCTATTTCTCATTTGTGTTTAATATCATCCTTTTATTTAAATTATTAGTGTGAATGTTATAAATGCACGGAGAAAATATCATTTTTAATCCATCAACTGTAATACAGATATCAATTTTAGTCCTTCACTATTAAAATTTTTAAATTTGGTGCATGACTATTCAATTTGTATCACATTTGGTTCTTGACTATTAACGTTTTAAAATTAGGTGCATGACTATTCAATTTGTATCACATTTAACCTTGTCGTTAAATTTTCCGACCAAGTCACAAATGACCAACTAATTTATTTAATTTTTATTTTAAAAATTATTTTAATAACTTTTAGATTAAAAAACTTTAAAAAAAATAAAAAAAAAAAAACGCCAGCCACCCCCACCCTCCTCCTTCGTCTCCACTATAGACGAAGGAGTAGGAGGTAGCCAACGTTCTCCTCCCCACCCCCTTCCTCCTTTGTCTCCGCTGGAGACGAAGAGAACTCTCTTCGTCTTCGCCCGAAGGGAGCTTTCCTTTCTTCGTCGGAGACGAAGGAGGATAGGGTGGGGTTACCGTCATTTTTTTATTTTTATTTTAAAGTTTTTAATTTAAAAATTATTAAAACAATTTTTAAAATAAAAATTAAATAAATTAGCCGGCCACTAGTGACTTGGTCGAAAAATTTAACTGCAGGACTAAATATGATACAAATTGAATAGTCATACACTTAATTTGAAAAGAGTTAATTCCACCAGAGGTCCCTTGTCTTTGGTGACAATTTCAAATTTAGTCCTAAACTATCGTTTTTGCCATTTAATATCTCTAGACTATAATTTTTTGGACACTTTTAGTCATTCTCATGACTTTTTCTATTTTTAGTAAGGGCATTTTTGTCTCTTCATATTTTTCTTTTGTTATTTTTCTGGTTTCAACCGGTTTAATTGGTTTAGGACTTTAATAAAATTCAGTTGAAAAATATTAGTACTAAAAATCAGAGGTTACCTAAAGTTATAAACCAATTAAACCGGTTGAAACCGGAAAAATAATAAAAGAAAAAATTGAAGAGACAAAAATGCCTTTACTAAAAATAGGAAAAGTGGTGAGAAGGACTAAAAGTGTCCAAAAAACAATAGTCTAGGGATGTTAAATGGTAAAGATGATAGTATGGGACTATATATAAATTTACCACCAAAGACAAGGGACCTCTAGTGAAATTAACTTATTTGAAAATGTTAATAGTCAATGATCAAATGTAATATAAATTAAATAGTTATGCACTTAATTTAAAAATTTTAATAGTCAAAGACTAAAATTGATTCATGTATTATAGTCGAGGAACTAAAATTGATATATATATATATATATATATATATATATATATATATTTTCTCTAAATGCACGTGATCGAGTTAATCCTTCCAAGTGATTGTCATTCCCGCGAGTCAAGTTAGGCCATCTTTCCCATTGATAGTTGTAGAAATTATTTAGTACATGAGAACACATAAGAGCAGTTCGAGCTGAGTGAATCGAAACTTTGAGTCATGTGTCACACAAGATCCACCGCTGGTGGGTGAACATGAGTTAAACACTTTCAAATTCATTTTAGGATTTAATTTGTAATATCTCTAAATTTGATTGAATACACCCCCCTAAAGCTTTAGGTGCATGGTTTTCTTTCTTAATGTGCATTGTTTTCCTTATAATGCTTTGTTTTCTTTCTTAAAGTGCGTTGTTTTTCTTCTTAAGATGCGCCATTTTAACAATTTTTTTTTTTCATTCAACAGTACCGTGAATTTTTTCAGTTTTGGTTCACAAGTTCAAAATGATCTAATTCAAAAGAAAAAAAAATATTATAGCAATATAATAACAAATGGTGGAGTTATTATCTTTAGAGTAAACATGAAGAAGATGGATACAGGACTCACGGTTTTTTTTTTTTTTTTTTTTTTTTTTTTCATTGATTTGAGTATATATATATGGACGTGATCTCGTGCGAAATGCAAACCAATTAGCGCATGCCACGTGTCAGCATTCATTGATCGGGTGCACCTACTTTCACCTATAAGTGCATGTAATTTTAATTTGCTCTCTGCTTTTACCTACAAGTGCACCTACTTTCACCTACAACTTCTCAGGGATCTAATTGTGTATATCTATTGGTTTATGTGGATGATATAGTTATGATGGGCAGCAATACGAATCTAGTTACTTAGCTAGTTTCGAAACTCTCCACTACTTTTAAAAGTAGAGATCTTGGTGAGCCAGGATTTTTTCTTGGAATTGAGGCAGTCAAATGCAGTGATGGAATTTTACTTTCCCAACAGAGATACATGCATGATATTCTAAAGTGTATGTGCTGGAATGACAGAATCCAAGCCATTGTCTACCCCCATTCCCATGTCAAAACTCGTGACTTGTACTACAGTGTTACATGATGATCCAACACAATACAGGAGTTTAGCTGGTGGATTACAGTATTTAACTATCACTCATCCTGATCTTTCCTTTGCAGTCAATCAGTTGTGTCAACATATGCACGCCACTACGATTGGTCACTGGGAATAACTAAAGAGAGTTTTACGGTATGTTAAAGGAACTGTTAATTTTGGTCTACGAGTCAGACAGTCATCTTCAAGAGAAATTCATGCCTTCTTTGATTCTGACTGGGCTGACGGTCCGGAGGATAGAAAGTCCACAAGTGGCTTTGCTGTTTTTCTTGGGTCTAATCTTATATCATGGGTCTGCAAGAAGTAAATAACTGTTGTTAGATCTTCAACTGAGGCTGAATATAAAGTTCTAGCAGATGTTTGTGCTGAGGTAATTTGGATCATGTCCCTTCTACGAGAAATTCATGTTCCAGGTATTTCAGTTCCTAAATTATGGTATGATAAGCTTGGAGCTACATATATGTGTGCCATCCCATCTTTCATGCTCGCACCAAATATGTAGAGATAGATTATCACTTTGTGCGAGATAGAGTTGCTGTTGGAGAAATTCAGGTTAACTTCATCTCAACAAAAGATCAACTTGCAGACATGTTTACCAAAGCATTGCCTGGTCTTAGATTTTCTTTTCTTAGAGACAAGCTACAAGTTACAAGTATACCATGTGCTTAAAGGGAAATATTAAGACTAGTATTAGGATTCTTGTATTTGAGTCACAGTATGACTTCCTATGATTCCTCTCGTATATATATTCCCCTTACATGTACATTGTAACTACTGTTCATAATATACAGTTTCATACAGTTCTCATCTTAAGGACAAATAATAATAACTGTTACATAACCCAAACATATTACAATTTTTTTTTTCCAAAAATAAGATGTATCACCACTGTTCTACTTCCTCAACAATTGCCATGAATAAGTAATTCATCACTCCTTTTATCTCAAGCAGCATTGGGCCATCAATATATATATGCTCATGGCATCTTACCTACTCTCACTTTCCATATTTGCTACTGTAACTATATATATTCCAAGTACATATACTCACTTGTCATCCAATTTTTTTATGTTTAGAAATCATCGTAGAATATAATTACTCCATAGTATTTATTTACTTTATTTAAAAATATAAAATTAAACATTGAAATTAATATTCATTTTAACCTTTTATAACTTTTCTTATTGGATTTCAAGCTAAGTTAGCAACTTCTTTGTTTTCCCATTCACCACATGACTACCTCTTATTAACAAGAAGCTTCTATCGTATTTATTTATTTTAAGAACAACTTATACTGCAAAAATATATCACAGTTTCTAAATTATCTCAACAAATAAAAGATATTCACATGTTCTAAAAAAATATCACTAATTTCACAATAGATTCAAGGCTCGCAACTACTACCAAATTAAAAAACTCAACATGACCGTTCTTAAAATCTGGGTGTTCTTCTTCAAAACAAAATTCTGGGTGTTATTCTCCAGTTTACAGATTCAAATGGTGATGAGCTAGTTGTGATTCTTGAGGTTCCCTCTTATGATGGTCAAAAAAAATCTTTATATACATTCACTAATAATTGATAGATACCCCCTAGCCGGGCACTTAGCCAAGTATGAGGCAAGCAATCGGCATCGATGCCTAAGACACTTAACAGTTCGAAGGAAGATGCCTATGTTGTTCTTGTTGGAAAAATTAGCTTAAAATGGCATAAAATGGCATATTAAGTGGCTATTTTGTGGTACAATTATCAGTGGGGTCCACTTCCGATTTGGGTCGCGTCAAAGTGGATTCGGGTTCTTCGTAGTGAGACGAAGAGATTGATATATTGTACGCTCAAAACGGATAATGGGTGAATGAGATATTGATTCTCAAAGTAGACCCATTTAAGTTGGGAAATGAAGGGAAAATGTAGGACTTTGTCCCACATTGGTTTGGAAACAAGATTTGCCCCCTTATATACATAAGCTCTTTTCAAGCTTGTAGAATTGTATAGCATAGAGGCTCTCTCGCGGGGGGGGGGGGGGGGGGGGGGGGATTTTGCAAATCAAAATCCAACTAGAGGACATCAAAAAGGCTTGAAATCAAGCCCGAGCTCGCGTGCGCCGGCACCTGCAGCGGGCTAAGTTATGCTAGCACGAGAGCACCTACACTGAGAGCACAACTCTCGTGCATCTGTGACCACGAGAGTAGTGCACTCTCGGGTTGCACCACAGTGAGCACGAGATTGCTGGTCCGTGTGCTCTCGTCCCCAACGGTCTGAAGCGCCGGCACCTGAGCAGTAGTATTTTCACACAGTACAAAAACGAAAGGAATTCCAGCAGTAGCTTTCAGCTTCCCAAAACTCTGCTTCTACTCTCTTCTTTACCAACTAGTGTTCTCTACTTTGCTTTGTTTGCCGGGTTCCTTGTTTAGGTGCTTAAACAAGGAATCGTAGCATGTTTTATCCTGGGAAACCTAGGCTACAACGCTCCTAGCACTTGTGGGAGGTAGCAAATAAGGTTTTAAGGAAAAGAACCTTGTGTTCGAACTCGTGCTAAATCCTTTACCCAAACACTCAACCTTTTCCTTCCCTGTTTTTCTGTTTTCCCATATAATATTAATCTTTCCGTAGGATTATTATTATTTTGGAATTTTACAACCATATTACCCAACAGTTCTGAACTTCACGCAATGCTCAGGCTGTCCCCTAGTCGGCTAGGTTGGGCGATCAGGTTAGGCAGTAAAAAAATTATAACTGAAAAAAAGGAGAGTAAACATACCTTGGTGATAAGAACATGACAAGAAGATGAGAAGATGAAACACCTAATGTAGCAAGAAGGTGAGAGCAAGTGTGGTCTTGGTAGAGAGAGGGTAGAAAGGCGGATGGACAATGGAGGAGAGGTTGGAAAATGCCCAACAAAAGAGGAAGTCATTTTCATGAAAATCTTAGGCATTTTTCATTGACCAAGACTTTGTTTTCCATTGACCTTACATTTTCCTTGTTGCCAAACACTGGAACCCGACACAAAATTATTTTTCGGGTTATCAAACACACCCTTAATTCTTAAAAGCTGACAAACATGTATTTTTAAAATATAATTTTCCAAAGAAGATAATGCCAAAAAAAAATTATTATCTCTATCATTAATGACAACCGACATGATAACTTTTTATATTCATATTACTCTAAAATGTAAATAGTAAAAATAGTGTCAATAAGAAGTACTTTGCAAAACTAATACCCAATACAAACATAATGTCCTTTAAAAACTTTAAAACACCTTTGCAAAAGGCATGGTGTGGATTGTGGAAGTAACATTATTATTATTATTATTATTATTATTATTATTATTATTATTATTATTATTATTATTATTATTATTATTATTATTATTATTATTATTATTATTATTATTATTATTATTATTATTATTATTATTGACCACACAATTACAAGTTAAAGAACTATTCTTCATTAGTTACCTACACTTAAGCAGCGCATTTCATTTCCACTAGTTTCTATGGTTCAAAATTTTCACCACAGAAAAATGTAAATCTTCTTTCTCTTGAATATCTTTACTATTTAAACCCCACATTTCTATACATGCAAAATCATCTATTCTCCACACAACATTATCTTATATCTGCCACACTTAAACAACCCATATCTCTATCTAATAACATGGCCGCCACAGCCGCCCCTCCATCTATCCTCCTCATCCTTGTTGTGGCATTCACCATCGCCACTACGGCTGTTGCGCACCGTCCACCTCCCTCTGACCATAAAACCCTACTCCTTAAGAAATGCACTGAAGCCCTCGGTCGAGATGACTCTAGCATGGTCATATTTTGCGCTCGCGATTTACTCGGCCACAGAGCTGCCTTCCTCGCTACTTCTGATAGGAGAAAAACCGTGGCTGTCGTCTTAAAGGAAGCCCACAACAAAATCAAAGCCTTCGAAGCTTTGGAGAAAAAGATAAATAGCGAAAAGTCTTTGAGTGTAAAAGACGTCCAAGATTTTAAGAAGTGCTGGGGATTTATAAATAAGGTGGTTGGTTCAACCGAGAAAACCTTTAGCAATGCTTTAGTAAAGGAGCCTTCCACTGATTCCAATGTGGAGTTGAGTGGGGAGGATGGAAAAGCGGCAATGAAGGAGCATTGCAATTTCTCTACCGTTGGAAGACAAAGCGGTGTGTGGTTAGAGTTGCAAATCAAGGCAGTGGAATCTTTAAGAGCGGATATGGTGGCGATTGCGTTTGTAGATCAACTCCATGGTATTGCCCATTAATTTAATAGGGTGTGTTTTGTGGTGAAAGAGTAATTATAATGGGTAGTGAGAGGAAAATTATTCCCTTCATTTCCTAAATGTTGGCTGTGGTGATTATTACCATCATGTATGTTGTTGTATAATTACTCTTGATTTATTGTGGAGAATGGAGATAAAAATACTTTATTTCTTAAAATTTCGTTCATAAACATTGTTAAATAAATATAATATTTCATACCTATACATAAAATTGTGTATCACAATAGTTGATGTATAACCATTTAAAGCATTGATCTATCACTCTGATCACACGGATGTTAATTAATTCCTTCAACAATGACCAATGATTGAACTAAATAATATTTTCGGTGGTATGCAACTTGGTATATCACAAAATTAATATGTGCAAGACAAGTCTAAGAATAATAAGAAGTTTTGTATTAGTGCAACATGAAAAACTGTAATCCAACAAAATTGGTTGGACAACAGGCATGCTAACCAGGGTGGAGGTACCAAATCGATATTAGTAATATCATTATATATATCATACATGATCCCCTACGACTCTATTCTCTTGTTCGTCGATCGATCAACGCTTAGCGTCGTCTGCGATCTTCTTTGTCGCGATGGTGGTATTGACGGGCACACCGCACAAAGGGCTTAGACTAAATCTTCATTGAAATAAATTACAATTAAAAGCTTAAATAAATTAGAGTCTATACTTATTAAACTCCTGCAGACCCATGTACTATTAAAACTATTATTATTATTATTATTATTATTATTATTATTATTATTATTTATAAATATTAGATAAAAATAAGATTAAATAGGAAAACATTACTAAATAATAAAAAATATTAAATCAAACATTATAAAATAAAGTATAAAAATCGCACTCATCAAGGAGGACAAACACAGAGAATTCAAGAGTAATGCAAACAATATAGCAGCAATCTGTGTTATTCATCATAGAAATATCTAGAAAGAGACTAAGCCTTAATAGTCTCAAGAGTTGGAGAGTAGAGCTTTGTGCGAGTCACTCGTTGGTGTAGAGGAATGTAGCTTTATGCAAAACACTCGATTGTTCACTATTGTATCTAGATGATTGAAGATAGTGAATTCCTCTTGAAAGATAGGACTAGATGATTGAAGATAGTGAATTCCTCTTGAAAGATAGTACTAGAGTGGTGTAGAAGAATTACACCACATCCAAACCACTATAAAATTCTCTCTCTATTTACTTATTACTTTTACGTACAAATTGCCTTGATATATATCTTCTCACATATTATACACTTGTTCTAACATATTGCATGTATTGCACACCTCACTGAACACTTCATCTTGCACATAGCACTTTATGTACTAGACATTTATTTCGTTGTGCACTCTAGAAAATGACTTCTAAAAAATGTTTTCTGCAAAATGAGTCATTTGAAAAAAAAAAACATTTTCCTTTCCAGTGTTTGGCTGTAATAGGACTCTAATATGTTGAGGACTCTATCTTCTAGATTCTCTCTTGTATATTACTCAGACTTTGTGTTCCATCGTTATGTTATTCAGAATACTATTATTCAGTTATCCTAAACACTCATCTGGTATCAGTTTGCTTTTGGTTGATCCTTCATTATGGTTGATCAACATAACGAAGCTTCTGTTGCCTCTACCGAACAAACGGTCACCGCCGGTGCTTCGCAGGTGTCGACCACCGTTTCCCCCCTTCCCTCTCTTTGGCACACCATTTTGTGTCGATTAAATTAACCTCAAGGAACTATTTGTTTTGGCGTACCCAGATGGTTCACTTCTTCCATGGTCAGGGTTTGCTTGGCTACGTAGATGGTTCGAATGTCTATCCTCTGATGGTTACTATCACCGATTCACCGCTGATGGAGTTTCCACTGTTGATAATCCGGCAGCGATCGCCTGGGTGCAGCATGACCAGGTCGTGCTCTCTATGTTGGTTGCTTCGCTTTCGGGGGAGGTTCTTTATTTAGCGGTGGGGTTGTCGACGTCCCGTGCGGTGTGGTAGGCTATAGAGGATGCGCTTGGTTCCTCCACTCAAGCACGCACTCGTAGTCTTCTCTCCCAGCTCCAGAGTCTCCAGCAGGGGGACAGCTCTCCGGTAGAGTACTTAGGGCGAGCGAAGGTTCTCGTTGAGGAGTTGGCGATGGCTGGCCGGCCAGTCTCCCTCGACGATCAGAATTTGTTTGTGTTCCGAGGATTGCGTTTGGAGTTCCGTGCTATGGCATCCTCGTTGGTCACGTCGGGCATTCCGATCACCATATCGCAGCTTTCCAATCACTTGGTGGCACATCAGTTCATTCACAGTGACGATTTCTTGTCGGCGTTGGACACCTAGTCAGTGGCTTCGGTTGCTCTGAAATCGCGACGGGGCGGTCGATAGTCAGATTTGTCAGAGTAGACTCCTCAGGCACACATGGCGACTTTGGCGTCAGTTGGTGGTGATCTGGCGGTGACGTGGTATCCGGATACGGGGGCATCTCATCATGCGACTCCCGTTGATACTGGTTTTGTGGAATCTGAGGCATATCACGGTGTTGACACGCTGCGAGTTGGCAGTGGTGAAGGTTTGGCTATATCCTGTATTGGTCATGCACTTATTTCTTCAAATTCTTCTATTAAATCTTTGCATCTGTTTGATGTCCTTGTTGTTCCGGGTTTGTCTAATTCGTTACTTTCTGTGTAAAAATTTTCGTGTGATAATCATGTAATTTTTGAATTTTATCCCTCTCATTTTGTTGTGAAGGACATTCTCACCAAGGCTCCTCTGCTTAAGGGTCCTTGTTATAGGGGGTTATACTCGTTGCGGCTTCCATTGTCCGTCCCGGTGGCACTTTTATTTGTCTGATCGGGCTCTATCCTGTGTTTGGCACAATCGCTTAGGGCATCCTCACTTCAGAGTCTTGAATAAAGTGTTGTCGTCTTGTTCGATCAGCCGGTTAGATATTAGTTCTTCGTTTTTATGTTCGTCTTGATAGTTAGTGAAATCTTCCAATTTTCCATTACCTAGAGTTGAAAAGACTAGTTCTAATGTACTTGATCTTATTTATAGTGATATTTGGGGCCCTGCGCCTATTTTATCCTCTACTGGTTGTCGTTACCTCGTCTTGTTTGTTGATGATTTTTCGCGTTACTGTTGGTTATTTCCTTTACGCCTTAAATCCGATTTGTATGCGGTATTCAATACTTTTAGGGTGATGGTTGAGCGTATTTTTTTTTCGTAAAATCAAAGTTATACAATCTGACTTAGGGGGTGAATACCGCAATTAAGTTAGGGTCTGTCTTTGCTTCTCTCGGCATTGTTCACCGTCAGTCTTGTGCGTATACGCACGAGCAGAACGGTCGAGTGGAGCGTAGGCACCGTCATGTGGTTGAGACTGGGTTGGCACTGCTTGCTTAGGGCTCAGTTCCTCTTAAGTATTGGGACTTTGCTTTTGAGGCGGCCGTGTTTTTGATTAACAGGTTGCCGTCGTCTCTTCTGGGTATGGATAGCCCATTCTTTAAACTATTTCGTTCAGTTCCCTCTTATTCATATCTTCAGGTGTTTGGCTATTTGTGCTACCATTATCTTAGACTGTATAATAAGCATAAGCTTGCTTTTTGGTCGTCTCCCTGCGTTTTTCTGGGCTATCCGCTGTCTTTTCGTGGCTATCGGTGCATGGATCTCAGTACGAGTAAGCTTTTTATTTGTCGGCATGTCCATTTTGATGAGGGGGTTTTTCCCTATGCCAGTTTGTCATCTGTGTAGGTGAATCAGGTTGATTCGCGGGTTTTTGGGACTGACCCATGGGGTGTTGGTCCACTGGTTCCTTTGCAGCCTGTGGTTTCTGATGTTACTCCGGTCTTGCCTGTGGACTCTACTGATGCTACTACGGATGAGCCAGCTGCTCATGATCGGCCTCGGCGTCGTGCAGTGGGCGGCCTCGTGGGCGGGCAGTCCCCCTCTGCCTCGTTCTCATTCTATGCTTCTTCGTCATATGGAGCATGACGAGCCTTTGCAGGAACCGGTGGTTGTTGCTTCTGACCCGGCATGTTATTCTCAGGCTTCTCGCCATCTGGAGTGGCGTCTGGCTATGGATGAGGAGTTCAACGCCTTGCTTGACAATCAGACATGGCGGTTGTGTAACACCTCACTTTTCTAACTCTTAATTATCTCTCTAAACAGACTTTAACATAATTTAAGCAGCGGAAAACTAGATAAAAGTAGTGAGGGTGTCACCGCCACAACCACCACTCTTGGTGAATGCACAGGCTAAAAGGGGTAAAACTATAACATACGATTAAGTCTGGGTACTAAAGTAAATACTGAAAAGTAAGGGGGAAATACGTCACCCCAAAACAGTCTACAAACATCATCATAAAGTATAGGGTCATAAGTCTAAATCCATAAAGACATCATAAATAGAACTAGAGTTTAGACAGCTCAAACTAATTTAAGAGACTAATCTAACTCGATCTTCTCTCACTGCTGGGTCCACTTGAAAGGGGTTTTGCAAGAAACACATAGACAAACAGGAAAATACCCGTTATCACGAAGCTAAGTATAACCACACTCAACCCTGTAAAGCATTCTAGCATGTACTTGTAAAACATTTGATATCATTATATCAATAAATTAATCTCAAACCATCTTTAGATTATCGTATTCTTTCTAGATGCTTGCACCCTATAATAACAACTGACATGCTTATATATGTATAAGACTAATCACGTATATTCATCAACATGTAGACTTCTCAAATAGCTTATCAAGCAATTTATACTTACAGATAAGATCATGTTTAAAGATCATATAACAGATGTTCACATGCGATCATGCTCTTATCACATAACTTATTAAGTAGAACTTCTACTACATCAAAATAATCGTGCTCAAGAGAATATCTCCAGTTAGTTTTCTCATTAAACAATCTTTTACGATACTCTATTCGCATACAATCATGTGTAACATTATGATCATGCTTCTCACGCAATCTAGTGCAACAATATAGTCATACTCTTATGCAATCTAGTGCAACAATATACTCATGCTCTTATGCAATCTCGTGCAACAACATAATCATACTCTTATGCAATCTAACGCAACAATATAATCATACTCTTATGCAATCTAGTGCAACAATATACTCATATTCTTATGCAATCTCATGCAACAATATAATCATATTCTTATGCAATCTAGTGCAGCAATATAATCATATACTCATATATAAAATAAAGTACTTTCTATGGAGGTTTCTTTGTTACTTTCTCGAGTCTCGCTTGACTCTCTTTCTTTCTATCGAGTCTAAAATGACTCTCATGCTTGAGTCTCTGTTGACTCTATTTCTTGAGTCTTTGTTGACTCTCTTTCTTTCTCTTATACTCGTAGACGGTTTAGGGTCTCACAGAAGTGTGACTTACCCCATCGGGAACGGCATAATTCCGACCCAATATCTTTTACCGTCTACGAAACCAATCTTGTCGTTCAAACTCTTTGGAATCAAGTATCGAACTATTAGTGTGCACACCTCCTAACCAGGATTCCAAGCCCGGCGGGAAGTTTCCAACCTCGTAACGTGGGAATACGCCGCGTTACATACTCTGGGACCGCAATGTCCATAAATATCTCCCGAGAGGAACATAGTCCAAACGGTATCCTCCGAAACCTCACCGATATAAATATTACATAAATATATATCTCATGCATCAATCTCATGCATGCAACAATTCTACTACCTCTCAATACATCAAAGAATGATATACCACATGCGTATGGTTTTTGAAAGTATTCTTGGACTCACGTTGGCCCTTTATGCATTTTTGAAATATGACTCATGTGAAATGTCAAATGCTCTATAACATGCTTCTAAATCATGTATACATTAACATGAATTATTCAAGGATATATCATCATGCTCGGTTTGCAAAAATAGCAATTTCTAAACATTTCACTCTACAAGTATGCTTCTATTTTCATGGATCAAATAATACATTTTAATCATGCTTTCATAATAAATCCTATTCTCAAAGGATCATGCTTCTTTACTCAATCAGAACATTATTTGATCACAAAATCATCAACTTCTCAAACATAGAGAATTTAGCAAAATATACACCGTGTAACATTTCTTCACAAAATCCTTCTTAACATACTTGTTTTTAATCCAAATTCAACGAAATCAAAGCCAAAACGTGCATCAAGATGATCCCGAAGAGCCGAGCCACAAGGGCCCGTAACACTCGGCCCGAAACGACACGTAGCTGAGCCACAAGGGCCCGGCCACTGCACAAAACCTTCACAGTACAAACTCAGGGACCTGGGGCGGGACTCCTCATGGTCCGCCCCATGAGCCCTGTTAAAGTGTCGGGACTAGGCAAACATAGAGAATTTAGCAAAATATGCACTGTGTAACATTTCTTCACAAAATCCTTCTTAACATACTTGTTTTTAATCCAAATTCAACGAAATCAAAGCCAAAACGTGCGTCAAGACGATCCCGAAGAGCCGAGCCACAAGGGCCCGTAACACTCGGTCCGAAACGACACGTAGCTGAGCCACAAGGGCCCGGCCACTGCACAAAACCTTCACAGTACAAACTTAGGGACCTGGGGCGGGACTCATCATGGTCCGCCCCATGAGCCCTGTTAAAGTGCCGGGACTAGGAAACGGCCCTCTCCAAGGGCCGTGCCCTAGTCCCGTGGTGGCACGGCTCTAGCCGGCGGCCCTTTTGATGGGCCACAGCTAGGGTCGCCACTCTGATCTGGTGCACACTGTGTTGTGCACCAGATAGAGTTCTACCTGCAAAAACTTGTCCAAACACTTCCAAAACAATTCCAACAAATCACAAATACATCCTAGATCACTTCCAAACATAAACACATTAAAAACTCATAATTTCTACTCATTTCTACTCAATACTAGGCTTCACAGAGCCAAAACTAGAGAGGAATCCATGGGGTTATACCTCTTGTAGACCTCTTCTTCTTGCTTGGTTTTTCAGCTCCACTTCACTCAAGGATCTCTACTTCTTTCACCACATAAACATCTCAAACAACCACACAAGGCCTAAGTCTAAAACCTTAAGAAGAGATGTTATGTCAGAGAAAATGAGAGAAGGAGAAAATGAATAGAGAATAAGCTTACTACTATGGTGTTGGCAGCCAAGGAAGAGATCAGGAGGAAATGAGGCCAACACCATTCTATTTATAAGGGTTCAAAACCCTAGGTTTATACACAATGATTGGTTGAGGGCAAGGAGGTAATTCTACTAGCTAAAAAAATGAATCAGGATAATATTTTGGATGCTTTGTGGTCCACCTTGCATCATGAACCATGGGCTAAAAGTGATATTTCTTTATTACTTTGGGGTGGAAAGTGAATTTTTCCAAAAGTTGAATGGATGAACACTTGTTCAAAATTCCCTTTTTTAATTCTCCCGGTCTCACTCGGGTAAAATTCTTGATTTAAATCTTGGTACGCAAAGTACTCGAAACTTTGAAACTTTCGAATGAAATTCATTTCTTTGGTGTCGAATTAACTTTAAAATGGAAAAAAAATTATTTTATTCAAACACCGATTGCTCGCAAAATTTTTCAATGGAGTGAAAAACTACTTTGGGATTTCTTAACACTGGATTTAGAAAATGAAATTTTGGGTTGTTACAGGTTGGTCCCGGCCTCTCCTGGTCAGAATATTGTTGGCTGCAAGTGGGTGTTCAGATTGAAGCGTAAGGCGGATGGTACAGTTGAGCGCTACAAGGCTCGTTTGGTTGCGAAGGGTTTCAACCAGATTGCCGGTGAAGTCTTCTTTGACACCTTTAGTCCTGTGGTGAAGCCTACCACCGTCCGTGTAACACCCCACTTTTTATAATCTAAATTCCCAAATACTTAACTTAATAAGACATGCTAAATAAGAAATAAAGAAATATTTCAATAACTTAAACCAACTAAAAACCAACCAACGGGTGTTACCGCCACAGTTACCACTCGAGGTGACTGCACTGGTTAAAAATGAAATAAACTAAACAAGTTAACTTCATTAAAAACCTTAAAGCTTGGGGTACAACCCCGTTGTTCAACACCAACAAAAGATCAATCTAAGTCAACAGTCAACAAACATCTAACATCAACATCAGTACCTAGATAAAAACATCCAAACAGATACTATCTAAAATCTAACAACTCATCTACGCACTACAACTACTCGTGTGCGCTCAACAACTGGGCCCACCTGAAAGGGGTTATAAAAACAGTAAAATATAAACCCGTTAGCATGAAGCTAAGTATAAAGTTATTCAACCCTGTAAAGTACTATAGATATAGATTTTGAAAATCATTTGGCAAGTACACATAATCTAAACACTTTCAACCCTTAAATAACAATCTCAACAAACTCATAATCAACTCTATATGCTTGCAACCTATACAACAAATAATCATGCTTTCACAAGTACTCAACTTAAACACAACTCACATGCTTCAACAAATACAACTAAAAATAGCTCAATATACAATCTCATGCTCAACTGATAGACAAGAGATACTAAATAACATAACAAACAATCTCATGCTTTAATGCTAAATGACAATCAATCTTAAAGCTATCATGCCAACTCAACAACAACAACAACAAGTTATACAACTCAACATGCACTAAATGCAACACATGCAAGTCATGTAATACATGTAACAATAAATGACATGATGCTATAAGTATATAGATATACTCTCTCTCAAAAAGGTATACTTTTTCTGTGGAGGTTTATGTTGAGTACTTGAGTCACACATACTCGCTTTTCTCTTCTTTCTCTTTGAGACTCTTGACTCACTTTCTCTTCTTTCTTTCTTACTTGCTTTCTCAAACTTTCTCAAACTTTCACATGATTCTCATTTCTCTTCTTGGGCAAGGCAGGTACTCCGCCGCAACGAAGCCCTAGCGAACGGTGCAATCTCGTGCAGCCGCCACATCCGTATCAACGGAACCTCTAACTCATGGGGAGGTAGGTCTTCACGAATCGTGAATGGACCTAACCGGCTTGGCAATCTAGCCGGCCACATACTCAACTCGCCCACAGAACCGTTTCTGGTGGTTTTTTAATCTCTTTTTTCTTTCTCTGTGGAATCACGTATCGTACTTTTAGTGTGCACACCCCCTAACCAGGATTTCAAGCCCGGCGGGAAGTCTCCAACCTAGTAACGCGGGAATATCGACCTTGTTACATCTAAATATCTGTCGGTTCGCAATGTCCGATTCTTTCCTTTCTCAAACTTTCTTTCTTTCTCTTTTTTTCTGAAATGACATAGTCCTAACGGTCCTCGAAAATACTATTTTTCTCACAATAGATAGTATATAGATATATATCTCATGCAACAAACTCTATCTCATGCAAGCTTTGATATGCACATTATTCTGAATCAACTTCTCTTTCTCATAACTTTGGAAATCAAATATCATGCAACTTCTCAATGCAAATAGATAATGATTTTCCAAAATAGATATATAAGGTTTTGAAAATAGTTTAAGTCTTCACTCTGAGCCTTTACTGTACTTACTCTTTAAAAGTGGCAAAATGCCCTTTTCAAATGCACAGTTTGTAAAATAGTGACTTATGCAAGAAATCTCAAGAATCTCAACAAATCTACTATTCAAGAGCTAAGCCAAGCAAATAGCACATTTAATCAAATAATTCTTGTAAGCAAAAGCCAAATTGATATTTCATAACTTTGATCTCAAAAGCTAAACAAAAACTCAGGGACTAAATTCATACTTTGTCTACTAACATGCTTCTACTCAAAAATCCAAGAAATACAACTCATACAAGCGTGTCATAATGAGCCCGAGTGTCCGAGCCTCAAGGGCCGACGAGTCCCGGTCCAAAACAACACATGGCTGAGCCTCAGAGAGCCCGACCTTCTCCTCAAAACCAACAACACATAATAAATACATTATAATTCTAGAAAAAGAATTTTCTTGGTAAGTCATAGATTTTGGTCATTTAAACCCTTCTCAACATATTTATGATTTTCTATATAAAAATACTTTTAAATATAAATAACCCTTCAAACCCAAATAATATTTTATATAATCCAAGATAATTCCTATAAGTTTGAAGTTGTTCAAGTGGAGAAACTCTAATTACTAATTAAGAGATTAAGGGTTCAAATTTTATCTTAAACAATTTTGCAAAGCATGATCCCCGGCCTCAACGCATCAATTCTGATTCTCAAACCAGTTTTGGCAACTAGATTGCTAGAGTCGCAGAAATAATAGAAGATGAGGTATGTGTCAAGTTCATCCTCGTGAGAAGCAAGCAAGAGCAGTAAGTAAATAAAGCGGTAAAGAACACAAGGCAATTATAGTGGTTCGGAGGTGGTGCAATCCTCCTACTCCACTTGCTCTTATCCTCCAAGAGCAATTCACTATATCCACCACTACTTGGTTCCTAGATACAATGAATTCCGTGATCTAGTGTTTTGATCACCAAGCCCGCACTAATCACACCCAGTGCCTACAACAGTGCTGCTTCGGATTTCACAACTCCGTGCTACTTTCCAGGATTTCATGATTCCGCGTTACTTTCCTCCCCTTTCTACGCTCCAGTAGAACTACAACTTCGGATTTCACAACTCCGTGCTACTATCCAGGATTTCACAACTCCGTGCTACTTTCCCCTCGACTTCTACGCTCCGGTAGAACTAGGGGTGTAAACTAATCAAATAATTCGAATTCGATTCGTGATTCAAATTCGAATATCTCGATTCGAATTCGAATAATTCGAATTCGAATCCGAATTCGAATACTTATACTGATTTGAATATTATTCGAATCCGAATACAAATAAGAAAATATTCGATTCGAATAATATTCGAATATATTCGAATATATGTATATATAATTTTATATAATATATAATATTTTATATTAGTTTTATATTAGTACTAAAAGTCTAAAACTAAAGCAAAACCCTAACAGAGTACAGGCTAGCACTTACCCCTCCAACTCCAAGTCTCGCGATCTCTTCGGGAGAAGAACGGAGAACGCCTCCGAAATCCGAATCCTCCGATGCTGCTGCCTTCAAGCTTCCATTCTCTATTTCTCCCACAGCTCTGCAGTCTGCACTTCCTTCCAAGTCTCCAACATCTCCTCTCCAAGTCTCCATACTCGTACCGGTGCCGCGCCGAAGAAGCTCCAACGCCTGCACTCCAATCTCCATATCTGTGAAGGTTTCGTGCCAGAGAAGCTCCAAGCCTCCAACCCCTCTTCTTTTCCGGCGCAGTAAGTATAAATGTTAATACGTTATTTTGTTATTTTTTATTTGTATAAATGTTATTTGTTAAACCGAGCCTACCTCTAGATTCTAGAATGAATAAATTCATTATACAAAGAAATTGCTACTGAATCTCTCCGAACAACTTGGGTCTGTCTATTTTGAGTTTAATAACATTCTTGAAATGGAACCAATGCCTAAAATCACTCATCACTCATCTATAAAACAGCAATTCAAAGTAGAATATAACTGTGTTTTCAAAGTGAGCTTGAAAGCAATTGAAACCAGAATATAACTGTGTTTTCATATATGGTTGAATTGAAAGCTTGAAAGCAGAATATAACTGTGTTTTCATATATGGTTCAATTGAAAGCAATTGAACCATATAATTTTTATTTATATAAAAAAAACAGAATCAATCTTGATTTCTTAATCTACTGTGAAATAGTAAATATAGTACTTGGAAACATTTAACAGAAATATGAAATCTTCAAATCCAAATGAGCCATCACAAGGAAATGAGCAAACACAAGCACAAGGAAATGAGCAAACACAAGTACACGAGGTTAGAGAATATGAGGTGGATGAGGTAATTATCTAAAATTTTCATAGTTTTTCTCAATTTATGGTCTTAGAATAAGTAATTGAATATGTGTCATTTGTTTCCTTGTCTAAACTCTAGAATCTAGATAATGTATGTTGGTATCTTTAGTGAATGCTTCTAAACTTTTTCAGGAAATCAATTATGTTGATTTTAATGAAGTTAATGTACACGACTTGGAGGTTAATGATGATGGTGTACAAAATGAAAATATAGATGTTGGAGATGAAAAAGGTGATGATGAGAAGGAATGTGAAAATAATGATGATCAAGACCAATTTCAAAGGAAGAAAAGAAAGAGGGTATCAAAAGCCTACGTTGATTTTACTGAAGTTACTGCAAAGGATGGAAGTATAAAGCTACAATGTATACATTTTAAAGCATTCCTTTCTAAGTCAGCGTCTTCTACAACAACTCATCTTTGGAACCATTTGAATAGGTGTACACAAAAGAAGCTTCATACAAAAAATCAAAAACCTTGCAATTTCAGAATGCAAAATCCAAGTTTGAGACACCTCTTTTGTCAGATGGTAAATATGATCATATGAAGCAAAGAGAAGCTATTGCTCATTGGATTTACTTTTATGTTCAAAGCTAATCTTCCACAGTTTGAAAAACTCTCTCGTGCCATGGCAAGGAATGATGTCATTACTGTTTATGAAATAGAGAAGAAAAAGTTACAATCAATGTTAAGAACCATCAATAAGATATCATTGACCACTGATATTTGGAAGTCTAAGGTGCAAAAGATTTCATATATGTGTGTCACTGGACACTTTGTTGATTCAAATTGGCAACTTCAAAAGCGTGTACTTAGTTTCATGCCTCTTCCTCCTCCACATACTGGTAATGTTGTTCACTTGTTTGTAAATATATCTCTATTTTAATTAATTAATAATAACTATTTCTTGACTTTAAATATATTATTGTCATATTTCAGGTGTTGATATCATTAATGGGGTTATGAAGTCCACAAAAGATTGGGGGATAGAGCATAAAATCTTCACTATTTCCGTGGATAATGCTTCAAACAATGATGTTGCAATTAGAATTGCCAAACAAACTTTCTCCAGGAGCCATAAGCTACCTTTGGGTGGTAAGCTATTTCATGTGAGGTGCACTGCTCATATATTGAATCTTGTTGTTCAGGATGGTATTTCTACAATTAAAACCATTGTTGAAGATGTTAGGAATAATGTGCGATTTATTAATCAGTCTGAGTCTAGGTTGTTGAAGTTCTCTGAAATTGTGCATCATTTGGGAATTTCGGTGAAAAAGTTAATTCTTGATTGTGTTACTCGTTGGAATTCTACATATGAAATGTTAGTTGTAGCCATTAAACTGAAGGATGCATTTCCAATATTTGCACAAAGAGAGCCTTCGTATAAATGTTGTCCTAGCTTGGAAGATTGGACTAGAATACAGGATGTTCTTAGCATGTTAGAGGCGTTTTATGGAGCTACTCACGTGATCTCTGGAACTAACTACCCCACTTCTAATGTTTTTCTTGGTGTTGTTTGGAGGGTCAAGCATGTCTTAAATGAAAATGAGTTTCATCATGAAGAGCTGATTAGAAATATGATTGAAAAGATGAAGACAAAATTTGACAAATATTGGGGTGATTGCAATCTTTTGATGTCTATTGGAGCAATACTTGATCCTAGGTACAAAATGAGGTTGGTTAATTTTGCTTTCAACCAAATATATAATGCAAATGATGCACGTATAAATGTGACGAAGGTCAAGGATGCATTATATGACTTGTTCTATGAATATGTTCAAATTGATAACATGAAAATTCGAAAAGGTAGTTCTTCTGTGACACATATGGGGAGTTCTTTTGTTACTTCTACAGGCTCTACTTCTAAAGGAAAAGTTGTCCTTTCTGGTTTGCATTTGTATGATAAATATTTGGACAGTGTTGAAGATGAAACTCCAAACAAATCAGAGTTGGACATTTACTTGGAGGAAGGGGTTTATAAGTGTCAAGATGGTGAAGTAACTTCTGAATTTGATGCCTTATCTTGGTGGAAATCTCATGAATTGAAGTTCAGTATTTTGTCTAAATTAGCACGTGATGTTTTAGCTATTCCAGTTAGCACCGTGGCATCAGAAGCCACATTTAGTGCAGGTACCCGAGTTTTAGATCCTTATCGTGCTAAACTATCTTCTGATATGGTGCAAGTTTTGATTTGTGGAGCAGATTGGGTTCGTCAACTTCATGGGATCGATAAGCCTATTATGACATATGTACATTCTACTTTAGTAAATTTATATATCTTATTGATTGAATGATAATAATATTAACTTTATTTTCATTTTTTGTAGGAGGAAGAAGAACCAATTGATGTCATATTGCAAGCATGATGATTTGATTATAATTGAAGTGTAATTTGTTATTGTAGTACTTAATTTATGGATTTTTTTGAGTTTTTATTTTTTGGATTCAAGTTAAGCTTAATGCAGACTTAAATTTTTATGTTAGTATTTAATGTATGAATTTGATGATTGAATTTTTGTTGTTATTTTCACGTGATTCTTGATTAGTATATTAATATTAAATTTTTTTTCTATTTAAATATTAATTTTTATTATATTTTATCTTAATTTTTTTTTGAGAAATTTGTAAAAAATTATGTTTGGCTTTTCGAATTCGAATATTCGAGTCGAATCGAATATATTCGAATAAACTGGTCGAATCGAATACGAATCAAATTTGAGATTCGAATATTAAACGAATACGAATACAAATATTCGAATATATAGTCGAATTCGAATCGAATAGTGAGGTATTTGACTCGATTCGATTCGTTTACACCCCTAGGTAGAACTTCTACTTGTTTTGCTCCAAAAATAGTTTGCCTTGCTTCCAACTTTGGGACTCTGTTGATGATCTTCAATGGTGCGCCAAGTCTCTTGTAGTTGATGAAAATTCTAACACTCTTGGATATTTCTTTTGTAAGCTCTGTATCACTCGTGTTTTTCTCACTTTTAATATATCAAGTATAACTCTTGATTTGGAAAGCGCTTTTGTAATTTGTATGCTCTGTTTAGCTCTGTTTGTTGCTCTATGTTCATTCACCTTGCTTTCCACTACTTCAATCTTCATCCTTATATAGCCGGTTTTGAGATTCTTCCCGTTGGAAAAAGTCAATCTCAAATTTGAATTTCTTATAGCTATTGTAGCATTTTCAGAGGATAAGATAGTGTTGCAGATATGTCAGAGATTCTTTGCAAGTTGAGCTTCAAATATACGAAAAAATGGCTTCCCATACTTCTTCTGGTGTAGATCACGCCATCTGGGTTTTCTATCTTCAAAATGTATTCTCTAATTTATTCCCTAACTAGTTTAGACTAGTATATTTCCTTCTACAACTTCTCCATTGCTATTTATATCTTCTGAATTGAAGCCCTATTGCAAATCTCTTCCTGGTTTAGACTAGTATACTTCATTCTGCAACTTCTTATTGTATTTCCTCTGTCACGTCTGGTTTCTGGTTTCCTTCTTCTTGTATTTCCTCTGTCACGGTCACGCCTGGTTTCCTTCTGCAACTTCTTGTATTTCCTCTATCACTTTGTATTTCCTCTATCTTTGTCACGTCTGGTTTCCTTCTGAAACTTCTTCTTGTATTTCCTCTGTCACGGTCATGTCTGGTTTCCTTTTGCAACTTCTTCTTGTATTTCCTCTGTCACGGTCACGTCTGGTTTCCTTCTGCAACTTCTTGTATTTCCTCTGTCACGGCATTTCCTCTATCAAGGTCACGTCTGGTTTCCTTCTGCTTCTTCTTGTATTTCCTCTGTCACGGTCACGTCTGGTTTCCTTCTGCAACTTCTTGTATTTCCTCTGTCACGGTCACGTCACGTCTGGTTTCCTTCTGCAACTTCTTGCATTTCCTCTATCAAGGTCACGTCTGGTTTCCTTCTGCAACGTCTTCTTGTATTTCCTCCGTCACGTCTGGTTTACTGCTTCCAGACTTCATCTTCTTTGATTTTAAACTTCATCCCTTGAGATATCTCATCCCTTTCTATTTTTGTTTATTTCCCTCGTTTTAAACTTTTCTTGTATTTCCTCTGTCACGGTCACGTCACGTCTGGTTTCCTTCTGCAATTTCTTGCATTTCCTCTATCAAGGTCACGTCTGGTTTCCTTCTGCAACGTCTTCTTGTATTTCCTCCGTCACGTCTGGTTTACTGTTTCCAGACTTCATCTTCTTTGATTTTAAACTTCATCCCTTGAGATATCTCATCCCTTTCTATTTTTGTTTATTTCCCTTGTTTTAAACTTCATCCCTTTCTATTTTTGTTTATTTCCCTCGTTTTAAACTTCATCCCTTTCTATTTTTGTTTATTTCCCTTCTTGATTTAGCAATCCCTTGAGATATCTCATCCCTTTCTATTTTTGTTGATTTCCCTTCTTGATTTAGCAAATCTCATATCTCTTCCTTGACTTTCAAACTACTTCAATTGCTTCCCATGTCAATTGATATGGATTTAATCTTGGCTTCTATAAAATATGTGGGATATGGGATTAAACTTGTGCCCTTGGGTTTAATATTTCAAATTTCTACCATTCCATCCGTACAACCATTTAGTTACCATTTCATTCCACTTGATGTACTCCTTTCTTTCTATAGATGCTAGATCTCCAAGATAGCTTCATGCAAAGTCCAAGTCACGTTCTACTTCTTCGGGAATTCTTTGAGGGATTTCTTCTCAGATTTCTTGAGAGATTTCTTCATGGATTTCTTGAGGGATTTCTTCTCGGATGAAAGTTTTCATGAAATTCATATCACATGCATACATCTTCATATGCATACATCTTCCTCTTCTGTTTGCCATTTTCACTAGGCAAATTCTTGATTTTAGGCTTTATATCTTCTTCTTCCATTTTCCTCATCTAATGTATTAATTTTCCCTTTCTTGGTCTATGACACGACTAGTTTAATCAAAAATAAAATTGGGGGTTCTACGATTTACAATTTGGCATATCAAAATCTATTACAATTTATTCCTAACATTCTTCTTAGCACATCCATTCCTAAGCTCTTCTTCTACACCCTTTATCTTCCTTCTCCAAACCAAAGCATAGCAACAACTTCACCATTTCCACTCAAAAGCACAACAAATAAACCCACATAAATATATCATCTTAGTAACTTAACTAGAGGATGGAATGGAGAAAGAGAGGAGGAAGCTTACCAAATCTTGATCCTAGGGCTTGGAGAAGAGAAGCTTCAAAGATGAAGAACATGAAGATGATAGAGAGATGGAGAGAGAGACACAAGAGAGAGAGAGAGAGATGAGAATGCTGCAGATTATTTTTGGAATGAATAGTGAAATAAGGGAAAATGCTATCTTTTATAGTTAAGGTTTGGGGGTAAGATTGTAAAATAATACTTTAGGGTTCACCTTGTATCATGGACCATGGTCTTAAAAATGATTTTAGACAACTTGGGGTCAAAAATAGATTTTCTAAAAGATATTCTAATTGAAACACTTGGTTCAGGTTTCACATGTTCCTTTCCGGTTTCACTCAGATTGACTTTTTGGGTCAAAACTTGGTACATAAATGTACCCAAAACTTAGGATTTTCAAAGTAGGATAACTCTAGGTGTTGAATTTATTTAAAAACTCGATTTAAAATATACACCGATTTTTAGAAGAAAAAAAATTTGGAAGAGTGAAAATAATTATTTTGGAATTTATAAAATAGAATTTAGGAAAAATATTTTGGGTTGTCACAGTCCGAATGTTGTTGTTCTTGGCCTTGTCTCGCGGGTGGACCCTTCGTCAGTTGGATATTCATAATGCCTTCCTTAATGGGCGTTTTGCTGAGACTGTTTACATGAAGCAACCTCCGGGCTATGCTGATTCTGTCCATCCTAATTATGTTTGTCTTTTGCAGCGGTCGTTGTATGGCTTGAAGCAAGCCCACGTGCTTGGTTTAAGCGTTTGCATGACATTTTTCTTTCTGCGGGCTTTCAGGCCTCTAAGACTGATGTCTCGCTGTTTCTTATTCTGCTAGTGGGGATCAGGTGTTTTTTGCTTGTGTATGTTGACGACATCCGCCTGATGGGAAGTGATCTCGCTTTGGTTTCTGCTTTATTAGGACGGTTGGCTTCTGCTTTTAAAATTCGGGATTTTGGGTCTCCTAATTTCTTTCTTGGGTTTGAGACCAATTCTTTTGATGGTGGACTTGTCTTGTCACAACGCAGGTACATGACTGATATTCTCAAGCGGGCTGGAATGACTGATTACAAGCCCCTTGCAACACCAGTTTCAGTGGTTCGCCCGGTTGTCCAGTATGATGTGCCGTATGAGAAGCCCACTTAGTTCAAGAGCTTGGCGGGTGCTTTGCAGTATTTAACAGTGACGCGGCCGGACCTTTCGTTTGCGGTTAATCAGCTTTGCCAGCATATGGACTCTCCTACAGTTGCACATTGGACCCTTTTGAAGCGGGTGCTGAGATATGTTAAAGGTACGTTGTGTTTTGGTTTGTGTCTATAGTGTTCAGTGTCCTCTGCTCTACGGGCTTACTCTGACTCTGAATGGGCTGGTGACACTGTTGATCGTAAATTTATGAGTGGGTTTGCTGTATATCTTGGTGACAATCTTATTTCGTGGGTTTGTCGCAAATAACACACGGTTGCGCGCTCGTCTACGGACGCTGAGTACAAAGGTTTGGCAGATGTAGCTGCGGAAGTTACCTAGGTTGTTTCTTTGCTTAAGGAGCTTGGTTTGGCCTCGACTGATTCACCATCCTTGTGGTGTGACAATCTTGGGAAAACTTACTTGTGTGCAAACCCGGTCTTTCATGCCAAGACCAAGCACGTGGAGGTGGACTATCATTTTGTACGGGACAAGGTTTCTAGTGGTGAGCTAACCGTTCATTTTATCTCCACGAAAGATCAGGTTGCTGATATTTTTACTCAACCTCTCTCTGCCGCTCGTTTTGAACTTCTTCGTTCCAAGCTTAATGTTGTTCGTTTGCCACCTAAAGCTTGAGGAGGTGTAATAGGACTCTAATATGTTGAGGACTCTATCTTCTAGATTCTCTCTTGTATATTACTCAGACTTTGTGTTCTATCGTTATGTTATTCATAATACTATTATTCAGTTATCCGAAACACTCATCAACTGCACAACAGAAAACTGTCTTTGTGTGTTTGGTTTATTTTTCATAAAATGAGCATAATTGTATACTTCAACATTTTAATTGTTATATACCCAACCAATAACCACAAATCCATAAGTCCAAAATATAAAAATCTAAATTTCGGAATTCATAAACAATATACACAAGTTCTACTCCGTATTAGCATTATTAGAATTCACAAACAAAATAGGGGTGGAAACCAGTCGGCCAGTTTGGTTTCACTTTGGATACCAATCTGGCCGAATGGTTTCAAGAAGTTTCCAGCTGTGGGTTTTCGTCGCACTGCACAGCCGGAAACCATTTCAGATGGCAAAATCTTTCCAGATCTGCCACTGAAAAAATTATAACAAAAAGAAAAGAAGAAGAGTAAACATACCTTGGTGATAAGAAGATGATAAGAAGATGACAAAAATATGAGAAGAAGAAACACCTAATGTTGCAAGAAGGTGAGAGCAAGTGTGGTCTTGGTAGAGAGAGGGTAGAAAGGCGGATAGACAATGGAGGAGAGGTTGAAAAATGACGCAAAATCATTTTTCGAGTTTTCAAACACACCCTTAATTCTTAAAAGCTGATAGACATATGTTTTTAAAATATAATTTTCCAAAAAAGATAATGCAAAAGAAAAAAAATTATTATCTTCGATCATTAATGACAACCGACATGATAACTTTTTATATTCATATTACTCTAAAATGTAAATAGTAAAAATTGTGTCAATAAGAAGTAATTTGCAAAAATAATACCCAATACAAGTATAATGTGTTTTAAAAACTTTAAAACACCTTTGCAAACGGCATGGTGTGGATTGTGGAAGTAACATTATTATTATTAGAGTGAATTTCATTTTTGGTCCTACTGTTATATGAGTGGTTCCAATTTTAGTCCACTTTAATTTTTTTTGCCACTTTATGACCACTATTATTGAATGTGTTTCACTTTTAGTCCACTGTTAGTATTTTCATCAAGATGCCGTGTAATCTAGGGGTATTTTGACCTTTCTTCTCATCCAAGACTATGTTTGACTAAAAGAAATGAGAACATACATTAAACCTAAAACCTAAGAAACCTCGTCGGCCCATGTTGGAACGAACGAAACGATGTAGCTTTGGCTTCCCATTCTCGATGTTCGAAGAGCCATCTTCGAATATCGGAGGAGGAGGACGAAACGCTTGGATTAAAAGAGAAGAGACAACCATAAAAAGACCAAAATACCCTTGAATTATACGGCCTCTTGACTGAAATATTAACGGTGGACTAAAAGTGGAACACATTCAATAACAGTGGTTGTAAAGTGGCAAAAAAAATTAAGATGGACTAAAATTGGAAACGCCCTATAACAGTAGGACCAAAAGTGAAATTCACTCTTCTTCTTCTTCTTATTATTATTATTATTATTATTATTATTATTATTATTATTATTATTATTATTATTATTATTATTATTATTATTATTGACCACACAATTACAAGTTAACGAACTATTCTTCGTTAATTACCTACACTTATGCAGCGCATTTCATTTCCATTAGTTTCTATGGTTCAAAATTTTCACCACAGAAAAATGTAAATCTTTTTTCTCTTAATATCTTTACTATTTAAACTCCACATTTCTATACATGCAAAATCATCTATTCTCCACACAACATTATCTTATTTCGGCCACACTTAAACACCATATCTCTATCTAATAACATGGCCGCCACTGCTGCCCCTCCATCTATCCTCCTCATCCTTGTTGTGGCATTCACCATCGCCACTACGGTTGTTGCGCACCGTCCACCTCCCTCTGACCACAAAACCCTACTCCTTAAGAAATGCACTGAAGCCCTCGGTCGAGATGACTCCAACTTGGTCATATTTTGTGCTCGCGATTTACTCGGCCATAGAGCTGCCTTCCTCGCTACTTGTGATAGGAGAAAGACTGTGGCTGTCGTCTTAAAGGAAGCCCACAACAAAGTCAAAGCCTTTGAGACTTTGGAGAAAAAGATAAATAGCGAAAAGTCTTTGAGTGTAAAAGAGGTCCAAGATTTTAAGAGGTGCTGGGGATTTATAAACAAGGTGGTTAGTTCAACCGAGAATTCGTTTAGCAATTCTTTAGTAAAGAAGCCTTCCACCGATCCCATTGTGGAGTTGAATGGGGTGGATGGAAAAGCGGCGATGAAGGAGCATTGCAGTTTCTCTACCGTCGAAAGACAAACCGGTGTGTGGTTAGAGTTGCAAATGAAGGCAGTGGAAACTTTAAGAGCGGATATGGTGGCTATTGCATTTGTAGATCACCTCTATGGTATTACCCAGTAATTTAATAGGGTGTGTTTGTGGTGAAAGAGTAATTATAATGGGTAGTGAAGAGGAAAATTATTCCCTTCATTTCCTAAATGTTAGCTGGGTTGATTATTATCATTCCACAATGTTTGTTGTTGTATAATTACTATTGATTTATTGTGGAGAATAGAGATAAACTACTTTATATCTTAAAATTTCGTTCATAATCATTGTTAAATAAATTTAATATTTCCTACCTATACACAACCTTTAACAAATAATGTGCTTGATGCGTTATAATATTATCGTCCAATATTCACTACAATTCAATTGTTATTTTATTGTGGAAACATCATGTGTGTTGCTCTTTTGGATGGGCTTGAAGGGTGATTTTAATTGAATTTCATGTTCAATTCTAATGAATATATATTTAAATTAATTAGATTTTTGGTAGAAATGAATTGCATTGCAATTTCAACACAACTCTTTGACCACCCCAATTACAATGTTTAATTGGAGAGAATTGCAATTCCCTCATTTTGTTGAATTGCAATACATGAGTACTCCCATGAATTGCAATTCAATGGTTGTGGGAAAGGAAAAAAATGGTTGAAATGACATTATTACCCTTGGTTATTATTATTATTATTATTATTACATAGGGATATTTTAGGGTGTGTCTGTAAATCATTTTCTGAGTTTCTCGTGCTTGGATGTACCCCAACGGAAATCATTTTTCGTTACTTTTGAAAATATGCCTTGTTATATAAAGAATAACACCACTACCACTGCACCATCACCATTACTATCACCAACACCACCATCGCCCTACCACTACTATACCACTATGTTGTTTTAGTTTTGTTGTTGTTGTTGTTTTTAATTTTAGGAAAAATGACACTTTTTCCCCTGTGTGTTTACTTATAGCATATTTTCCCCCCTGTGTGTGTTAGGGTTGTTAAATATGAGGATAAAAATGACATTTCACTTATTATTATTACTAAAATGCTTAAGGTTTACTTATATTTCCCCCCTGTGTGTGTTAGGGTTGTTAAATATGAGGATAAAAATGACATTTCACTTATTATTAAAATGCTTAAGGATAAAAATGACATTTCACTTATTATTAAAATGCTTAAGGTTCTTATAGGTCTGTGCGGACAAATAATGGGCACACAACAAATTAATACCAGGCACACAAGAATACATGCAAACATTAGGTTTCGAACCCAAGAATACATGCAAACATTAGGTTTCGAACCCAGGCTCTAGTTTTTTACGCTGGGATAATGTCCAGATGTTTTTTTTTTTATTTTTTTATTTTTTAAATAAGTACTTTGAAGTATATCAAGACAAGATTATATTGGAATTGTTCATGCATAGATAATTGAATGTTGAATTGCATATTTAAATAGATAATTCTAAGTTTACAAATGCAAGATAATATAGTAAGATTGATTATAATTGTCAATAAAATAATTGTATAGGTATGGTTTAAACCAAATACGGGACATAATGAGAGCAAATAAAAATTAGGGCATAAAATATTAAATATATACTAATATTGAAGAGCTAACTATTTAAATATGCAAATTTTTATTTTTAGGGAAAATGACACTTTTTTCCCTGTGTGTTTACTTATAGCATATTTTCCCCCTGTGTGTGTTAGGGTTGTTAAATATGAGGATAAAAATGGCATTTCACTTATTATTATTAAAATGCTTAAGGTTCTTAGAGGACTGTGCGGACAAATAATGGGCACACAACAAATTAATACCAGGCACACAAGAATACATGCAAACATTAGGTTTCGAACCCGAATACATGCAAACATTAGGTTTCGAACCCAGACTCTAGTTTTTTACGCTGGGATAATGTCCAATGTTTTTTTTTTTTTTAAATAAGTACTTTGAAGTATATCAAGACAAGATTATATTGGAATTGTTCATGCATAGATAATTGAATGTTGAATTTGCATATTTAAATAGATAATTCTAAGTTTACAGATGCAAGATAATATAGTAAGATTGATTATAATTGTCAATAAAATAATTGTATAGGTATGGTTGAAACCAAATACGGGACATAATGAGAGCAAATAAAAATTAGGGCATAAAATATTAAATATATACTAATATTGAAGAGCTAACTGTGGATTGCCAAACAAGAACATTGCGAGGTAGTTTCTCACTTCAATTTATTGTGTGATTTGAATATTATTTTTGTCAATAAATCCCCCAAGAAGTTAATATGATTGGCTTTATTAATTATATATATTTTTTAATTTTTTCATGGTATTAATAAAGTACTTGGTAAATAAATACATAGCATTATTTTGTATTATAACTTTGATATTTAATTAAAAAATAGTGCACAAAAAAGATAATAGGCAATGTAGTGAATATAATCAATTGATGAATTTGAATGTAATTTTTACATTGGAGAAAAATAAAGACAGTATAACTAATAAAATTATTTCTCTTAATTAATTTATTGATAATGAATAATTTTTTTAATAAACACATTGTAGGGACAATGTAGCGAATATAATCAATTGATGAATTTGAATGTAAAGAATTTTTATATTGGAGAAAAAAATATAGACAATATAACTAATGAAATTATTTCTCTTATTTAATTTATTGATGATGGATAATTTTTTTTTTTTTTGAATAAAGACATTGTCAACACATAATTCTAAATTAAAGAAATGCATATATATTATTTTTTGTTAGTTGTAGCTACTAAATTATTATTTTAATAATTTAATATAAGAGTAAAATAGAGTACTAACTATGCAAATTTTGATTGGGATGGGGTTCGAACCCAGGGACGGAGCTAGAAATTCTGTTGAGGGGGGGCGAAATTGGGATGGATTCACAATTTTTTTCCAGTAAAGGCGATACATTAAAATAAAAGAGATATTTAAAAAATAAATAAATAAATTACCTAAGAAATATAGATGTAAATATTATTGGACATGGGTGAAAAATAAAACAAATTGAAACTTTATATAAAAATATTCATAACAAAATATGAAACATAATTAATTTGATAAAATAATTTGAATATATATATATATATATATATATATATATATATATATATATATATATATATATATATATGTGTGTATTAAATATTAAAAAAAATTATTAAAACGTGACTGTGTTAAAGCCAAAAAACTGTAAAAATATTAAAATATATTAACAACTATATGATTTGAACCCCTAACCTTTATTATAACCAAATGCATGCTCTACCAACTAATCTAACTCATTTCTTATGAACAATTAACAGTTTTTATATACTAATACTAAAAAATGTACTATATATACATACAAAAATTATATATGGGGTAGGGGTAGGGTGGGGTGAGGGGGGGCAGCTGACCCCCTGCCCCCCCCCCCCCCCCTTGGCTCCGTCTATGTTCGAACCTATAACATTTCTTATTGAAATCAATGAGTAAATTAACGGTGAACTAACAGAAATTAACGGAAAAGATAATATTTAATGGAAAAGTTAACGGATAATCGTATTCATTAAGGATAAATTAGGAAATCTTAAGGAAAAATAAAAATCTGATCAATCTGAGTCATTCATTTAATTAAAAAATTTGACCGTCATTTTTTCCCCTATATATATATATATATATATATATATATATATATATATATATATATATATATATATATATATATATATATATATATAGAGAGAGAGAGAGAGGATTGTTTTCAAATACAAACCCCCCATAAAATACAAACTCCCCTTAAAATACAAACCGTGTGCATGTAAGTATGTTAATGTGTGCACGAGCTAATCTCAGATATTGTTGGCAGTGTGCATGTAAGTATGTTAATGTGTGCACGAGTTTTGATGGATGGTTGTAATTTTTTCCTCTTACACGTTGTGTGCATGTAAGTATGTTAATGTGTGCACGAGCTTTGATGGATGATTGTTATTTTTCTTTAACGCGCTGTGTGCATGTAAGTATGATAATGTTTGCACGTGTTAATCACAAAAATTGTTGGCAGTGCGCTCTGTGTGCATGTAAGTATGTTAATGTATGCACGAGCTCAAGTTTGTATTTTAAGGTGGGTTTATATTTTAAGGGGGTTTGTATTTGAATGCAACCATATATATATATATATATATATATATATATATATATATATATATATATATATGGTGGTTCATGTGTGAAGAGTCCCCCAGGTGAAAGATGGGGTGAAATCTGAGTCGTTGATTTAATCTAGATCAACAGTTCAAATCAAGTAAAATTATTAAAAAAAAATGTGTTTCCTGAAAACTGGATGCATTCTCCTCCTACTATTGTTGAATTGATGCACCTTAAGGTTCAAAATTATGGACCTTAAGTGTCGTGTTGACGCACCTTAAGTGTCAAATTGATGCACCTTAAAGTGTCAAATTGACGCACCTTAAGTGTCTAATTAATGCCCCTTAAGTGTTGAATTGACACACCTTAAGTGTTAAAATAAAGGAACTTAAGTGTAGAACTTATATATGCACCTTAAGTGTCAAACTGACGCACCTTAAGTGTTGAATTGACGCAAAGTGTTAAAATGATGTACCTTAAGTGTGGAACTGACGCACTTTAAGTATCAAACGGATGCACTTTAAGTGTATAATTGACGCACCTTAAGTGTTACCTGATACACCTTAACGTTCAAACTGACGCACCTTAAGCTTTAAACATACGCACCATAAGATACAAACTTACGCACCTTAAACTATAAACTTATGTTTCGATTTAAACTTGAGCACCTTAAGATTTAAATTTAGGCACTTAAAGTTATAAACTTACACACCATAAGCTCTGGAAGTACGCACCTTAACCTTTACAATTATGCACCTTAAGCTTTCAACAATACGCAAAATTATCATAATGCCAGCGTGTTTTTTTTTTTTTTCCATTTTGGGCTGTTGATTTTGACAAGATCAATGACTATAATTAATCTGCATGTTTCACCTGAGAGAAGTTTCGCATCTGATCCCGTGTGTGTGTGCGCCCGCGCGCGCTTAAGGTGCGCTAGTGTTGAAACTTAAGGTGCGTGATTTTCCTTCTTAAGGTGTGTGATTTGTATGCTTAAGGTGCGTCACTTGTTGAAACTTAAAGGTGCGCCATTTTAAAACTTTAGGTGCGTGATTGGTGTTTTTAAGGTGCGTCTTTTTTAGTTACCTGCACAATCGCACGGAAAGCGGTACCCACATCAAGTAATTAAATTAAATAAATTAAATAGCGACAATGCTAGTTTAGCACACTTTTTAAGTTATGGTTCAAAGATTATGTAAGAATGAAGATAAAAAAAATATTTTATCAATCATTATACCGTGTACCCGGGTATACCATGGACTTTGCTTCTAAACGACATAGTTTTGAATTTTAATTTTGACGACTATTTGTTGTTCAATTTATGTTACAAGTTTTTCTTTTTTTAAAAAAAAATGTAACATGTGTATGTGTCTTGTATTATACGTTTCTATGTCTCATGTTATGCAATTTTGTATCTTAAGCATATGAATTTTATACTTGAAATAAAGTAAATATAACATGTGTTTTTGTGTCTTGTGTTATGCGTTTTTGTGTCTTGTGTTATGCGTTTTTGTGTCTTATATTATGCAATTCTATACCTTAGAATATTGATTTTGTACATAAACTAACTAAAGTAAATATCCTTTCAAAAAAAAGTAAATATAAAACATGTAGGGATCCGTGGAGCGGGTAAAATTTAGAATAATAGCTTGTTACTTATGATAGAAATCATAATATCTATTTCAGAAATTAATGCCAATTTCAAAAAAATAAATTATTACTTATAATAGATGTTGTAATATTTATATGTGAAATTGTGATACTATTTAGAGTAAAATCATTGTTAATAATGATTAATGCTCCGTATTATAATACTTATAACTGAAATTGTGATACTTAAAAAATTTAATTCTAATGTAAATATTGTAATACTTATATGTGAAATGTTACTTAGGGTCTGTTTGGAAACCCGAAAAATGACTTCTGGAAGTCATTTTCTAAGTTTTTGGTGTTTGGGAAGGCTGAAAATGAAATAGTCAAAGGAAAATGACTTTTAGTCAATGGAAAATGAGGGCTAAAATCTGGAAAATGATTTCCCCTTTTTTTTGGCGGAAGTCATTTTCCATCTTTCAATCAACATCTGTAGACACGCTTCTTCTCCCTTCGCTGCTTCTTCTCGCTTCACTGCTTCTTCAACATTCAACAAAGAACTACCAACACATCTCCTCCAACTACAAGGTAAATATTTTTATTTATTTTTAATTCTTTTTTTCTAAATATTATGCCTGGGAAAACCAATGAGTCTGATTTTCCGCATCGAAAACCAAATCTGGTTTTGGATGCGGAAAACCAGTCACTGGTTAATGAATATTATTAGTTGTTGAACATTTCTTATTGTTGTGTACTTGATTATACTTTGTTATTGGATATTATTAGTTGTACTTGAGTATGCTTTGTTGTTATTGGTTGACATTGGTTGTTATTGTTTTTATGTTATTATAGCAACATGAATAAGGGAAAGGGAATTGCCACTTCTAAACAATTTCGGTGGACAAAGCCAATGGAGGGCGTATTTTTAAAGATATTAGCTGAAGAGGCTAGGAATCCTAATAATCCAACTAATAGTTTTAAAGCCTCTTCATTCAATCGTGTTGCAACGGCCATATCCGAACAATTTAATGTTGCATGTGAACTCAAACATGTTGAGAATCACTTGAAAACAGTGAAGAACACTTGGATGATGATTCTGAAGCTGAAGAACATGAGTGGTCTTGGATGGGATGATAACTTAAAAATGGTCACATGTGATGAAGCCCCGTATATGGAGCTTATCACGGTAATATTTTAGTATCATAATTTGACTATTGCATAAATAATGTTTTTTTAATTAGAAAAGATCTCATGTTTTTTTTTTCATAGGCAACTCCCAAGTATGAAACATTGTTGAACAGGAAAATTGATTTCTATGATGAGATGTCCATTGTCGTTGGCAGAGATTGTGCCATAGGACGGTTTGCAAAGTCTTTTGCAGATGTCAATTTAGATGGTCCTCATGATGAGATATTGCCTAATAACATTGATGAAACCCTGCCTGATAACATTGATGAAGAAATTAGTAAGGGAAAAACATCTGCATCAACTGCGTCGTCTCAAAGATCCGGTCGGAAGCGAAAGACACTTGACTTGAAGGTGGATGAAATTGCTGAACAGCTCGGTAGCATTGCCACGGCAATTAAATCTTTGAATACCGGTATTGATGAAAACCAGTTGTTTGCGGATGTTATGAGCATAGGTGATGGCTTTCATGAGGATGACCTATGTAAGGTATTTGAATACTTGATGACAAATGAGGTTCAGGCGCGAATTTTCAATGCGAAGAATGCAAGTTTGAAGAGGAAATGGATTGAGAAATTTATTTCTTCTACGGATTAAATTATGTATGTCTTTTTTGTTGGTTAACATGCATGTTAAGACTTGGATTGGTTATGTTGGATCTTAGTACTTGTTATATTGGATCCTAACACTTTTTGGACTTTAATTTTCAAGACATGATTATTTATGCGTTTATGCTGTTTCTAACATGTAATTGTGATTTCAAATTGTCATATTGTGACAATAGTTTTAGTACTAGAAAGATAGAGAGCAATGGCATTAGAATTAAATACAATCAAAATTTATGTTGCATATAATTTGTAATAAAAATTGTTATATTCTACAAACAAAAATAAAAATATATTATTCGGTATATAATAATTAAAATGTTTAATAAAAATAAGTATGTCATTCTGTTCATTTTCTGGAAAATGAACCAAACACCAAAAGACAGTTTTCCATTGTGCAGCCAAACACTGGAAAGGAAAATGACTTATGGAAAATGACTCATTTTCCAGAAGTCATTTTCCGGGTTTCCAAACAGACCCTTAAGATAAAAATTGTAATACATATTGTAGAAAATTGGAATAAGGGTCAAATAGGCTTCCGAACTGCACACCAAACTACAATTAGGCCATCAAACTCAAAAAAGATGCAATTAGGTCCCTGAAATACACAAATTCATGCAATTAGGTCTAAAATGACATGGGTCATGTAGGTTGCGAATTTTAAAAATAATTTTAAACGAAAAATTAATTTTAAAAAAAATTGTCTCCATGGTAGGAGACGAAGGACGACCGGAGTCTTTTTTTTTTTTTTTTTTTTTTTGTTAAATTTTTTAATTTTTAATCAATTTTTTGTTTAAAAATATTTTAAAAATTATTTTGAAAATCCACAACCTCCACGTCAGCAAAGTATCATGTAAACAGGTCATTTTAGACCTATTTGCATGAATTTGTGTAGTTCAGGGGCTCAATTGTACTTTTTTTTTTAGTTTGATGGCCTAATTGCAACATGGTGTGCAGTTTAGTGGCCTATTTGACTCTTATTCCTAGAAAGTTTAATACTCATTTGAATTAACAATAAATCGTTACATATGATAGATACTATTTAGGATAAAATTTATTGTTACTGATGATAAATATTATAATACTTAGGAAAAATGGCACTTTTGGTCCCTCAATTGTTTCCAGATATGCAATGTAGTCCCTCATTGTCAATTTTGCTAAATTGGTCCCTCAAATGTTTCAATTGTAGCCCTTTAGTCAAATTTGTCACTAACTAGTGTTAAAACCATGGTCAATTTGGTAATTTCGCAATAGCCTTAGTTACACTCATTCTCCTCCCACGCTATTTACCCCAAATGCATTTTACATGTGGAATTGATGAAGCATATCTCCCAGCATTATTTCTGGCGAAATCTGAAAGTTGGCCGAGAAATCATTGTGAAATGGAAGCGACGACGTCGACTGTGAATCCTCAAAACCGGTAATGGAATCCCAGAACTGCGCTTGAACCCCAACTCGTCCTTGGAAAACTCCAAACTGGTTGTTGACACTGTTTTCACGGCGAAAGAGTCCACCGCTGGCAAGGGATCGGATTTTGCGGGGTTGGATTTTGGGAAGAACCCGTTTAGGACTTCTTCTAGCCGGCCGGAACCGGAGGGCTCGATCGGAAAGAAGTCCATCCCGGTCTCTTCAATTTGGGAGCATGGGTTTTTAGCCGGCTCCGGGAACTTTGGAAGGCTCACGGTGGTGTAGAAGACGTTGCTGCGTAGAGAGCTGAGGTTGTTGTTGAGCATGGAAGGGAGATGGATGTTTGAAGTGGCAACGGCGACAGTGGTTGATGATGGGTTGAGAAAATCGTTTATCGGGAGCGTGTTTAAAGATCTATTCATCTTCCTCGAAAGATTGTAAGGGTTAGAAAATTAAAGTTGGACTGAAAGAACTGTTTGGTGGGCAAATCCTTGAGCGGAATATGGTGATGGGAAGTGAACTTGTTGCTGCTGTAAAGAGGATGGCTTAAGCAGTTGGTGGCGGGGACGAGCGGCACCGGGTACACAAAGTTCGTTCTGGCTTTAACCCCACGCATAGCTCTAGCGGCACAGTCATAAGCACGGGGTGTAATTACGGCTATTGCGAAATTATCAAATTGTCCATGGTTTTAACACTAGTTAGTGACAAATTTGACTGAAGGGCTACATTGGCTACAATTGAAACATTTGAGGGACCAATTTAGCAAAATTGACAATGAGGGACTACATTGCATATCTGAAAACAATTGAGGGACCATAAGTGCGATTTTTCCGAATACTTATAACTAAAAATCTAAAATTGTGATACTTACAAAGTGTCTTCATTGAGCATTTCACCCAGTTGTCTACAACTCGACCCATAACAGGGATAACGACCCGTGAGACGTGAGACAATTTCACAAAAGTTTTTGCCCCGCACCAATACCATGTAAGGAGGGGAAGATTGTAAGAGAAATTTTTGGACTCTGGTTATAATATTAGATCAAGAAGACCAAGCTAATGCAGCTACGTACGTTGAAGTTAAAGAGAATTCATCACTATTAATATTGTTGATCAGATCAAAATATTTTTACAATTCTTAAATCCAGCAGATTATATTGTTCACTCCTAGAAGCAGCCCGGCCTGCAATACAAGGCAGTAATATAGTAATCTGTACCCTATTCAAATTTGCAGCTGAAGAACCTGTGAACCATTTCAAACACCAAAAACAGCCACAACTAACAATCATCTGCTCTGATCTTCCCACACCCTTCTTTTATTGGATTTTGGCTCTATGTGGACCCATCCCATCATCAGTATTGCAATTAATTAGACTCTTTCTTTGCTATAGCTTTGCATCATCTACTCCTCATCTTCATCAAGCTTGCCTTCGATCATCGGGGTATTCTTCAAGTTAAAGAGCAAGGATTTCATGAATCAATGAAAACAAATTAGGATGTGATGAAACTAAATGAAGTTGGGAGAAAAAATTAAAGGAGAGTGAAATATAAAGCAATATAATTAAGAAAAAGAAATGGAGATTGATTGAGAGACCTGTATTGTGTATTTCTGAATGACAACCATATTCTCGTTTCCATAATCATGCTGTTCAGCCTCAATTTGCTTGGCGGACATCACTGCAGAAGAAGGACACATATCTAATTGGATTAAGTTCAATGTTGAAATTTCTGCAAAGCTATTCGGGATCTCTCTCAATCCAAAGCATCTCTTAAGGAATAGACGCTCAAGTTTTGGAAAATTATGAGCACCATCACCAACTTCCCAATGGTTCAGATTACCAGAACAAATTTTCAAACAAATTAAGTGGCAGAATTTCACATTCTCTGGTACTTCCCACTTGTAGCCAAGGTCAGAATACCATAACTTGAGCACCTCAAGCCTTGGTAACTTGCTCAAAACATTAAATACCCTCCACTCAGATATCAAATCATCAAACCTCAGCTTCCTAATGTTTTTCAAGAGAAGAATATTGTTAATAATTTGAGCTGGAATTTCATAGCCCCGTGTATCACCACAAAGAGACAAACTCTCGAGTTGCTGTAAACAGACAAGGTTCTTAGTGCAATCATCATCGGTTTTGCCTATAATAATAGTTACCTTCTTTAGGTTTGGAACTTTTTTAAAGGACTCTTGGTGGCATTGACTATCCTGCAATCTATAAATGACCTGCAAGTTTTGATGAACAGATTTGGGAAAAGATTCACAAATGTTACCACAGTGAATATACTGTAGTTGTGGAAACCTCAAATACTTCAATTCTATATTGTCATACGCTCTATATGTTTGAAGATTCCAAGCGTTGGAGTATAATGAATCATAAGGATTATTTGTCCCAAATTTCCATAGGTATCTCAAATGGATATGAACAGTCGGACACCTTTGAATGGGAAAATGGAATTGATGAGTAACATAGAATACCCTCAATAAGCTGAAAAATTCCAAACTTATTGAATATTTAGGCAGCTCTGGGAAATAAATGATGGACCGGCAGTGTTTTGACAGAGAATGTAACTCAGAGATGTCAAAATCTTCAAATGCCACCCTTTGAATTCTTATCCAACGGACACCTTTCTGAGGGAAATTGGAACCACTTTCATCCACAACATGCAAAAGACTCTGCTTCTCACATTCTCTTACACAAAAGGCATGCAATAAATCATGTACTCCAAACTCCTTAATTTTTCTTCCACAACAACTTCGTTTGCTTACAAGAATTAAGTTTCTATCCATAAGTTCATTTATGTACCTTTTAGCCACTGCTTCAAAACTCTCATTCTTGAATGCCTTTACAAGTCCTTCCGCAGCCCATAACCTTGCAAGGTTGCTAGCATTGATCTTATAATCTTCTGGAAAAACTCCTAAATATAAAAAACAAGCTTTCAAATTATGGGACAAGTGACTATAACTCAATGAGAGGATTCTCCAACATTCTTCATCATCTAGAGTTGATGTTGAAGTAGAACTTATTAGAGCATTAGCAGTTTTCTTCCACTCATCTAGTGTATTGAGTTTTGAAAATAAACCTGCCACCACAACAATAGCTAAAGGCAATCCTTTACATTTCTCAACAATTGGTCTCCCAATTGTCTCAAATTCAACACCATGATATTTGCATGCCTTTTTATGAAATAATTCCCAACCTTCACTTCGATCTAAAAACTGCATTTGATGGGAAAAGTAATTGTTAGAGCCAACACAAGCAGCCACCTCCGCAACGCGAGTAGTCAACAATACTCGACTCCCATTTTTATCATCTGGAAAGCAAGAGTTAACGTCATTCCATGACTCTCTACTCCACACATCATCCATCACTACCAAGTACCTTTGACCCTTCAAACTTTGGTACAGCTGTAATGCTAGGTCCTCACTGCTGTTGTTTACAACGTCTTTAGAGCCAAGAAGACCTAAAAGCATTTGCCTCTTATTGTGATGCTGTGATACAACAACCCATAGTCGTCTGTCAAAGTGGGAGACAGTTGATGGATTTTCATAAACTCGTCTAGCTAACGTTGTCTTGCCGATTCCTCCCATACCTTGAATTGAAACAACTTCGCGTTGTTTAGATGGATGTTGTGTTATCATCTTCATTATAGTGTCGAACTCATTGTTTTTCCCGACCATTATGTCCTCAGTGTGTGAAGCATGATTGACAAGTTCATCATCAGATTTTGGAATAACATCAAGTGTAGTCTTCTTTCCTTGCGCAGCGATGTCATGCTTGTACTCCATCATCATGAGTTTCTCCAGCTCTTCTTTAATGGCATCAATGTCTTCTATTGCTTGTTGCAATACATGACTAAGTCTATGACAATGCTGGGTTTTCTTGGCTGCAGTTTCCCCTTGTCCCATTTCCTCGTCAGCTTCTTTATAGAGATCTACCACATGGAGTTCAATTTCATCTTCTACTCTGTAAGCGACATCTCTGAGCTTTGTTTCCAAGTCTTTAATTGCTTCAACACCATCCATTATGAACTCATCGTCGAAGAGTTGTATCAGAAAACCAAGCTTTTCATGGAGAGATTGGATCAGCTGTTTGTTAAAAGGGATGAGTTCCATTTGTTGTAGGAATGGACGAGGCTCAGGTTGCAAGAACTCAATCTCTAATGTTCTGATAAGAGAATTTACAGCTACACAAGCCATTCTTTTCTCTCTGTGTATATATCTCTGTTAGTATAGCTGTAATGTAAATCAAATGAGAGTAGTTTTTCTCAGTTTTTGAGTGCAGATTAGCAGAAGCTAAGCAATTCAAGATGGGTGGAATTGGGAAACCACGAACTGATCTGATCTGAGTGCAATAATTCATTGCCAACAGCTTTTTTTTCTTTAGCTTTTCAGCTCTAAAGTTTCCATTATTTGGTGCAATAATTCAAAAGTAGGCCAGGGCGTAATGTTTTTTTTTTTCACCAATCAATCAAATGGAGACAGAAGAATGATCTGAGTAAATTTCAACTGAATTAGTTTCATCCCGCGGAATGAGAATACCAGTGCAGTATTATTTTCTAGATTTGGAAGTTTTGATCTTCAAAATTTGCAAGAGTTCAATCTTAATTGTCTCATAAGTGGATTTATATCATAAGCTCTAATGTGTCAAGTTAAAGTGTGTAGCTAGAAGACATTTGCAATAGTCTCTCTCTCTGTGCCAATCAGACAATTGGCTTTCTATAATCATTTGGGAATATAATGTGCTTGTATAGCTGTAACGTGATTTTGTTTCAAGGGAACAAATATTGTTTAAGAATTGAAGAGTTCAGATGTATCAAGATTTTGTTTCCAATTACTAAAGTAAAAGAAATATCATAAATTTATTTTATGATTATCAAAGTTTGAGGAGTCCATCAAACAATTGGCTAGGGTTTTAATTCTTCGAGTATTATTGAATTCTTTTATTTAATGGAATCCTAAATTATATATTATTAATTGAAAAGTAAAACTACTAGGGATATATTCAATCATGCATGACTTTCACAGACTTTTAAAGACTTTTATGAACTTTAAAAGTTTGGAAGTATTCAATTCAAACTTTTAAGGAGTCTTTAAAAGTCAGGTGGTATTCAATCAAGATTTCTAAAGACTCTTTAAATGTCGGGCGGTATTCGATTAAGACTTTTAAAGAGTCTTTAAAAGCTATGCAGTATTCAAAAAGTTATGAACTTTTGTACACTTTTTAATTTGAGGACTTTTGTAGACTTTTCATTTTCAAATATAAAGAGTTGAAATGGAACCATATATCAACCCCAAGATTTCAAAATTTTCTTTCTACCAACTTGAAGGTTTTCTCTCCCTATTTAAACTCTATTTTTCTCCCTATTTAAATTTTATAAACCTTATACCTAAATTCAACAAAAAAAAAAAAAAAAAAATTATCCTATATTTTCTTCATACCTAAACTCTACCAATTTTTTCTCTCTCCTAAACTTTACAATCTTTCTCTAAAAATTTTAAATAATATTATTTTTACTTCATTATTGCTTGTTTATTTTGATTATTTATTTTTTTTACGAACTTTTTATCCCTAACTTCTAAACTTTCTCTATGAACTTTTCTCCTTAACTTCTAAACTTTCTCCAATTCTCCCTAAATACATGAACAAAGCAAAATTTTCATATACCACCGTCAAATTTTACTATATGTTTCATAATATTCATATAAATACTTTTATTTTGATTTTTATTCTTTTTATGTTTATATTCGTAATATATATATATATATATATATATATATATATATATATATATATATATATATATATATATATTGTTGATGTGCTTATTAATAATATATAAGTAATTAGCATATAAATTTCAGCATACTATGGATAAAAATAATAATGTTGAGAATATTGATGTGGGTGAAAAAACTATATAATAAGAAGAATTTTATGATATATTATAACATGTTTTGTAAGAAAATTATAAATGATAAGAATCGAAATCATTGAAACTTTGTAAGGATGTATCAATTTAAAATTTCAATGACTTTTGTAGACTTTTTACAATAAAAAAAAAAAAATTGATACAAGTTTATAAATGTTTTTTATATAGATTTTAATAGTCTTACAAAGTTTTTAAAAATTTTGAACAACTCTATAAAAGTTAATCAAAGTTTATTAGAATCTATCATTTTAAAAGTCATGATTGAATACATCAACCCCAATTTACAAACTTCAAACTAGTTACAAATTGAAAAAATATATATACGGAGTATAAATTACCTTGAGCGATAGTACTCATTTATTAGTGTAGTTTTTTGTGGACTCGTAAATATTCTTAACAGTTATCTTCCGACTCATCTTCCCTCACCCTTTTCTATGATCCTCAATCATGTCATGAATCATTGAATTTAAATTTGCTTAGCACGCACAAGTTGATAAAATGTAATTGAGGAAGAGAAAATGCAACATACATGTAATGCATTTGTCAATAACAACCATATTGTAGTTTTCAAGTCACGTTGTTCGTTCTAAATTTTCTTGATTGATTTCACAGCAGAAAGATCGAAGATAACCTAGTAATTTGATTGACTTCAATGTTGAAATTTCAGCAAAGTCAATTAAGATCTCTCTCAATTAAAGTCAATTGAGATCTCTCTCAATTTGCGCTAATTCCAATGAAATAGTTGCTCAAGTTTTAGTCTATGGTGGTGGAGCAGAACTATTAAACTCATTTAGATCTTTACTTAATTTTTTTTGGCAAATTTCACTTTTAGTCCTTGATTATTGTGACATTATCACATTTAGTCCTATTCTTTTAATTTTTGCACATTACATCCTTAACTTTCATTTGCTTGTTTTAAAATTTTGTCATCATTTCATAGTTTAATAAAGATGATTAAAATGTAATTTTATCATTAAAGCCTCTTGCCCTAACATGTAATTTCTCTCCTTCTCTTGTAAACTATTTAAACTAAATGATAAAATTTCATTTTAGTAATATATATTTATTAAATGGTCGAATAACAAAAATTTAGGAGGACTAAATTTGGCAAATAAATGAAAGTCATTGATGTAGTGTGACAAAATTAAAAGATTAAGACTAAATATAAAAATATCATAATAATTGAACTAAAAGTGAAATTTGCTATTTTTAAAATTTTTCCTTTAATTATAACACTATCAAATCTCACTATTTTTTTCAAAAAAAAAAATTTATTAAAAATCTCACTATTTCATCTGCGAAATATAGAACTTAATTTTAGCAAGTTCATGTGCGGGAGCATAGGAAAAGAGAAATTTTAGGAATGAATGTTGTTAATTATCTTTTTTTTTTTTTTTTGAAAGTTACTGGCTCTATTACATTGTAGTATCAATGTTGTTGTTAATTATCTATTTGAGCTAATACCAATTTTCGTTCCACGAGCAGGGACGGAGCAATCGTTATACCCTACACCACGGCGCACATAGCATTGTGCGTCGCGCGCCTCCCAAAACGATGTCATTTTGGGATCGTTTTGGGAGGCGCAGTAGAAAGTTGCTGGGATTATGTGTATTTGTTCACACAATTATGTGTATTTGTTCATACAATTATGTGTATTTGTTCATACAGTTATGTACATTTTTTATACAATTATGTACATTCTTTTTATACAATTATGTACATCCGAATCAGAAAATTTGTGTGTATTATGTTAAGAGTTGATGTGTATTATGTTAAAAGTTTATGTTTATTATGTATTATGTTAGATTATGTGTATTATCTTTTAAAAAGAGTATGTATATTTTGTTATATAATTATGTACATTCATGTATACAATTATGTGTATTCTAGTATAACATTATGTACATTTTTGAACAGGGGTTTTTTTTAGAGAAAAAATAACTGTCATTCACTGGGGCGGAAAATTTCAAAAAATAAAAATAAAAAATTAAAACGACGTTGTTTTGCATCTGAGCGCACAGTGCAACACGCGCCGTGGTGTAGGATATAAATTGCCGAATTAGAGGAGCATGGTAATTAGGAGCTTTGGGCCCTTGCCCCCTCCCCCGAAAAAGTTATTAAATGTATATTATTTTTTTTAGTCCCCTTACAAAAGTCGCAAATTATATTGTGAAATCGTGTCCACTTTGTAAGGTGGACACGGTTTCAAAATTGTTCATAATTGTGAATATAAAGTTAAAAAATTATGAATATAGAGTTCATTATTTATGAACATAAAATTTTGTAATTGTGAATATAGAGTTCAATAATTGTGAATATGAAGTTCAAAAATTATGAACATAAAACTTATAATTATGGATATAGAATTCAGTAATTATGATTATATGTTAGATATATTAAATATAATATATCTATATTATATATATAAATAAATATATATTATATATATATATATATATATAATTGAGAGAAGAGGGAGAGGAATGAATAAATGTTTATTCACTGGGATGATTTAACAAATGAAAATATACCACATATTTATACTAAAAGAAAGCTAATAAATAGGAAGCTAATGCACCATGTACTACTCCTATAATCTAGGCATGTTCTACATTAACATACATGACTCACCCATGTTTGTTTTTATTAAATTCTTTGACTTGGTTTAATTACTAATAATAATAATAATAATAGTAATAATAATAATAATAATAATAATAATATTATTATTATTATTATTATTATTATTATTATTATTCTAACATTGCCTCCTTTAAACCAAGTTGGATGTATTGGTCATCCCAATATCTCCTTCTTCAATTTAAGAAATGTCTATGTCTTCAAGTTGGATATACTGACTTGTATTTCGTTCTGTAAACCCACTTTACTCCAATTGGCTTCTTCCCAAGAGGTAAATCTGTGAACTCCCAGGTACCATTCTTTTCAATGACACGTATCTCCTCATCCATCGCCTTAAGCCAATGAGTTTCTGTAGCAGCCTCCTCAAAAGTTAAAGGATCACAATCTGCAAAGAGAGCAAATTGAACAATCTCTTCATCAGACAGGTCATTATCATGACCCAAAACATAATCTTGCAAGCGAGCTGGTAAGTGGCGCTCGCGCTGAGATCGTCGAACTGACGACTCTGGCTGTGAAGGAGACTGGACATTATCTGGAATCAGTTGCTCTTCAACAATATTTTCAACAGCAGGAATAACAACTGAACTTTCATCTTTAGCTAACCAATCCCAGACACCATATTCATCAAAAGTGACATCACGACTTATAACAACCTTTTTAGTTTCAGGATTGTATAGTTTATAAGCCTTTGAAGCGTCACTATAACCAATGAATATGCACTTCTCACCTTTATCATCCAACTTCTTTCTCAACGGATCCGGCACATGTGCATATGCCAAACATCCAAAAACCTTGAGATATTTGATAAAGGGTTTTCTCCCACTCCAAGCTTCTTCGGGCGTCTTATCACGGACACTCTTAGTTGGACACCTATTCAACACATAGACAGCACAAGCAACAGCTTCTGCCCAAAAAGGTTTAGGCAGATCCTTGGATTTTAACATGCACCTCACCATATCCATGATTGACCTATTTTTCCTCTCAGCCACTCCGTTTTGTTGTGGAGTGTATCTAGCTGTCATTTGGTGCTGAATACCCTTTTCTTTCAGAAAATCATCACAGGCAATATATTCTGTACCTCTATCAGTTCTCAAGATTTTAATCTCATAACCACTTTGCTTTTCAACAAAAGTCTTAAATTGTTTGAAAACATCACATGCTTCATACTTTTGCTTCAGAAAGTAAACCCATGTTTTCCTACTGAAATCATCAATGAAAGTAATAAAGTACTTACAACCTCCATGTGAGGGAACCTCCAACGAACACAGGTCTGAATGAATAATCTCCAACTGTTTTGTGGCTCTTCTTGACTTGCCCACGGGAAAGGGATCTCTATGCTTCTTCCCAATCACACAAATCTCACATATACGATCAGGGACATTCACAACAGGTAAATCAGAAACAAGTTCCTTTCTCGCAAGATAGTGTAATCCAGAAAAATGAAAATGCCCAAACCGCATATGCCATAACCAATTATCATCACAAACTTCAGAATTAAAGCAATCAAGGAGAGTATGCTTAATTTTCAAAGGAAATAGTCGATTTTGGGACATATTTACCTTTGCAATAAAAACTCCTTTAGCATCTTCAATGGTACAACACCCCTGAGCAATATGTATCTTATATCCTTTTTCTGACAGATGTCCCATACTCAACAAATTTTGGTGTAGTTCAGGAACATAGAACACATCGGATATAAAATTGTGAGTACCATCCTTCAACAGAATAGAGATTTTACCTTTTCCCAAAATTGGCACCTTTGACTTATTGCCAAACGTTACTTCAGACCGGACTGATTCATCTAGTTCGGAAAACAATTCTTTCTTCCCACACATATGGTTACTACACCCAGTATCCAAGAACCATATGTTCTTATCAGCAGAAAAACTATCACTAGCCAAAAGTAAGGTTTCAGAATTCTCACCAGACTTTTCAGCAATATTTTCAACAATGTTTGCTTGATTTCCACGATTGTTGTCCTCATTATACCAACAATCTGCAATCTTATGCCCATACTTGCCACAATTGTAGCAATGAAATGGAAATTTACCTTGTTTGGTATTACCTCCACCTCTTCCTTGGTTGGAGTTACCACGTCCTCCTCCTTGGTTGAAGTTACCACGACCTCTTCCACTAGAACCTCCTCTTCCTCTTCCACGACCTCTACCAGATCCTCCACCTCTTTGATTAGTGCCAGTCACATTAAGGGTGACTTGACTCTTCAAAGCTTCTTCTGCTAGTGGTTCCGATTTTGACGCAATCCTGTCAATATGACTTTCTACCATACCTTTCAGCTCTGCAATTGATAAGAGCTCGGTTTTGTGTGACTCTGTTATTGAAGCCACCACATGGTCATACTTCATCGGCATAGTTCGAAGAACTTTTTCAACCACTGCACCATCTTCAATCGTATCTCCATATAGCCTCATCTTATTCACCATATCAATAAGACGAATGAAATACGCATCTACTGTTTCTGTAGAGGTCATCTCACAATTATCGTACAACCTTCTCAACGACTGCAACTTAGACTTCTGCGCCCGATCAACTCCTTTGTGTGACACCTTTAAGATGTCCCAAGCTTGTTTTGCTGTTTGAGCACGAGCTAATTGCCCAAAAATGGAATAATGAACACCTTGGTGAATCTGACCCAAGGCCAATTTATCTCGCCGTATAGCGCCTGCATCAGCTCCTTCGGGTAGACCGGGATCAACAAAGCTCCAAAGATTTTGAGCTTGCAAATGTGTGGACATCATAATTTGCCAATAATTGTAATCGAGGTTCCCGTCCAATTTGGGACCCGACCATACAATATTGAAATTTGTGGCCATAATGCACTATGAAAAATACCTCGGGGTTGAAAGGTTGACTGGCTTTGATACCAAATGTTAGATATATTAAATATAATATATCTATATTATATATATAAATAAATATTATATATATATATATATATATATATATATATATATATATATATATATATATATATATATATATATATATATATATAATTGAGAGAAGAGGGAGATGAATGAATAAATATTTATTCACTGGGATGATTTAACAAATGAAAATACACCACATATTTATACTAAAAGAAAACTAATAAATAGGAAGCTAATGCTCCATGTACTACTCCTATAATCTAGGCATGTTCTACATTAACATACATGACTCACCCATGTTTGTTTTTATTAAATTCTTTGACTTGGTTTAATTACTAATAATAATAATAATAATAGTAATAATAATAATAATAATAATAATAATATTATTATTATTATTATTATTATTATTATTATTATTATTATTATTATTATTATTATTATTATTATTATTATTATAACATTATAGAATCTTGTCCACCTTTCAAGGTGGACACGATTCCACGGCATAACAATCCTACCACATATCTACACTCTCTAAACAAAAAATTTCAGACTAAGATTTCAAAATCTTATTTGATTTGCAACTGACCATTGCTAAAAATATGATTTCTTCTCCTTGAACATACACAATCACATATTGTCTAACATGCTCAAAATCTCTTCGTCTTGAAATATGTATAAGCAAAAAATATGGGTTATACATATTTCTTATTCTAAAAGTAATGAATTTTTTCCTTATTGATCCACACTTTTGATTTAAATTTGTTTAAAGGGGTTTGACAATGTTTATATGTGAATTACCCATATTTAAGAAATGTTTGCTCTTTGGAGAATGGTGATTCCTTGTGGACTGACGACTCACAGCTCTTTATCATTCAGAATTGATGATGTTTGCAAGTTGGTAAAGAAGTTTTACCATCAAGACTTTGAAGATTATGAGATTTTACAATTGAGAACGCAACTTGAACATTTTGAACATGTGCAACAACTTCATGATTTTAGAACACTAGAAAGTATTTATGATCTATGCCAATGCATATGGTTGGTGAAAACTAAAAAATTGAACATCTATCCTTTTGTGTTTAGAGTAGTAACTTTCATTCTCACACTTCCGGTATGTACAACTAATAACGATCTTTTTCTACCATGAATATAGTAAAGACTACACTTCGTAACAAGATGGAATTGAAGATGAATTTCTTAATGATTATTTGTTAGTATACAATGAAAAAACAAATCGCAAACCAATTTAGTATAATTAAATTATAAATGATATGATTTTCGTGGCATGCAAGAAAGACTTCTAAATTTTAGTAGATTTGTAATATAATGATGTATTTTAGAATATGTTAAATGAATATTAATGTATTTTATTATTCTCTCCCAAATTGTGATTGGCCCCCCGCACCAACCAATCCTGGCTCCGCCCTTGTCCACGAGTATTAAAAGAATGACAATTTTGGTCCACATGTTTAATTGCTACCAATTTTTATCCACGACTATTGGTCTAGTAACAATTTTCATCCACGACTATTGTTTTTGTGCCGAAATTCATCACACCAGTCACCCCTCCATTTAAGATATGCCAAAATATGAAACTATTAAGAGTATTTTCATCATTTTCAAATTAAGATCCTAATTTGAGTATGAATAAAGAGATTTAAGCTCTAAGATGGATTTCAATTCATAGTTCCCCTCCTCAAATTATGGTAGGATGAATTTTGGCACTAAAAAAATAGTCGTGGATGAAATTTGGTACTAAAACAATAATCGTGGATGAATATTGGTATGAATTAAATATGTGGATTAAAATTGTCATTTTGCTAATACTCCTGGGACCAAAATTGGTATTTGCTCTTATCTATTTTGTAAATTAAAAAAATAAATAAATAAAACGCACAAATTTTAGTTAAAAGACAAAATATAACTGTTATTTAAAGGTCAAGGTCAAGGGATTGATTACACTTCAAATAAATTTTTCTTTACATCCTAGAAGAGTAATTTAATACTTATATATTTACTAGTTTTTTACGCGCATTACGCGATTGAGATAATTTCTAATGTTTTTTTTTAAATAAGTACTTTAAAGTACATCAAGGAAATATTATATTGGAGTTGTTCATGCATAGATAATTGAATGTTAAATTTGCGTATTTAAATAGGTAATTCTAAATTTACAAATGCAAGATAATATAGTCAAGATTGATTATAATTGTCAATAAAATAATTATATAGGTATGATTGAAATCAAATACGGGACATAAGGGAGAACAAATAAAAATTAGGGCATAAAATATTAAATATATACTAATAATGAAGAGCTAACTGCTAATTGCCAAACAAGGATATTGCGAGATAGTTTCTCATTTCAATTTGTTGTGTGATTTGAATACTCTTTTTGTCAATAAATCCTCAAGTAGTTAATATGATTGGCTTAATTATATATATTTTTATTTTTTAAAAACAATTATTATTATTATTATTATTATTATTATTATTATTATTATTATTATTATTATTATTATTATTATTATTATTATTATTATTATTATTATTATTATTATACCATTAGGTCATTTTACATGTTAATTTAAACAGCTAATTTTTTCAAATATCTTTTTACCAACCGTTGATATAATTTGCTGGTCAAATTCGCTAATATAATCCGCTAACACTAACCGCTAACTGCTGATTGCCAAACAAGGACATTGCGAGGTAATTCTCACTTCCATTTGTTGTGTGATTTGAATACTCTCTTTGTCAACAAAATCCCTCAAGTAGTTAATATGATTGGATTTATTAATTATATATATTTTTTTAATTTTTTCATGGTATTAATAAAATACTTGGTAAATAAATATATAGCATTATTTTGTATTATAACTTTGATATTTAATTAAAAAATAGTGCACTAAAAGATAATAGACAATTTAGTGAATATAATCAATTGATGAATTTGAATATAAAGAATTTTTACATTGGAGAAATATAAAGACAATATAACTAATAAAATTATTTCTCTTAATTAATTTATTGATAATGAATAATTTTTTTAATAGAGAATTGTAAGGACAATGTAACGAGTATAATGAATTGATGAATTTGAATGTAAAGAATTTTTATATTGGAGAAAAATAAATAAAATATAACTAATGAAATTATTTCTCTTATTTAATTTATTGATAATGAATAATTTTTTTTTGAATAAAGACATTGCAGACACATAATTCTAAATTAAAGAAATGCATATGTTTTATTTTTGTTGTAGCTACTAAATTATTATTTATTTAACTAGTATTTGTGCTCGTGCGTTGTACGGAATTAATTTGTTATAATATTTTAAAAATATTTAGAATGATATACAATTGTATAAATTATAACATCGAGTATTATATAATATAATTGAAGAATTGAGTTGGACCAATTATGTTTTCTGATATTATTAATGTTTGAAGTCGAGTAAATAATTTCTCATTTAATAGCTAACATGTAGATATACGCATTCGTTGCTGCAACTCTAGAGATTTTATATATCAGTGTTTATAATTTGTATTAATTGGGCTAATTAGCTCGTTGTCTAGCAACTCAGTTATAGGAATTATTTATACAGAAGTTATATTTTCTAAGTAGATATATAGAAATTTTATCATCTTTGTATATATAAAAAAAAAAACATTTTGGTACCAATTAAGCTTTATTGATTTTTTTTTTACCAATTAATTAATATTCATATTAATTTGGATGGAAATATTGAAGATGAGGATTTTACTTTTATTAATAGTATAAATTGGTGTAAATAATAATTAATAAATTATTACTTTTTTTTATAAAATTACTCAGAATTTCAAACGAATTTTCTCATTTGTTACGCAGAATTTGTATCCATTATTTTCACAATTATAATACTTTAATTATTCTTAGAATTTGGTAACCATTTTTCATTTTTATGTACATATTTGACTTTAATCTGTGATAACAATTCATTACATATTAGTTAATTTTCATATAAAATATTGTTACCAATTAAGCTTTATTAATTTTTTACTAATTAATTAATATTCATATTAATTTGGGCTGGAATGTTGTAAAGGAGGATTTTACTTTTATTAAAGTCGTTTATTAAGAAAATTAAAACTAATTAAAGTAAATCTAATCAAGCTATATTTCTTTGTAACTGTATATTAATTTCATTTTGAAATCATTGGTTCACATATTTGAATTGTTTATTTTTTCTTTAATTATTCTCATTGTAAACATAAATGATATTGCAATAATTAATTTAAGATATTTATCAAATTGTATTTTTTTTTAATATAAAATTTTCTCATGTTTAGGGATTAAAAAAATATTTTAAAATTATTTTTTATAAGTAAGTATTTTTATTTTTAAAATATTTTCCAGCAACCCAAACACTCCCTTAGTCTCTAAAAAAACTGAAAAATAAAAGTCATGTCATTAAGAAAATTAAAACTAATTAAAGTAAATCTAATCATTTTATACCAGGACTATGTGGTCTAATGGTACCCGTGTTGGACTTTCATTTAGAAGGTTGTGAGTTTGAGCCTCAGTGGAGGCATTATTGGTTCTTTGTGTTTTAGTAGGTTGAGAAAAGTATATGAACAGATACTACAATATAATAGAGCATTATTGGTTCTTTGTGTACCACAAAGTATATGAACAGATACTACAATATAATAGAGCCAGTAGCATTCAAAATATTTGTAACTGTATATTAATATCATTAGTTCTCATCTTTGAATTATTTATTTTTTTCTTTAACTATTTTAAACAGAAATTACAATATTTATCAAATTGTATTTTTTTTTAAAATATAACATTTACACATGTTATGAGGGGTTAAAAAATATTTTAAAATTATTTTTTATTAGTATGTATTTTTATTTTAAAATATTTTTCCAGCAATCCAAACACTCCCTTAGCCTCCCATAAAAAACTGATAAAGAAAAAGTCAAAGTCATTTCATTAAGAAAATTAAAACTAATTAAAGTAAATCTAATCATGCTATATTTATTTGTAACTGTATATTAATTTCATTTTGAGATCATTGGTTCACATATTTAATTATTATAATTTATAAACAGAAATGATATTGTACTAATTAATTAATGATATTTATCAAATTGTATTTTTTTAAAAATATAAGATTTACACATGTTATGAGGGGTTAAAAAATATTTTAAAATTATTTTTTATTAGTAAGTATATTTTTAAAAAATAATTTCCAGCAACCCAAATACTCCCTTAGTCTCCAATAAAAAACTGATAAAGAAAAGTCATATCATTAATGACATGTTTGGTTCATGGAATAGGTCAGGAATGGAATAACATTCCTTGGAATAGACCTATTCCATCATTTGGTTGGATCATTTTTGTCATGGGAACAACATGCCTAGGAATGAGCTATTACCTTCGCAAGGGGAATAACCATTCCTAGCTAGGTGGGCCTTGGTATTAGCTATTCCCATGCCCTTGGGAATAGCTTTTATATCACAAATACCAAAAATACCATTTGCACGTTATATAATATTTATATTTATTTAATAAATATAATGATGAGGGTTAACACAAGAAAAAACAATCACAATGAAGGGACAAGTGCTTAACACTTATTAAACAAACACAAAAGGCTCAACGGGGACAACTAGTGGTAAACACATGTGTAAAGAGTAGGCTTGAAAGACCCGGGCTAAACAAAAATGGCCTAAATCATTTCAAAACATGCAAATCTTAAGCTTCACTTGGGGAGTAATTAGGCAAGTTCTAGCAAAACAATCATGACCGGAGTCTCACATAAGCCTTCACTTGCAATGCACAACACACAAGATCAAGAATTTATTCAATTATTAAGTGGTTAACAAGGCTATTGGCAAGAGAATAGATCAATCATGAGTTACCCATTGGATCATCAATCACAAGTTGAATTGCAACAAGTTCCACCAAAACAAACCACAAACCAACAAAGAGGGAGTAATCACAACTTCAAGCAAGGAAAGGCAATTTACCAAACATTATGCACAATGAGTCATCCAAGCAAAGTTTCAAAAATTTCAATTTTTTTTTTGAAAACGCCTAAATTATCCCCTCCCCCACACTTAAAGGCTACATCGCCCTCGATGTGAAAGGAAACAAAGCACAAGGGAGAAAGGATTGCACAATAAGCATAAGGAGTACAATCTCTATTATCTACACCAAGTAAATACGGGTGCGGCCGTGCCACGAGGCACGACCAGGTTATACACAATTAAAGAAAGTAGAGAAGGTAGATGAGACTCCCCTAATGAATCTTCTAGTACCAAAGAATCATCATGAAGCCTTCTTGGAATTGAGCATACTCCTTAGTGTCATTCCTACGGTCAAGAGCATATATACATGAAAGCACAAGTGAAAGCATGATATATCAAAAATAAAAGTGCGAAGAAAAATAAAGAAGAAAGTAAGGTGCAATAAAATTAAAGATAACATGGGGTGCCTCCCATGAAGCGCTAAGTTTAACGTCGCTAGCTCGACTCAACCTCTCAAAGAACTATTCATGCATGATTGAATGAAGATGAGTCCCTTTTCTCCATCCACTTTATCTTCAATGAATGTCATTACATGTCGGGCATTAAGGAACTCCTTTAAGCTCAAAAGTAGCATATTCTTCTCAAAGAAATTGCAATGGTCCACTTCCAAGAATATGCTCTCTTCTTCAATCTTCATCTCTTTTTCTTTTTCTTCAACATTTTCTTTCAAATAGCACTTCAAGTGGTGGCCATCAATAAGTTCTTTTAAGATCAAGTTCACCACTCCAACTGCTAGGATTCCATTTCTCTTCATTCCAAACTTCATGCCTCTTTCCTCAAATTCATTCTTGATCCATAAATTAATCAATGATTTCTTCCTAAACTTTGGATCTAGATAGTATCCTTGAGATTGATCATTTCCTTGGTCTCCACTTCTTTTCTCTTCTTGACTTTCCTTTTCATTGGCAAGTAAGGAGAGTCTTGGGTCTTTCTCATGCACCAATAAGAAGTGGCAATCCTTTGATTCAAATATTGGCCAATGTGGGCCAAAACTCTCAAGAACATTGACACATCCCGGTTCCCAAATTATTCTAAAATCTTCATTAATGGGAGTGTCATCCAATTGAGCGCATTCCTTATTTGTGCCACACATTCCATCAACTTCATCATTCTTTAGCACTTCTTCCATTGACTCATTCTCAAGTTGCTCCTTATCACCATTATCTTGCAACTCTACACTTTCTCTCCAACTTGGTGTCTCCATCTCAATGCATCCATCATAGAACTCATCATCTTCATCGTCACCATCAATGTCCTCACCTCTCTTTTTATTTTCTTCAACCATGACCTTCATTTGGCAAGAGCAACTCTTGTAGAACATCTACATTGGAAGACAATTCTTTAGCGGGTTCTTGAGTTGTCAAACCTTGTATTTGAGCCATCATGTTGTCTAGTAGAACTTGTTGCTCATTCATTTGCTTAAGTATGTTGGCCATCATAAACTTCATCTCAGACTCTTGATCAAATGGTTGGCATTCTTGTTGAGGTTCTTGGTAATGGGCTTCTTGAAATTGGTCTTCATATTGTTGTTGAGGTTCTTGATAGAGTGGCTCTTGAGGTTCCCATTGATTATTGGCATAATCTTCCTCACTTGGTCTCATAGGATATCCTTCATCCTCAATGTCAACATCGGGTACAATAGTGACTCCCCAACGCCTAGCCAATGCTAAGGTCTCCTCATCTAATTCATACTTTCCAACACTTGGTGAATGTGTGTGATGATCATATGGGGGTTGAGTGTCTTGGGGGTATAGTGTGTAATGAATGGGTGAAGGGTATGGATTTGGAGAGTAATCTTGTGGTGGGAAAGGATGTTGAGGTGGATTGTAGTCTTGTGAACATTGAGGGTATTGATCATTAAAAGAATATTGGGGATCATGATATTGTTGAGGATAGAGATCATGATATGGGGGTTGGGAATGACAAGGTAAGTCTTGGTAGGATTGTGGTGGGTAAAGATTTTGGAAGTTTGCAGTGTATTGAGAGTATGAGTTTTGGTGGTGGAATTGTGGTGGACAAAAATATTGAGATTGAACATCATTGTAATGGTTAGGAGGTAAGGGTTGAGTGGTGCAAGGATCTCCATATCCATCATGTTGGTTACCCCCATAAGATTAAGAATCATAATATCCTCCTTTGAATGCATATTCATCCATGGTGAAAGTTCTTGATTGAGTGGTAAAAGCTCCTCCTTTTGAATCTAGAGTGTATGCACAAAGTATGGATCTTTTAACCGAAACTCAAACAAGGTAAAACAATTAGCTCTTTAAACAATAAAAACAAACAAAAAGAAAGAAAAAGGTTAGTCTCCTTAGATTCCCTAAACTCTAATGCTAGTAAAACAAGCAATCACATAGAACCACCAAATTGCCAATCCCCGGCAACGGCGCCAATTTTTGATGTAGCAAAAATAAGATGTGAGCTCGGGTGTGTAATGTCGTCCTCAGGGGATATGACACGCAATACGCAATCACAATAAACTAAGCACTAGCATAAGGAAATCAACAAGAAGCTAAGCAAACTACAAGTTTAAGGAAATGATAAGACTAACACATATACACAAAGATAAACACAAAATAAAGAAATAGGACTCAAGCTAGGGAGCATTATCATCTAGATGCTTTAACAACCTAAGGGATTAGGGAGAACAAGTAACCAAGGAATCAAGTGGGAATGCACGTAGGTATCCTAGTCTATGAACCATTCTCGTGATTAATAAACAAGGATAAAAACAAGGAATTGCCCCACTCTCGTGGTGAATCAATTCCAAGTCCATCAAGCACACAAAGCATCTAAAGCCTCCAATTTCCCCTATTTTCGTAGGAAGAAATCGGGTCTATGCAAGGGGTGGCTTGGATTCATCACCCAACTCTCGTTGAGGCAAGGAATCATCCAAAAACAAGCTAATGAATGTGTACACCAAACATTAACAAGATATAAATACAAAACCTTCAATACAAGCTTGAAATATGATAAAGAACCTAAATCTACACCTAATCTAACACTAAAATATGAAAAGAAAGAGTAGAAAATAGTTAGGGTTCGAATGGGGTTCAAAACCGAGTAAAAATGAGTGAAAAATCAGCTAAAAAGGAGAAGATGCGGGGGGCTCAACGCGTCGAGAGTAATTCTCAACGCGTCGAGCATTTACAGAATGCAAAACGCGATCTCACTGCCAATTCTCGACGTGTCGAGCTCTACTCTACAACAGAACTCCAGATTGTAGGCTGATTTTGACCCTTTTGTCTTCATAATTAGGCTTTGATGTCTTCATAAAAGTTGTATCCATTCGAGTCTTCTTTCAAATTGCGCAAGAATCACTTCAATTGGAAATTCCTAGGTCGAGATATGATCAAATTATCAAACAGTGGTCAGTTTTGGGCGAAATCTGTATGTTTTTAACTTCAACTTCAAGGATGATTTTGACCACTGTGACTTTCTTTTTAGGCTTTGATTTTTGAATATGAGTTGTAGCCCTTTCAGTCTTCTTTCAAATGGAACAAAGATCACATAATTTGGATATTTCTAGCTCGAGATATGGTCCAAAGACTATGACATCGACGTGCAGGTCAGGAATTGCAATGTATTGATCTTTTGCTTCTCTTTTGCTTTGGTTTGCTCAAATGACCAAGACCATTGAAAACGCCACTCATAGGCTCCCTTGGAAGTTTTTTAGCCATCGTCTTAGCTTCTCCTTGGCTCCCATGGACTCCTAATGCATCCAAAATGCTCCATTTGACTCCAATGTCCACAAAAATGCCTGAAAATACTCATCTTTGTTTCCAAACAAAACTCCTTGCAAAATAATACAATTTAATCATAATCTCATGAAATTTGGAATGATCTATAAGCAAAATGGCTTAGTGAAAGGGGAAAAAATATAGACAAATAAGCACCTATTGGACGACCTCCCGGATGGCCTCTTGCCCCACCGAGACGCATTGGTAATCAGGTTGGAGCTCAAAGACATCATTGTCCACCGGGTACTGGTCGATACGGGGAGCTTCGTGAACGGCATGTATTATGACACCTTCACGCAGCTAGGACTATCTAGGAAGCAGCTCTCCCAGGTACGGACCCCGTTATCCGGCTTCACGGGGGACTCCATTGAGACAGAGGTCTCCATCATCCTCGAGGTGCAGATCGGCACCTCGCCGCACGTCAAGAAGTGGGAGGTGGAGTTCGTGGTGGTAAGGATCAGCTGCGCCCACAACATCATCCTCGGCCGACCTGCCTTGGAGGACCTCAGGTGCATCATCTCCATGGAGCACCTTTGCCTCAAGTTCCCTACCCCCACTGGAGTGGGAGTTGCGGGAGGAGACCAGAAGATCAGTCAGAGCTGCTACTTGAAGGCTTGCTACCAAATAACGAAGAAAGACCTCCAGGTACACAGTGACCAAGAAGGCGCTTCAATGCAAGATTATATATGAGAAGTTCATACATAAGTAATTTAATGTTGAATTTAAATATGTAACTCATAGTATATGAATACAATGTAATATAGGAGATTTAATATGTAACTCATAGTATATGAATACAATGTAATATAGGAGTTTATTTAAATATGTAACTCATAGTATATGAATACAATATAATACAGGAGATTCATTATAATTGTTACTAAACTTTTTTTTTAAATAGTAACCAAATATTTTTGTTGCAAAGGGTTCTAATATATTTAATGAATGCACATATATACAAGATCAATGAATGAATTAACGGTACCAGTCCTTTAGGTGTTTTGCTCCGTGTTCATTTAGTTCAACCATTATTGTTGAATAAATTATTATGGATAAAGAAATTCCTAATTTAAGGAATTTAGATGTAGTAAAAATTTAAAAATTTTAAAAATAATGTAACCCAAAGATATTAGACGATTGGTAAATATGATGTAACCCAACGATCAAAATGCTAAAGAAAGTGTTTGGTTATTCAACAGTTTGAAACAACAATTTGTTCCAAACCACTGAAAATACAAACATTGCAATTTACAATATTTTGACTTAGCGTTTTTGAGAATGATTTCCCCAAAACACCTCTATATTAAAAAAAAAAAAAAAGTTTATTGTAGAGTCATTTCAACTCCATGAATAACAAGGTCAAGTTTCGTTGGCTCACTGCTTGCCCATCAACAGATAGGCAAGCTTAATTTTTAAATTGGAGCCTTAAGGCTCCTTTTATTGGAGCCTCACGGCTCCCATGCCATTTTTCCCACCGATGTGAGAAAAGTGGCAAAACTAAGGAGAGCCGAACGTTCGGCTCCCCATATGTTTTATTTGTTTTATTTTTTTATTTTATTTCTTTTATTAAATTACTATTTTTAAATTTTTTTAAAACAATTATTATTATTATTATTATTATTATTATTATTATTGTTGTTGTTGTTGTTGTTGTTGTTGTTGTTGTTGTTGTTGTTGTTGTTGTTATTATGAAATATATGTATACCCTTAGGTCATTTTACATGGTAATCTAAACAGCTAAATTTTTCAAATATCTTTTTACCAACTGTTGATATAATTCGCTGGTCAAATCCGCTAATATAATCCGCTAACTGTTGATTGTCAAACAAGGACATTGCGAGGTAGTTTCTCACTTCACTTTGTTGTGTGATTTGAATTCTCTCTTTGTCAACAAATCTCTCAAGTAGTTAATATGCTTGCTTTATTAATTATATATATTTTTTATTTTTCATGGTATTACTAAAATACTTGGTAAATAAATATATAATATTTTTTTGAATTATAACTTTGATATTTAATTAAAAAATAGTGCACCAAAAAAAAAAAAAAGATAATAGACAATGTAGTAAATATCATCAATTATTAAATTTGAATGTAAAGAATTTTTACATTGGAGAAAAATAAAGACAATATAACTAATGAAATTATTTTTAAGAATAAATTAGGAAATCTAAGGAAAAATTAAAATATAATCAATCTGAATCATTCATTTGATTAAATTAAAAAAAAAATTGAATGATACTAGCTCAATGCTTTTTTTTTTTTTTTGAATGCTACTATTACAATGTAGTATCTGTTCATATACTTTCTCAAACTACTAAAACATAAAGAACCAATAAGGCCTTCATTGAGGCTCTCACAATCTTCCAAATGGAAGTCCAACTCGAGTACCATTAAACCACACAGTCTTGGTCTCTCCTGACTTTTATTAACATAGTAGATAGTAGATTTCATCATATATTAGTGACCATTAACAATATAATTAGAACTATTCTTCATCACCTATACTTTCTACTTTCCATTAATTCACCGAAAAATGTGAATCTTTTTTTCCTCTCTCATGATTATATTTTCTGTTTAAACTCCAAAATCCCATGCATTTCAAATCACCCCATTTCTCCACATATCTCCGGCGCCACACCAATAACCCATCTATCTAATAACATGGCCGCCCTTCCCCCTATCCTCCTCATGATCCTCTCCCTGGTGGCATTCACCACCGCGGCGGCTGCCCACCGTTCACCTCCCTCCTACGAGACCCGCCTTGTGAGGACCTGCGCGGAAGCCCTCGGCCCCGGTGGCGCCTCCTTGGTCACCTTCTGCGCTCGCGACTTCCTCGGCCACAAAGCCGCCGCCTTGGCCGACTTTGGGGGGCGGGAAACCATGGCTCTTGTCCTAACCGAATCCTACAAGAGAGTGGAAGCCTTCGGGGATTTCGGGATGAAAATAGCCTCCGACAAGTACCTGTCTGGAAAAGACGCCGGAGATTTGATGAGGTGCTGGGGATTAATGAACAACGTTGTGAGTTCCGTCGGGAACATTTACGGCAACATTGCCGTGAAGAAGCTTTCGATGGATGCGGTGCTGAACGGGGCGTACAAGAAAGCGGCGGTGGCGAAGGAGAAATGCAACTTCTCCGCCGCCGGGAGACACGGCGGTGTTTGGTCGGAGTTGCAGTTGAAGGCGAAGGAAACTGTTAAAGCTGAGATCGTAGCGTTGGCGTTTATGAATCAGTTTCATGCAGTACTGAATTAATAAAGGGTAATTGAGTGGGGCCCGGGGTGTGTTTAGTGGCACAAGAGTAATTACAATGGGAAGTGAGGGGAAACTGATTTTCTTCATTTCCTAAATATAATGTTCATTATCACCATACATGTTTTTGTACTGTAATTACTCTTAACTTATATATATAATGTGGAGATAAATGGATTACATTTACAATTTTTCACCCATGCTTTCAACATACCTCAGCTCCTTTAATTTTTTTTTTTTTTTTTTTTTTTTTTTTTTTTTTTATAATTACTACTATATTATGCTAGGTTTACAATTAATCTTTATTTTCAATTGCAAAATCAAACTAATAAAAAGAATATTAAAATCCAACGACCTACATAAACAATGTTAAACATGCATGGATTCCAAAGAGTTTGAGCAATTTAGCTACGATTTTTTTTTTTTTTGGTATATAACAAGTAATGGGTCTCACTTTCGGTGTGAGATTAATTCAGTTTTTTTTTCTTTTTTTTTTCTACAAGATTAACATTGACCAATTTAACTGAAGTATATTTGTTTGGGAAAATACTATATACTTTTTTTTCTTTTTTGAATGAATTAGAATCAAATGTGTTTAGTATTACTCATTTATTTGTTATGGAGGTACAAAGACTTTTAATTAAAAAAAGAAAATGGAGTATTGGATCATTGTGAGGTTTTCTCCTCCCATGAAGCTGTAGGTTTGTTGCTAGCTTGATTGTTACAAGTCAACTTCTTCCTATTCCCAATGATCATATCGTTATCTGAGTAAAAAAATAAAAAAAATAAAAAAAAAAGAAATTGGAATTGAATTTAATTTGCCCTCTTCATTAAAAATGAATTTGAATTTAAATTCCCTCTTGATAAAAAATGGATTTTGTAAATGTAATATTTAAAAAGAAAAAAAAAATTGTAACTAAACTTACCAGGGCTAGATAAGACTGCTCGAGGACGAAAAAATATATTATTAGGCCGTTGTGAATTTGAAGTTTTGTTCTTCTCTTGATTAATGTCCTTTCCATTTTTTATATTCCTATTTCTACCTGCAAATTTAAAATTGAAATAGGAATTGTTATGGGGTATTTTAATATTTCTCTAAACCAAATCTTTTTTTTTTTCATAGAATGATTTAAGTTTTTCCAACTTTGGAGGTAAAGAAATGCATTGGAAAGTGGCCGAAAGATGTCTTTTATGTATATGAAACGAATCAAATGAGAATTGACGAGCATGAATGAGAGAACTAGGAATTAATCACAGCCGTCTATCTGAAAAGATAAAATCGATCAGAAGCAATTTAACAATGTCACCATGTTTAAAAAAAAAAAAAAAAAATAAAGGATCTGATGCGTGCTTGAATTAGTTCTTAGTTTTCTCTTCCCGTTCACAGCTGAGCGTGGTTCCCGTGTGGACAGGGTTTTCCTTGCGGTCGTGCGGTCATGCACTATTAGATATGCATAAATGCACTACAAACTGTTCGGTCGTGCAGTCATGCACTATTAGATATGCATGAATGCACCACAAACTGTTCGGGAATGCACCATTAGGTGTGGTGCACTTTTGTGGTGTATTTATGCATTTCACTTTTTGCATTTTCAAACACTATATGGTGCATTTATGCACACCTAATGGTGCAATTCACACAACCGCACGAGATGTCCTGGCCGCATTTGAACCAATATATATATATGGTGCGGGTATAGCTTCCCGTGCGGTTGACGCACCTTAAGCATTAAAATGGCTCACCTTAAGTACATAAACCACGCACCTTAAGCACACAAACAAAACACTTAAGTACACAAATAATCACGCACCTTAAGCACACAAACAAAGCACCTTAAGTACACAAACCATGCACCTTAAGCACAAAACAAAACACCTTAATTAAGAATACAAACCACACACCTAAAGTTTTAAAATGGCTCACCTTATGTTTCACACAACTGACGCACTTTAAGCATATAATTAAATCACGTACGCACCTTAAGAAGGAAAACCACGCACCTTAAGTTTCAACAACTACTCACATTAAGCACAAAACCCACGCACCTTAAGCAAAAAAACCATGCACACCTTAAGCACAAAAACCACGTACCTTAAGAAGGAAACCACGTGTCTTAAGTTTCACAACTACTAGCACACAACCCATTCACCTTAAGCACAAAACTCATGCATCTTAAGCACAAAAACCACACACCTTAAGAAGGAAAACCACGCACTGCAGCTTAAATTTGACCTAGATGTAAAATTACCAAATTGTCACCGAATTTTTTTTTTTTTTTTTAATTTTGGTAATCTTGGACGTTGATTTAAGCAAGATCAATGACTTAGATTTAACCGCACAACCGCACGAGAGATACTCAACCGCACGGGAATTGAATATATATATATATATATATATATATATATATATATATATATATATCACATAGATCAGAGAACAATGAGAAAGATATTTAGAGATCAGAGGATGTGAAGAACTTACCATGGTGAAGCTGGAGAGCATGAGAGGTTTTGAAATTTAAGGTTGCAGGTGGTGAGAGTTGGCAACCCATTTCTGCATTAACACCCTCATGATCAACCTTAACCTTTATCTTAGGATACACTGCAAATGTTGAGGGAGGCAAAATCAAAATGGAGAAGATCAGATTTCATGTTGTATACAAACATTAAATTGTCACATATGTTTTCTCAGCTCTATATAAGAAAACTTTACAATAAATGTCAACCATGCTTTATACATTTATACTTTATGCTTTACAAGTTCTACTCTCTATGTATCTCTAGCAAAGAATGCATGCACAGGGTAACAAATTAAACACATGGCATTGTAAAATTTCTGATTTATATATAGGAGAATACTCATCCTTTGGTTACGCACCTCTCTCCCTTTCAGACATAATGACACCGGAATAGAATTGAAAATACCAAAATCTTTCTCGTATAAACTAAACTTGTAGTACTGGCCTGGGAAATATATGATGCCTTGTTTTCTCAAATTCCAACTTAAGTTTGTAAGTTTGTGTGTATATATGTGTGTGTGTGTGTGATGTGAGATAGAAGCAAACAAATAGTGAGGGCTGACAAAGTTAAGCTAACCCATACCCCTTTGCTTGGCTTATAAATCTATCAAGAACAAGAAATGAATGAATTCAAGTATGTTCGGCTGCGGAAAACATTTTTGCAGTTACACTTGGTTGTAATGTTGCGTGCAGTGGACAGCATGGCATTCATTACGTCCCATGTTTTATATAGTTAATTTATGTTTTGCAAAAATTGATGTTTTATTTTATATATTAAAATTGTGTTTTGAAAACAGTTTAAATGTGTTCTATATTAAATGATAGATGATTCTGTTTTCTATTTTGAAAACAGTTTTTAAGTGTGTTTCAGTTTTCCGAAAATTTTCAGAAATTATTTTCAGTTTTGAAAATGGAAACTGTGTTAGTAAACATGTTTTCTGTTTTCTATTTTCCAGTTTCCGGAAATTTCCAGAAATTTCCAGTTAGTAAACGGCCCCTTAAACTTTCATTGGGTAACGTTAATTTTTTAATTTAGTTTTAAAACGATAATCTTATATTTATATATGAAAAATAATAATAACGTCATTCCAATTAATTAAAGACACAATTACTAAACACTCCATACCTAAAATATATAACAATAAAAAAAAATTAAATTACCGAAAAAATCTAAACCACCCATAAAGAACACATCAACGCCCAAGATTAGTCCACACTTCTCATGGGGGAAAGTGTTCTTGATCATATATATATATATATATATATATATATATATATATATATATATATATATATATATATATATATATATATATGGTCCATAATTAATAAGGGAAGAATAGTGTCCCAAGTGAGAATCTGTGGACAAATTCAAACCATTGATCTAATAGATCTGATCTTGAAAATAAACTCAACTTTGTAATATTTATGAAAATGACACCACTCATTTTTTACTTTATTTTTCATCCACTAAATCTTGCAGAATAATGAATGGTTTAGATTTGTCCATAAGTTCTCACATGTTTAGGTAAACATGTTTAAATTTGTTGAGATTCTATTGAACAACTTTAAATATTTTGTATATGTAAATTTCTTGAAACCTTTGAAAGGAGTTGTCATAATTGTACTCATAATGCTTATTACGCTTGTAATACTTAATAATGTTAAATATAACATAACCATAAATTTGTAAATTTGTATATATATGCATGTGGTTTATTAATTAATACCTTAGCTTAGAGTAATAATTACGTACTTTTATTAGTTTATATGCTCCTCTATAGTAATTAATTAATATTATAATAATACAAGTGTTTGGAAACTATCTTTAATTATAGGATATTTTTCGTTAATGTTTTATTCAATTAATAAATAATGTTATTTCAAGAATTTTTAAAATAAATACAAATATCAAATAATATGTCACCTTTTAACAAATTTTTAATAAATAAATATTGACATGTATAGAATAATATTTATTTGAAACTATTAAAGTATGTATATATATATATATATATATATATATATATATATATATATATATATATATATATATGTAGTATTTGTTGCCAAGCACCTTGTGCACGTACAGATGGCACTCGGGTTGGATTCCATATGGGAGATTGTGAGTTTGAGTCGCGCTTCAGTAGGTTGAGAAAGTTGAGAAAGTGCAGATACTACATTGTAAAGAGTCAAACCATCGGGTTGGACTCCCATATGGGAGATTGTGAGTTTGAGTCGCGCTTCAGTAGGTTGAGAAAGTTGAGAAAGTACAGATACTACATTGTAAAGAGTCAAATGACCATCCAACTGTATATGTTGACAATTATTGTATTTAAATATAATTTTATTTTAATGTTTTAAATAAAATAATCATTTTAAATTAAAAGAAAATGTTGGAGACAAAGGGACCGGGTTCCCTTTGCGCCTCCGTGGCTGGCGAGTTTTTTTTTAGGGACTCAATTTAATGTGTATTTGGATAACCTTTTTTACTCTTATTGCTTGTTAAAATTAGCATCGAATTGAATCTTAGTGAATGAAAAAGAAGAAAGGAGAAATTATGATAGTCAAAAATGTAATCCATTGATCTCCACAAGTAAGCAAGTAGTAGTGAAGTAATAATGAAGATTTAGGAAATGAAGGAAATGAATTTCCCCTCAGTTTGCGGTTATAATTAATTACCACCCGGCATTATCAAAAAAAAAAATAATAAAAAATTAATTACCACCCGGCCTTCTACCACGAAATACACACACATCTGGGCCCCACCCTAATCCAGTATGGAATAAAGCTGATTCACAAACGCCAACGCCACGATCTCAGCTTTCAAAGACTCCTTCACCTTGGACTGCAACTCCAACCAAAGACCGCCATCTCTCCCGTCGGCGGAGAACTTGCACTGCCCCTTCGCCACCGCAGCTTGCTCATACGTCCCTTCCAACACCACCCCGATCGACAGCTTCTTCACCGACACGTCGGCGTAGATGTTCCCCACCGAACCAACAACCTTGTACATCGACGCCCAGCAGCTCTTCAACTCCCGCGCCTCTTTCCCGCACAGCGACTTATCCGACGCTATTTTCTGCCCGAAATCCTCCACCAGGTGGGATCGCTTGCGGGCTTCCCTTAGCACGATCGCCACGGTTTCTCGCTTCCCGCTCCCGGCCAGGGCGCCGGCCTTGTGGCCCAGGAAATCGCGAGCGCAGAAGCTGACCAAGGAGGCGCCACCCGAGCCCAGGGCTTCGGTGCATGTCTTTAGAAGAAGGGTTTCGTTGGAGGGAGGTGAGCTGCTGTGGGCGGCGGCGGTGGTGAAGAGGATGATAATGGTTAGGAGGATAGAGGGAAGGGCGGCCATGGTGTGGGTGGTAGGGGTAGGATGATACTATGTACTGTGGAGATAGGCGGGCGGGGGTGATATGCCTGCGTGGGATTGGGGAGTTTATATAGAAAAGATATGAGCAAAAGATTCACATTTTTTGGTGGCCGGAAATTTTGAGTTGGAGAAATTAATGGGGGAAATGCGAAGGCATAGGCATTTATGAAGAATGGTTCAAACTTTTAATTGTTGTGGACATTTAAAAACAGGTTATTTTGACTTAAATTTTCATCCACAGCTTAGCTTCGATCATATAATGCAAGTAGATGTACGTAATGAGAGTTCTTCACTTCGTTTTAGTGTTGATTTCTCCATTTACAAGCTAGATTCCAATCTCTTCGCTTTGTAGGCTGACTTTTAACCCCTTTTTCTTCAGAGTTAGGCTTTGAGTTTTTCAAGCAAGTTGTAGCCCTTCGAGTCTTCTTTCCAATGACGCAAGAATAACTTCATTTGGACATTCATAGGCCGAGATACGGTCCAAATACTAAGACGTCGATGTGCACTGCGAGAATTGTCATGCCTTGTTCTTTTGCTTCTCTTTTGCTTTGGTTTGCCCAAATGATCAATACCATTGAAAACACCACTTTTAGGCTCCCTTAGAAGTGTTTCATCCATCTCCATAGCTTCATAATTGACTCTCATTGACTCCAAATTCATCCAAAACGCCCCAAAAGCACACAATTATTTTCAACTTAACAATTTATGCATCTAAAGATATAAACAAAGGAATTAAGGCACTTCTTTGCATAAAATCAAAGTGTTTATCACTCATTATAGATCTATATGTGGGATAAAAATATGAACACAAGTGCACTTATTAATAATATATTTATATATAATATCTATATATAGTAGGGTTTCTATTTTGTGCTACGGTTAATTTTAGAAATTGGGTGAAATGTTGGGCTTGGGTAATTTGGGGTCAAGAATAATATATATATATGGGCTTAGGGAGTTTGATAGACTTAGGGAATAAAATTCATTTGGGCTTAGAATATTCTAATAGTTATGAAATAATATTAGTAGGCTAATTTCAAATAGGTTTTGGATAATAAATTTTAGGGTCATTAAAATAGAGTATTTAAGGCCCATAACCAAATAATTGATTTTGAAAGTATTTTCACTAAAATATTTAGTAATATAAAATAATTATATTTTAAAAATATTTATATTTAAAAACGAATAAGGGTCAAATAGGTCATCGAACTGCACATGATAATACAATTAGGCCACTGAACCCAAAAAACCAACAATTGAGTCCCTAAACTAACCAATTCCTAACAATTTTTCCAATTTGAAGATTTCTAACAGGTTTCAATGGCTAAAGACGAAGAAACTCTTCGTCTCCATGTCCGGCCGTGGAGACGAAGAAACCGGCCGGAGACGAAGAAACTTCTTCGTCTCCAGCCGGATTCTGTTTTTTTTTTTTTTTAATTATTTAAATAATTAATTTTCAAATTTTATTTTTTTAAAAAATAATTAATTTGGGAGGATGATCTGTTAACCTGTTGGGAACTTACAAATTGAAAAAATTGTTTGAAATTGGTTAGTTTAGGGACCCAATTGTTGGGTTTTTAGGTTCAGTGGCCTAATTGCATTATCGTGCGCAGTTCGATGACCTATTTGACCCTTATTTCTATTTAAAAATAATATTATTTGAAAAGACGGGGTGTTACAAAACTTATACAAGAATCTATTGTGTTGAAGAAGATAAATCAGTATAGAATTGATCAACTACAATTTGATTTTGTTAACAATGAATTTACACAAAATGATGTAGAAGTAGATTCTCAAGATCCAAGATTATCACAATATACTTCACTAGTACCTCAAGAGATAAATGTGGAAGCAAGTTCAACAAAGTATTGAGACAAAAAAAAAAAGAATTAAAATTGAATATGAAGGAAATAGTAGTTCAATAGAGGAAACAAATTGAAATAATGTGTTAGAAAAATTATCTAATACTCTTGATTCAATTGCGGTTGATATCCATACTTTAGTGCAGAAAAGGGAAAAAGAAAATAATTACGTTGTTGGGATGCTATTAAGGAATTCCCGAACTTGGATGATAGTGATACTTCTTGCAAGGCTTTGGAGTAGTTGAACACGAATTCAAAGAAGATGAATTTCTAAATATGTCACGACAAGATCACTATAATTGGATAATATTCAAATTGTTAAAATGAGAGTTCCTATTATTATTATTATTATTATTATTATTATTATTATTATTATTATTATTATTATTATTATTATTATTATTATTATTATTATTATTATTATTATTATTATTATTATTATTATTATTATTATTATTATTATTATTATTATTATTATTATTATTATTATTATTATTATTATTATTATTATTATTATTATTATTATTATTATTATTATTATTATTATTATTATTATTATTATTATTATTATTATTATTATTATTATTATTATTATTATTATTATTATTATTATTATTATTATTATTATTATTATTATTATTGTTATTATTATTGTTATTATTATTGTTATTATTATTGTTATTATTATTGTTATTATTATTGTTATTATTATTGTTATTATTATTGTTATTATTATTGTTATTATTATTGTTATTATTATTGTTATTATTATTGTTATTATTATTGTTATTATTATTGTTATTATTATTGTTATTATTATTGTTATTATTATTGTTATTATTATTGTTATTATTATTGTTATTATTATTGTTATTATTATTGTTATTATTATTATTATTATTATTATTATTATTATTATTATTATTATTATTATTATTATTATTATTATTATTATTATTATTATTATTATTATTATTATTATTATTATTATTATTATTATTATTATTATTATTATTATTATTATTATTATTATTATTATTATTATTATTATTATTATTATTATTATTATTATTATTATTATTATTATTATTATTATTATTATTATTATTATTATTATTATTATTATTATTATTATTATTATTATTATTATTATTATTATTATTATTATTATTATTATTATTATTATTATTATTATTATTATTATTATTATTATTATTATTATTATTATTATTATTATTATTATTATTATTATTATTATTATTATTATTATTATTATTATTATTATTATTATTATTATTATTATTATTATTATTATTATTATTATTAGTTTCATAAATTTTGTTCAATGTATTAAGGATATTTGTTAACCAATTTTTCTTTTACAAGTTCATAGTATTTTTTTTTTTTTTTTGAGAAGGTAAACTTAATTCATTGAATCAGATAGGAGAACCTCACAAGAAAAGATGGAGGGAGTCCAGCCACTCCCCACAACCTGACATAGAAAAGGCCTCCCTAGCAACATAGTGGGCGGCACGATTCGCAGATCGCTTAACAAAATTGAATTCAACATCCTTAATCTCGGATGCTAAATCCTTTACATCTTCTACTAAAAAACCAAATGCCGAATTAAAAGACAAGGAACGAATAGCCTCATTCGCACCACGCCACCCTTCCAGAAAATCAAGGGCCCACTGCACCATCATGGCCGAGTTATACGCCACCCCCTTCCAGAGATTATCATTCTTGCTTGACCACATTCCCCAGCAAACCATCACAAACCTTGGTAAGGAATCAACGTCCAACTTACTAACACACCAAAAAAACCAGTCAGAGATGTTATTACCTGCATAAGCATTTAGATGCGGCACACCTAATAAATTCCATACACGCCTCGCTTTGGTGCAATTGACAAAAAGATGGATCGCAGATTCGGCAGCCGATCTGCACATATGACAATCTAGTGAACAGGCTACCCTTCTAGAGATCAAAGCATCTTGCGTGGGGAGGTACGCAGATGCTAACTGCCAACAAAAACATTTCACCTTGGGGGGAACATAAAGAATCCATATACTTGACCACAGCCGGACATCAGAAGCAACCATAGTAATCTGCTTGTAGCAAGACTTGACTGAGTACGCCCCTTTTTTATCCCAATGCCAAGTCCATCGGTCATAAGGCCTACGCCCACTCACTGGAATTTTCAAGATCAAATTAGCATCACGGGAGTTAAAAATGTCACTGACACAATCTATATCCCATCCCGTACCTTGTTCATTTAAAAGAAACGAGACCCAAGCTTCATAGATAGACTGGTGCAGCTCCGTTTCAACATAAGGATTCTGGTCATCAGGCAACCAAGGATCTAAGCCAATGATCGTGTCTGCCCCATCACCCACCACCCTTCTACACCCTTCTCTCAGCATCCCTTGTACCGCCAATATACCCTTCCAAATGTAAGAGGGGTTACTACCCTCCGTTGCATCAAAGAAACCACACCTCGGGTAGTAACGTGCTTTAAAAACACGAGCAACCAAAGACACAGGCCGTGTTACCAGCCGCCAAGCTTGCTTCCCAAGCAACGCTTTGTTCATCTCATGCAGCCTCCGATAACCCATTCCACCACAAGATTTCGGCAAACACAACCCCTCCCAAGAGCGCCACCCGATGCCCCGGCCACATCCTACGCTGCCAGTCTACCAATACTGATTCATTAACGTCTCAATCTCACGACACAAACCCAGGGGTAATAAAAAGATCATCATTGCATAAGTGGGCATTTCCTGGATCACATTCTTCAACAAAACCTCTCTGCCCGCTCTCGATAGAAATTTAGCATTCCAAGACCGTATTCTAGCCAGAATTTGATCCTTGATGAATCCCAATATCTCCTTCTTCCGTCTGCCAACAAAGGAGGGCAAACCCAAGTACCTTCCACTCGTTACCCCTTCTTCAATTCCCAAAATGTCCACCACCTCATTCCTCACACTCTGCTGTACATTTGCACTAAAACACGCAGTGGACTTATCATAATTAATATACTGGCCTGAAGCCTTAGAATAAGTATCCAGAACATACCTCATCTGCACGCTCTCACCCAGATTCGCACGATGGAACAAGAACCAGTCATCTGCGAACAGAAGGTGAGAGATCGCTGGGGCACCCCGGGCCACCGTTACGCCATGCAACACACCCCCAGCCATTCTCTTTTCTAGCAAAGCACTGAGCCCCTCCGTTACAAAAAGAAACAAATAGGGCGAAAGCGGATCCCCCTGATTGAGGCCCCTACCTGGAATTATGGGCCCTAACTGCCGCTGCTCATGTAGAACACTATACCTCAAAGATGTAACCGTTTCCATCATAATATCCACCCACTGCCTGGCAAACCACAATTTCAACATTACAGCTTCCAGATACAGCTACTCTACCCTATCATATGCCTTGGACATATCTAATTTCAATGCTACCACACCATCCCGACCTTGAGTATTCCGTTTCAAAAAGTGGTGCACCTCATATGCTAACATGATATTGTCCGAGATCAGTCTACCCGGGATAAACGCGCTTTGTGCACTGGAGATCAGTTTATGCAGCATGTCTTTTAACCTATTAGCGCACACCTTCGCCGCTATTTTGTAGACCATGTTGCACAAAGCTATAGGTCGGAGATCCTTCATAGTCACCGGACACGACTTCTTAGGGACCAATACAATGAACGTTCCAGTGCCTTTTGCGGGAGCTTCGTAGTCTCAAGAAACTGCTTACAAAAAGACCAGACTTCCCTGCCCACTATATCCCAGTAGTTTTGAAAAAACCCCGGGCCGAAACCATCTGGTCCAGGAGATTTATCTGGGTGTATTTGAAACGCCGCAGACCGCACCTCCTCCATACTTAGTGGCCGAAGTAAACCCGCATTATCCCCATCGGTGACCCTCCTAGAAACAACGTCAATTACCTCCTTCATGTCCCCATAATCAGGGGAAAATAACTCCTCAAAATAGGCCACCATCAGACCACCCAAGCCTTCCTCATCCTCCACCCAATTAGCCTCATCATCCCGCAGCCTTACCACCTTATTCCTTCAACGCCGGGCTTTCACAGAATTATGGAAGAACTTGCTATTAACATCACCCCCTTATACCGATGCTCCTTTGCCCGCTGCTTCCAATACATGCCATGTTGTTCAAGCAAGACTAAAAGTTCCTTCTGCGCAGCAGCATAACCACTCACCCCGTACCCATCTCGCCACATACACAACCTATCCATCTGGCGCTTACAACGGTCTATCTTACGCTGGAAATCCTTATTTTAAAGGCGACCCCAATGGCCAATATTAGTGGCACAAATTTCAATCCTAGAGACAGTATCCAACCCCGCAGAACGGGTCCAACTCTGCACAACAATTTTCCTGCAGGTGTCCTCCCGTAGCCACATGTTGTCAAAACAAAACCTTGACCGTCTTCTTACTCCGGGCAGTGCAATGAGCTACCATTAGTGGCGAATGATCACTATAAGGAACAATTAGAGACTGCGCCCTAACCCCCTCAAACAGAATGAGCCAATCGACAGACGCCAGGATACGATCTAACTTCTCTTCCACCATACGATTGGTTCCCCGTGATTTCATCCATGTAAACTGGTTCCCACTAAAAGGAACATCCTGCAGGCCACAATCTTCAACTGCCGCTCTAAAACTATTGATCAACCACTCCAGGTGTGGCGCACGGCCCCGTTTCTCTGATTGATCCAAAATATCGTTAAAGTCGCCCATGATCAACCATGGCAACTGGCTCTGCCCAGAAAGTGTGCGTAGCATTTGCCAGGCCTCCCTACGCCGGTGCCACTCCGGATAGCCATAGTACCCTGTCAAACGCCACTTTGGACTCCCTATATCCAATTCAACCTCTGCATCAACATGATTCGTAGAGTAGCCAGTTACCCTTAACTCCACCGTATTCAACCACAGAACAGCCAGTCCCCCACTATGTCCCTCCGCATCCACAGTGAACACATTATCAAACCGCAACTAAACTCGCACATCCTCCATCCGCTGCCTATCTACAAACGTCTTGACAAGAAAAAGAACACACGGCCTCTTAGAGCGGACTAAATCCGCTAGCACACGAATCGCCGTAGGGTTGCCAAGCCCCTGACAATTCCATGACATTAGACTCATGTCTCTCGGCGGGCCTGCGCCGCAAGACTCGCCTCCAAGCCATTTTTTGACACCGTAGCATCACAATCCATACTTGAGTTCGACGTTGAACCCCCCTCCTCCACACGCCTACGCTTCTGCTCCCCAACTACCACACTGTCACCAACAACCTTTTCATGCACATTCGCCCCAGCCTGATCACCAGCCACACTGCACATATCAACCATAGCTGGAAACTTCCACAACTTTCGTTCAGCAGTAGTTTGGGGCGGGATCCAACATTGGTTCTGAGTTGGCGTGGCCCTTCTTGAACCCGCTCTAAGCCAAGCGCCAAATGTCTTGTTAGTAATCGGCACAGCGCGTCCAAGAGCTAAACGGCAGTACTTGTCTCCATGGCCAATCAACCCACATAAGAAGCAAAATGTGGGCAACCGCTCATATCGAAAATAAAAAACAGTCCAGCTTGCGTTGTCCCTCTTCAGTCTCATCTGCTTCTTAAGCGGCTTGGTTACGTCCAAAGAGACACGGACACGGAAAAACGTCCTCAGTGATCCATCGAAGTTACGTTCGTCTGTTTGTACAACCGTTCCCAAGAAGGAGCCAATGGCCCTAACCACCACATCGGACCAATAGCCAACAGACGCATTATTAAAAGTTCATAGTATTATTGTTAGTATTACTATTTATTTATTAGAAGTTCTTTTCCTTAGCCTTGTTAAAGATTTTGGAACAAAAGCATTAGATTAGAGTTCAAGGGTGTAATTTCTTAGTGTTTGCGCTACAATAGGATCAAGTTCAGAGACCAAAGAGGTTGTTGAAGAATTGAACAAGTTATCAACTAGTTTAACATTTGGTATAATACTGTTGAAGCGCGCCATTGAGAGATTTAGGGGAATTTGATATAAAAAGATTAACCGCTTCTCACTTGGGTATAAAGTGAGAGAAGAATTTTACTCTAAAGAGGCGTTCAGTGCATTTCATTGAAGAAGGCTTCATCCGAATAGAGTGCTTTAATTTAATTTGAAGACTTGATGCACCAATTTGGTGAATGAGTTAAATCGAGAACATCAAATCAAGTTAGTCAAGATTATTCTTCCCTTGGTTCATTGGGCCAAATAATTCCAAGATTGCCTAATGGGAAGTTAGAACATGGCACTATTGAGGTGGAGCCTCAAGCTAAGGTATCTTGATCAGGAAATCAAAAACCAATGCTTCAGTAAAGTCACTGCAAAACAAAGCTAAATAAATGAAGCTATTTTTGACTGCACCGCTCTTCAACCATACGTGATTGTAAAATTCAATGGTTAAGAAATTGGTGAATGAAGAATTTGGTCAATATGTTCTTCGAATGCACCAGGCGTAGGAGTATTTATCCCTCAGTTAGTACAACATTTAGTTTAGGATTAAACATGGTACATTAAAACTTGATATTTTAGTTTAGGATTTTTAAACATGGTACATTAAAACTTGATATTGCATAGTTCAAACGTATCTGGTTAGATTAAAATCTCAACATTAGATATTTTGGGACTTAAGAATGGTACGCATATCATTTTTCATACATTAAGTTCTGCTACATAATAATATTGACAATAAATAGCAAATTTAAATATGCAGCTAGTATTAATTTGAAAAGTCCTTAGCTAGGTGGGTTTAAAGTTCTTAAAATGAGAGGAGGTGAAATTCACAACACGTATATCGTTGAATTTCAAGGGTCCTTATATTACTTGAAGTAGTAAATAATTAAATGAGCGAGTGTTTTTCCTCCTGGAGAAGGAATAGCAAATAATACGAGTCATTATGTGCTCATTAAAGAGTTTCTAATGGAGCTGATGGTATAAATAAAATTGAAATACATAAAGGTGTTGATGATATTAGCCCATGCCTAAAGACGGAGCTTGAACTGAAATACTTGGGAAACCCAAGTATTATATCGACCTGCATATCGAGTATTTCATTGACGGAATTATGCACATGCACCAGTTAGCCTATATTTAAAATTATCTTGAAGATGTCTTATATGGATAAGTATCATGTACTTATCATTCCAATGGTTGTCTAATCTTTTGAAATAGATAAGGAACCATTTAGACATAAAAAAAGACAATAAGGATACCTTAAAACCAAAAGTCTAGTATTTCATTGTTGTTGGAGTACCACTTTAGGACCAAAAGTTCTATAATCTAGAAATCCCAATATTAGCAATGAAATAGCTATAAACATTTAGTGTTCCTCTTATAATGAAATATTAGAATAGTGTCCAACACATCCTCCAGTATCTTCGAGTTACAAAAGATTTTGGCATTTATGCGAGAAACCAATATATGGTTTTGACGGGTTACTTGGGTACTGACTATTTTATTTGTTTCCCATGATACCAAGTCTGATATGAACCAAGTATGGCAGAAAGATATGCAGGATCAATATCAGAAAATAGACACAAATAGAATGTAAAAGGGGTTCAAGTGTACCACAACCAAATAGGAATATATCAAGAACTCCTTCCAACCTTATACTTTTCCCCTTCCTTTTCCCTCCAAGATTCTCCTACCAACCAAATTCTTTCCCCAACCTTATTCTTCTTCTTTATTGCTTTCTCTTTTCTATTTTTTTTTCAACTTTCTTGATTTTTTTTGATAAGTAACCTCCAAATAACTATTGTAAATATCAACAATAATTTCGAACCAAGAGGATCCACACAACCCCTTTAAAACAGAATCAAGAATTTCAAGAATCACTCAGAAAAACAGAAACCCAACTCTGACTTTGAAGATCAATATCTCAATGACCATAAGTAATTAGAAAGTGTATAATATATCAAAAGAATTCCCCAAAAGAGATCTACAACATATAAAAATTTCACATAAATCGGACTAGTGGATCTCGAGATATAGGTCATTCTTTGAAACTGGTCACAGAACGTGGAAATCTAAACAGGGTATGATTGCAACGTGATTGCGCGTAAATGCGCTTAGGGTATTGGTAACGGTGAGATATGATTGTTTTCTTGATAGAATGTGTGGTAATATGGTGCTTAGGAGGTTTGAGTTATCGTTGATATTGGATGGGAGAAAGGGAAAACTCTTTCGGGATAGTTTTTCAAGAAACTAAAGAACATGTATCAAGATTCAAGAAAACAATCAAGAATGCAAAGGGAATTTTTTTTTTTTTTTTTTTTTTTTTTGGTTTTTTAATGAATAAGCCACGAAAAAAAGTAGTATGTAAGATAAGAATGAGATAAACCTAGGCTCTGAATACCAAATTGATATGAACCTAGTCCAAGATTCAAATAAGATGGAATATTGTTCCAAGAATGCTCTCAAAAGTAAAGATAGAGATGGATTCAAATACCTTAGACCTCACGAGAAACCCTTTGTCTCGAATCCTCAAAGACTTAGAAGAATCCCATTGTAGCTTCAAGTATCTCGATGATGCAATCTTCAATCAACTAGAGTCGGATCTTGTTTCCTTCGATTCAAGAACGAGTACACGAACCTAAATCTAAGGTTGAAGAAAGAAAGATTGATTCGAGTCCATGAATCAATTTGCTAGTCGAGTCCACGACTAGCGACTAATTGAGTTCACAATTAGCCATAAGTTTTCTTACACAAGTGTAAAGAAAAACTTAAGAATTTTATTGAATTAAAGCCTCCCTAAAACTGATTTGGATGTGCCCTATTTATAGGTTATAGGGCAGCATTGTAATCCTAAATACAATGGGAAAAAGAGTCCTAAACCTAATCTAGAAACCAAGTAAATATAGTCCTATTCAGAAAGGGATTTAAGAAATCCTTTCTAAATGCAAACTAGTGTTTTCTCTTTAATGCTAAACAATTTAAAATAATGATGACAAAAAATAATAAGGCTGATTTGGGCCTAATTTAATATCCAAAATCAGCACTTAAACAATTATAAAAAAAGCCTTGAGTTCTTCTTCATCTTTTGCAAATGGGCTTGACTTGGATTTCCACCCTCCTTGAACATCACCAATGAAGAGTTGCCTTAATTGTTTGGACTTGGGCCTTGTGATTGGCTCAATTGATACTCTTAATGGATCTTCATTATGTTGGGCCGCATCACCTCCCCTTCTTGAAAATGATTGGACCTCGAATCGTATAACCATTATCTTCGATCCATGATATCACTTGAAATGGGCCACTATAATACTTTCCTCTATCGAATGGAATTATTATTGGACTTTCTTGTTTCTTCCACCAATGATGCTTTATGGATGTAGTATTAGGCCTTGTGATGAGCCCACTATAGACCCTTATTGGATTCCATGTGTACTGGTTCCTATTATTATTCCAAACTTGTTATGTTATGTTTTACCCTCAATGTCCTATATAAGGAAAACAAAGTTACACAGGATAAATGTGTATGTTTAGAAATATTTGACAAAGAATATATAAACCGTTGTTTTAGGGGTAAAATTTTTGTTGTTGAAACCAGTGTTGTTGTAAGTCCCGCGCACAGACAACAGTTTTTAACCATTGTCTTTTCTAGAAACGACAACGGTTAAAAACTGTTGTCTATTGAGTGTTGTTGAAACTGGTGCTGTTAAAGTCACGCACATAGACAACGATTTTTAACAATTCCTTTTTCTAGAAATGAAAACGGTTAAAAACCGTTGTCTATTGAGTGTTGTTGAAATCGGTGTTGTTGAAAGTCACGCACATAGACAACGGTTTTTAACCAGTCTTTTCTATATAAGACAATGATTTTTAACCGTTGTCTATTGTGTGTTGTTAAAAAAAGCATTGTTGAAAGACAAGCCGATAGACAATGGTTTTTTACTGTTGTCTTTGATATATAAGACAACGGTTAAAAACAGTTGTCTATTAAGTGATGTCGAAACCTGTATTGTCAAAAATTTCAAACATAAACAACGGTTTTTAACTATTGTCTTATGTATCAAAGAAAACAGTTAAAAAATCATATTGTTCTCACATTCATAGACAACGATTTTAAACGGTTGTCTTTAACCTGTTTTGATTTTAAGCATAATAATATATTAAAAATAATTATCCAATCACCATCACCAAGTCTAGTTACACAATGTTCAAAATACACAATGTTCAAAATGTTCAAAATACACAACTAACGACCAAGTTTAAGGGGGGGTGTATTCAATCATGACTTTTGTAGAGTTTTAAAGACTTTAAAAATGGTAGATTTTAATAAACTCTGATTGACTTTCATAGAGTCGTTCAAAACTTTTTAAGACTCTATAAGTCTATATAAAAAACATTCATAGACTTTTATTAACTTTTTATTTTAAAAAGCCTACAAAAGTCATTGAAATTCTAAATTGAATACATCCTTACAAACTTTCAATGGTCTTGATTCTTATCATTTATAATTTTTTAAAAAAATATTTATAATATATCATAAAATTCTTCTTATTATATAGTTCTTCACCCACAACGACATTCTCACTATTATTATTTTTATCCATAGTATGCTGAGACTTATATGCTAATTACTTATATATATTATTAATAAACATCAACAAAAAAAAAACTATTTCAGTAGAAATTTATAACAATATTGAACAATAAAATTTATAATAAAAGAATTGATCAAATAAATTATTTAAAAATATAATTACAAGTTGCAAAAAATAAAAAAATAAAAATCTAATATTAATATTATATACATATATATATATATATATATATATATATATATATATATATATATATATATATATATATATATATAAAGTTATACTTTTATTGCTTGGCATCACACAAAGAAATATTATTTGCAATAGCAATTTGAGACTGTGAACAACAATAAGGTGCTATTGTTTGCAACCCCAAATTGTTGTTGCGAACAGTAGTTCGCTATTCGTAGTAGCCTGTTGTTAAAAAAAAAAAGGAAAAATATATATTACGAATATAAACATAAAAAGAATAAAAATCAAAATATATAAGTATTTATATGAATATTATGCAACATATACTAAAATTTGACAATGAAAAATTTGCTTTGTTCATGTATTTAGGGAGAATTTGAGAAAGTTATGGATAAAAAATTCATAGAAAAAATAAAAATCAATATAAACAAGCAATAATGAAGTAAAAATAATATTATTTCGAATTTTTAGATGAAGATTATAAAGTGTAGGAGAGAGAGAACAATTGGCAGAGTTTATGTATGAGGAAAATATAGGATAATGAAGAAAAAAAATAATTTTATTGAATTTAGGTTGAACTCCCACATGGGAGGTTGCCTCGCTATTGACTCTTTGTGCTTCAGTAGATTGAGAAAATAGTTATGAACAGATACCGCATTGTAATAGAGTTAATAGTATTCAAAAAAAAAATGATAGGTTTATAAAGTTTAAATATGGAGAAAAAATAGACTTTAAATAGAGAGAGAACATTCAAAGTTGTTAGAAAGAATAAATATGGAGAAAAAAATAGAGTTTAAATAGAGAAAGAACATTCAAAGTTGTTAGGAATAAAATTTTGAAATCTTGGGGTTGATCGTTGGATTTCAACTATTTATATTTAAGAAGAAAAAATCTACAAAAGTCTTAAAATTAAAAAGTCTACAAAAGTTCATAACTTTTTGAATACCACATGACTTTTAAAAGACTCTTTAAAAGTCTTAATCGAATACCACACGACTTTTAAAGACTCTTTAAAAATCTTGATTGAATATCGCCTGACTTTTAAAGACTCTCTAAAAGTTTGAATTGAATACCTCCAAACTTTTAAAGTTCATAAAAGTCTTTAAAACTCTGTGAAAGTCATGATTGAATACACCCCCTAAATACTTCAATGACAATTCCAATCACCAAGTCTAAATATTCACAAAGTTCTAATTAAAAGCATACGTACTCTATATAACTTGGAGACTTATAATACTTGCAGCCAAGAAGTCTCAAAGCTCAAGATCTTCATATACTTTGACAGCTTCTCCCATCAACCCACATAATAAAATCGTTAAATAAAACCGTTGTCTTTTCCCAAAAAAAAAAAAAAAAAAAAAAAAGAAAGAAAGAAAAAAGAAACTGTTGTGTATTCAAGTGCGCTTAAAGACAACACACCAACGACAACGGTTAAATAAGACCGCTGTCTTTTCCAAAAAAAAAACGCACATACACAACAGTTTTAAAAAAATCATTGTCGTTGTGGTGCTGTCTTTTCAAAAAATGCACAAAGACAACACACTTATAACAACGATTGGGTAAAAACCATTGTCTTTGACAAAAGTGTTGCGTCAAAGACAACGATTTTGGACAAAACTGTTGTCTATTAAACAAATTAAAAGACAACACTTTTGTTAAAAACTGTTGTCTTTGTAGTGTTGTCTATGTGCATTTTTCTTGTAGTGAAGAGACACTGCACGAGATTATTATACACTTATTTTGAAACAAAGTTTAATTTTATTATATTAGACCGTGTAGGATTTGAAGATTGTTATCTTCAGGGGAAGTGACATTTACTTAAATCATCCTGAAGATTGGGCTCTGAAGACCAACAACTATACTATTTTTCCTTTGATTTTTTATATAATTTTTCTTAATTAAAGGTACGTTTTTTAACGAGGCAGATGCTAATGCAGCACATGAATACACATACATCATGTCTTCTTTTCCTCACCAGTTTTTTTTTTTTTACACTCGATTTTTCTAGTGAGGTTCTTAACGAGACATGTGTATGATATAGTAATGTCCATGAGAAAGTGTTGTAAATAAATATATGTAGACATTACTAGAGAAATTATATATGTTATGACTTATGATAATGTCTCTTCATCCTTTATAGAGTTGTAGTTACATTGAAATTTGTTTATCAGGTACATATTGGATGGAATAATGAATAATAAAGGATTGATGTTTTTCGATGTATCTCTTCATCACTTTATTTTGTTGTACACTATTATTTGTATTACTTTCCTACAATCGGGATACATATGATTTTACAATAGTGAAGAATTAATTGAACTACTATATTGTTTAAAAAAAATTAACTACTATATTCAAAAGAAAATTAATTAGGAAATATTTTAAAATACTATTAATTCTATATTTTCTCTATCTATTGTAGTCTAAAGAGTCAAAACCCCACCACCAAGATTCAATCATGTGACCTTCCCTCAAGGAAAGCCACAAAGGTCCATCTAAGCACAAGATGCTTATATATACTATATATACATTACTTGTATTTTAAAAAATTACCAGATTCCTGTATATATATAGTATTTTAAAATTCTAAAATCCTAACAATGATAGCATTTCTTAAATAAATCTACTACTAATATGGTGATCTAATACTTCTTACCCTAATTAATTAGTAATCCCAGTTAAAAAGATCATTTGAATGCATAAGCGATATAATATAGTGTACAAAATCGTTTCACTTATTGTTTAATTTATTTTCACTTATTGTTTAATTTATTTCCATTTAATGGATTCGAACAACATTAATAATTCAATCACATAAATTGTATTTTTAAGAATGTTTAGCACGTATATGGAAAGTGGGTCCACTTGAACAATGGCATGTGACATATTTAGCACTTAATTAGTGAGACCCACACAGACCATATTCTATCAGGGATCGGACCTACTCAAATTATTGTGTTTTGTATTGGGATTATTAAAATTGTGACATGTACTGGGGTTCTTGAAACAGTGTTTTATAGTTGTGTGCATCACTCAACCCGTATTTTGCTACTCAAATTGTGTTTTTTTATTGAGATTCTTAAAATCATGCATTGTAGTGGTGAGCCATACTAAAACAGTAATTTGCCAAGGGTCCACTCAAATTGTATTTTTTATTGGGATTCTTGAAGTCGTGACTAGTAAATTTTTCAAACTGTGTTTTATCGTTGTGGGCCCCACTCAACCTATGTTTTTCCAAGAGATTCAATTAAATCATGTTTTGTATTGAGTTTATTAAAATCATGCTTTGTAGTGGTGGGACCCACTCAAACTGGATTTTGCCATGGGACGCACTCAAATCATGTTTTGTATTAAGATTATCCAAACCATATATTCAATTGCATTATATAATACTTGATGTTCTAATTTAAATAATTATATATTAATCCAAATATTCTTAATATATTACAATAAATTTATTCCGTGCATCGCACAGGCGAAAATACTAGTATTTTTAAATTTTAAAATCCTAACAATATGGCATTTCTTAATTAATTCTTCTACTAATATGGTGATCTAATTACTTCTTCCCCTATTTAATTAGAAATCCCACTTAAAAGGATCATTTGAATGCATAAGCGATATAATATAGTGTACAAAATCGTTTTACTTATTGTTTAATTTATTTTCACTTATTGTTTAATTAATTTCCATTTAATGGATTCGAACAACATTAATTATTTAATTATATCTAATGATTTTATTTTTTTTAACATTTTCATTCATGGACATAAATTTTATTTTTATCTATCATGAAAGTTAAATGCCAATTTAATTTCCTGTAATGAATTTTTCCAATCTTCCATTTATATATACATTCATAAACATTTGATTATAACACGGTATTCCCTAAAATCGTATTTTGTAATTTTGGTACCACAAAAATTGTGTCTTTAAGAATGTTTAGCACGTCTGTGAAAAGTGTGTCCACTTGAACAATGACATGTGACATGTTTAGCATTAATTAGTGAGACCATTCAGAGTCTCAGACCACATTCTCTCAGGGACCCACTCAAATTATTGTATTTTGTATTGGGATTATTAAAATTGTGACTTGTAGTGGATGGGTTCTTGAAACCATGTTTTATAGTTATGTGCCTCACTCAACCAGTATTTTGCCAAGATATCTACTAAAATCGTGTTTTGTATTGAGATTCTTAAAATCATGTGTTGAAATGGTGAGCCATATAGAAACAGTGATTTGCGAATGAAGCACTCAAATCCTATTTTTTATTGTGACTTGAAGTGGGTTTTTCAAATCGTGTTTTGTTGGCTCTGGGCCCACTCGATCATCCTATGTTTTGCCAAGAAATCCGATTAAATCGTGTTTTGTATTGAGTTTCTTAAACTCATGCTTTGCAGTGGTGAACCTCACTCAAACAGAATTTTGCCAAGGGACTCACTCAAATCATGTTTTGTATTAAGATTCTTAAAATCGTGACTTTTAGTGGGGTCCTTCAAACCGTGTTTTGAAGTTGTAGGCCCCACTTAACAGGTGGTTTGCCTAGAGATCCACTCAAATAGTGTTTTATATTGAGATTATTAAAATTATGCATTGTAGTGGTGGGCCCCACTCCAACGTAACGACATTTTGCCAAGAACCCACTCAAATCATATTTTGTATTGAGATCCTTAAAATCATGCGTTGTAGTGGTGCGTCCCACTAGAATGACATTTTTTCTGGGGATCCATCCACTCAAATCGTGTTTTGTATTGACATTTTTTAAAACAAGCTTTGTAGTGGTCGGCCCCACTAGCTCAAATGATGTTTTGCCAGGGGACCCACACAAATCATGTTTTGTATATATTGAGATTCTGAAAGTCGTGCCTAGTAGTGGTGGGCCCCACTCCATCCGCGTTTTGCCTCTGAAGCCACTCAAATATATACCCTTATATCGCGTTTTGTGAAATGTGTTTTTCTTTTTTTTTTTTTCTAAAGCTCTGAACAATGACCTTCCGAAAAAAGAGTGATTGAGAGATAGAAAGAGCATAGCATGGAGTGAGAGGAAATCCAGAGAAGAGTTTGTGGAGTTATTCGAGAGATAAAAAGTTGGTGGTACGGTGAAATGAAGGGTTGTAAGAGAAACAAAGATTTATTCTCAATGTAAAAAATCTAGACAACCTTCTGCGACCCTTCTTTAAAGCAGAGTTTTAGAAAGTTTTTATTTTTATTTTTAAATTTACTCTTCATGACACTTTCTCCGAGTTCAATTTTAATTTTTTAAATTCTATTTTTTTTAAATTTAAGAAACCGCATCCCATTATTTAAAAAAAAAATGGTTGCGGTTTCTTGTTCATTTATTTAGGATAATGTCACCACACATTTTTTTAACAACACACTATCCTTCTTTAAATAAGGGTAATCTAAAGTCACATTTCTTTGCACTTTTTGTACTAGTGTTAAATCGTGTTTTTCGTGGGACCGAATCAAGCCTTGTCATGGTAGGATCACTAAAACTATGTTCTGCCCACCCGTAAAAACATGTTCTACCCACCAGCATGTATTAAAACCATGTTCTATAGTGGTGGGACCACTAAAACCTTGTTTTCACTACTGGAAATTATGAAATTTCCGACCACCTGAAAGGGATCTTAAATCAAGTTGATACCAAAAAGTGGTCGAAAATAGCAACAAAGGTTTTTCCGGATACCAAAAGTGGTCGGAACAAGGCTTTCGACTTGATTTAAGATCATTTTCGGGTGGTCAGAAATTCCATAATTTCTAGTAGTGTTTGAACCATGCCACCCACTATAAAATAGGGCTCCATTTACTCCCTTTTTCGTCATCCTAATATGTATATATCCTTCTCCCACATGAATTATGCAAAGAGATCAAAGCTTATGGCTATAAATCTTGAATGGTATGTGTGTTTTTTTTTTTTTTTTTTTTATTGCTTGTGAGGCATTCAATTGACAAAGGTTTCTCTTTTATTTGCTTTATGCTTTTATTATTATTATTATTATTATTAAATGTAATTATATTGCTTTTCATGTTACACAGGTGGCTATGCCATTTGCAATGAAACAATTAAGACCGTTGTTTGGATCATATTATATGCTGAAGAAACTTAGTGCAGGCGTGCGATGTTTGGGCATGAAAGAGATTAGTAAGAGCCTTCCTACTCAAAAACTGACAATTTTTGGCTCAAGATTAATGTCCTTTCAAATTTTCTTTGTGATTATTCACTCCAAACTTCAATTTCCTAAAGTTGCTTTCGAATTAACCATTGTTGATAAGGGTATAGAATTATAAATTGAACCAATTCAAACCATCAAATGATAAAGGTATAGAATTTCTTTGTGATCCTTCATGTTTTGATTGAGGCTGATCAGAGCTACCAATCAATGTTGTTGATTCACAGCTAAAAAAAGCCCGGGAAATTATTGAAGAACTGCTCAACAGGACCTTTTAGATGCATGATATCATGACAGTTCCAACAAGTAATCTACAATCCTGGGTGTCGGGCTTTGTCGTGGAAATATGTTCGTCCTCTATATATCAACTGGCCATCACCTCTGATTTGATTTGTTTGTTCTTGACCTATAGTTGATAACGGCAAATTATTGTGTGGACCATGTTCCATACAGTGTTGTGTGGACTATAATAAAATTACATTTTTTATATACTAAAAGTACATTATTCGTGTACTGGATGTACATTATACAAAATAATGTATTTTCAGTACACAAATAATATACTTTTTCTGAATATAATGTACATTTTTAATATACTAAAAGTACATTATTTGTGTACTAAATGTACATTATTTGATAGTATGATCCACACAGTTGCGTGGACCATGGTCCACACAATAATGATCCGTTGATAACTATGGTTGGTTTGCTATTCTTTTTCTTCTTCTTTTTTTTCAAGTGTAATTTATTCTGTCATGTCAAAAATAAGTTGGATGTTATGAAGCTTATGGTGAAGGTTTTACTCATAAGGTTGGTGGTGCTTTACTGCTTTTATGTCATAAACTCCTCTCTTGTACAAACTTTCATATACAATTATACATAGTGCATTCACTCTTATGTAAATTATATATCACATAGGCTTTATATGTTATGTTAACCATCTCTACAATGTAATAGAGTCAATAGAATTCAAAAAAATAAAAAATGATGTTTCTCGATGTATCTCGTCATCTCTTTATTTTAGTGTACACTATTATTCGTATTATTTTCCACAATCAGGACACATGATTTTACAATAGTGAAGAATTAATTGAACTACTATCTGCTTTCAAAAAATTGAACTACTATCTTCTTTAAAAAAAAATAAAAATTAAACTTCTATATTCAAAAGAAAATTAATTAAGAAATATTTTAATATCTTAAAATACTATACGCCACTTGTATTTAAAAGAATTACCAGATTCATATATATATATATATATATATATATATATATATATATATATATATATATATATATATATATATATATATATATATATAGTGAAAGGTTCCCGTGCGGTTGAATGCTTCCCGTGCGGATGTGCGGTGGATTAATGTGCGTGAGATTTGTACTCAATGTGCGTGAGTGTTGTGCTTAATATGCTTGAGATTTGTACTTAATGTGCGTGAATGTGTAAAATGCAGCAGAAAATATTGATGTCAGCTTCTTCCCCATCTCCAGTAGCCATTTGCCCCCTTCCTGATGATGATGATGCGGAGGCGAGCTAGGTGGTTAAGAATTATTGGAATAATACAACAGAAATCCACACTTAGCTGCTGTGCAAATTTTACTGTGCATGCGTCATTTATATAAACATTCAACTGCATTGAAGGTAGCTGATAATCCATAATCCATGGCCAAATTGAAGGAAGAAGTAACAAGAAGCTTGGGCGTTAATGTGCATGAGTTTCTGTTATGCTTCCTTCTGAGCTCGTAATTCTGAAATACGCACGCACATTAAACACAAATCTCACGCACATTAAACACAATACTCATGCACATTAAGTACAAAACTCACGCATATTAACATGACGCACATTAAGTACAAATCTCAGGCACATTGAGTACAACTCTCACGCACATTAAATATAAACCTCACGCACATTAATCCACCGCACATCCGCACGGGAAGCCACAAATGCACCTGATCCCTCCCATATATATATATATATATATATATATATATATATATATATATATATATATATATATATATATATATATATATATATATATATATATATATATATATATCATGGTTGCAATAGGCGCTAGGTGCTAGTCGGGCGGTAGAGTAGCGCCTAGCGCCTAGGCGGCTAACTAAAAAAAAGAAAATCAGTGCACGTGTGTAGGTGCATATATATATATATAAATGAAAAAAATTAGCAAGGTCGAGTCGGTCGGGTTAACTCGGCTAATTCGACAAAAATTGACGAGTTAACTCGCCGTAATCGGGCGAGTTAGGCGCTAGGCGGCCGAATTAGGCGCTAGGCAGGCGCCTAGGCGGCCGGTTTCCTAGGCGGGAGCCTAGGGGGAAAATCGCCACGGCTAAGGGGCGTCTAGCGCCTAGGCGCCAATTACTAGGTGCCTAGGCGGGATTTTTACAACCCTGATATATATATATATATATATATATATATATATATATATATATATATATATATATATATATATATATATATATATATATATGTATAAAAGTAAAATCCTTTTAGCAAAGTTTTTACCTCAAAACTTAGGGGCATTTTTATAATATCATTCATTTATATAATAATAATAATAATAATAATAATAATAATAATAATAATAATAAATAATAATAATAATAATAATGTTATTACCTTAATTACAAATTATTATACTTTTCTTTTAAATTAGTATTTTCCACCTATAAATACAAATTTATAATTTTTCAATCCCTAACATCCCCCATCATTTCCTTCTCCACATCGGTAAGGCTTCTCCATCCCATCATTTCTTTCTTTTCATATGAATTTTCTACCTTTCTCTAACTATATTCCCCCGTACTTCAATATGTTTTTGCATGTAGTTTATATCGTCTGGTATGAGTTTGAAGATACTTAAGGAGGCTTTGCTTCAGCAAAAGGAAATTGAGGAGGAATAGGCTTGGGAACAGAACCCTAATGGTTTAGTTTTTATGGAAGAACGTAGAGATGCGATCGAGGATGATAACGACAGTAATTTTGATAATTTTGTAAGATTTTATGAAACTTAGAGTTAGTATGTTGACTTCGAGATTTGTACATGTCATTCAAGTTTCTATGTTTTTTTTTTTTTTAACAAGCAGCGTTAAGGGTTTACGTGGTTCGTTGGGCAAAACAGCAATCAACCAAAAGCTAAATCGAATTGAGGTGTGAGGATGTTGTAGATAGAGGTCATTTCCCATCCTACTTTGCCTCTTTCTAAAGAGAGTGGGAATGTGATGGTGAGGAAAGAGAAAAGGGAAATGGAAAGAGTTTTTTTTTTTTTTTTTTTTTTTTTTTACTTTTACCAGAAGTTTCTATGTTTTCCTTATACAAATTTATAATTGTAAATCTACTATCTACTATATCTACTATCTACTATATACTAATAAGTGCCCAAGAGAGTTAGGCCTATAATGGGTAGAAAAAATGGCGGTCAAAATTTTTAGTCAAATGAATGGCTCATATTGATTAGATTTTAATTTTTCCTTGAGATTTCCTAATTTATCCCTAATGAATATGATAATCCGTTAACTTTTCCGTTAAATATTATCTTTTCCGTTAATTTCTGTTAGTTCACCGTTAACATACTCATTGATTTCAATAAGAATGGTCTTAGGTTCGAACCACATCCCAATCAAAGTTGGCATAATTAGTACTCTACTTTACTCTTATTAAATTATTATAAATAATAATTTAGTAGCTACAACAAAAAATAATAAAAATGCATTTCTTTAATTTAGAATTATGTGTCTACAATGTCTTTATTCAAAACAAATTATTCATTATCAATAAATTAAATAAGAGAAATAATTTCATTAGTTATATTGTCTTTATTTTTCTCCAATATAAAAATTCTTTACATTCAAAATTCAAATTCATCAATTGATTATATTCACTACATTGTCCCTACAATGTCTTTATTAAAACAATTATTCATTATCAATAAATTAATTAAGAGAAATAATTTAATTAGTTATATTTTCTTTATTTTACTCCAATGTAAAAATTCTTTATATTCAAATTCTTCAATTGATTATATTCACTACATTGTCTATTATCTTTTTTTGTGCACTATTTTTTAATTAAATATCAAAGTTATAATACAAAATAATAGCTATATAATGCTATGTAATATCTTGACAATTATAATCAATCTTGACTATATTATCTTGCATTTGTAAACTTATAATTACCAATTTAAATACGCAAATTCAACATAAAATTATATATGCATGAACAGTTCTAATATAATCTTGCATTGATATACTTTAAAATAAATATTTAAGAAAAATATTAGGCATTATCCCAATTGCGCAATGCGCGTAAAAAACTAGTATATATATTAATAAATAATTATTGTAAATTTATATTAATACAATGTAATAGAGTCAGTAGCATTAAAAAAAATGATTATTAAGACAAGTATAATTTATTTTATATTGTGGATACGTTATTTTTAATAATTTTGATTTAATAATATTATACCTTAAGTCCTTAATTATAAAAATTCTACGTAATAATTTTAGTATTAAATGTCATACAATAATTACCATGAACAATGTTTAATAATTGACAAATTCTATTAGGCAATAAAAATTACTATTATAAAATCTTTTGTAATATGGACATATTATTTTTAATTATTTCGATTTAATAATATTATATCTTATGTATAAAAATTTTAAATAATACTTTTAGTACTATTGAATATTAATTGACAAACAATTATTTTTATTATTAAGACAATAAATAGGTATTTAGCTTTAAAAAGTTTTCAAATATATGAATTACACATAGTAAAAAGGAATCAATTTGTAAGACAATTATATTAGGTGATCCAATTAATAATTTACTTTTTAAATTATATCCACTTTTTAATATTGAATATTTTATTAAAGTATATACATAGACTATGGTTATCAATATAAAATTAAAAGTGTGTGTGTGTGTGTGTGTGTATATATATATATATATATATATATATATATATATATATACACACACACACACACACACACACACACACACACACATATGTGTGTGTGTGTGTGTGTGTGTGTGTGTGTGTGTGTGTGTGTATATATATATATATATATATATATATATATATATATATAATGTATAATATTATTAGTACAAAATAAATTATACTTGTCTTAATAATTAATTATTAATATTATTGTCTAATATGTACAATTCTCTTAGTTATTATTCAAATTTTTAGAATTATAATATATGAAATACAATTAGAAATAAATCAACTTAATTACGTGAATTATCTCTATAAATTTATCTAAATATGTACATGATTAGAGATTATATTATACATACAAAATTTTAATTTTAATTTTTTATGTTAAGAAAATAGATACTTGACCAAATTAAATATATAATAGTCCAACTATATTATTATATTGTATATTTTATCATCTTTTTAGTTTTTTTTTTTCTATTTTTAATTTTAAATTCATAATAACAAAAAAATATTTCGTGCAACGCACGGGTAAAACATTATATTTTAAAAAATACACTTTGATAAATATCATAAATTAATTAGTACAATATCATTTCTGTTTATAATAATTAAACAAAACAATAAATAATTTAAATATGTGAACCGATGATATCAAAATGAAATTAATATACAGTTACAAATAAATATAGCACGATTAGATATAATTTAATTAGTTTTAATTTCCTTAATGACATGACATTTCTTTAAAAATGGAACAGAAATTAGATAAAATATCACTGCATCTAATATTCTAATCGACTGAAAATGAAAAAGAATAATTTGATTAAAAGTGAATCTGATATTACTAATTGATTGAAAATATAAAAGATCACTAATTGACTGATATTATACCCTTATATATTTTCACCCGAGTCACCCATCCTGATGGACTGAAGGTGTTAGCTCTAGACGAATATGGACAAGATTGTGTTGCTACTACCAATGTTGTCTGCAAAGAGATTTCAATTATGTGTAAATACATTCAGTGATATTGTGTTTTTTAAATGGCAAAATTACTATGGCTCGATTTTGCTCAACCGGAGAAGGTTCTTGACCGGCGACCGGTCGCCGGTCACTTTTTGCCGGAAATACGTCGGAAATATGCCGGAAATACGTTGGATCTTCCGTGACCTTTGATAGCAGGTCATTTACCTATATTTGGGCTCATTGCCTAAAAATGCATTGTTCATGGGTGTAATTACACCTTTAAAAAGTTGGAGGGTCTAATTGACTCTTTAGCAAAAGTTTGAGGGCCTATTTGACCATTTTCCCTTAATATTTTGAAATACTATATATCGGCCTCTTGTATTTTAAAAAGTTACCAGATGTCTGTATATAGTATTTTAAAATTTTAAAATCCAAACAGTTATAGAATTTCCTAATTTCTAAAAAAAAAAAAAGAATTTCCTAATTAATTATTCTACTAATATGGCGATCTAATCACTTCTCCCCTAATTAGTAATCCCAATTTAAAAAAAAAAAATCATTTCAATGCATAAGCGACGTACTATATAAAATCTTTTCACTTTTTTTGTTTAATTTATTTTCATTTAATGGATTCCAACAGCATTAATTATTTAACTACATCTAGTGATTTTATTTTTTTAACATTTTCATTCAAGGACATATATTTTACATCTATCATGAATGTTAAATGTCAATTTAATTACATGCATGTAATTAATGATTTTTTTTAATCTTCCATCATTTATATATACATTCATAAGCATTTGATTTTAACACATGTAGTATCCCCTAAAATCATATTTTTAAATTGTGATACCAATTAAATTGTGTCTTTAAGAATTTGAACCACGTCTATCAGAAGTGGGATCCCACTTCAACAATTTTCCGTGACATGTTTATCACTTAACTAGTGAGACCCACTTAAACCTCATTCTATCATGGACCCACTCAAATTATGTTTTATATTGGGATTCTTAAAAATTAAAATCATGCTTTTGTGGTGGTGTGCCCCACTCAACAGCATTTTGCCATGGGACCCACTAAAAATCGTGACTTGTAGTGAGATCCTTCAAAACGTGTTTTGCTGTTGTGGGCCCTACTCAACCCACGTTTTGCCCGGAGATTCACAAAAATCTTATTTTGTATTGAGATTCTTAAAATCGTGCTTCTTAGTGGTGGACCCCACTCAAAAGGTGTTTTGTTAGGGGATCCACTGAAATTGTGTTTTGTTTTTGGGATTCTTAAAGTCGTGCTCCGTAGGGATAAGCCCCACTCAAACAGCATTTTACCAATTAAATCATGTTTTATATTGAGTTTCTTAAAATCATGCTTTGTAGTGGTGGGCCCCACTCAAACTGGATCTTGTCATGGGACGCACTCAAATCATGTTTTGTATTAAGATTATCCAAATCATATATTCAATTACAATATATAATATTTGTTGTCCTAATTTAAATAATTATATATCAATCCAAATATTCTTAATATAATACAACAAATTCATTCCGTGCATCGCACGTGCGAAAATACTAGTATTTTAAAATTTTAAAATCCTAACAATTATGGCAATTCTTAAATTTAATTCTTCTACTAATAAGGTGATCTAATTACTTCTTCCCCTAATTAATTAGAAATCCCAGTTAAAAAGATCATTTGAATGCATTCATAAGCGATATAATATAGTGTACAAAATCGTTTCACTTATTGTTTAATTTATTTTCACTTATTGTTTATTTTATTTCCATTTAATGGATTCCAACAACATTAATTATTTAACTACATTTAATGATTTTATTTTTTTAACATTTTTCTTCAAGGGCATAAATTTTATTTTTATCTGTCATGAAAGTTAAATGCCAATTTAATTTCATGTAATGAATTTTTTCAATCTTCCATTTATATATACATTCATAAACATTTGATTATAACACGGTATTCCCTAAAATCGTAGTTTGTAATTTTGGTACCACATAAATTGTGTCTTTAAGAAAGTTTAGCACGTCTATGAAAAGTGGGTCCAATTGAACAATGACATGTGACATGTTTAGCACTTAATTAGTGAGACCACTCAGAGTCTCAGACCACATTCTATCAGGGACCCACTCAAATTATTTTATTTTGTATTGGGATTATTAAAATCGTGACTTGTAGTGTATGGGTTCTTGAAACCATGTTTTATAGTTATGTGTCTCACTCAACCCGTATTTTGTCAGGATATCCATTAAAATCGTGTTTTGTATTGAGATTCTTAAAATCATGCGTTATAGTGGTGAGCCATACTGAAACAACGATTTGCGAAGGAACCACTCAAATCGTATTTTTTATTGCGATTCTTGACGTTGTGACTTGTAGTGGGTTTTTCAACCCGTGTTTTGTTGGTTGGCTGTGGGCCCCACTTAACCTATGTTTTGCCAAGAGATCCGATTAAATCCTGTTTTGTATTGAGTTTCTTAATATCATGCTTTGCAGTGGTGAGCCCCACACAAACGGAATTTTGCCAGGGGACTCACTCAAATCATGTTTTGTATTATGATTCTTAAAATCGTGAATTGTAGTGGGGTCCTTCAAACCGTGTTTTGAAGTTCTAGGGCCACTTAACCGGTGGTTTGCCCAGAGATCCACTCAAATAGTGCTTTGTATTGAGATTCTTAAAATTATGCGTTGTAGTGGTGGGCCCCACTCCAACGGCGTTTTGCCAAGAACCCACTCAAATCGTGTTTTGTATTGAGATTCTTAAAATCATGCATTGTAGTGATGGGTCCCACTAGAATGACATTTTTTTAGGGACCCACTCAAATCGTGTTTTGTATTGACATTTATTAAATCGAGCTTTGTAACGGTCGGCCCCACTAGCTCAAATGATGTTTTGCCAGAGAACCCACACAATCATGTTTTGTATATATTGAGATTCTTAAAGTCGTGCCCAGTAATGGTGGGCCCCACTAAATCCGCATTTTGCCTCTGAACCCACTCAAATATATACCCTTATATCGCGTTTTGTGAAATGTGTGTTTTTGTTTTTTTTTTTTTTCTAAAGCTCCGAACGCCGACCTTCCGAAAAAGAGTGACTGAGCGATTGAAAGAGCATAGCATGGAGTGAGAGGAAAGCCAGAGAAGAGAAGAAGATAAGAGTTTGTTGATTTAATCGAGACAGAAAAAGTTGGTGGTGAAATAAAGGGTTGCAAGAAAAACAAAGATTTATTCTCACTGTAAAAAATCTAGACAACCTTCCACGACCATTCTTTAAAGACGAGTTTTAGAAAGTTTTTATTTTTATTTTTAAATTTATTCCCCATGACACTTTCTCCGAGTTCAATTTTAATTTTTTAAATTCTGTTTTTTTTTTTTAATTTAAGAAACCGCATCCCATTATTTAAAAAATAAAAATAAAAATGATCGCGATTTCATGTTCATTTATTTACGATAATGTTGATTTGATTTGTTTGTTCTTGACCTATAGTTGATAACGGCAAATTATTGTGTGGACCATGTTCCATACAGTGTTGTGTGGACCATAACATAATTACATTTTTTATATACTAAAAGTACATTATTCGTGTATTGAATGTACATTATACAAAATAATGTATTTTCAGTACACAAATAATGTACTTTTTCTGAATATAATGTATATTTTTAATACTAAAAGTACATTATTTGTGTATTAAATGTACATTATTTGATAGTATGATCCACACAATAATGATCCGTTGATAACTATGTTTGGTTTGCTATTCAATTTCTTTTTTTTTTTAAGTGTAATTTATTTTGTCATGTCAAAAATAAGTTGGATGTTATGAAGCTTACGGAGAAGGTTTTACTCATAAGGTTGGTGGTTCTTTATGTCATAAACTCCTCTCTTGTACAAACTTTCACATACAATTATACATAGTGCATTCACTCTTATGTAAATTACTAGCATTTTGTACGCGCGATGCGCGAAAACTTATGCTCAATATTAAAATATTTGTAAGTAACAAAATTTATAAATTAGTTAAAATTATGTTTTGCAATTTCTTAAAGTAATGATACTTTTGAATTATCATATATTTGAATAATATAGTGATCAAAACAAAAAAAATAAATTATATTTTTATATAATAATAATTTACAAATAATACTAAGCTAACACTCACATATATATGATATATTGATATGGATACACAAATAATATACATACAAATTATATATATATATATATATATATATATATATATATATATATATATATATGATACACATATATAATTTAACATTCATATAAATATTTAATTAAAATATAATTTATAATTAAATTAATTGTTATATGATAATTTTAATAAAATGATAATTAAAAATAGGAAAAAGATATGATAGATGTAGGTGTATGGTAAAATTGGTAGATGTATTAAAACTAACGGTGTTATAACGGTGTAATGGTGATTTTGTCCAATGCAAATGAATGTACAACAATTAAAGCAAAATGTATATATTTATTAGCATATAAAAAAGGGACAAAAATCAAGGACATAACTTGTATTGACACTTATTATGTTTTTATTTTAGATATATCACATAGGCTTTATATGTTATGTTAACCATATCTACAATGTAATAGAGTCAATAGAATTTAAAAAAAATAAAAGATTAATGTTTCTCGATGTATCTCGTCATCTCTTTATTTTAGTGTACACTATTATTCATATTATTTTCCTACAATCAGGACACGTCATTTTACAATAGTGAAGAATTAATTGAACTATGTATATTTGAACATATACTACAATGTAATAGAGTCAATAGCATTCAAAAAAATAAAGTATTCATGTTTCTCGATGTATCTCGTCATCTCTTTATTTCAGTGTACACTGTTATTCGTATTACTTTCCTACAATCGGGACACATGACTTTACAATAGTGAAGAATTAATTGAACTAGTATCTGCTTTCAAAAAAGTGAACTACTATCTTCTTTTAAAAAAAAATAAAAATTAAACTACTATATTCAAAAGAAAATTAATTAGGAGATATTTTAATATCTTAAAATACTATACGCCACTTGTATTTAAAAGAATTACCAGATTCCAATATATATATATATATATATATATATATATATATATATATATATATATATATATAAGAGTAAAATCCTTCTAGCCAAGTTTTTCTCTCAAAATATAGGAGCATTTTTGTAATATCATTCATTTATATAATAATAATAATAATAATAATAATGTTATTACCTTAATTACAAATTATTATACTTTCCTTTTAAATTAGTATTTTCTACCTATAAATACAAATTTATAATTTTTTCAATCGTTAGCCTCCCCCATCATTTTCTTCTCTACATCGGTAAGGCTTCTCCATCCCATCATTTCTTTCTTTTCGTATGAATTTTCTACCTTTTTCTAACTATATTCCCCCATACTTCAATATGTTTTGCATGCAGTTTATATCGTCTGGTATGAGCTTGAAGATAATTAAGGAGACTTTGCTTCAGCAAAAGGAAATTGAGAATGAAGAGGCTTGGTAACAAAACCCTAATGGTTTAGTTTTTATGCAAGAGCGTAGAGATGCGATCGAGGATGATAACGACGGTGATTTTGATAATTTTGTAAGATTTTATGAAACTTAGAGTTAGTATGTTGACTTCGAGATTTGTACATGTCATTCAAGTTTCTATGTTTTTTTTTTTTAACAAGCAGCGTTAAGGGTTTACGTGGTTCGGTGGGCAAAACAGCAATCAACCAAAAGTTAAATCGAATTGAGGTGTGAGGACGTTGTAGATAGAGGTCATTTCTCATCCTACTTTGCCTTTTTCTAAAGAGAGTGGGAATGTGACGGTGAGGAAAGAGAAAAAGGAAATAGAGAGAGTTTTTTTTTTTTTTTTTTTTTTTTTTTTTTTTTTTTTTTTTACTTTTACCAGAAGTTTCTATGTTTTACTTATACAAATTTATAATTGTAAATCTACTATATATATATATATATATATATATATATATATATATATATATATATATATATATATATATATATATATATATATATATATATATATATATATATATATACTAATAAGAGCCCAAGAGAGTTAGACCTATAATGGGTAGAAAAATGGCGGTCAAATTTTTTAGTCAAATGAATGACTCAGATTGATCAGATTTTAATTTTTCCTTGGGATTTCCTAATTTATCCCGAATGAATATCATTATCCGTTAACTTTTCCATTTTTTTTTTGAAAAATCAATCTGCCGATTGTATTAATTAATGAAAGCTATAATAGCGTCAGGAGGGATAGAATCCCAATACATAGAATGTTCCTGAGTAAAAGCTAACGAAGCTAAAGCATGAGCATGTAAATTAATCTGTCTAGGCACATAGCTTAACGAAATAAAATTAAATATAGACATCATTGTCTTGCACTAGTCAATTACCAACCCAGCATATGAGTGAATAGGTGTAGTCTGGTGGTGTATGGTAGTTCGCAGCACCATACAATCCGTGAGCAGATTGGCCGAATTGAGATTTCTTTCAACTAACCAGGACAGCGCCTCTTTATAAGCCATAGCCTCCGCCATGAGTGGTGAGAAGCAAACGGGTGATCTGCCATTCTTCGCTGCTACAAACGAGCCGCCGGGCTCTAATAACATAATTCCATACGTTGCCTCCCATGTTTCCTGCCGATACCCTGCATCTATATAGCATCGCATATGATTGTCGGGCAATACTGGTTCGGATTGTGGCTGTACATCTTCTCGCATGGGCCGGCCATGCACCGCACCATAAGCTTTCAGTAGTGTTGCCATCCCCTTCACAACAGCCTGTGGACGTGACATGGCCCCTTTCCACACAGCCGTATTGCGGCTTCTCCAAATATTGTATGGAACCCCCACCAAGAGCTGTGTTTGTTCCTCCGTTAGAATCGCCATAGCCCCAGCTAGCCATGCTGCAAACGAATCTGTAATAATATTCGTGATGGGTAATTGTGTTATATTCCAAACTAATACAAAATATTCACAATAAACTAATGCATGCAACACATCTTCATTATCTAATCTGCACATAGGACATGACGGGTCAATCTCCACCCTCTTATTAATTAAATTCGTGGTAGTGGGTAAAATATCACATACTGCTCTCCATAAGAATGTCTTCCACTTTGGTGGTACTTTCAATTTCCACATCTTAACCCATTTATCAAAATCACATGGGTTATTCTCATAATCCCCAACAATACGCCTGTAAGCATTTTTTACTGAATAAATTCCTTTTGGGTCACCCTTCCAGTACCATGAGTCATCATAATCAGGGCTAACAGGGATCATAACTATTCTGCTCACATCCTCAGGGATAAATAAATCAGATAAAATATGTGGATCCCATGTTCGTGTTTGTGGGTCAATCAAACCTGCTACCCGTGCCTCTCTTAACTCTTCAGGCATTATTGTTTGTACCAAGGGACTTGGATTATCCTGGAGCCATGGGTGTCCCCAAACCAGAGTTGTCTCACCATTTCCAATCCTGCGTCTTATCCCAGCCACCACTATTGGATGTGCTGCCATTATACTTCTCCAACAAAAAACTTGGGCAATTACCAATAGAAGCATCAACAAAACTAGAAGTGGGGTAATACATGGCTTTATATATTCTTGCCACCAGAGACTCTGGGTTTGTCAAAAAACGACATGCTTACCCAGCATAGTTAAATTAAAAGCTCTCAATTCCTTGAAACACAAACCACCAAACTTCTTGGGGATACACAATTTATCCCATGCCTTCCAGTGAATCCCCCTATCTCTACCACTTCCCCACCAGTATCTATTCATGGCTCTCTCAATAGATTGGCAAACTGTTTCAGGCAACAAAAAAACACTCATTGAAAAAGTTGGCATAGATTGAGCCACACTTTTCAATAAAACCTCCTTACCAGCCTGAGATAATAACTTTGTGCTCCACGATCCAATATTCTGCCTGATTTTTCCTTCTACATAGGAAAAAACTGCTCTTTTATTTCTGCCCACAAATGATGGGAGGCCCAGATATTTCCCAAAATTATCAGCCTGTACTACCGCAAGACAATTTGCCACCTGCGTTCTGACCATGTGGTGGGTATTTCGGCTAAAACATATATTTGACTTGTTATAATTCACCACCTGTCCAGATAAATTTTCATACCTCATCAAACATTCTTTAATCACAATAGCCTCCTGAATATTTGCTTTAAAGAAAAGTAGGCTGTCATCTGCAAAGAACAAATGAGACACCGGGGGAGCACCCCTGGCCACTCTACATCCATGTATAGTTCCTGCCATCTGTTCCTTCTGTAACAACATCGAAAGTTCCTCAGCACAGATAATGAATAAATAAAGGGAAAGAGGATCTCCCTGTTTGAGTCCACGAGTCGGTTTGACCCGTCCCCCCACCTCCCCATTCACCATTACAGTATAGCTCACTGTTGTCACACACAACATTATTAGATTAACCCATTTATCACTAAAACCCAGCACCTTCAACATATTTTCCAGAAAACTCCATTCCATTCTATCGTATGCTTTTGACATGTCCAACTTCAGTGCACTCCAGCCTACTACACCGCACTGCTTCCTGTTCAAGTAGTGACCCACCTCAGCTGCCACCAAGATATTATATGTAATTAACCTGCCAGGAATAAACGCACTTTGGGATTCCGAGATGATATCCCCCATTAAAGCTTTCATTCTGTTTGCCAACATTTTTGCCATTATCCTATATATAACATTGCTCAGCGCAATCGGTCTCAAATCTGCAACAGACTCCGGAACCTCTTTTTTAGGGGTCAACACTATGTTAGTGTCGTTCAGTCCTTCAGGAAATACCCCAGAATTCAGCGCATGTAATATAAACCCAGCCACATCATCTCCCACAACAGACCAAAAGTGTTGATAGAAACCCGGATTCATTCCATCCGGGCCTGGTGCTTTATCCGGGAACATAGAAAAAAGTGTTGTTTTTACCTCTTCTTTCGAAAAAGGCTGATTCAGCATCTCATTATTCTCATTCGACACACGGGGGGCAAAATCATTAAAGAGGGGATCATCACAGCTCAAATTATTCGTAGCAAATATGCTCTTAAAATAATTCAGAATCACCGAATGCATATTTGTATCCTCCACCCAATCCCCACCCTCATTCTTAATACTAGCAATAAAATTCTTCTTTCTATGGGCAGAAGCATACCTGTGGTAGAACTTGGTGTTAGCATCTGCACCTCGGAGCCAGTGTTGTTTCGCACGCTGCCTCCAAAATACATCCTCCTGGGCCTCCAATTGCTTTAACCGATTCTCATTCTGTCGGAATTCGGCCAATGCGACCGGATTCGTTACATCACAGAACTTCTCTTGCTGCTTCCGCAACTGCCCTATTCGGTGACCAAACTTATGGAATTGGTCTCGGCCCCATCGCATCAATTTCATACCACAGAGCTGCTGACAGTGTAACAAGCCCTCCGGCCTCCCCTCGTGCCATGCTGTCTCCACCACCTCCTTGCACCCCTCATCCAATAACCATGCATTTTCAAATCTAAACCTCTTCGGTCCCCTTACCCTACACATACTGAGAGCATTTATATTGAGGAAAAGAGTTGAGTGATTTGATTCTCTAGTCTGCAGATTCTCCACCCATGCATTCTCATTCATACGACCCCACTCCTCCGTAATAAGCACCTTATCAAGCCTATCCTGTATCCAATTCACCGTGCCTTTACTCTTATCCCATGTGAACTGGCGGCCCCGCATCGACATCTGCACCAAACCACACACATCAATGGTTTCCCCAAACCCTCGCAAGAGACGATTCGGGTAAGGATTTCCCCCCCTCTTTTCATGTTGATAGAGAAGGTTATTAAAATCCCCTATCACCACCCAGGGTAACTCAGATCTACCCCTCAACATACTCAGCAGCTCCCAGGTTTCCTCTCTGTTATTTCGGTCCGGACATCCATATACACATGTCATACGCCATAGCTTGCCACTCATAGTAACCTCAATATCAATATGGTTGAGCGAGAAACTCAACAATCTTGCTGTATTGTTCTTCTTCCAAAGGAGTGCCATACCCCCACTCAGACCTTCATTATTCACATAAAACAAACCCTCATACCCAAGCCTGACACGGACTCTCTCCGCATGACTCCGTGCCACCTTGGTTTCCATCAAAAACACAAACTCAGGCTTCTTACGGAACACCATGTCCACTACTTCTCGAACTGTGCGTGGATTGCCCAAGCCACGACAGTCCCAGCTTATCGTATTCATGATGATGGGCGGGGCTGGACACCAGCTCCCGCCATGGACAAGTTTTTTGAAACATCAGTGATTGTTTCCCCACCATTCCTCCCATCCTCTCCAGTCTCCGTCCCATGCCTACGACGCTTTGCCGTAGCCACCACCACCTCATCCTCAGACATACTCGTAGGTGTGACTTCCCCACCTCCCCGACCCCCGTCAACTGTCCCAATCATTCGTGGCTTTACCAATGGACGAGGTTTCCCGCCTACCGGCACGAGCCAGTTATCCCCAACCGCTCTAGGAGCGCTCCTGGACCTACCAGCTCGCATATCCGGACCGTACAGGTACCTTTCCACTGGAATTCCCGCCTCCCTAGCTTGTAGGCAGAAAGCATGCAAGTGTCCCATATAACCACAAAAGTAGCAAAACTTATGCAGCCGTTTATACCTGAAATTAACCCATGTGGTAGTCCCGTCTCTTTTCATCAACCTCATCCTTCTCGTAAGCGGCCTATCTACCGAAATTGACACCCGAATACGATGGAAAGTCAACCAAGGCGCCCCTTCAAATCTCTCATCATGCTTAACAAAAGAGCCCAAAAAATTCCCTGCCTGCTCCAGAATTGCATGAGACGTGTATCCTTTCGGCATATCATGCAGCTGTACCCACATATCAATCATATCCAGCTCCACATCCACAGGATTCACCCCATCTAACATCTCCCGACACACAAGTGCATTATTTTCAAAAGCCCAAGGTCCCCCATTCAGAACATAGTCCATATCCATTTTATGGAAAAAAACAAACAAAAACAAACCCCTTTGAATCTCCGTTACCTGTACCCCACGCACCGGCTGCCAAACTGATGCCAACATCTGCCTCATAAAATCCAATTTTATCAATTTTTGCGTAAAAAACCGCCCAACAACCCTCCATGTTTCCTCCTCACCTTCCCCGCCATCCTCTACACCGGTACCCTCCCCTACCGGCATAAACACCGCACCTTCCTCCTCCATCAGTGCCCAGTCCGCCCACCTATCCGTCAACCCCGCAACATCCACCTCCCCCACCGACCGACCAGCCCCTGCCCCCTCACCCCCACACTGCCCCCTACCATCACCAGCCCTTCCTCCCATACTGCCACCCTCAACTGACAGCCCGCCACTTCTTGAATGCAAACCTCCAGTACTAACCCCAAGCCCATCATTCGTTCCATAAATTCTGTCGCCCGAACTGTCCTCAGCCAATCGCCGCCTTTCAACCGAACATTCCCCACTGGTTCGCTGCACGCCGAACTCCCCTTCGTTCGTCCGGTGCAGATTATCTCCGCTCGGCAACCCACCAGTCATCATCACCTCCTCAGCAGTCGGTCCCCTCCCTCGCCCATGCTGCTCAACGTCCATCGTGTCCTCACCGGCCATTGTCCGGACAGAATAAACAAACACAGATGAAAACCTAGGCCAACCCTAGTGGGAATTGCAAAAACCCTAGAGAGAATCTAGAGAGAGAATTTTAGTTTTGTGGCCGTTAACTTTTCCGTTAAATATTATCTTTTCCGTTAATTTCTGTTAGTTCACCGTTAACTTACTCATTGATTTTAATAAGAAAGGTCTTAAGTTCGAACGACATCCCAATCAAAGTTGGCATAATTAGTACTCTATTTTACTCTTATTAAATTAAATAATAATTTATTAGCTACAACAAAAAATAATACAAATGCATTTCTTTAATTTAGAATTATGTGTCTACAATGCCTTTATTCAAAACAAATTATTCATTATCAATAAATTAAATAAGAAAAAGAATTTTATTAGTTATATTGTCTTTATTTTTCTCCAATATAAAAATTCTTTACATTCAAAATTCAAATTCATCAATTGATTATATTCACTACATTGTCCCTACAATGTCTTTATTAAGAAATTATTCATTATCAATAAATTAATTAAGAGAAACAATTTCATTTGTTATATTTTCTTTATTTTACTCCAATGTAAAAATTATTTATATTCAAATTCGTCAATTGATTATATTCACTACATTGTCTATTATTTTTTTTGTGCACTATTTTTTAATTAAATATCTAAATTATAATACAAAATATAATGCTATATAATCAATTATCTTGAAAATATTTTTTTTAAAACAAATACTAATATTACAATTATAATCAATCTTGACTATATTATCTTGCATTTGTAAACTTATAATTACCAATTTAAATACGCGAAATCAACATTTAATTATCTATGCATGAACAATTCTAATATAATCTTGCCTTGATATACTTTAAAATACATATTTAAGAAAAATATTAGGCATTATCACAATTGCGCAATGCGCGTAAAAAACTAGTTTATATTAATAAATGATTGTTGTAAATTGATATTAATACAATGTAATAGAGTTAGTAGCATTAAAAAAATGATTATTAAGACAAGTATAATTTATTTTATATTGTGGATACATTATGTTTAATAATTTTGATTTAATAATATTATACCTTAAGTCCTTAATTATAAAAATTCTACGTAATAATTTTAGTATTAAATGTCATACAATAATTACCATGAACAATGTTTAATAATTGACAAATTCTATTAGGCAATAAAAATTACTATTATAAAATCTTTTGTAATATGGACAAATTATTTTTAATTATTTCAGTTTAATAATATTATATCTTATGTATAAAAATTTTAAATAGTACTTTTAGTACTATTGAATATTGATTGACAAACATTATTTTAATTATTAAGACAATTAATAGGTATTTAGCTTTAAAAAGTTTTCAAATATATGAATTATACATTGTAGCAAGGAATAACTAGTAAGACAATTATATTAGGTAATCTAATTAATAATTTAATTTTTAAATTATATCCTTTTTTTAATAATGAATATTTTCTTAAAGTATATACATAGAATATGGTTATCAATATAAAATTAAAAAGTGTGTGTGTGTGTGTGTGTGTATGTGTGTGTGTGTGTATATATATATATATATATATATATATATATATATATATATATATATATATATATATATATATATATACTTAATGTATAATATTATTAGTACAAAATAAATTATACTTGTCTTAATAATTAATTAATAATATTATTAACTAATAATTATGTATTGTTACATTTTTCGGTGTAATAATTACCATAATTTATATACATATATATTTTTATACTTAATGTAATATTATTGGCTTGAAATAAATTATAATTACCTTAATATATAATTAATTTTTAATATAATTTCCTTATTTTTATTAAAGGTAATTATTCTGATAATTATTCTTTCATTCTTTTGTGTAATTATTATGGTAATGTATTTAAATATTTGAAGATATTAGAACAAATATTATAATTAATGAAATTATTATTGTAATTGCCACAATATTTGGTAATTATAATTAATATAATTAATGAAATTGAGAAATATAAGATTTCTTCCATAGAAATATTTGTGGCAATTTCATTAAATTACAATTAATAAAATATAAAATATAATTAAAGAAATGAAATTATAAAATTAACAAAACATGAATATTTCTAATTTTTAAAATATACATACATACACTTATTCACTATAATAATCATCTAAAATTTAAATGCTACTTTTTAAATTTTTAAATGTAATTTTTTAATTGTAAATCTATCAATATAAATTATAATTAATGAAATTATATTATAGAACTTTCCTATATACATATTAATAAATATTATGTGTATATACAATGAATTATACAATCATATAAAGAAATGCGTCAGATTAGAGTTTAAATTTATTCATACAGAATTTAGAATTTACATTTTTTTATTGAAGTCTAAGTACAATTATCTTAGATATTATTCAAATTTTTAGAATTATAATATATGAAATACAATTAGGAATAAATGAACTTAATTATGTGAATTATTTCTATAAATTTATCTAAATATGTACATGATTAGAGATTATATTATACATACAAAATTTTAATTTTAATTTTTTATGTTAAGAAAATAGATACTTGAACAAATTAAATATATAATAGTCTAACTATATTATTATATTGTACATTTTATCATCTTTTTTTTCCTATTTTTATTTTTAAATTCATAATAACAAAAAAAAAAAATTCGTGCAACGCACGGGTAAAATGTTATATTTTAAAAAATACACTTTGATCAATATCATAAATTAATTAGTACAATATCATTTCTGTTTATAATAATTAAACAAAAATATGAATAATTTAAATATGTGAACCAATGATTTCAAAATGAAATTAATATACAGTTACAAATAAATATAGCACGATTAGATATACTTTAATTAGTTTTAATTTCCTTAATGACATGACTTTTCTTTAAAAATGGAACAAAAATTAGATAAAAATATCACTGCATCTAAGATTCTAATTGACTGAAAATAAAAAAGAATAATTTGGTTAAAAATGAATCTGATATTACTAATTGATTGAAAATATAAAAGGATCACTAATTGACTGATATTCTACCGTTATATATTTTCACCCAAGTCACTCATCCTGATGTACTGAAGGTGTTAGCTCTAGACGAATATGGACAAGATTGTGTTGCTACTACCAATGTTGTCTGCAAAGAGATTTCAATTATGTGTAAATACATTCAGTGATATTGTGTTTTTTAAATGGCAAAATTACTATGGCTCTGTTTGGCAAAGTTTATTTAGGAGCTTATAGCTTATTTTTTTTTTTTGGTGGAAACCACACATTGTGGTCCAGGTCTTTCTCTGTCAGTGTAACGGTCCAGGTCCACCCGGTTCGCTCCGAGAGGCACAGAAGCTGGCCCAAAGGGAATCATCACTTGTGAGAATTGAACCCGGGTTATCCCAGAATTCTCCCCCACAAAGAGAGCTCATTTGCCACTTGAGCTACCCTGTTGGGTTACGAGCTTATAGCTTATTTTAAGCTACTATACTAATAAGCTATAAGCTCTGTTTGGTAATGTTCCCAAAATAAGCTCATAGCTTAAAATAAGAGCTTATTTTGGAACGCTACCTTAGATAGCGTTTCAAAATAAGCTCCTAGCTTCCTAACTTTTTTTTTTCATCTTTATCCTTATTACTTTTAAAGAAATGACATAATTTACCCTTCCTAATTAAAACCCTTTTCTCTTCTCCTTTATCTGCAACTTTTACCGCAAATAATAATAATAATAATAATAATAATAATAATAATAATAATAATAATAATAATAATAATAATAATATATTATTATTATTATTATTATTATTATTATTATTATTATTATTATTATTATTATTATTATTATTATTATTAGATTTGCAACAATATTGCTACTGCATTATGAGATACTAGATTATGATTATACTAATAGTTTTATTTCAAAATGTTAATTTTTTAAAAAGACAAAATGTTAAATTTTAATATGTAAACAAACTAATTTAAATTTTATGAAGATGTCCTTTTTAGTCTTTTTACATTTATCAGCTTATCAAAAAGCTAATTTTACCAAAAACTTTCAATCATAACAGCTAGCTTAACAGCTCTTCAGTTTTCAACTTCGAGCTTATAGCTTTTCAGCTTTCAGCTCCTAGCTTATAGCTTTTCAGCTAAGTTTGTCAAACAGAGCCTATATATCGAGACAAAAAATTATATTTTCTACAAATGAATTAGGATATCAATTCATTCTTATAACTAAGTTGCTAGAGAACAAGCACATTTGCGAAATTTATAAAAAAAATAATACTAACAATGATAAATAAAATCTCCAAAAGTTACAACACCGCATGCGTACATCTACACATTAGCTATTAATTTGAGCAATTATTTGCTCAAATTAAAACAATGATAACATCAAAACACATAAATTATCCAAACCATATATTCAATTGCACAATATAATATTTGATGATCTAATTTAAATAATTATATATCAATCCAAATATTCTTAAAATATTACAACAAATTCATTCTGTGCATCGCACGGGCGAAAATACTAGTATTTTAAAATTTTAAAATCCTAACAATTATGGCATTTCATAATTAATTCTTCTACTAATATGGTGATCTAATTACTTCTTCCCCTAATTAATTAGAAATCCCAGTTAAAAAGATCATTTGAATAAATAAGTGATATAATATAGTGTACAAGACTATGTGGTTTAATGGTACCGGGTTGGACTTCCATTTGGAAGGTTGTGAGTTTGAGCCTCAGTGGAGGTGTTATGAGTTCTTTGTGTTTCAGTAATTTGAGAAAGTATATGAACAGAAACTACATTGTAATAGAGCCAGTAACATTAAAAAATAGTGTACAATATCATTTCACTTATTGTTTAATTTATTTAACTACATCTAATGATTTTATTTTACTTTTTTTTACATTATCATTCAAGGACATAAATTTTATTGTTATCTATCATGAAAGTTAAATGCCAATTTAATTTCATGTATTGAATTTTTTCAATCTTCCATTTATTTATACATTCATAAACATTTGTTTATAACACGATATCCCCTAAAATTGTATTTTGAAATTTTGGTACCACATAAATTGTGTCTTTAAGAATGTTTAGCACGTATATGGGAAGTGGGTCCACTTGACCAATGGCATGTGACATATTTAGCACTTAATTAGTGAGACCCACTCATACCACATTATATCAGGGACCTACTCAAATTATTGCATGTGTTTTGTATTGAGATTATTAAAATCGTGACATGTATTGGGGTTCTTGAAACAATGTTTTATAGTTGTGTGCCTCACTCAACCCGTATTTTGCCAGGAGATCCACTCCAATCGTATTTTGTATTGAGATTCTTAAAATCATGCTTTGTAGTGGTGAGCCATACTCAAACAGTGATTTGCCAAGGGACCACTCAAATTGTATTTTTTATTGGGATTCTTGAGTCGTGACTTGTAGTAGGTTTTTCAAACTGTGTTTTGTTGCTGTGGGCCCCACTCAACCTATGGTCTGCCAATAGATCCAATTAAATCATGTTTTGTATTGTGTTACTTAAAATCATGCTTTGTAGTGGTGGGCCCCACTCAAATAAGATTTTGCTAGGGGACGTACTCAAATCATGTTTTGTATTAAGATTTTTAAAATCGTGACTTGTAGCGGGGTCCTTCAAACCGTTTTTTGTAGTTGTGGGCCCCACTTAACCGTTGATTTGCAAAGAGATCCACTCAAATCTTGTTTCGTATTTAGATTCTTAAAATTATTCTTTGTAGTGGTGGGCCCCACTCCTACGGCGTTTTGCCAAGGGACCCACTCAAATCATGTTTTGTATTGAAATTCTTAAATTCATACTTTGTAGTTGTGGGCCCCACTATAATGACATTTTTCCAGGGGACCCACTCAAATCGTGTTTTGTATTGGTATTTATAAAATCTTGCTTTGTAGCGGTGGGCCTCACTAGCTCAAATGATGTTTTGCCAGGGACCCACAAAAAACATGTTTTGTATTGAGATTCGTAAAGTCGTACCCCGTAGTGATGGCCCCACTCAATACGCGTTTTGCCTCTGAACCCACTCAAATATATACCCTTATATCGCGTTTTGTGAAATGTATTTTTATTTTGAGTAAATACCCAAAATGGTCCCTCGACTATAGCTAAATTCACAAATTAGTCCTCAACTTTCAATTTCACCTAATTAAGTCCCTAATTTTGCAATTTTGACACGATTTGGTCCTCTATCTAATTGATCATTTGTTGACCGTGATCGACGATCTCCAGAAGAACCTTCAGCTCTCGTCGGAGCACGTGGAGGCCTCTAGGATCCCGTTGCACCGGTTCGGAAACACGTCGTCTTCTTCGCTCTGGTACGAATTCAACTACATTGAATCCAAAGGGAGGATGAAGAAGGTGACCGGGTTTGGTAGATTGCTTTCGACAGTGAATTCAAATGTAACAGTGCGGTCTGAAAATGCAACCGGAACCTTAAAAAACCGACGATAGACCATGAAATTACATATATATTCTCAAAAATCACAGTCAACAAACGGTCAAATAGACAGAGGACCAAATTGTGTTAAAATTACAAAGTTAAGGACTTAATTGGGTGAAATTGAAAGTTGAGGACCAATTTGTGAATTTAGCTATAGTCGAGGGACCATTTTGGGTATTTACTCTTTTATTTTTTCTAAAGCTCTGAACGGTGACTTTCCAAAAAAAAAGAAAAAAAAAAGGCTGAGAGTTAGAAAGAACAAAGCATGGAGTGAGAGAAAAAACAAAGAAGAGAAGAAGTGAAGAGTTTGTGAATTTATTTGAGAGAGAAAAGGTTGGTGGTGAAATGAAGGGTTGCACGAGAAACGAAAATTTATTTACAATGTAAAAAATTTAGGCAACCTTCCGCGACCCTTCTTTTTAAAGAAGAGTTTCAGAAAGTTTTTATTTTTATTTTTAAATTTACTCTCCATGACACTTTCTCCTAGTGAAATTTTTAAGTTTTTAAATTCCATTTTTTTTTTAAAGAAAGGGCATCCCATTTTTACAAAAAAAAAAAAAAAAAGGGTCACGGTTTCGTGTTCATTTATTTACGATTATGTCATAACACATTTTTTTTAACAATACACTACCCTTCTTTAAATAAGGGTAACCTAAAGTCACATTTCTTTGCTCTTTTTGTCCTAGTGTCAAATTGAGTTTTTCGTAGGACCGAATCAAGCCTTGTCATGGTGAGACCACTAAAACTATGTTCTACCCACCCGTAAAAATATGTTCTGCCCACCCATAAAAACATGTTCTGCCTACCATGTACTAAAACCATGTTCTATAGTGGTGGGACCACTAAAACCTCAATCGTTATGCCATGGAACCATGTTCACCATCCATGGTGAACACGGTCCCAACGGTAACGGTGCACCGTTATCTTTTTTTTTTTTCTTTTTTTCTTAATTAACTGCACGACTTTTCTTCTTCATTTTCACATTTCGCGGTTTCACTTCCTCTTTGCGCAAGTTTCTTCAACATTCATAAATTATGAATGTGCAGGCATGGATTTATGAATGTGCAATTATGAAATTATGAATTTTCTTTTATGAGATTAAGAATTTTCTGTTATGAAATTATGAATTTTTTGTTATGAGATTATGAATTTTCTGGTATGCGATTATGAATTTTCTGGTATGCGATTATGAATTTTCTGGTATGCGATTATGAATTTTCTGTTATGAGATTATGAATTTACAGAAAATTCATAATTATATAACTGTAAATTTGTAATCTCATAACAGAAAATTCATAATTTAATTAATGTTTTTCTTTTATGCGATTATGAATTTTCTGTTATGAGATTATGAATTTATAGTACATTCATAATCTCATAACAGAAAATTCATAATATGAACAAACGTGCACCGTTAACAGCACATTAACAAAATTTTTTTACCCCTAAAAACGACATCGTTTGGACCCGTGTTCACCATGGATGGTGAACACATTTCCAGGGCATAATTTGCGCTAAAACCTTGTTTTGAACCATGCCACCCACTATAAAATAGGGCTCCATTTACACCCGTTTTCAGCATCCTAATATGTATATCTATATCCTTCTCCCACATGAATTATGCACAAAGATCAAAGCTTATGGCTATAAATCTTGAATCGTATGTGTTTTTTTTTTTTTTTTTTTTGAGTGTTTTCTTGTGAGGCACACAATTGATAAAGCTTTCTCCTTTATTTGCTTTATGCTTTTTTTTTTTAATTATTATATAAAATTATAATGCTTTTCCATGTTACACAGGTGGATATAACATTTGCAATGTAACAATTAAAACCGTTGTTTGGATCATATTGTATGATGATCGTATTTTGAAATTTTGGTACCACATAAATTGTGTCTTTAGGAATGTTTAGCACGTATATAGAAAGTGGGTTCACTTGAACAATGGCATGTGACATATTTAGCACTTAATTAGTGAGATCCACTCATACCATATTCTATCAGGGACCTACTCAAAATTATTGTGTTTTGTATCGGGATTATTAAAATTGTGACATGTAGCGTGGGGTTCTTAAAATAATGTTTTATAGTTGTGTGCCTCACTCAACCTGTATTTTGCCAGGAGATCCACTCAAATCGTGTTTTGTATTGAGATTTTTAAACTCATGCATTGTAGTGGTGAGCCATACTCAAATAGTGATTTGTCAAGGGACCACTCAAATTGTATTTTTTTATTGGGATTCTTGAAGTCGTAACTTGTAGTAGGTTTTTCAAACTGTGTTTTGTCGGTGTGAGCCCCACTCAACCTATGTTTTGCCAAGTGATCCAATTAAATCATCTTTTGTATTGAGTTTCTTAAAATCATGCTCGGTAGTGATGGGCCCCACTCAAACGGGATCTTGTCAGGGGACGCACTCAAATCATGTTTTGTATTAAGATTATCCAAATCATATATTCAATTACACTATATAATATTTGATGTTCTAATTTAAATAATTATATATCAGTCCAAATATTCTTAATATAATACAACAAATTCATTCTGTGCATCATACGTGCGAAAATACTAGTATTTTAAAATTTTAAAATCCTAACAATTATGGCATTTTTCTTACTTAATTCTTCTACTAATATGGTGATCTAATTACTTCTTCCCCTAACTAGTAGGTGCAGCCGCGCGATGCGCGGCTATATATATAGTATGATATATATACAGTATAGAATATAGTTATTTGAACCTGTAAAAATGTGAAATGAAAAGTTGTGATTTTATTACACATTGATGAATATAGTAATTTTATTATACATTAAGGGACACTACCTATATAGTACATAGAATATTACGTATAATATAATAAGAATAAGAAACATAATAAGAAACGTATTATTTAAACAAATACTAAATTTTAAATAATAAATTGTTGAATGTTATTATACATTATTGAAGACTTCTTTGTACACAACATTTTTAGTCGTACTAAGACATGGTACACTTTCCCCGCAAATCAAAATTTTCAAACCCCTGGGGTTACTAAATCTTGAAACAGCTACGTATCGTTGTCCATGGTTAAAGACCGGTTTTTTCAACAACAACCCAACTTTAGCAAGCGTTTGTCCTTGACTTTTGTTGATTGTCATGGCATAGGATAGCATCAAAGGAAATTGCTTTCGTTGAAATTTGAAAGGCAATCTTGGATCTGACGGTGTAAGTGACATCCTAGGAATCAATACTCTGGTTCCTGCATTTGTGCCGCACATGATTTGGCCTTCCAACACATGGTCAGCCAACCTTGTAACAATCAACCTTGTACCGTTGCATAATCCTAATGTGTGATCAATATTTCACAATAGCATAACAGGTGATCCAACTTTCAATGTCAATGCATGATTTGGTACTCCAGAACATCTCAAGGTACTCAAGAATTCGGGAGTGTGCAAATCCGCTAACATGTCAACATTGGCATCTGACTTACACACAGAATCACAACTCAAGTATGTCTTACCCTCAGAAGGATTATGATCATTCATGTATTGGTTAACGGCATCTACCACATCCAATGTTGGAGCTAAAATTGCACTATGATTAAGATATGACAAATCGGCAATTCCCAGTCGGAAATTGGGGAAAGTGCTATCAACAATTGTAGCAATAGGGTCATCTTCACACTTCAACAACAAATCTTCTGGAACAGTAATCTCTGACTCCCCCCTCAAGTTGACACCCAATAATTCCATCACCTATATTAGCTATCCATTTTGCAAATTCCTCGATCTCCTTGCACTCGTATTCTGATTGAACACTCTTCAAACGTAGATTCTTAGTCAACCTTAGGACTTTACAGGATTTCCATAGATAGGATGAGCTAATGCTCGCTCGAACTATATCCGGTCTAGTACCCTTTGGAATGACTGGTAAAATTTGCCTGAAATCGCCCCCCAAAACAACTGTCTTACCACCGAATGTCATATCAGAACTCATTGGATTTATGAAGCGCATCAAATCCCGCATAGTTCGATCCAGGGCTTCAAAGCAGAATTTATGCATCATTGGGGCTTCGTCCCATATTATCAACTTTGTTTGCACAAGAAGTTCTGCCAGTTCACTGCCGTTACGTATGTTGCATGTGGAATCTTCATTAACAAATATCGGTATAGCAAACCGAGAATGTGCCGTCCTGCCACCAGGCAATAAAAGCGAAGCTATGCCACTAGAAGCAACATTTAACACTATTTGACTCTTAGACCTTAATGCGGAAGAAAGTGCTCGCCACAAGAAAGTCTTACCTGTCCCTCCATAACCATAAACGAAGAATAACCCCCCTTCCTGGCGATCCACGTCATTTAACACTTCATTGTATATTGCCTTTTGTTCGTCTGTTAACTGCCTTTCCAATTCTTGATTCTCTTTCTCCTGTTCGCCACAATCGTATGCTAATTCTTCTTGAATAAACCTATTTGCAATAATGTTTAACGCACCAAAATTTGCCGTTGGCATCTCAGGATAGTCCTTCAAACTCTTACCATGATTAGATAATAGCTTCTCAATCTCTACTAAAGCAAAGTTCATTTTATGCGAATCGGTCAACACAAAATCTGCATAAATATATATTAAAATTTGATTTTATAACAAAAGTACGTTAAACTTGACTTAATATTTTTTTAAAAATGTACGATTACCTCTGTTCTGCAGTTGTCTACGGACGTTGAATTGTGCATCGTCTGATAGATGTTGCCAAACGGCATGCCAAACTATTTCCGGTTTCCCCATGCAACTGCTCATTAGCAATGTCACAAACAATCTCCTCAATTGATCTGCTGACGCCCAATGACTGGCTTCATTTATTGCATCAACATATTCGTTGTCATCATCACCTAAACCCCTTGCATAACACGCATCTCGGAATGAGTCATATTGCACCCCATTTGCAGTCCTAATATCTTCATAACTTTTAGGGCCGCGGACTTTGTTCAGCAAACACCTCAAATAGAAAATTTCACCAGTAGCTGGCGGGACATAGAATATACTTCCTATTGAGAACCCTTTCTTTCGTGGCTGCCATTTTCTAAGGTCTTTCTTCCAAACGAATCTTGTTGGCATCTCAACATAAGTAAGCTCTCTCGCATCGGTGTATGTTTTATTAGCTTCAAACCATTCTAAAAACATGCTCTGTGCTATCGTAGGTCTATTCACAATGTTCTCAACAGCATCATCATCTGCAAATATCACACTCTGTTGATTAGGAAGGTGATGAAAGCTTAACCTTTCCACCGAAGGCGCCCGAAGTTGTATATCAAAACCAAACAGACGCCAGACCGCTTCACACGGGGATATGTACCTACAATCATAGTACATATTTATCTCATCTATTGCTTTGTCATTCTCTTCATCATTGCATCTTTTGTAAAATTCGGCGGTTACCCGATCATGACCCTTGTTAACATACTTGAACAGGTACTTGATTGACCGTGACTGGTTGCACCACTCGACATTTATATGAGCCTTGTACTTGAGCAATAAATATCTATTGTGCGGTACCACATACCTGTTGTCAAGGCGATCCCGTTCTTTGTAACTACACTGCCATTGTCTCTCCTTCTATATAACGGGTAACCATCATCATCAAATGTAGAACTATCAACAAATCTCTTAGGAAAATGTTTAGAGCATCGCCCATTTACCATACATGGAGAATTGGTCCTCACTTTTCCACATGGACCATGCATCATAAATTCCTCTACCGCTTGGTAATACTCTGCATCTTTTTTTTCATCTGGAATCTCTGCGCAAATTATGTTGTCTAGAGTAAGAACTTGCCTAACTTCTTTACTTTTCTCCAAAAAAAGTAATATATGAGCATGTGGAAGACCTCGCTTTTGAAACTCAATTGTATATATGACTGCAACAACATAGACATAAACATCATAAGATTAAGTAATTACATAAAATTGTATCAAAATTGATTTAAAATAAAAGGACAAAATATTACCTCCAGCCACAGGGCCAAATAGTTTATTCTTTCGACAATCAGCTATCAAAGCATCCAACTTAATCTTGAATAACCGGCAAATAATGTCCGGCCGATCTTCTGGCTTCAACCTTTGGTCTTTTAAAAAGCGTTGCACCTCAGGCCACTTCGGATTGCATGTAAAGGTTATAAATAAATCTGGGTATCCAATCCATCTACATATTGCCATTGCATCTTGGTAGTTTTGTATCATGTATCTAGCACCACCCGTAAAACTTGAAGGTAGTATTATTCTGCGACCTTGGGCTGCAGGGCTTAATTCACCCCTTGTCAAAGCATCAGTCAATCCACTATAACTCTCACACCTTAGGCTTTTTTGGTGTGTCCTTATATTAATCAGTCTTCCAGACTCAACCATTGTGTAGCCATCTACAACAAATTGTTGGAACAACCGCTTTGCAAATAATATGGTACTCGGAGCTGACGGTCTAGACTGTATGCGGTAGCAAAAAAACTCCCTGGGACTAATCCTCTGCCTACCACCTGAAGAGCGCTTGCCTACAACGTCCGCGAATGAAATGTCTTCCCGATAACCGTTTTCGCCATATGGAAACAAAATAGGGTATTGCAGCGGCAAGTATGAAGGATTTAATTCACTTATCCTCTGTAGGTGGCCACCCTTCGATTGAACAATAATATCACGCTCTCCAATACTGGTATCCAGATCTCCCACAATTAACGCTGCTACTTCTGAAACTTGCGGCAGATTATAGGTCCTCGTATCTCTATTTCGTTTTCCCAACAACTTGATTTTGACCTCGGCGCATGGATTAATATCCAACTCAGACATAGCCATCCGAAAAGACTTAACCAAAACATTATTTTCATCGAGGTCTTTCTGAATGACATTCACTATTTCTACATGAATGTCATCTTGCTCACCACTACCCCTACAACAACAAAAACTTGATATATATAGTTGTCAAGATAAAAAATAGTATTTAATGATTAGTATTAACACGCAAACTTTTTTACCTCACAGCATTGATACGGTTGATCTTTTCATTTGCCGTGTCGTATATATATAACTGGGCAAAATGCGGTTCTTTGCCTTGTTCTGGAAGTAGAGTGCCCATGAGGTGATAGTTTTGACCACTTAATCGAAAAATTGGAGGTGCTCCCCCCTTGTTCACGCTCTTGTCAATTTTTCCTCCCATGGATGTGAAGCAGAACATGTTGTTGTAGGTCCTAATGTTGTGTAGAAATTCTTTTGATAATTCGTCATTGCCGAAAAAGAGATCAAATATACATTTTGGTGGCAACTTATTCTCCGGCAACTTGATCTTCCCATTGTTGCAACACAACATAAACAGTGGAGATGCTTTTGTTGACAAATTCTTTTTCCTTTCTTCAAACCAAAACAAAGCCCCACAATGGACGCATTTATTTGTTGCATCACCAAAATCGCAGTATTGACCTGAAACAAAATATATACAAAATGAAATACTGATTGATATTTTAAGGAGTTATAAAACAAATCTACATACCATGTTGTGGACCAGAGGATGTCCCAATATCGAAGTTTTGCCTATCATCGTTTCTCGATATATTTGCATCTGAAATTAGAAATACATTTAAAAATCAATTTTAATAGTTTAAGGTTTGCATATGTACTTTACTTATAGTTGTTTCAATAACCAGTAGAGTATCTTCTTACCAGGTATGTACGTATTTGGTGCGTCGATCATTGTAGGGTTACATTCACCTTCAAAGGCAGATAGCAAGTCTCTTGTTGTTACATGGTCATCGACAATTCCATATTTATTCCATGGTTTACGAATTGCCAATTCATCTTGTGTTATCGTCGATGCAGGATTTTCTTTATCTACCAAAACAAATGGCTGGCAATTGGTTGCACCGATCTGTGTATTGGACGAACGTACTGTACACATACGTAATATTAGACAAATTTAAAGTATAACAATATAACAAAATAAATTATAGAAGTCTTAATATTATAAATTAAGTACACCTAACATCTACATTATGCTAGCCTAGAAAATGAAAAAGTAATTTGACGGTATAAGTATCATATTTTAGTGGAAAACTTATTAGGTAGACCATGGTCCACAAAAATCTGTGCACCATAAATAGAATTAGAATGAAAAAGTATATTTCACTAAGTACAAACCAACAAATTGATTACACATAATAAAAGAAATTTAACTATTTTAACGAAAAATTAGAAATTGATATTAAAAAGTAAATCATATGAAGACAAATTAGTGAAATTACAATTCCACACTGAGTTCTATGGACCATGAATTACATTATAATTAAATTTACAATGAATGTATATCAATTAATCTTAGGGGATTTACTGTTGGTGATGTTACTCAATGGTGCGATATTTTCAGACAAAAGTAAGGATTAGTTGTCGTACGTTGGTCTTTAGCTTGGGCAGCATTATTCGTAAAAGATGAGTTGCCGAAATAATTTGCTATGATATAAAATATAACATTAAATTAAGAAATAATTCCAATAATTTATACTCGAAACAAATTAGTAGACATAACATAAATATTTGTTCAATTGCACAACATTAATATGTAATCGAATAGAATTAGGTAGACCATGGTCCGAAGAAATTTGTGCAAACTAAATAGAATTAGAATGTAAAAGTATATATCATTAAGTACAATCTAATCAATTAATTACACATAACAAAAAAAAATGTAACTATTGTAAAGAACAATTACAAATTTATATTATTAAACATAAATTACATTAAAAATATAACATTTAATTTGACAAACATCGTTTAACAATTAAAACTATAAGGATATTTAAATTCACAATGAATGTATATCAATTCATTCTCGGGGATATACCATTACTGATGTTACTGAATGGTGTGATATCTTGAGACAGACAACCGCCCCCCGGAATTTGGGAAGGAATATTTGGCGTATGTTGGTCTTTACCTTGACCAACATTAGTCCTTAATGATGAGTTGCCTAAATAATTTGCTGTGATGTAAAAAAAAAAAGTTAGAATACTATAATAGCAACAGTAATTACAACAGTTAAAATTGTATAAATTAATCACACCTAACGCTATTAATTATGTTAGACTATAAGTTGAAATTGTAATTGCTATCAATAAGAGTTACCTAATAAGTGGACCAATTATTAGGTAGACCATGGTCCACATAATTTAGTGCACAATAAATACCATTAATTAGAAAGTATAAATCATTAATACCAATCAAAGTATTATTGTGATACTAAAGTATTCCATGTACATTGGTATGATACATTACTTACATTATAATTATACAATTTAATTTTACAGTCAATTTGTGCACCTAATTAAAAAGATAAGGTTTTTTAAATTAAAAATGAAGGTATATGAATTCAACTAAGGGGATTTACCGTTAGTAATGTTACTCAATGGTGTGATGTTTTGAGACAAACACCCTCCAAAAGGAATGCGGGAAGGATTTATTCTCGAAGGCTGTTGTTTTCCTTGAGCAGAATTATTCCTTGTTGATGAGTTGCCCAATTCATTTTCTGTAATATAAAATCTAACATTAAAATAAAAATTAATTCAAATAAAAAAAATTCGTAAAAATGAATTACACATAACATAGTTCAGAGTACACCAATAATTTATAATTGTTTAAGATTTGCGTAACACTTATGACGAAAGTAGTTGCTGTGACACTAAACACACCTAACGGATAATATACTTATGGTAGCCTATAACCTGAAATTGTAATTGATATAAACAATAACCTGCCGCAAGTTTACTGGACAAATTATTAGGTATAACATGGTCCACAAAATTGTGTGCACAATCAATATCATTACAATGAAAAATAATATATCTAATTAATTACACATAACAATCACACCATTAAATAATATGAAGACTATATATATACTTATTAATTTATATCTATAAACTATTTAAATCTATTTATCTATTTATATAACAATATATATATATATATATATATATATATATATATATATATATATATATATATATATATATTAATATATAATATTACGGAGTATATGTTTGTTCGGTCAGAATAACATCTGAGAAGAGGAAGAAGGGTGAATACCCTTCTCCTTCGCCTTTGTTCGAACAGATCTGTTCTTCACCCTCTCAAAACTCACTTCCGATCTCTCTCTGTCTCTCCTAAATCTAGATCAGTGCTTAGTCGTAATCTCGGTTTCAACTGCTCTTACTGAACATTGTTTCCGGAGAAGTCTTAGTCTGGTCTAGATGAGCATCTCCCCGATTCTCAGTACATAATCGCGATCTTTCATTTCCGTGTGTGAACAAAGAAAATTGAATTATATTTAGAAATTCAAAGTTCTGGTTTACATATCAAGTATCAATGCGGTGTGGGTACATGTCTCTGGATATCCTCTGATTCTTCAATTGGTGCCTTGAACACTCCACCATTGAAGGGCCTCCGGGTTTCAAGTGGCTTGATCTTCAAAGAAGGGCTTGTATATATAGCTTGTTCTTCTTGAAGGGCCTCCGGGTTCAAATGGCTTGATCTTCAATGGAGGTTTGGATCAATAGGCATAGGCAGATCATTATGGAGGAGAGACTTCTACTTTCAGTATCACATTTTTATTGTGATCCTGAATAATATTTTTCTAGATGTTTACATCACTTTTCCTAGGATGTGTGAGATTACATAGAAATGAGAGCTCCTATTTATAGCGGTAGGATAGAGAGTTTTGATAAGCTCAAACTCTTTTGATATTATCTAATTAACAAATTAGATAATATCAATATTATCCAAAATATTTCAAATATATTCAAATATACTAATATTGATAAATAATCAATATTTATCAAAATTTAAGTGTCTACACCGTGAAAGATCGTAGTGTTCAACCATAGTAAATGGTGGAAATCACGCTGCAGTGAACCTAATTTCCAACTACTAAGGTTAGTGTGCATTTAATTTCCAGTCAATTTGATTATGGTTCGGATTTATCAATGTTGTTTGTTCTAAACTTGATCTAATTTACTGGATCTAAGCATGCATATCGAGAATCATAGATAGAAGCTCTTAATTTCATATTTGTATGATTCATAGCAATTAGGGTTCTAAGTCGTATTCTTTGTAGTGTTGCTATAAAAACACACAATTGAAATTACTGTTAACTGTGTAAATATCATGTTCAAAATGCTATAGCTATATTCTGGTACACACAAATCCTAACCTGTAATCTACTCTATCATGTTGTTTTTCATGGACATACTAGAATTATTTGAGGAGATGGAGAAGACAAACAAAATCGCTAGGCAAGAGGGATGCTACAATGAAGCTTTATTTTAAAATGAAAAAGATAAGTTTCGAACATACCTTTATTTTCTTCACTTGGTTTCCTTTTGATGCCTATAATTGTTGACTTAGTGATTTTCCTCATTGCACTGTCTATTGTGTGTACTTGAAAATGTCTTTGTGAATTGTCTATTTGGCTGTGGTCTGAAACTGGAGAACTGTGTTGGTAGTTAGATGGGGCATCTTTCTTTAGATTGGTTCATTGTAGTTTACTTAACTTTTTGCCTTGATTTCGAAAATAGGATTGGAACTGAAGAGTTTTCTGTTAATATTAATGATAGCTGTCCATCAATTATATTTAATGTTTAGGGAATGTGTTTCTTTCCCTAAGAATGATTAACTTTTACTTAACAGGCCAATAATTCCATTGTCTTAAATTTCTTTAGATAATTGGTCAGAACATGGAACACACAGATTGATTCTTTGGTTCTAAAACTCTTCAAGATTCTCTGTTATGGCAGTCTATCAAATTATTTTTCTAATTAAAGTAGATTCTCAGTTTTTTAGTGAACACAGTAATGTTAATTACTTTTAAAATTCAGAATTTAGGTGGTGTTATCTACTTTCTTTCTAAATGTGCTAGCAAATTTCTTATATACTGGTGTTGTTATTATTTATTCTGAACACAAATTCTAACTTTTTTATTTGTTTTTTTATTCGTTTTAGAACAAAATTATCCAAGCTGTGGAGTAATTGAAGAGCAGCAAGCAGAAAATAAGCACTATGGTCATATTTGCAAATAGGTTAAGACTCTATCTTGATTTACCTTACTTTAGATGACTTTGTATTGTTATACTTGCATAGTTTGTAAGTTTGTTCACTTTAGTTTGTAAGGCAATATACAGTTTGATTTAAAAAGACTTTTTTCAACAAATGGTCATCAAGTATAGACCAAGTTCATCTTTTTTTTACTTTCATTTTTGTCAATTTGTTTAGATAGGTTGTAAGAACATTGAACACATACATACATTTATTATTTGATTCTACTCATATTTAATTCTCTGTTATGCCAGTGTATCCTTTTCCTCTTATTAAATATTCTGAACACAAATTCTAACCAATTTTTTTATTTTTTTTGTTATTCTTATTAGAATGAAATAATTCAAGCTTTGAAGAAATTGAAGAGCAGCCCGCAGAAAAAAACCAATCAATGAAAGACCACTAAAAGCAATATGGTCATATAAGCAAATAGGTTAAGACTTTATCTTTACTTGCCTGTCTTTAGATTAGTTTGTATGCATATACTTGCATAGTTTGTAAGTTTGTTCACTTTACTTTGTAAGGCAATAGACACATTAAATAAACAAAGACTTTTTTCAACAAATGGTCCTCTACTTCTTTGATATCTGGATCAGTATAAAACTAATGCAAAAAGTTTTCCATTACTTGCTTTGACTTTGGTGCATTGTTTGGTTCTATATAAGTATAGAACTCACTAATGTTAACACAGTAATGTTAATAACTTTTTTTTTCTGTTTGGTCAAAACTGGTATAACTATTTTGTATATATCATAATATTCTTTAAATGTGTTTTATTGCAAGCAACAACTTTGTTTTTTTAATATTAGATACATTCAGTAAAATGTCCTTTTCAAGAAATGGTCCTCAACTACCGACCAACTTCATATATTTTTAATTCTAGTGTCTTTGATATCTTGACTTTGGTGCATTATTTTATTCTATATAAGTATAGAAGTGCCATTTGTGTATGATCAATTTTTTTTATTTTTATTTAAGGAGATTCTCATTTTTTTAGTTAACACAGAAATTTAAATTACTTTTTTTTTCTCTTTGCTTAAAACTGGTATAATGTTCTTCTATGTATCATAATATTCTTTAAATGTTTTTTATTGGAAGAAACAACTTTGTTTTATTAATAATAGACACATTGAATAAAATGTCTTTGTTCAAGAAATGGTCCTCGAGTATCGACACTGTTAATCTATTTGTATTTCTATTCTATTTGACATCTGGAATTTGTTCAATTGTTTTATTCTATATCAGTATAAAAGTCAGATTTGTGTAGGCTCAAAACATTTTTCCGTTTAAAGGAGATTGTTGGTTTTTTAGTTAACACAGTAATGTAAATTACTTTACAAATATTGAATTTAGTTGCTGTTATCTAATTTTTTTTAAATGTGCTAGAAAACTTTGATGGATACCAGCTTGGACATCAGGTGCTTTGGAGAGATGCAAACAGAGTAAAAGAAGATTGTGCAAATAGGTAATTGGAACTAACTCTATTTTTTAGGCACAATATATTTAGATATAAAGTCTTAGAATTGGAATATTATTTGTCCATAAGTTTGGAATATTACTTACAAAGTCTAACATGTAATTGAACATATAAAAAAAACACAACTACAAAGTCTAAGTTGCTTGCCAAACTATTTCCATCCTGTCTACCTTCTAAAACTTTGGCCACCTGGCATCCTTGCTAAACTTGGACACCTTTCATCCTTACTCTGAATAACCTGAAAGGAAAATTAGAAAAACTGCAAAACAGGTTCTAATAGCAGTATATACACCAATGTATTGTACTAAACAGTTAGGCAATAACTAAAAACATTAGATAAAAGTTCTAAAACATCCCAAAAACTGAAAATAAAAAAGTGTCACACCACAGTATTAGGAAAATAAAAATAAACATGTCTGGATAGTGTCCGGCTAACAACAATCACTTTCAACCATCAATCTCAATTACAACTTTTCCTTTTTGATTTCTGAGTCATTCAACTTCTTCCTACTTTTGGATAATGAAAACTCATCCAAAAGTGACCTTTTAATAGCCCCAGAGTTTTCAGCATTGTCTTCTCCTTCCTTTTGCGAGGGCTGGACAGTGGCAGGACTATTCACTTCAACTCCAATAGAATCTTCCTATTAGTAAGAAAAGCAAAAAACCCTATTTGTAACCATTAAAAAAAAACTCATAGAGTTTAGGGTTTTAAATTCTTGCTCCAGAAACTGCATCGGTGTTAGTTTCCTCCTCAATCGTCCTTGACATTAAGTCTTGCTCTTCATGCTCCACAAACCTGTCAGCATAGGTCTTAAGCAAGTGCTCATCCCTTACAACCCTAACAACATTGAATGGGTAATTGGGACCCATCTTTTGAGCCAGTTTGAAGTTGATCTTAAACAGCATCTTCATTCCAACTATAGCATCCAATTCAGGTGGCACTTCAACATCAAGCTGTTTAGATAGGTGATAAATAACAAAATTAAAAACATACAATATAAACAGTTTAGGAAAAAAATGTAGACATTAAATTATAAGAATTTACCTCCTTGTATTTTGCATACAAAATAGAAGCAGGAATACCCACAAGCTCTGTAACTTCCCTATCCCAAAGTAACATTGGAGCATCTCCAGATTTGTCAAGAGCAATAACAACTACTTTGTACCTAACTGTACCCATCATACAAGTCTTTTTACACTTAGTACAAAAAAGTGTCCCTTCCTGTTCTTTAAGCTTCTTATTACATCCAAGTTTCAGGCATGATAAGTAGTACCAACCATCCTCAAAATCTAACCCAAGAATCTCTGCAGCAACATAGTAGTCCCCATCCTATAGTATACAAATAATTTTGTAAGTATATATAGCACTTACCAAATTCAGTTACATCAAATAAAAGAAAGAATTGCTAGCTAGTGTGTGGATTACCTCTTTCACCTTCTTAATATCATGGCAGTTAGTGACAATAACAGAAGCATTATTAAACTCACTAATGCCTGTAGAGTTGGAATGCAGTGTCCCAGTACTGAGACTCCTCATTGGAGTACCCTGAGCTTTCATGCTTCAAAAACATTAGAAACTTGGTTAGATGTGTCTAAGCCACCAAACAACAATACAGTAGACAACATTTAAAATATCTATCTTATTTTTTGATTGGTAGTTGAGTGAAGTTGAAGAAATGCATACACTGTACAGCATGGTACTTCAATATATATACACAGTACAGTGTATTTTTTTTTAATCCAGTATTCAGATGTTAAAAAAAAATATATGGCTTGTCTAAAATCAGAAGTACAAAGTAGAGCACACATTAATAAAGATACAAAAAAAATAGGAGAAATATAAAAGATGAACTTACTTTGACTTAAACTCTTTAAACTCTTCCCAATCCTCATTAAACCACAGCTTCGTAGCATCATAGGAACTGGTTATTCTCACTTCACCTAAAAAAAATGTATAAAATAGATGCATGTATTTTTAGATATATAGACTGATATATATACAGTATAGAATATAGAGTATTTGAACCTATAGATTAGAAGAGAAAACAGTATAGAAACTCACCACCCACAACTTTGGCCCTACAGCATTGAATGACAACAATCAGTGGTTCTTTCGAATCACTATTGTAAAAAGGCATCAGGGAAGAAACATCCTCATTCCAGAGTGTACACATCATGGTGTTCTCACTGGATTAGAAACAGAAAAAAACACAAAAGTATGAAAAAGAAAAGTGCATCATTTTCTAATGTAATCAAATTTAATTTAAAAAACTTACGCATTGTCTTCAATTTGAAAGTCGATTAGTTTGGTGGCCTTCCCCCCTACAATCTTGTCCACAGGATTGTAAATCTCAATTACCCTTCCAATAACATCTGCAAAATGAACAAAATATTAGCAAGAACTACTAAAAGTTGAATAAAGAAGATATTAGCAGTTAGGAAAGGTCAATTTAGTACCAATCAGCTCCTTGTCATTCACATCATCAGGGTCTTTCAAAGCCAAAAAAAACTCTTTAATCTAAAAATTTTGCAAGGAAAGCCATTAGAATGTATTTCCTTCACTTGTGTTCTGTAGTTAAATTTGAGCATGAAACCATGCTCTGTAATCTTGTAGACATAGTAGTTTGTAGAGGCCATGAAGTTCTTGATTTCAAAAACTTTCCCTTCCTTGATTGTATCTCTATACTTTACAATGTCTTTCTTGATGATACTCGCATGAATGTAGTCTCCTTGCAAATACAATAGGAAAAAAATTTTATAGACATCAAAACACACTAAGATGAGTAGATAACATGGCATGAAAGTAGCTTAATTGAAAGACCATTAGATGAGAAGATTATAGACAGCAGAACACACTAAGATTATTAGATAACATGGCATGATTAGTAGACAAAATCAGATTGGCAAATAGATAAAATTACCTCTTCATCATGGAACAAAACTTCCATGCTCTTACTGACCTGCCCCTCTCTCCTTTTCTCAGGAACTTCATACACACGAACTGCTCTCACTCGTATTGCCCTTTGCTGGTGTTCCGGCTTAATGTTTCTGACAGCAATGAACATGGAAGGCATGTTGAAACACCAAAAATTGCTTTCGAAAAGGCAGTAAAGTGCGAGAAATTTCTGAAGTGTTCTGCCATGAAGAAGCCCGGTATTTATACATACTGAAGATTCAAAAAAACGAAGATACCGGCATTCTATGTTTGGGAAATCGCACACCTCAATTAATGTGAATTTGAATATTGCAACTCTGCATATTCTATGTAATCTATGTAATGTATGTAATATATATAATTCTTTCTTGTAGGCCGTAGCAGTTAATTATGCTTTGTAGATATTAATAGTAATGATCTTGTTTACAATACCAAAGAGTTCTACATTAATTGAACTCCTTGGGAACCAAGGATTGTATAATAATAAGAACGGCTAGGCATATTCCCAATAGGGAATCCCATTACACGCGCAAAATAAAGAAGCAACTAAATCGCGATTCAGGACTCCACCAAAACTGTGTCGTTTTCATTTGGCGGGAAACAATGATTGGCAAAACTTCTTGCTTTATTATAGAGTTAGATTAATTAGAAATCCCAGTTAAAAAGATCATTTGAAAGCATAAGCGATATAATATAGTGTACAAAATATTTTCACTTATTGTTTAATTTATTTTCACTTATTGTTTAGTTTATTTCCATTTAATGGATTCGAACAACATTAATTATTTAACAACATCTAATGATTCTATTTTTTTAACATTTTCATTCAAGGACATAAATTTTATGTTTATCTATCATGAAAGTTAAATGCCAATTTAATTTCATGTAATGAATTTTTTCAATCTTCCATTTATATATACATTCATAAACATTTGATTATAACAAGGTATTCCCTAATATCGTATTTTGTAATTTTTGTACCACATAAATTGTATCTTTAAGAAAGTTTAGCACGTCTGTTGAAAGTGGGTCAACTTGAACAATGACATGTGACATGTTTAGCACTTAATTAGTGAGACCACTCAGAGTCTCAGACCACATTCTATCAGGGACCCACTCAAATTATTGTATTTTGTATTGGGATTATTAAAATCGTGACTTGTAGTGGATGGGTTCTTGAAACCATGTTTTATAGTTATGTGCCTCACTCAACCCGTATTTTGTCAGGATATCCACAAAAATCGTGTTTTGTATTGAGATTCTTAAAATCATGCGTTGTAGTGGTGAGCCATACTGAAACAGCGATTTGCGAAGGAACCACTCAAATCGTATTTTTTATTGGGATTGTTGACGTTGTGAGTTGTAGTGGGTTTTTTAAAACCGTGTTTTGTTGGTAGTGGGCCCCACTCAACCTATGTTTTGCCGAAGAGATCTTATTAAATCGTGTTTTGTATTGAGTTTCTTAAAATCATGCTTTGCAGTGGTGAGCTCCACTCAAACAGAATTTTGCCAGGGGACTCACTCAAATCATGTTTTGTATTAAGATTCCTAAAATCGTGATTTGTAGTGGGGTCCTTCAAACCGTGTTTTGAAGTCGTAGGCCCCAATTAACCGGTGATTTGCCCAGAGATCCACTCAAATTGTGTTTTGTATTGAGATTATTAAAATTATGCTTTGTAGTGGTGGGCCCTACTCCAACGGGGTTTAGGAAAAATATTGGGCATTATCCCAATTGTGCAATGCGCATAAAAAACTAGTTTATATTAATAAATTATTATTGTAAATTTATATTAATACAATGTAATAGAGTCAGTAGCATTAAAAATGATTATTAAGACAAGTATAATTTATTTTATATTGTGGATACATTATTTTTAATAATTTTTATTTAGTAATATTATACCTTTTTTTTAATATAGTAATATTATACCTTAAGTCCTTAATTATAAAAATTTTACCTAATAATTTTTGTATTAAATGTCATACAATAATTACCATAAACAATGTTTAACAATTGACAAATTCTATTAGGCAATAAAAATTACTATTATAAAATCTTTTGTAATATGGACATATTATTTTTAATTGTTTCAGTTTAATAATATTATATCTTAATTCTTATGTATAAAAATTCTAAATAATACTTTTAGTACTATTGAATATTGATTAACAAACAATTATTTTAATTATTAAGACAATTAATAGGTATTTAGCTTTAAAAATTTTCAAATATATGAATTATATATAGTAGCAAGGAATCAATTAGTAAGACAATTATATTAGGTAATTTAATTAATAATTTACTTTTTAAATTATACCCTGTTTAATAATGAATATTTTCTTAAAGTATATACATAGACTATGGTTATTAATATAAAATTAAAATTGTATATATATATATATATATATATATATATATATATATATATATATATATATATATATATATATATATATATATACTTAATGTATAATATTATTAGTACAAAATAAAATATACTTGCCTTAATAATTAATTATTAATATTATTGCCTAATAATTATGTATTGTTACCTTTTTCGGTGCAATTATTATAGTAATTTAAATACATATATATTTTTATACTTAATGTATAATATTATTGGCATGATATAAATTATAATTACCTTAATATATAATTAATTTTTAATATAATTTCCTTATTTTTATTAAAGGTAATTATTCTGATAATTTTTCTTTCGTTCTTTTGTGTAATTATTTTGTAATGTATTTAAATATTGAAAGATATTAGAACAAATATTATAATTAATGAAATTATTATGGTAATTGCAACAATATTTGGTCATTATAATTAATATAATTAATGAAATTGAGAAATATACGATTTCTTCCATAGAAATATTTGTGGCAATTTCATTAAACTACAATTAATAAAATATGAAATATAATTAAAGAAATAAAATTATAAAATTAACAAAACATGAATATTTCTAATTTTTAAAATACACTTATGCACTATAATAATCATATAAAATTTAAATGCTACTTTTTTAGAATTTTAAATGTAATTTTTTAAGTATAAATCTATCAATATGAATTATAATTAATAAAATTATATTATAGAACCTTCCTATATACATATTAATAAATATTATGTGTATATACGATGAATTCTACAATCATATGAGGAAATGTGTCGGATTAGAGTTTAAATTTATTCATACAAAATTTAGAATTTATATTTTTTTTAGTGAAGTCTAAGTGCAATTCTCTTAGTTATTATTCATATTTTTAGAATTATAATATATGAAATACAATTTGGAATAAATCAACTTAATTATGTGAATATTTTCTATAAATTTATCTAAATATGTTCATGATTAGAGATTATATTTGTAATTTTGCATTTCCTCTTTTTAAACAGATTAACTGGATTAATCAACTGACGAAATGTACTGACTGATTTAGCGATGAAGTCAGTCAGTAATAATAAATCATAAAGAAGATTAAAGAGAAGATAACAACACAAAGCCAAAGACGCAGAATGTTTACCCAGTTCGATACAGTGTGTATCTACGTCTGGGGGACGATCACATATGCGTCCAATCCACTAAATCATAATCCAATGTACAAAGGTAGATATACAATAATCTTACCCAAGTGCCCCACACAAGGTACATACCCAGTCTACACAGGTTTAGTGGATTGTTGAAGATGGAGAGCCATGCATACAGAAGTCCAATGAAATCCCTTCACTTGGAGAGCCCACTCTGATGCAGTCCACTTCAATGACGCTCTATACAGTTGTTCCTACAACTGTGTGATCACAGTGTCCTTTCGTTTAAGCAGCAGTGATTCTTCTCAAGTTCATAGTCTTAATCACCATCAACATGTTATATTGAGAAGACGCATAATAATCAAAGATCTAGTCTCATAGCAGATGTGGAGTGTTTCTTCTTGCTTAAGGCGTAACCCTAATTCTCTTAGAATGATGGTACTTATAGATCCGTCGATAGAACATTCCTTCCATAGATGTCTTTGATTGTAGATGGTAGGACAATATTTGAAGAATGTAATCTTAAAGATTCGGTCCATACCTTTCCAAAACAGATACGCTGATCTTCCTACCAAAACTGTCTTCTGCAAACCGCGTACAGCTTTTAAGAAAACGCCTTCTTAAATCAGATCTTCAGTGTCAGTCCTTTTGTTGTTGCTTCTGATTGATCAGTCGTTTGTAGAGCTGGACGGACACATGCTAAACCTATCTTAATATGCCATAATAATATTGTCAATTATAAGATGGGGTTTTTTGGAACAATTAAAAACACTAACAATAATATACATACAAAATTTAAATTTAAATTTTGTATGTTATGAAAATAGATACTTGACCAAATATATAAAAGTCCAACTATATTCTTATATTGTACATTTTAACATCTTTTCATTTTTTATATTTTTAATTTTAAATTCATAATAACAAAATAATTTCAGTGCAACGCACAGGTAAAACATTATATTTTCTAAAATACACTTTGATAAGTATCATAAATTAATTAGTACAATATCATTTCTGTTTATAATAATTAAACAAAAAATAAATAATTTAAATATATGAACCAATGATTTCAAAATAAAATTAATATACAGTTACAAATAAATATATATAGCATGATTAGATATACTTTAATTAGATTTAATTTCTTTAATGACATGATTTTTCTTTATCACTTTCTAATGGGAGACGGTGTGGGTTGCGAAAAATATTTTAAAAATACAAATACTTACTAATAAAAAATAATTTTAAAATATTTTTAACCCCTCATAACATGTGTAAATCTTATATTTTTAAAAATAAAATTTGATAAATATCATAAATTAATTAGTACAATATCATTTCTGTTTATAATAATTAAAGAAAAAATAAATAATTCAAATATGTGAACCAATGATTTCAAAATGAAATTAATATACAGTTACAAATAAATATAGCATGATTAGATTTAATTTTATTAGTTTTAATTTTCTTAATGAAATTATTTTTCTTTATCTGTTTTTGATGAGTGACAAAGGGGGTGTTTGGGTTGCTGAAAAATATTTTAAAAATAAAAAAAATTTTAATAAAAAATAATTTTAAAATATTATTTAACCCCTAAACATGAGAATATTTTATATTTTGAAAAAAAAAAAGATAAAATTTGATAAATATCATAAATTAATTATTGCAATATCATTTATGTTTACAATGAGAATAATTAAAGAAAAAATAAATAATTCAAATCTATGAACCAATGATTTCAAAATTAAATTAATATACAGTTACAAATAAATATAGCATGATTAGATTTAATTTAAGTAGTTTTAATTTTCTTAATATAATTATTTTTCTTTATTTGATGGGAGAAAAAGGGAGTGTTTGGGTTGCTGGAAAATATTTAAAAAATAAAAATAATTTGAAAATGATTTTTAACCCATAAACATGCGAAAATTTTATATTTTAAAAAAGATACAATCTGATAAATATCATAAATTAATTATTGCAATATCATTTATGTTTACAATGCGAATAATTAATGAAAAAATAAATAATTCAAATATGTGAACCAATGATTTCAAAATCAAATTAATCTATCTATCTATACCATTAATAAAATTAAAATCTCCCTTTTCAACATTCCCGCCCAAATTAATATGAATATTAATTAATTAGAAAAAAATTAATAAAGCTTAATTGGTAACAATAATATTTCTAATTGAGTAATTGACTAATTGTCTAAAATGAAAAAAAAAATGAAATTGTTAGATCATTGCATTTTAATTAAAAATGGAACAAAAATTAAAAATTAGACGGAAATATTTCAATAATAATATTCTACATCATGACTAGTAAATGTATATTTTAAACAATATAAAGATAATTTAAAAATATAACGGAAATATTTCAATAAAAATATTATGCATCATCAATTAAAAATTGAACGGAAATTCGGTAAAAATATCACTGCATCTAATATTCTAATTGACTAATTGACTGAAAAAAAAAAAAAAAGAATAATTGGCTAAAAATGAACCTGATATTACTAATTGACTGAAAATATAAAACGATCACTAAGTGACTGATATTCCACCCTTATATATTTTCACCCGAGTCACCCATCCTGATCGACTGAAGGTGTTAGCTCTAGACGAAGATGGACAAGATTGTGTTGCTACTGCCAATGTTGTCTACAAAAAGATTTCAATAATGTGAAAATACATTCAGTGATATTGTGTTTTTTAAATGGCAAACTTACTATATATCTAGACAAAAAATATATTTTCCATACAAATGAATTAGGATATCAATTCATTCTTATAACTAAGTTGCTAGAGAATGAGCACATTTGCTTAATTTATAAAAAAAATACTAACAATGATAAATAAAATCTCCAAAGTTACAGCACCGCATGCGTACATCGACACATTAACTATTAATTTGAGCAATTATTTGTTCAAATTAAAACAATGATAACATCAAAACACATAAATTATTCAAACCATATATTCAATTGCACTATATAATATTTGATGTTCTAATTTAAATAATTATATATCAAACCAACTATTCTTAATATATTACAACAAATTCATTCCGTGCATCGCATGCACGGGCGAAAATACTAGTATTTTAAAAAGTTAAAATCCTAACAATTATGGCAATTCTTATTTAATTCTTCTACTAATATGGTGACCTAATTACTTCTTCCCCTAATTAATTAGAAATCCCAGTCAAAAAGATCATTTGAATGCATAAGCGATATAATATAGTGTACAAAATCGTTTCACGTATTGTTTAATTTATTTCCATTTAATGGATTCGAATAACATTAATTATTTAACTACATCTACAGATTTTATTTTTTTCACATTTAAAGTCGTGCCCCGTAGTAATGGGCCCCACTCAATACGCATTTTGCCTCTGAACCTACTCCAATATATACCCTTATATCGCGTTTTGTAAAATGTATTTTTCATTTTTCTAAAGCTCTGAACGGCGACTTTCAAAAAAAAAAAAAGAAGGTCGCGATTTCTTGTTCATTTATTTACGATTATGTCACAACACATTTTTTTAACAATACACTACCCTTCTTTAAATAAGGGTAACCTAAAGTCACATTTCTTTGCTCTTTTTGTACTAGTGTCAAATTGTGTTTTTCGTAGGACCGAATCAAGTCTTGTCTTGGTGGGACCACTAAAACTATGTTCTACCCACCCGTAAAAATATGTTCTGTCCACCCATAAAAACATGTTCTGCCTAACATGTACTAAAACCATGTTCTATAGTGGTGGGACCACTAAAACCTTGTTTTGAACCATGTCACCCACTATAAAATAGGGCTCCATTTACACCCGTTTTCATCATCCTAATATGTATATCTATCTCCTTCTCCCACATGAATTATGAATAAAGATCAAAGCTTATGGCTATAAATCTTGAATCGTATGTGGTTTTTTTTTTTTTTTTTTTTTTTTTGTGGGCGGGGGGGGGGGGGGGGGGGGTGTGGTTTTGTTTTCTTGTGAGGCACACAATTGATAAAGCTTTCTCCTTTCTTTGCTTTATGCTTTTTTTTTTTTTTTAATTATTAAATGTAATTATATTGCTTTTCCATGTTACACAGGTGGCTATACCATTTGCAATGAAACAATTAAAACCGTTGTTTGGATCATATTGTATAATGATCATATTTTGAAATTTTGATACCACACAAATTGTGTCTTTAAGAATGTTTAGCATGTATATGGAAAGTGGGTTCACTTGAATAATGCTATGTGACATATTTAGCACTTAATTTTGTATTGGGATTATTAAAATCGTGACATGTAGCGTGGGGTTCTTGATACAATGTTTTATTGTTGTGTGCCTCACTCAACTCATATTTTGCCAGGAGATCCACTCAAATCGTATTTTGTATTGAGATTTTGAAACTCATGCTTTGTAGTGGTGAGCCATACTCAAACAGTGATTTGTTAAGGGATCACTCAAATTGTATTTTTTATTGGGATTCTTGAAGTCGTAACTTGTAGTAGGTTTTTCAAACTGTGTTTTGTCGATGTGGGCCCCACTCAACTTATGTTTTGCCAAGAGATCCAATTAAATCATATTTTGTATTGAGTTCTTAAAATCATGCTTTGTAGTGGTGGGCCCCACTCAAACGGGATCTTGTCAGGGGACGCACTCAAATCATGTTTTGTATTAAGATTATCCAAATCATATATTCAATTACACTATATAATATTTGATGTTCTAATTTAAATAATTATATATGAGTCCAAATATTCTTAATATAACACAACAAATTCATTCTGTGCATCGCATGTGCGAAAATACTAGTATTTTAAAATTTTAAAATCTTAACAATTATGGCATTTCTTAATGAATTCTTCTACTAATATGGTGATCTAATTACTTCTTCCCCTAATTAATTAGAAATCCCAGTTAAAAAGATGATTTGAATGCATAAGCGATATAATATAGTGTACAAAACCGTTTCACTTATTGTTTAATTTATTTCACTTATTGTGTAATTTATTTCCATTTAATGGATTCGAACAATATTAATTATTTAACTACATCTAATGATTTTATTTTTTTTAACATTTTTAATCTAGGACATAAATTTTATTTTTATCTATCATGAAAGTTAAAAGCCAATTTAATTTCATGTAATGAATTTTTTCAATCTTCCATTTATATATGCATTCAAAAACATTTGATTATAACACGGTATTCCCTAATATCGTATTTTGTAATTTTGGTACCACATAAATTGTGTCTTTAAGAAAGTTTAGCACGTCTGTGGAAAGTGGGTCCATTTGAACAATGACATGTGACATTTTTAGCACTTAATTAGTGAGACCACTCAGAGTCTCAGACCACATTCTATCAGGGACCCACTCAAATTATTGTATTTTGTATTGGGATTATTTAAATTATGACTTGTAGTGGATGGGTTCTTGAAACCATGTTTTATAGTTATGTGCCTCACTCGACCCATATTTTGTAAGGATATCCACTAAAATCGTGTTTTGTATTGAGATTCTTAAAATCATGCGTTGTAGTGGTGAGCCATACTGAAACAGCGATTTGCAAAGGAACCACTCAAATCGTATTTTTTATTGGGATTCTTGACGTTGTGACTTGTAGTGGGTTTTTCAAACCGTGTTTTGTTGGCCGTGGGCCCCACTCAACTTATTTTTTTTGCTAAGAGATCCGATTAAATCATGTTTTGTATTGAGTTTCTTAAAATCATGCTTTGCAGTGGTGAGCTCCACTCAAACGGAATTTTGCCAGGGGACTCACTCAAATCATGTTTTGTATTAAGATTCTTAAAATCGTGACTTGTAGTGGGGTCCTTCAAACTGTGTTTTGAAGTTGTAGGCCCCACTTAACTGGTGGTTTGCCCAAAGATCCACTCAAATAGTGTATTGTATTGAGATTCTTAAAATTATGCTTTGTAGTGGTGGACCCCACTCCAACGGCGTTTTGCCAAGAACCCACTCAAATCGTGTTTTGTATTGAGATCTTTAAAATCATGCTTTGTAGTGGTGGGTCCCACTAGAATGACATTTTTTCAGGTGACCCACTCAAATCGTGTTTTGTATTGACATTTTTTAAATCGAGCTTTGTAGCGGTCGGCCCCACTAGCTCAAATGATGTTTTGCCAGGGGACACACACACATCATGTTTTGTATATTTTGAGATTCTTATAGTCGTTCCCAGTAGTGGTGGGCCCCACTCCATATGCGTTTTGCCTCTGAACCCACTCAAATATATACCCTTATATCGCGTTTTGTGAAATGTGTTTTTTTTTTTTTTTCTAAAGCTCCGAACGGCAACCTTCCGAAAAAAGAGTGACTGAGGGATAGAAAGAGCATAGCATGGAGTGAGAGGAAAACCAGAGGAGAAGAAGAGAAGAGTTTGTGGATTTATTCCAGAGACAAGAAGTTGCAAGAGAAACGAAGATTTATTCTCAATGTAAAAAATCTAGACAACCTTCCGCAACCCTTCTTTAAAGAAGAGTTTTAGAAAGTTTTTATTTTTATTTTTAAATTTACTCTCCATGACACTTTCTCCGAATTCAATTTTAATTTTTTAAATTCTGTTTATTTTTTTTTTAATTTAAGAAACCAGATCCCATTATTTCAAAAAATAATAATAATAATGGTCACGGTTTCTTGTTCATTTATTTACAATAATGGCACCACACATTTTTTTAACAATACCCTACCCTTCTTTAAATAAGGGTAATCTAAAGTCATATTTCTTTGCACTTTTTTGTATTTGTGTTAAATCGTGTTTTTCGTGGGACCCAATCAAACCTTGTCATGGTGGGACCACTAAAACTATGTTCTACCCACCCATAAAAACATGTTCTACCCACCATGTATTAAAATCATGTTCTATAGTGGTGGGACCACTAAAACCGTGTTTCAAACCATGCCACCCACTATAAAATAGAGCTCCATTTACACCCTTTTTCATCATTGTAATATATATATCTCCTTCTCCCACATGAATTATGCAAAGAGATCAAAACTTATGGCTATAAATTTTGAATGGTATGTGGTTTTTTTTATTTTTTATTTTTGGTCTTGTGAGGCATACAATTGACAAAGGTTTCTCTTTTATTTGCTTTATGCTTTTTATTTTTTAATTATTAAAATTGTGCTTTTTAGCAGTGGGCCTCACTAGCCCAAATGATGTTTTGCCAGGGGACCCACACAAAACATATTTTTTATCGAGATTCTTAAAGTTGGGTCCCGTAGTGGTGGGCCCCACTCCATACGCGTTTTGCCTCTGAACCCACTCAAATATATACCCTTATATCGTGTTTTGTGAAATGTAATTTTCTTTTTTTTTTTTCTAGAAAGACTGAGAGATAAAAAGAGACGAGATGAGAAAGAGCAGAGCATGGAGTGAGAGAAAAACCAGAGAAGAGAAGAAGTGAAGAGTTTGTGGGTTTATTTGACAGAGAAAAGGTGGTGGAATGAAGGGTTGCATGAGAAACGAAAATTTATTCAAAATGTAAGAAACTAGGCAACCTTCCGCGGCCCTTCTTTAGAGAAGAGTTTCATAAAGTTTTTATTTTTATTTTAAAATTTACTCTCCATGACACTTACTCCTAGTTCAATTTTTAATTTTTTAAATTCCGTTTTTTTTTATTTAAGAAACCGCATCCCATTTAAAAAAAAAAAAAAAAAAAAAAAAAAGGGTCGCGGTTTCTTGTTCATTTATTTACGATTATGTCACCGCACATTTTTTTTAACAATACACCACCCTTCTTTAAATAAGGGAAACCTAAAGTCACATTTATTTGCTCTTTTTGTACTAGTGTCAAATCGTATTTTTTGTGGGACCGAATCAAGCCTTGTCATGGTGGGACCACTAAAACTATGTTCTGCCCACCCGTAAAAATATGTTCTGCCCACGGATAAAACCATGTTCTGCCCACTGTTTACTAAAACCATGTTCTTAGTGGTGGGACCACTAAAACGTTGTTTTGAACCATGCCACCCACTATAAATAGGGCTTCATTTACAACCGTTTTCATCATCCTAATATGTATATCTATCTCCTTCTCCCACATGAATTATGCACAGAGATCAAAGCTTGTGGCTATAAATCTTGAATGGTATGTGGTTTTTTTTTTTTTTTTTGTTCTTGTGAGGCATACAATTGACAAAGCTTTCTTTTTTATTTGCTTTATGCATCTTTTTTTTTTTTTTTTATAATTATTAAATGTAATTATATTGCTTTTCATGTTACACAAGAGATCCGATTAAATCCTGTTTTGTATTGAGTTTCTTAAAATCATGCTTTACAGTGGTGAGCCCCACTCAAACGGAATTTTGCCAGGGGACTCACTCTAATCATGTTTTGTATTAAGATTCTTAAAATCGTAACTTGTAGTGGGGTCCTTCAAAGCGTGTTTTGAAGTTGTAGGCCCCACTTAACCGGTGGTTTGCCCAGAGATCCACTCAAATTGTGTTTTGTATTGAGATTATTAAAATTATGCTTTGTAGTGGTGGGCCCTACTCCAACGGGGTTTTGCCAAGAACCCACTCAAATCGTGTTTTGTATTGAGATCCTTAAGAATCGTGTTTTTTAGAATTATGTGTCTACAATGCCTTTATTCAAAACAAATTATTCATTATCAATAAATTAAATAAGAGAAATAATTTCAATAGTTATATTGTCTTTATTTTTCTCCAATGTAAAAATTCTTACATTCAAATTCGTAAATTGATTATATTCACTACATTGTCTATTATCTTTTTTGTGCACTATTTTTTAATTAAATATCAAAGTTATAATACAAAATAATGCTATATAAGCAATTACCTTGACAATATTTTTTTTAAACAAATACTAAATTGACAATTATAATCAATCTTGACTATATTATCTTGCATTTGTAAACTTATAATTTCCAATTTAAATACGCAAATTCAACATTCAATTATCTATGCATGAACAATTCTAATATAATCTTGCATTGATATACTTTAAAATACATATTTAAGAAAAACATTGGGCATTATCTCAATTGCGCAATGCGCGTAAAACTAGTTTATATTAATAAATGATTATTGTAAATTTATATTAATACAATGTAATAGAGTCAGTAGTATTAAAAAAATGATTATTAAGACAAGTATAATTTATTTTATATTGTGGATACATTATTTTTAATAATTTTGATTTAATGATATTATACCTTAAGTCCTTAATTATAAAAATTGTACGTAATAATTTTAGTATTAAATTTCATACAATAATTAACATAAACAATGTTTAATAATTGACAAATGCTATTAGGCAATAAAAATAACTATTATAAAATCTTTTGTAATATGGACATATTATTTTTAATTATTTCAGTTTAATAATATTATATCTTATATATAAAAATTCTAAAAAATACTTTTAGTACTATTGAATATTGATTGACAAACAATTATTTTAATTATTAAGACAATTAATAGGTATTTAGCTTTAAAAAATTTTCAAATATATATGAATTATACATAGTAGCAAGGAATCAATTAGTAAGACAATTATATTAGGTAATCTAATTAATAATTTACTTTTTAAATTATATCCCTTTTTTAATAATGAAAATTTTCTTAAAGTATATACATAGACTGTGGTTATCAAGATAAAATTAAAATTGTATATGTATATTTTTAATTATTTAAATTGTGCTTTTTAGCGGTGGGCCTCACTAGCCCAAATAATGTTTTGCGGGGACCTACACAAAACATGTTTTGTGTCGAGATTCTTAAAGTCGGGTCCCGTAGTGGTGGGCCCCACTCCATACGCGTTTTGCCTCTGAACCCACTCAAATATATACCTTTATATCGTGTTTTGCGAAATGTAATTTTCTTTTTTTCTTGAAAGACTGAGAGATAGAAAGAGACGAGATGAGAAAGAGCAGAGCATGGAGTGAGAGAAAAACCAGAGAAGAGAAGAAGTGAAGAGTTTGTGGATTTATTTGACAGAGAAAAATTTGGTGGTGGAATGAAGGGTTGCATAAGAAACGAAGATTTATTCGCAATGTAAGAAACTAGGCAACCTTCCGCGGCCCTTCTTTAAAGAAGAGTTTCATAAAGTTTTTTTTTTTTTTATTTTTAAATTTACTCTCCATGACACTTTCTCCTAGTTCAATTTTTAATTTTTTAAATTCCATTTTTTTTTTATTTAAGAAATCGCATCCCATTTTTTGAAAAAAAAAAAAGAAAAAAAAGGGTCGCGGTTTCTTGTTCATCGGCACATTTTTTTTTAACAATACACCACCTTTCTTTAAATAAGGAAAACCTAAAGTCACATTTCTTTGCTCTTTTTGTACTAGTGTCAAATCGTGTTTTTCGTGGGACCGAATCAAGCCTTGTCATGGTGGGACCACTAAAACTATGTTCTGCCCACCCGTAAAAATATGTTCTGCCCACCGGTAAAACCATGTTCTGCCCACCCGTAAAAATATGTTCTGCCCACGGGTAAAACCATGTTCTGCGCACTGTTTACTAAAACCATGTTCTATAGTGGTGGGACCACTAAAACGTTGTTTTGAACCATGCCACCCACTATAAATAGGGCTTCATTTACAACCGTTTTCATCATCCTAATATGTATATCTATCTCCTTCTCCCACATGAATTATGCACAGAGATCAAAGCTTGTGGCTATAAATCTTGAATGGTATGTGGTTTTTTTTTTTTTTTTTTGTTCTTGTGAGGCATACAATTGACAAAGCTTTCTTTTTTATTTGCTTTATGCATCTTTTTTTTTTTTTTTTTTTTTTAATTATTAAATGTAATTATATTGCTTTTCATGTTACACAGGCGGCTATACCATTTGCAATGAAACAATTAAGACCGTTGTTTGGATCATATTGTATGATGATCGAAGATGAGCTCCAACCCTTTAAGGGGAAATATAAAGAGGAGGTCGGTTTCGAGGAGGAAAGCCTAAGGGGACGGCCAGGTTATGAGCACCTAAATCCCCGGCCTTCATGGTCGTCGGAGGCTGCGGAGGAGAAGAAGGTGACTGTGAGAAGTTCCGATGGAGAGGAGTTCGAGCTGTCGCAGACTTTAAAGCACATGATCGAAGACGATTGCGCCGAGGACTGCATTCCCCTTTCGAAGGTTACTGGAAAGATCCTCGCAATGGTGCTTCAGTACTGTGAGAAGCACATACTGGCTTCGATGTCGAGTTTATGAAAGTCGACCAGGCCACTCTGTGCGACCTCATACTGGCTGCAAACTACCTGCGTATTACGGACCTTCTGACTCTGACTTGCCAAACCTTGGCGGATTCGATCAAGGATAAAACTCCAGAAGAGATTCGCCAGGCATTTAACATCAAGAATGACTTTACCCCCGAGGAGGAGAGCCTAAGGGGACGGCCAGGTTATGAGCACCTAAATGATCCCCGGCCTTCATGTTTTGATTGAGGCAGATCAGAGCTACCAATCAAGGACATATATTTTGTATCTATCATGAATGTTAAATGTCAATTTAATTACATGCATGTAATTAATGAATTTTTCTTAATCTTCCATCATTTATATATACATTCATAAGCATTTGATTTTAACACATGTAGTATCCCCTAAAATTATATTTTGAAATTGTGATACCAATTAAATTGTGTCTTTAAGAATTTTAACCACGTCTATCAGAAGTGGGATCCACTTCAACAATTTTTTGTGACATGTTTATCACTTAACTAGTGAGACCCACATAAACCTCATTTTATCATGGACCCACTCAAATTATGTTTTATATTGGGATTCTTAAAAATTAAAATCACGCTTTGGTGCTAGTGTGCCCCACTCAAACAACATTTCGCCATGGGACCCACTAAAAATCATGACTTGTAGTGGGGTCCTTCAAACCGTGTTTTGCTGTTGTGGCCCCTACTCAACCCACGTTTTGTCCGGAGATCCACAAAAATCTTATTTCGTATTGAGATTCTTAAAATGGTGCTTCATAGTGGTGGACCCACTCAAAAGGTGTTTTGCTAGGGGATCCGTTCAAAATGTATCTTGTTTTGGGATTCTTAAAGTCGTGCTCCGTACGGATAAACCCCACTCAAACAGCGTTTTACCAAGAGGCCTACTCAAATCGTGTTTTGTATTGTCATTTTAAAAATTGTGCTTCGTAGAGGTGGGCCCACTCAAACAACGTTTTACATGGGACCCACTCAATTTTTTTTTTATTAGAATTCTTAAAGTCATGCTCCATAGTGGTGGGGCCCACTCAAACCGCGTTTTGCCTAGGGACCCACTCAAATCATGTTTTATATTGGTATTCTTACAAACGTGCTCAGTAGTGGTAGTCTCCACCATGCCATCAACACACTATAAAATGTTGTTGCCTATCGGTTCCTTTTTCCATCATCAAGTTTCATCTGTATGAATTACGTAAGAGACACAGCATGAAATTATTATACAAAATGTTCACTCTAGTGATAAGCATGAATACTGTATCATATCTCTTTTCTACACTTATTTTGAAACAAAGTTTAATTTTATTATATTAGAACGTGTAGGCTTTGAAGATTGTTATTTTCAAGGGAAGTGACATTTACTTGAATCATCCTAAAGATTGGGCTCTGAAGACCAACAACTATACTCTTTTTCCTTTGATTTTTTTTTTATATAATTTTCTTAATTAAATGTTTTTTTAACGAGGCACCTGCTAATGCAACACATGAATACACATACATCATGTCATCTTTTCCTCACCATGTTTTTTTTTTCACTAGGTTTTTCTAGTGAGGTTCTTAACAAGATATATATATGATATACTGATATAGTAATGTCCAAGAGAAAGTGTTGTAAATAAATATATGTAGACATTACTAGAGAAATTATATATATGTTATGACTTATGGTAATGCCTCTTCATCATTTATAGACTTGTAGTTATATTGAAATTTGTTTATCATGACAGAGGTGTCAGCTGAGCACAAGGTGCTTCTATATACTATATATACGCTACTTGTAGTTTAAAAAATTACCAAATTCCTGTATATAGTATTTTAAAATTTTAAAATCCTAACAATTATAGCATTTCTTAATTATTCTTCTACTAATATCATGATCTAATTACTTCTTACCCTAATTAATTAATAATCCCAGTTAAAAAGATCATTTGAATGCATAAGCGATATAATATAGTGTAAAAAATCGTTTCACTTATTGTTTAATTTAATTTCACTTATTGTTTAATTTATTTCCATTTAATGGTTTCCAACAACATTTTTTTTTTTCTTTTTTTTTTTTTTTTTTCAATAATATTCTGGAATTTTATTCCAAGTCAAACACAAGAGGCCGAAGCCTTACAACTAGTTATTTATTTAACTACATCTAATGATTTTTTATTTATTTTTTACATTTTCATTCAAGGACATAAATTTATATTTATCTATCATGAAAGTTAAATGCCAATTTAATTTCATGTAATGAATTTTTCCAATCTTCCATTTATATATATATATATATATATATATATATATATATATATATATATATATATATATATATATACACACACACACACACACACACACATTCATAAACAATTGACTATAACATGATATCCCCTAAAATCGTATTTTGAAATTTTGGTACCACATAAATTGTGTTTTTAAGAATGTTTAGCACGTCTGTGGGAAGTGGGTGCACTTGAAAATTGGCATGTGACATATTTAGCACTTAATTAGTGAGACCCACTCAGACCACATTCTATCTGGGACCTACTCAAATTATTGTGTTTTGTATTGGGATTATTAAAATCATGACATATAGTGGGGTTCTTGAAACAATGTTTTATAGTTGTGTGCCTCACTCAACACGTATTTTTCCAGGAGATCCACTCAAATCGTGTTTTGTATTGAGATTCTTAAAATCATGCTTTGTAGTGGTGAGCCATACTCAAACAGCGATTTGCCAATGAACCACTCAAATTGTATTTGTTTTATTGGGATTCTTGAAGTCGTGACTTGTAGTAGGTTTTTCAAACTGTGTTTTGTCGCTGTGGGCCCACTCAACCTATGTTTTGCCAAGAGATCCAATTAAATCATGTTTTGTATTGAGTTTCTTAAAATCATGATTTACAGTGGTGGGCCCTTCTGAAAATCGTGACTTGTTGTGGGGTCCTTCAAACCGTGTTTTGTAGTTGTGGACCCCACTTAACCGATGGTTTGCCAAGAGATCCACTCTAATCGTGTTTTGTATTGAGATTCTTAAAATTATGCTTTATAGTGGTGGGCCCCACTCCAATGGTGTTTTGCCAAGGGACCCACTCAAATCATGTTTTTTATTGAGATTCTTAAATCCATGCTTTGTAGTTGTGGGCCCCACTAGAATGACATTTTTCCAGGGGACCCACTCAAATCGTGTTTTGTATTGGTATTTTTAAAATCGTGCTTTGTAGCGATGGGCCTCACTATAGCTCAAATAATGTTTCGCCAGGGGACCCACACAAAACATATTTTGTATTGAGATTCTTAAAGTCGTGCCCCGTAGTGGTGGGCCCCACTCCATACGCGTTTTGCCTCGGAACCCACTCAAATATACACCCTTATATCACGTTCTGTGAAATGTATTTTTCTTTTTTCTAAATCTCTAAACGGCGACCTTCCGAAAAAAGAAAGACTGAGACATAGAAAGAGACGAGATGAGAAAGAGCTGATCATGGAGTGAGAGAAAAACCAGAGAAGAGAAGAATTGAAGTGTTTGTGGATTTATTTGAGAGAGAAAAAGTTGCTGGTGAAATGAAGAGTTGCACCAGAAACGAAGATTTAATCGCAATAAAAAAAAAAAATCTAGAACACCCTCCACGACCCTTCCTTAAAAGAAGAGTTTCAGAAAATATTTATTTTTATATTTAAATTCACTCTCCATAACACTTTCTCCAAGTTCAATTTTTAATTTTATAAATTCAGTTTTTTTTTTTATTTAAGAAACCGCATCCCATTTTTTCGAAAAAAAAGGATCGCAGTTTCTTGTTCATTTATTTACGATTATGTCACGGCACATTTTTTATAACAATACACCACCCTTCTTTAAATATGGGAAACTTAAAGTCACATTTCTTTGCTCTTTTTGTACTAGTGTCAAATGATGTTTTTCGTGGGACCGAATCAAGCCTTGTCATGGTGGGACCACTAAAACTATGTTCTGTCCACCCGTAAAAATATGTTCTGCCCACCAGTAAAACCACGATCTGCCCACCGCGTACTAAATCCATGTTTTATAGTGGTGGGACCACTAAAACCTTGTTTTGAACCATTATCCACTATAAATAGGGCTCCATTTACACCGGTTTTTATCATCTAATGTGTATATCTATCTCCTTCTCCCACATGAATTATGCACAGAGATCTGTGGCTATAAATCTTGAATGGTATGTGGTTTTTTTTTTTTTCTTGTGAGGCATACAATTGACAAAGCTTTCTCTTTTATTTGCTTTATGTTTCCTTTTTTTTTTTTAATTATTAAATGTAATTATATTGCTTTTCATGTTACACAGGTGGCTATACCATTTGCAATGAAACAATTAAGACCGTTGTTTGGATCATATTATATGCTGAAGAAACTTAGTGCAGGCGTGCGATGTTTGGGCATGAAAGAGATTAGTATGTAAGAGTCTTCCTACTCATAAACTGACCATTTTTGGCTCAAGATTAATGATAAAGACGAGGTCAGTTTCCACTTGGCTTTCAATTCTAGGAGGAGAGCCTAAGGGGACGGCCAGGTTATGAGCACCTAAATGATCCCCGGCCTTCTTGTTTTGCTTGAGGCTGATCAGAGCTACCAATCAATATTATTGATTCACAGCTGAAACAAGCCAGGGAAATTATTGAAGACCTTCTGTCATTGCTGGGATTTGCTGATAAACAACTTCCATGCTTTTAGATGCATGCTTGATATCATGACACTGCTAACAAGTAATCTACATACCATCCTGGGTGTCGGGCTTTGTCGTGGAAATATGTTTGCCCTCTGATCCATATACCAACTGGCCATCACCTCTCTTACTGATTTGATTTGTTTCTTCTTGACCTATAGTTGATAACAACAAATTATTATTTGAACCATAGTCCATACAGTGCTATGTGGACCATAACAAAAAGTACATTTTTTATATATACTAAAATACATTATTCGTGTGTTGAATATATATTATACAAAATAATGTATTTTCATTACACAAACAATGTACTTTTTCTGAATATAATGTACATTTTTAATATACAAAAAATCCATTATTTGTGTACTGAATGTACATTATTTGATAATATGGTCCACACAATTGTTCAGACCTGGCTCACACAATAATGATCCGTTGATAACTATGGTTGGTTTGTTATTCTTTTTCTTTTTTTATTTTTAAGTGTAATTTATTCTTTCATGTCAAAAATAAGTTGGATGTTATGAAGCTTATGTCAAAAAAATAAAAATTAAAGTACTATATTCAAAATAAAATTAATTAGGAAATATTTTAATATCTTAAAATACTATCGATATTCGATACGCCACTTGTATTTAAAAAAATTACCAGATTCCAGTATATAATATTTTAAAATGTTAAAATCCTAACAATTATAGCATTTTTTAATTAATTCTTCTACTAATATGGTGATCTAATTACTTCTTCCCCTAATTAATTAGAAATCCCAGTTAAAACGTTCATTTGAATGCACAAGCGTTATAATATAGTGTACAAAATCGTTTCACTTATTGTTTAACTTATTTTCACTTATTGTTTAATTTATTTCCATTTAATGGATTCCAACAACATTAATTATTTAACTACATCTAATGATTTTATTTTTTTTAACACTAGTATTTGCGCACGTGCATTGCACGGAATGAATTTGTTATAATATTTTAAAAATATTTAGATCGATATACAATTGTATAAATTATAGCATCGGATATTATATAATATAATTGAAAAATTGAGTTGCACCGATTATGTTTTCTCGATGTTATCAATGCTTGAATTCGAGTAAATAATTGCCCAATTAATAGCTAACGTGTAAATATACGCATTTAGTGCTGAAACTTTAGAGATTTTATATATCAGTGTTTAAAATTTTTATTAATTGGGTTAATTAGCTCGTTGTCTAGCAACTCATTTATAGAAATTATTTATATGGAAGATATATTTTCTATGTAGATATATAGCAATTTTGTCATCTTTTTATATATATAAAAAAAACATAATATCAATGGCTTGAATTATATATTATTGAAAATCATATTGTAGACGACATTGGTAGTAGTAAATGAATTTTATCCTGACTTTTATTGATAGTCATGGCATATGTGAACATCAACGTGAATTGTTTTTGTTAGAACTTGAAGGGCAATTGAAGGGTGAAAGACATTCTAATTGAAGATTTTACTTTTATTAATAGTATAGATATAGATTTATGTAAATAATAATTAATAAATTATTATTTCCTTATAAAATTACATAGAACTTCAAATGGATTTTCTCATTTATTAAGCATAATTTGTTTCTTTTATTCTCACAATTATATTGGTTTAATTATTCTCAAAATTTAATAACCATTTTCCATTGTAATACATATTAAATTTAATTTGTGATAAAAATTCATTAGATATTAGTTAATTTTCATATAAAATTTTGTTACCAATTAAGCTTTATTAATTTTTTTTACCAATTAATTAATATTTATATTAATTTGGCGGGAATGTTGAAGATGGGGATTTTACTTATATTAAAAGTATAAATTGGTGTAAATAATAATTAATAAATTATTATTTCTTTATAAAATTACGCAGAATTTCAAACGAATTTTCTCATTTGTTACGCAGAATTTGTATCCATTATTTTCACAATTATAATAATTTAATTATTCTCAGAATTTTGTAACCATTTTCCATTTTTATGTACATATTGACTTTAATATGTGGTAACAATCCATTAGATATTAGTTAATTTTCATATAAAATTTTGTTACCAATTAAGCTTTATTAATTGTTTACTAATTAATTAATATTCATATTAATTTGGGCTGAAATGTTGTAAAGGAGGATTTTACTTTTATTAAAGTCATTTCACTAGGGAAATTAAAACTAATTAAAGTAAATCTAATCATGCAATATTTATTTAAAACTGTATATTAATTTTATTTTGGAATCATTGGTTCACATATTTGAATTATTTATTTTTTTAATTATTTTTGTTGTAAACATAAACGATATTGCACTAATTAATTTACGATATTTATCAAATTGTATTTTTTTTTAAAATATAAAATTTTCTCATGTTTAGGGATTAAAAAATATTTTAAAATTATTTTTTATTAGTAAGTATTTTTATTTTAAAATATTTTCCAGCAACCCAAACACTCCATTAGTCTCTAATAAAAAACTGAAAAATAAAAGTCATTTCAATAAAAAAATTAAAACTAATTAAAGTAAATCTAATCATGCTATATTTATTTGTAACTGTATATTAATTTTATTTTGAAATCATTGGTTCACATCTTTGAATTATTTATTTTTTTTCTTTAACTATTATAAAAAGAAATTATAATATTTATCAAATTGTATTTAAATATATATATATATATATATATATATATATATATATATATATATATATATATATATATATATATAACATTTACACATGTTATGAGGGGTTAAAAAATATTTTAAAATTATTTTTTATTTGTATGTATTTTTATTTTAAAATATTTTCCAACAATCCAAACACTCCCTTAGCCTCCCATAAAAAACTGATAAAGAAAAGTTATTTCATTAAAAAATTAAAACTAATTAAAGTAAATCTAAACGGAATTTTGTCAGGGGACTCACTCAAATCATGTTTTGTATTAAGATTCTTAAAATCGTGACTTGTAGTGGGGTCCTTCAAACAGTGTTTTGAAGTTGTAGGCCCCACTTAACCGGTGGTTTGCCCAGAGATCCACTCAAATAGTATTTTGTATTGAGATTCTTAAAATTATGCTTTGTAGTGGTGGGCCCTACTCCAACGGCGTTTTGCAAAAAACCCACTCAAATCGTGTTTTGTATTGAGATCCTTAAAATCATGCTTTTTAGTGGTGGGTCCCACTAGAATGCCATTTTTTTAGGGGACCCACTTAAATCGTGTTTTCTATTGACATTTTTTTAAATCGAGCTTTGTAGCGATCGGTCCCACTAGCTCAAATGATGTTTTGCCAGGGGATCCCCACAAATCATGTTTTGTATATATTGAGATTCTTAAAGTCGTGCCCAGTAGTGGTGGGCCCCACTCCATCCGCGTTTTGCCTCTGAACCCACTCAAATATATACCCTTATATCGCGTTTTGTGAAATGTGTTTTTCTTTTTTTCTAAAGCTCCGAACGCCGACCTTCTGAAAAAAGAGTGACTGAGAGATAGAAAGAGCATAGCATGGAGTGAGAGGAATACCAGAGATGAGTTTGTGGATTTCTTCGAGAGATAAAAAGTTGGTGGTGAAATGATGGGTTGCAAGAGAAACGAAGATTTATTTTCTCAATGTAAAAAACTTAGACAACCTTCCGCGACCCTTCTTTAAAGAAGAGTTTTACAAAGTTTTTATTTTTATTTTTAAATTTACTCTCCATGACACTTTCTCCGAGTTCAATTTTAATTTTTTAAATTCTATTTTATTTTTTTTTATTTATTTAAGAAACCGCATCTCATTATTTAAAAAAAAAAAAATTGGTTGCGATTTCTTGTTCATTTATTTACGACAATGTCACCACACAATTTTTTAACAGTACACTACCCTTCTTTAAATAAGGGTAATCTGAAGTCACATTTCTTTGCACTATTTGTACTTATGTTAAATCGTGTTTTTCGTGGGACCGAATCAAGCCTTGTCATGGTGGGACCACTAAAATTGTGTTCTACCCACCCGTAAAAACATGTTCCACCCACCATGTATTAAAACCATGGTCTATAGTGGTGGGACCACTAAACCACCCATAATAAAATAGGGCTCCATTTACATCCTTTTTCATCATCCTAATAATATGTATATCTCCTTCTCCCACGTGAATTATGCAAAGAGATCAAAGCTTATGGCTATAAATCTTGAACCGTATTAGTTTTTGTTTTGTTTTTTTTTTTTTGCTTGTGAGGCATACAATTGAGAAAGTTTTCTCTTTTATTTGCTTTATGCTTTGTTTTTAATTATTAAATGTAATTATATTGCTTTTCATGTTACACAGGTGGCTATACCATTTGCAATGAAACAATTAAGACCGTTGTTTGGATCATATTGTATGATGAAGATGAGTTCCAAACCTCCATATATATGCTGAAGAAACTTAGTGCAGGCGTGCGATGTTTGGGCATGAAAGAGATTAGTAAGTGCCTTCCTACTCAAAAACTGACAATTTTTGGCTCAAGATTAATGTCCTTTCAAATTTTCTTTGTGATTATTCACTCCAAACTTGAATTTCCTAAAGTTTCTTTCGAATTAACCATTGTTGATAACTGATAAGGGTATAGAATTATAAATTGAACCAATTCAAACCATCAAATGATAAAGGTATAAATTGAACCAAATACATAAAATTGAATTCATTCATATATTCAATTGCACTATATAATGTATTTGATGTTCTAATTTAAATAATTATATATCAATCCAAATATTCTTAATATATTACAACAAATTCATTCCGTGCACCGCACGGGCGAAAATAAATATTTTAAAATTTTAAAATCCTAACAATTATGTCATTTCTTAATTAATTCTTCTACTAATATGGTGATCTAATTACTTCTTCCCCTAATTAATTAGAAATCCCAGTTAAAAAGATCATTTGAATGCATAAGTGATATAATATAGTGTACAAAATCATTTCACTTATTGTTTAATTTTTTCCATTTAATGAATTTGAATAACATTAATTATTTAACTACATCTAATGATTTTATTTTTTTAACATTTTCATTCAAGGACATAAATTTTATTTTTATCTATTATGAAAGTTAAATGCCAATTTTTTTTTTTTTTGGTAGAACGGCAGTTTATTTATTAACGACAAGAGCCCGGCGCGAGGCAAAGCCTCTCAAATCATACAAAAGAGCTAACTTGGCCTTTTCGGGCAAAGAGTTAACAGTACTAAAAATCATAGAAGCGGGAAAACTCAACCCAACTGAAACTAGAGCATCAGCCACCTGATTGGCTTCCCGATACACATGTCTGATTGCGGAACCCCACGAGTCCAAACAAGAACGAATAGCAGGTATCAACTCCCTTAAACGCCATGGTATCCCGGACAGTTGCCCCATCACCAAAGTGATGAGAGTGAGCGAGTCCACTTCGACCATGGTTGGGCGCTTGGCGATGGTCGTGCACCATTGCAGTGCGGATGGCAACGACAAGCCTCAGCTTCCAAAACCGAAGCGGCCTCTAAGCGGAAACAGAGTTCAACTATGAGGCAGCCACGACTATCTCGCAGGCAGGCACCACCCGCAGCAGCGCCCTCAACAAGCGAAGCGTCAGTGTTGAGTTTTAGCCTCCCTTTCGGCGGAGTTAACCACTTGATCCAAATAGTCTTCTTCTGCAGCGGAGGAGCAAACCTCGCTACTAGACCAGACGCCAAAAGGAAGTCGTCTTCAGGTCCTTTCCGTCGAATTCTTTGAGCAGAGGACAGCGCAAACAAATCAGTCTTGATCAGCTTAATGATGCCAAACGCCGAAGAAACCTGGGAGTCATATAAACCCCGATTATAAGAGCACCACAGCGCCAAAGAGTTAGACATGGAATGAGTGTCGAGCACTAGGAGATTTCCATCCTCGGGGCGCCAGAAGCCACCACGTATGACACTCCGTTCGTATTGAACTAGAGATTGCACCGTTAAGACCAAAGATGCCACGAAAGTGTTGCCAAACCCTCTGAGAGACCGGGCAGCGATAAAGACAGTGTTCCAGGTCAGCAGAAGCATTATTGCAAAGAGGGCAAATTGAAGGTAGACACACACCAAACCTCTGCACAACATCAGGGAAGGGCAGGAATCGACGAAGCAACCTCCACATAAATATTGAGATCTTCGAGGGGATTCCTTGTCTCCAAATGCAACCTCAAGACAAGCTGGCACCAGCTTTTTGGCCTAAGAGCTTCATAAGCTGTGGCGGTGGTGAAATCACCCAAAGGGGCGAGTGTCCAGATTACCGCCTCCTCCGTGATTTGGATGTGTTGATCAACAAAGTCGCGTGTTTGCTGCATCCGTTTCCAGGTAAGAGAGGTCGTCGTATGGGAGCCATTGATGTAGGCAGCGTCCATAAAATCACTCCATAAGGATCCCCCACGAAGCAAGTTAAAAAGTGTTGAGTTTGTCTCATATATGGATTAGGAATAAGAGTTTGTCTAATACTAGGAGTAGGAGTGAAATGGGTAGACCCATTGTATAGGGATTAGATGCTTATAAATATATTGGTTGTATCCCTAAGTGGTAGTGTCACCACCATTACCATCACTATGAATATAAGAATTGTTTCACTCCCGTGGATGTAGGCACTTTGCCGAACCACGTAAATCTTGTCTTCTTTACCTTTCTGCCATTATTATTATTTGTTTATTGGTCTAGTTTAATCTCAACAAATTGGTATCAGAGCTCTGTTGAGATGGCCAGTTCAAGTACAAAATTCGAGTTATCAAAGTTTGATGGTATAGGGAATTTTGGGTTATAGCGGTCTAGGGTAAAGGATTTGTTGGCATGTCAGGGCCTTCTGAAAACCTTGGGGTGGAAAATCCAGCAAATCTGGAAGAGGCTGATTGGAAGGAGTTGAAGAAGCAGGAAGCTACGGATGTGGTACATGTTGATGACTCTTATTATAGTGATGAATGTGATGTTCTAGCGATTACAAGGAACAAGTTCGAACATTGTTTGGACTTGTTTGGATGTTTCTAGATGCTAGATGAGAAAGTGGTGAGGGGCGCTGTAGTGTTGGGCAGCGCGGATACCAGGAGGGGTTGCGGACCTGGCATGGGTCGTGCTTGTAATGAGTCACGGTTGGTATGGGCCGGGCTTGGCATGAGTCACGGCTGGTATGGACGGACGCTTCAGGATGAAGCGATTCGTGAACATGCACTGGAAAACGTTTGATGTTGCGTGGTGCGTGTTGCTGACTGGTGGCAACTACTGGTTAGTGGAGCATTGGACAAGGCACATGGGTTTAGTGTGACTTTGCAGGGGCGCTGTTGTGTTAGGGGTAGTGTGGATACCAGGAGGGGACATGGACCTGGTATGGGCCAGATGCAGGAGGCCAGCTAAACAGGACAATAAGCATGAGTCGCGGCTGGTATAACAGGTCGACGGCTGAGGGACGAATGGCTTGGAACACAGTGGTTCGTGTACATGCACTGGGTAACGTTCGATGCTGCGTATGCATGTGGCTAACTAGTTGGGATGAGCATGGTTGTTCCTACCCATGTGTATATGTGAGATAAGTCATTTTCTCCTAAAGGGCATATTTGTGAAGGTGGAGATTGTGAGATAAGTTTTTCTCCAAAAGGGCATATTTGTGAAGGTGGAGATGGTGAGATAAGTCTTTTCTCCTAAAGAGCATATTCGCCAAGGAAGAGATAGTTTTTTGTCCTGATGGAATAATTACGGAGCGGACCTGGAGCGAAGAAATATGGAGCGGATCACACTCGGCACCGAGTGGACTACGCACGCGGCCGGACAGACCATGGAGGGGTCTACCTCCCCGGGGTCCTCAACTACTACCACGGGGTCCTCGGCTACTATCACGGGGTCCCCGGCTACTATCACGGGGTCCCCGGCTACTATCATGGGGTTCCCGACTACTGTGCACACGGAGTGACGAACCTCCCCGGGGTCGGCCAACATGGGCTCGGCACCCCGGGGTCGGCCTACGTAGGCCCGGCCACCACGGGGTCGGCCGGCGCACCCCGGGTCGGCCACCCTTTGGGGTCGGCTCGGCCAGGACGGGGTCCCCGCGTTGTCCGAGTCGTGCGACGGCAGTTGCAACTCCTCCCGCGTACCCCGGGCCACGCTTTGGACCCGGTCCTGAGCTAGGACGCGGTCAAAGCGCCAGATCCAACCATCCCCCGGTTTAGGGGGACCGGTTAGAGGGTTGTAGCATATAAAAACCCCTCCCCTTGTCCTAACAAGGGACACTTGATTCCTATCTTATACTTTCTTACAACATTTGTACTGTTATTACACGTGCCGAACCTCTGTAATAGTATTTTATGTCCAATTAATACAATATTTACCGTTTTATTATTCGTTCATCATATTCAAACATATATTCGGGTTGTATAATCCGGACCCCCGGGTTCATATAATCCATCATTGGTGCTCTTGTTGAGAGCGGCTGTACAAACTTAAGCGTTCTCCCTACTATCATTCATCCACAGTGATGACAAGATCCGGATCGAATACCCACAACTCGCAGGGATCACGCAACACCCGCGACCTCTCCCACGCCAACCACCCCAACGGGACCACGGGAGGGGACCTCAGAGATCAGATCAACGAGAACCGACGGGGGACAACGAAGGACCTCTAAGGTCGGCTCACCCACAATCGCCCGCTCAGCGGGTCGGCGCCGCCCGTCTCATCCTCGATTCCGACTCCCCAGGAGCAGGCGGCGACCGCGTCGCGGCGAGGCTGCGACGGGGTGCCCTTGCACCACCACCTCCGCCCCCTCCGAGGAGCACGGTGGTCCCAGCACTCACGCGCCCCCAGCGCCCGCGATGCCGGCTGAAGGGGAATTCAACTCTCCGCAACCATCCGAGAGACGAGAAGAGAAAGAAAGAGGAGGAGGAGGGGCGGGGCCGGAGTGACAAGGCACCTCAACCTCAAGAGGACCGTCGCCCATCACGGTCACGCCGTGATGGGGGTCCCCGTCTAGCCCTTCTGCGACACCTGGCCCCGTTGACACAGCCCGTAAGCGTCATCCTGGACCACGCGGAGGAAATGAGCATCGTGTCGTTCCCCGAGGAGTGCTTGAAGGTCTCCCCCAAGGCCGACCCGAAGAAGTACTGCCGTTTCCATCGGCAGCGCGAGCAAGACACGGACGAGTGTATGGTCCTCAAGAGACAGATTGAGGAGCCCATCCAGTGGGGTACCTAGGCCAATACGTGAAGAGGACAGGGCAGGACCCCGCCAAAGGCCCCGACAACACCCGGAAGAAGAAGGGCGGTGCCGAACCATCCGCATCTGCCCCGCGCAAGAGGGAACTCGGCCAACTCACGGAGGACAAGGAGACCGAGCCGGACAGCCCGCCAAAGAAGAAAGTCATCCACGTCATCTTCGGCGGCCCTGGGGGTGGAGACATGCCCGCCGAGAGGAGGAGGTGGGCGCGGAGTCTATACGTGGGGGAGGTCGTCCGGGTACCCCACGAAACGAGGACACGCCGGGAGCCCATAACGTTCACCGACGACGACCTCCCGGATGGCCCCCTGCCCCACCGAGACGCGTTGGTAATCAGGCTGGAGATCAAAGACATCATTGTCCACCGTGTACTGGTGGATACGGTGAGCTCCGTGAACGTCATGTTTTATGACACCTTCGCGCAACTCGGACTGTCCCGGAAGCAGCTCTCCCAGGTACGGACCCCGTTATCCGGTGTCACCGGGGACTCCATTGAAACAGAGGGCTCCATCACCCTCGAGGTGCAGATCGGCACCCCGCCGCACGTTAAAAGGTGGGAGGTCGAGTTCGTGGTGGTAAAAATCAGCTGCGCCCATAACATCATCCTCGGCCGATACAAAGACGTGTTCGACTAGGGTCCCGAGGACATGCCGGGCCTCAATCGGAAGGTCATCACGCACAAACTGGCGGTGGACCCCAAAGCCAAGCCGGTCCAACAGCGGAAGCGCTACCTCGCCGCGGACAGACGAGAATTTGTGAAGAAGGAGGTCGACACCCTCTTCGAGATAGGGCACATAAGGGGTGTCCTATACCCGGCATGGCTCGCGAACGTAGGCCTCGCACCTAAACCACCTACGTGGAGGATGTGTGTGGACTACACGGACCTCAACAAGGCATGCCCCATGGACCCCTTCTCGCTACCCAACATAGACCAGCTGGTGGACGAGACGGCGGGATGCGCGCTCATGAGCTTCCTAGACGCCTTCCGGGGGTACCACCAAGTCTTCATGCACGAGGATGACGAAGAAAAGACAGCGTTCACCACCCCCGAAGGGGTCCTTTGCTACCGGGTCATGGCCTACGGGCTTAAGAACTTGGGAGCCACGTACACAAGAATGGTGGCCAAGGTATTCAAGAAGGTCCACGGCCGGAACCTGCAAGCTTACGTTGACGACATGATCGTGAAAAGTACGGAGACCTCCACATAGCCGACTTGATCGAGGTACCCCGAAGTCAAAACGGGGGCGTGGACTTGCTCTCCAAGCTCGGTCTCGGCACCCCGGAACATGTCTCTAAGATAGCACGGATTGAAGACCTCCAGAGGTCCACCCTGGAGGCCTACCCATACAAACTCGGCCCCCATGCTGGTTAGACCACCTGGTGGAGTACAAGAGAACGGGCACCCAGCCAGCAGACGAGGCGGCCGCCAAGGCAGTCAAGAGGAGGTCACCACCATATGTCCTCCTTGGCGACACCCTTTACAAAAGTTCCTATAACGGCGCCCTCCTCCGGTGTTTGTACCTAGACGAAGCCAAGTCCGTCAAGGAAGAGATACATGAGGGCACTTGCGCGACACACCCAGGAGCCTTCGTCGTGGCGAAGAGGGCCCTATTGCAAGGGTACTTTTGGCCAAATATGGCTAAGGGGTGCGCAGAGTACGCCCGAGAGTGCTCGACCTGCCAGCACTTTCACGCGGAGCCGGGTCGGCCAGTAACCAGCTGCACGCCTATCAGTACGGTGATCCCATTCTCAAGGTGGGGAATCGACATAGTCGGGGCCTTACCTATGGGGTCCGCAAAGAGGAAGAACATAATAGTCGCCATAGACTATTTTACAAAGTGGGTCGAAGCCGAGCCCCTCGCCACCATCACAAGCACCCCGTGCACGGAGTTCGCACGGAGGAACATTCTATACCACTTTGGGGTCCCCAGGCAAATCATCTCCGACAACGGGCGGCAGTTTGAGAGCAAAGAGTTCAAGGAGTTCTGCGACCAATGGTACATAAAACACACGCGTGTGGCAGTGGCGTACCCGCAGGCAAATGGACAGGTGGAGAACGCCAACAGAACTATAGTGGAAGGCATCAAGAAGAACCTGGACGCAGCCAGAGGTACATGGGTGGAGGAGTTGGACACTGTCCTACGGGCGCACCGCACCACCCCAAGAAGAGCCACCGGGGAAACTCCGTTTGCGTTAGCATACGGGTTCGAAGTGCGGGCCCCCACCGAGGCCGCGATACCATCCTATCGAGTCGCAGTGTATGACCCCGACCTTAATGAGGAGCACCACGCCGCCGACCTCCACCTTATCGACGACAGAAGGGAGGACGTCATGGTTCACGCGTAAAATTACCAGCGCCAGACAAAGGCATACCACGACAACAGGGTCCGACCTCGCTACTTTCAAGTCGGCGATTACGTCCTCCGGAGGAGGGAAGCAAGCCGATCCCAGGACGGAGGCAAGTTTGCCATGAAATGGGAAGGACCATATGTGGTCGAAGCCATAGTACGCCCGGGCAGCTACAAGTTGAGGACTCCATCGGGCAAGACGGTGGATCGGGTGTGGAACTCGGAACAGTTGCTGAAATTTTACCAGTAGAAGCACATTTTTACGGCCTACCCCCTCCCCAATAAAAAGGTCGACTCCCCACAATAATGTTTTGTTTTCGTTCGTAATGGAATAATGAATTTCGTTGAGCAATTATTCTATCTCGAATGGTGGAAGAGCACGAGCACTTGCGAGATCAGATACTCAGGCACCGCGGGGTCGGCCAACGCGAGGTCGGCCGGCGCGGGGTTGGCCGACCTGAGGACGGCCATGCCGGGTCGGCCGGACGTGGCGGCTACGTACGCGGGGACCGCAACGGCCAACTTAGACGTAGCACATGCCCTAGGGGTGGTATGAGGTCCGGCCTCGCCTATCGCCGAACGGAAGGGTTCGGGGCGCGAGTCAAAGGACTCCATCCCAGAATCGCTAAAACGTCCTAGGGGCGGTACGAGGTCCGGCTTCGCCTACCGCCGAACGGGCGTAACGCAATCTTAACACCCTAGGGGCGGTACGAGGTCCGACCTCGCCTATCGCCGAACGGAAGGGTTCGGGGCGCGAGTCAAAGGACTCCAACCCCGGAATCGCTAAGACGTTCTAGGGGCGGTACGAGGTCCGACTTCGCCTATCGCCGAACGAGCGTAACGCAATCTAAATACCCTAGGGGTGGTACGAGGTCCGACCTCGCCTATCGCCGAACGGAAGGATTCGGGATGCGAGTCAAAAGGCTCCAACCCAAGAATCGCTAACACGTTCTAGGGGCGGTACGAGGTCCGACCTCGCCTATCGCCGAACGGGCGTAACGCAATCTATATACCCTAGCGACGGTATGAGGCCCGACCTCGCGTACCAACCCCAATCGCTAAGACGTTCTAGGGGTGGTACGAAGTCCGACCTCATTCGCCACTCGGCAGGGTATCGGACGACTTCCCAAGGAGGTCTTGGCAGACTTTTTCGATGAGGTCTCGGTCGACCTCAATAGGGAGGTCTTGACCGACCTCTCGGGGAGGTCTCGATCGACCTCTCGGGGAGGTCTCCGCCGACCTCTCGAAGAGGTCTCCGACGACCTCTCGAGGAGGTCCCCACCAACCTCTCGAGGAGGTCCCCGCCAACCTCTCGCGGAGGTCCCCGCCGATCTCTCGAGGAGGTCTCGACCGACCTCTCGGGGAGGTCCCGACCGACCTCTCGGGGAGGTCTCCGCCGACCTCTCGGGGAGGTCTCCGCTGACCTCTCGGGGAGGTCACCGTCGATACTTGAGGAGGTCACCGCCGACCTCTAGGGGAGGTCCCGGCCGACCTCTCGGGGAGGTCCCGGCTGACCTCTCGGGGAGGTCCCGGCCGACCTCTCGGGGAGGTCCCGGCCGACTTCTCTGGGAGGTCTCCGCCGAACTCTCGGGGAGGTCCCCGCCGACCTCTCGAGGAGGTCTCGACCGACCTCTCGAGGGGGTCTCGGCCGACCTCTTGAAGAGTTCTCGGCCGGCCTCGCGGTGCACCCTAGGAGCGGTACGAGGTCCGATCTCGCCTATCGCCATACGGATGAGCCGCGTCTCCCCCATCGCCCGGCTGAAGGAGAACCTCAACGCCAACGGGGTCAATGTGAATCCGCTCCAAAGGGACATCATCACAAGCACCATGTGGAAGGTCTGAAATCAAGTCCGGATTGGACGGAAGGTCCGTGGCCGAGCCCCGAGGGGAAGTCAGATGAACATCTCCATTGGCCACCTCCATTGGGTCGGCTGGTGACTCCGGGTTCCCGAGGTCAGCCGGGAGACCCCACGCTACGGGGTCGAGGGTCTTGTCTCTCTTGCAAAGAACGAACTAAACCCTACGCTGCATCACATACTCTCCCACATTGTACATCTACAACCCCTACACAGCCACGAGCCCTTTCCCAACGGGGTCGCGTAGAAGGTCCCCAAAGGTCTCCATCGCATGCTCGGCGAGGTGGGCATTCACATCCTTGATGAATACCTCGGAGTCCTTGTAGCTTGACATGGCTGCCTTCAGAGCCCACCTCGGAGTCCTTGTAGCTCGACACGACTGCCTTCGAAGCCTCCTCATGCGCCCAGCGCTCCCGCACATGGCTGGCAATCAACTCGGCATACTTGCCCTCCAACGCCGCAGGCTTGCTCCCCATGGCCTTGTGCGCCGTCTCCAACTCTTTGCGACTCCCCATCTCGGCCCACTAGCTGAGCCTGAAAGGTCTCCAACACGTTCTCCATGGACGCCGCTCGGGGTACAGCTTGCACAACAGCAAGCATGGACGAAGGATGAAACGTTAAAACACGATGGGGGTCCGTAATTATCAAGCGGCTTTGGTACTCTCTCGGGCTGACGACTTCTCGCAGCCCCGAGAGTGGGGGACTGATGGTGGAATAATTACGGAGCGGACCTGGAGCGAAGAAATATGGAGCGGATCACACTCGGCACCGAGTGGACTACGCACGCGGCCGGACAGACCATGGAGGGGTCTACCTCCCCGGGGTCCTCAACTACTACCACGGGGTCCTCAGCTACTATCTCGGGGTCCCCGGCTACTATCACGGGGTCCCCGGCTACTATCATGGGGTTCCCGACTACTGTGCACACGGAGTGACGAACCTCCCCGGGGTCGGCCAACATGGGCTCGGCACCCCGGGGTCGGCCTACGTAGGCCCGGCCACCACGGGGTCGGCCGGCGCACCCCGGGTCGGCCACCCTTTGGGGTCGGCTCGGCCAGGACGGGGTCCCCGCGTTGTCCGAGTCGTGCGACGGCAGTTGCAACTCCTCCCGCGTACCCCGGGCCACGCTTTGGACCCGGTCCTGAGCTAGGACGCGGTCAAAGCGTCAGATCCAACCATCTCCCGGTTTAGGGGGACCGGTTAGAGGGTTGTAGCATATAAAAACCCCTCCCTTTGTCCTAACAAGGGACACTTGATTCCTATCTTATACTTTCTTACAACATTTATACTGTTATTACACGCCCCGAACCTCTGTAATAGCATTTTATGTCCAATTAATACAATATTTACCGTTTTATTATTCGTTCATCATATTCAAACATATATTCGGGTTGTATAATCCGGACCCCCGGGTTCATATAATCCATCATGTCCTAAAGGGCATATATGTGAAGATGGAGATGGTGAGATAAGTCTTTTCTCCTAAATAGCATATTCGTCAAGGTGGAGGTTTGTTGAGTTATCTTTTCTCCAAAAGAGCATATTTGCCAAGGTGGAGATTGTTGAGTTTGTCTCATATATGGATTAGGAATAAGAGTTTGTCTAATACTAGGAGTAGGAGTGAAACGGGTAGACCCATTGTATATTCGTCAAGGTGGAGGTTTGTTGAGTTATCTTTTCTCCAAAAGAGCATATTTGCCAAGGTGGAGATTGTTGAGTTTGTCTCATATATGGATTAGGAATAAGAGTTTGTCTAATACTAGGAGTAGGAGTGAAACGGGTAGACCCATGCGGGTAGATGCCTATAAATATATTGGTTGTATCCCTAAGTGGTAGTGTCACCACCATTACCATCACTATGAATATAAGAATTGTGCCCGCATGGGTAGCTCAACTGGTCATAGAGGTGACACTTTGGAATAATAATGACCAGGGATCGAGTCTCACCAGCGGCAGTGTGGGAGCAACCTCTCAAAGTGAGGGGGGCACTGCGCACCGGTCTAGCCTCTATGGTTCATGTTCAGTTGAGTCACCATGATTTACATCCTCCCAAAAATGCTCTGTCGGGCCGGGGTGTGTGGGGCCCTTAAGGTTGGGGTTCAGCCTTATCTCAACAAAAAGCAATTTCGCTGAGGATGACTGCTGGATAGTGGCTAGGGACCGAACTCCCAGTCCTCCCTCAGCTTCAGGCAGGCATAAATTCCTCCACGAAATCCAGTGTCTCTTTGGCCTGCCACTGTCCATTCCCCAGAAAAAATTCGCGAATTTTAATTCCAGCGAGCGTTCGGTCTACATGTTTAATAAGCACCAATCTGCCTCCCGGTGACAGTAATTTCCGCTGCCAGCCTTGGAGTCTTGCCTCCACCTTTTCAAGGAGATGCATATAATATAATGGCCGATTCCTACCTTTAAATAAATTAATTCCAAGATAGCGAAATGGCAAAGTAGATTGTTGCATTCCCAGCACCCTCGACATGGTGTTTTCTCAGGTACGCGTGCAATTCCTGGAAGTGACAAAAAAAACTTTTGTTATAGTTTATTTGGCCTGATCCTTCCTGATATTGAGTTAAAACGTCTGCGAGAGCTTTGAGGGAGGCCACAGATCCATTAACAAAAATTACTATGTCATCCGCGAACGCCAGGTGGGTGATTACCGGGCAACTTGGAGCTGTGACATAAGGTGAAAACAATCCTGTTCCCAATTTTAACAAAGTAGAGCGGGATAGTGCTTCGGAGGCAAGAATAAATAGGAGGGGCCATAGTGGCGCAAATTATGCTGTGCAACCGAATGCACCATGCGCATGGTGCATTCGGTCCAAAACGACGTCGTTTTAGTTAAAAAAATGCGCGTTCCACTTAAAGAAGAAATCAGGTTCGATTTCCGGCAATAGCATTTTTATATATCCATAAATTCATAACTATATATCCATAAATTTATAACTATATATCCACAAATTCATAACTATATATCCACAGTGAATGAATGAAGTAAAAATCCACAACTATATATCCGTAGTGAATGAATGAAGTAAAAATCCACAATGAATGAACTAAATATCCACAATGATTGAACTAAATATCCACAATGAATGAACTAAATATCCATAAATTCATAACTATATATCCAGAAATTCATAACTATATATCCATAAATTCATAACTATATATCCACAGTGAATGAATGAAGTAAATATCTACAATGAATGCTAAATATCCACAATGAATGAACTAAATATCCATAAATTTATAACTATATATCCAGAAATTCATAACTATATATCCAGAAATTCATAACTATATATCCACAATAATGCTATTGCCTAGAATCGAACCTGATTTTTTTTTAAAGTGGGACGCGCGTTATTAGTCAAAACGACGTCGTTTTGCATCGTATGCACCATGCGCATGGTGCATTCGGTTGCACAGCATAACTATTGCCATAGTGGATCGCCCTGCTTGACTCCTCAGGTTGGCTGAAAGAACCCGCAACTTACGCCGTTAACTAGAATTGATAGTCTCGTTGCCTGCAAATTGCGCATAACAAGATCCACAAACCTCGTCGGGAAACCCAATTTTTCGAGCACTTCCTGTAGGAAAGGCCAGGATACTCGATCAAAAGCCTTCATCATATAAGTTTTACCACGACATTCATCCCACGACATTTCTTGTCGATATACTGCATTAACTCCAAGGCCAGAAGGACATTATCCTGAATGCTGCGGCCCTGTATAAAGCTAGCCTGTTCTGCAAAAATCAGCTTCGGCAGGACCATGGCCAGTCTTGAGGATAAAACTCGCGTGAAAACCTTGCTGATAAAGGTACAAAGACAAATCGGCCTATAACCAGCGAATGATTCCGGATTGTCCTTCTTCAGGATAAGCACTATTTGTGAACTTGCCATAGCTCGGGGGATTGGTACCCCTATAAAAAAAGTCTGTCACTGCCCAAAAAACATCCTCATTTAAAAGGTCCAAGTAGCTTCTGAAAAAAGCGCCCGAGAAACCATCTGGCCCCACTGCGCTATCCGGATCCAGCTTCCAAACCGCGTCTTTCATGTAATGAATTTTTTCAATCTTCCACTTATATATACATTCATAAATATTTGATTATAACACAGTATTCCCTAAAATTGTATTTTGTAATTTTTATACCACATAAATTGTGTCTTTAAGAATGTTTAGCACGTTTGTGGAATGTGGGTCCACTTGAACAATGACATGTGACATGTTTAGCACTTAATTAGTGAGACCACTCAGAGTCTCAGACCACATTCTATCAGGGACACACTCAAATTATTATATTTTGTATTGGGATTATTAATATCGTGACTTGTATTGGATGGGTTCTTGAAACCATGTTTTATAGTTATGTGCCTCACTCAACCTGTATTTTGCCAGGATATCCACTAAAATCGTGTTTTGTATTGAGATTCTTAAAATCATGCGTTGTAGTGGCCTGGTGAGCCATACTGAAACAGCGATTTGCGAAGGAACCACTCAAATCGTATTTTTTTATTGGGATTCTTGAAGTTGTGACTTGTAGTGGGTTTTTCAAACCATGTTTTGTTGGTTGTGGGCCCCACTCAACCTATGTTTTGCCAAGAGATGCGATTAAATCCTGTTTTGTATTGAGTTTCTTAAAATCATGCTTTGCAGTGGTGAGCCCCACTCAAACGGAATTTTGCCAGGGGACTCACTCAGATCATATTTAATATTAAGATTCTTAAAATTGTGACTTGTAGTAGGGTCCTTCAAACCGTGTTTTGAAGTTGTAGGCCCCACTTAACCGGTGGTTTGCCCAGAGATCCACTCAAATAGTGCTTTGTATTGAGATTCTTAAAATTATGCTTTGGAGTGGGGGGCCCCACTCCAACGGCGTTTTGCCAAGAACCCACTCAAATCGTGTTTTGTATTGAGATCCTTAAAACCATGCATTGTAGTGGTGGGTCCCACTAGAATGACATTTTTTCAAGGGACCCACTCAAATCGTGTTTTGTATTGACATTTTTTAAATCATATCGAGGTTTGTAACGGTCGGCCCCACTTGCTCAAATGATGTTTTGCCAGGAAACCCACACAATCATGTTTTGTATATATTGAGATTCTTAAAGTCGTGCCCAGTAGTGGTGGGCCTCACTCCATCCGCATTTTGGGTTTGAACCCACTCAAATATATACCTTTATATCGCGTTTTGTGAAATGTGTTTTTCTTTTTTTTTCTAATGTTCTGATCGCCGACCTTCCGAAAAAGAGTGACTGAGAGATAGAAAGAGCATAGCATGGAGTGAGAGGAAAGCCAGATCAAAGCTTATGGCTATAAATCTTGAATGGTATGTGTTTTTTTTTTTTTTTTTTTCTTGTGAGGCATACAATTGACAAAGATTTCTCTATTATTTGCTTTATGCTTTTTTTTTTAATTATTAAATGTAATTATATTGCTTTTCATGTTACACAGGTGGCTATACCATTTGCGATGAAACAATTAAGACCGTTGTTTGGATAATATTGTATGATGATCGAAGATGAGCTCCAACCCTTTAAGGTGAAATATAAAGAGGAGGTCAGTTTCGAGGAGGAAAGCCTAAGGGGACGGCCAGGTTATGAGCACCTAAATCCCCGGCCTTCATGGTCAAATTATTGTGTGAACCATGTTCCATACAGTGTTGTGTGGACCATAACAAAATTACATTTTTTATATACTAAAAGTACATTATTCGTGTACTGAATGTACATTATATAAAATAATGTATTTTCAGTGTTCAAATAATGTACTTTTTCTGAATATAATGTACATTTTTAATATACTAAATGTACATTACTCCCTCTGTCCCATTTTAACTGTCCTACTTACTATTTATTGGGTCAAACCAACTCTTTTTTTTTTTCTTTAGTATTCTTCACTTATTTTTAAATTTAAATTTTTGTGTTTAATAGTACTTTTAGTGTAGTTTCTAAATATATAAATTTTGTATACAAATATTAAACTTACTATTATGAAAAATTAGATTAATAATAACTTCAGTCAAGCCTCGTTAACCGAACCAAGACACATAAAATGGGACGGAGGTAGTATTTGATAGTATGGTCCACACAGTTGCGTGGACCATAGTCCACACAATAATGATCCGTTGATAACTATGGTTGGTTTGCTATTTTTTTTCTTTTCTTTTTAAGTGTAATTTATTCTGTCATATGTCAAAAATAAGTTGGATGTTATGAAGCTTATAGTGAAGGTTTTACTCATAAGGTTGGTGGTGCATGCTTTATGTCATAAACTCTTCTCTTGTACAATAATGATCCGTTGATAACTATGGTTGGTTTGCTATTCTTTTTTTTTTTCTTTTTTTTTTTATAAGTGTAATTTATTCTGTCATGTCAAAAATAAGTTAGATGTTATGAAGTTTATGGTGAAGGTTTTACTCATAAGGTTGGTGGTGCTTTATGTCATTAACTCCTCTCTTGTACAAACTTTCATACAATTATACATAGTGCATCCACTCTTATGTAAATTATATATCACATAGGCTTTATATGTTATGTTATCCATCTCTACTAATTACAAGTCACTTTCACTGAGGTTGGTGGTGCTTTATGTCATAAACTCCTCTCTTGTATTCACATGATATAATGTCAGTTCTGCAAAAACCCAACGTTATATCGATCTTATATTATTAAAAAAAAAAAATCACATTGATATAAATCTTATATCTCATATTTTCTATATTCACATTGAGATTTCTATTAGACAGATTATTTTATTTAGTGATATTTAATTCTTTTTTTTTTTTTCATATAAACAGAGTATATATGTCAGTTTTATGTATAAAATAATTAGGATTTAACGTGGGTTATATGTTCTAACTGAGGTCCTGTCTATTTTTAATCCATTTTTTTAATTTAATTAAGATACAATGTTGGTTCTCTCTCTTAACCGGCATCGATATCGCATCTTTTTTTTTATTTTTTTAACAAAGAGATACGACATTGGTCTTATTATATTAGCTAGAACGTGTAGGCTTTGAAGCTAAGATTGTTATCTTTAGACGTAGTAACATTTACTTAATCAATTTTGAATATTTAGGTCCTAAAGATCAACAACTATACTCCTTTTTCTTTTCATTGAGTTTTGATATAATTTTTTTATTTAAATATTTTTAACGAGACAGCTAGTGCAACACATGAATACACATATATTATATATGTACTCTTTTCCTCATTGGATTCTTTTCCATTTAGTATGATATAGTAATGTCTAAGAAGAGTTTTGTAAATAAATATATGTAGACATTACTAGAGGATTTATGTTATGATTATCTGCCTCTTCATCCTTTATAAAATTGTAATTATACTGAAACTTGGATATCATGTATAAATTGTATTGTATTAATAAAGGATTGATATTACTTTCTGTTTCTCATTTTCTCTATACTTTACTGTACACTATTATATTATTCACATTACTTTCCTGCAATTAGAATACATATGATTTTACAATATTGAAGAATTAATTGAATTACTATATTTGAAAGAGAAATAATTAAGAAATATTTTAATATTTCGAAATACTATATATAGGCCTCTTGTATTTTAAAAAAATTACCAGATGCCTGTATATAGTATTTTAAAATTTTAAAATCCTAACAGTTATAGAATTTCCTAATTTAAAAAAAAAAAAAAGAATTTCCTAATTAATTCTTCTACTAATATGGTGATCTAATCACTTCTCCCCTAATTAGTAATCCCGATTAAAAAAATAAATAAATAATTTATTTTCATTTAATAGATTCCAACAACATTAATTATTTAACTACATCTAGTGATTTTATTTTTTTTAACATTTTCATTCAAGGACATATATTTTATATCTATCATGAATGTTAAATGTCAATTTAATTACATGCATGTAATTAATGAATTTTTTTAAATCTTCCATCATTTATATATACATTCATAAGCATTTGATTTTAACACAGTATCCCCTAAAATCATATTTTGAAATTGTGGTACCAATTAAATGGTGTCTTTAAGAATTTTTACAACGTTTATCTGAAGTGGGATCCACTTCAACAATGTTCCGTGACATGTTTATCGCTTAAAATCATGCTTTAATTTTGTGGTGTTGTGCCCCACTCAAACAGCATTTTGCCATGGAACCCACTAAAAATCGTGACTTGTAGTGGGGTCCTTCAAACCGTGTTTTGCTGTTGTGGGCCCTACTCAACACACGTTTTGCCCGGAGATACACAAAAATCTTATTTCGTATTGGGATTCTTAAAATCGTAATTCGTAGTGGCGAACCCCACTCGTGTAGAGTGACACTTGCCGGACCAAGTTTTCGATCAGTCCTGATCTGATCCCATGCATCCTGCCAAGTGATGATGATCCGATCCCGGAGCTGATGATGACTAGTGTTACAACTTCAATTTTTGACATCTTGTTTTTGAGATCTTTCATCTTTCCTTCAATAATAACTTTTCTCTTTACTCTTTAATTTCAGTAGACAATAATCTCAGAAGACTCTCGAAATAGATATAATATTGTATAAATTGTACTAGTGCACAAAAATTACACAAAATTTTGTATTCAAACTTATGTATATGTAATTACATATCAATGATCAATCCTATATCTTGTATCTCCCAAGTATATGTATCTTTATTTTTTTTTCTCAATATATATATATATATATATATATATATATATATATATATATATATATATATATATATATATATATATATATAGATTTAGGTTCTCGTGCGGGTGAGTTTTGTGCTTAATGTGCGGGATGTTTGTGCTTAATGTGCGTGAGTTTTGTACTTAATGTGCGTGAGTTTTGTACTTAATGTCAGTAGTTGTTGAAACTTAAAGTCTGTGAGTTAATATTTAAAGTGCGTGGGTTTTGTGCTTAATGTGCGTGAGGTTGTGCTTAATGTGTGTTGGTTTTGTACTTAAAGTGCGTGAGTCTGTGATTAAGATCTAACACTTAAGGTGCACCTTAGCTTATACTTCTTTGTTCCAGACACACGTTTTTTTTTTTTTTAATTTTCATTGATTTGAGCCGGTTGATCTAAATTTGATCAACTGCTCAGATTTAATCGCACAACCGCACGGGAAGCTATACCCGCACCTGAACACTTAAGCTATGCCCTTTAGATTTTCTTTGAGATTACTTTTTAACGCGAAACTTGAATTTCCTAACGTTGCTTTAATTTGCGCTTGACCACCAATTTACTCAAACAACGTTTTGGTTAGAAATATTTGACAAAGAATATATGACATCAAAATTAAACCCATGTGAGCTCTACAAGCACTACAAGAAATATGCACATAGATAACGGTTTTTAACCGTTGTCTTAGGGGTAAAATTTCTAATGTTGGAACCAGTGTTGTTGTAAGTCCCGCGCATAGGCAATGGTTAAAAACTGTTGTCTATTGAGTGTTGTTGAAACCGGTGTTGTTAAATTAAAAGTCACGCACATAGACAACGATTTTTAACCGTTGCCTTTTTCTAGAAAATAATGGTTAAAAATCATTGTCTATTGAGTGTTGTTAAAACGGATGTTGTTGAAAGTCACGCACATAGACAACAGTTTTTAACCGTTGTCTTTTCTATATAAGACAACGATTTTTAACCGTTGTCTATTGTGTGTTGTTAAAAAATGCGTCGTTGAAAGTCAAGCCGATAGAAAACGGTATTTAACCGTTGTCTTATGTATCAAAGACAACAGTTAAAAAAAACATATTGTTCTTACATTTATAGACAACGATTTTAAACGGTTGTTTTTAACTTGTTTTGATTTTAAGCATAATAATATAATAAAAACAATTTATCCAAACACCATCACCAAGTCTAGTTACACAATGTTCAAAAGACACAATGTTCAAAATACACAACTAACCACCAAGTCTAAATACTTCAATGACAATTCCAATCACCAAGTCTAAATATTCACAAAGTTCTAATTAAAAGCATACCTACACTATATAACTTGTAGAGACTTGTAATACTTGCAGCCAAGAAGTATCAAAGCTCAAGATCTTTGTTGGAAATTTATATAGTAATGGAGATTAATGTTTCAGATGAACTACCATGAAAGCTTAAATAATATTTGGAGTTGTGGAGTTGTAAATATTATTTTAGTTTGGTAGAAAGTTAATTAAAATACTGGGAGAAATTTGTATAGCTATATGCTTGTGATATATAGCTATATGCTTGAGAGTTATAGCTAATATGCTTGTGAGTATATAGCTATATGCTTGTGATATATAGCTAATATGCTTGAGAGTTATAACTAATATGCTTGAGAGTATTAATGCATGTTTGGATATTTTCATGCGTAAGGTTTTATGCATTTTGAAGCTATATGCTTCAAAGTTACACTTAACATGCTTGTGTTATATGTAGCTGTATGCTTGAGATTATTGAACTACATATATGTATATTATTTATATTTATCCTTTGCATGGTTTCATGCGCAAGAAATATATAAATATATATATGTATATAATTTTGCATACAGTTACTGACTCAAAATAAATTTAATAATTTCTCCAGTAATAGATATATCATTCAGGATATATCTTGTCTTATGGAAGTTGAGTTTTAAATTACAGCAACTTCCATGTAACTTCTCCAAACAGGTAGGTTTTACATCTATAAATATTTTGGAGAGACATCTTAAAGGCATATGAAAGAAACATGCAATAAACTTGCATAAGACTGAGATATTTCACAGCTCTACAATTCAACAGGAAATTCTCAAACAAAGCAACTTGAGAATTTCATTCATCTTCTTGTATCCCATAAGATTAAATCTTTAACCTTGTTGCTTTTATAGAGGGAGAGTTAAAGCTTATAGAAAAGTGATTACACGCCTGAAGATATCAAATGATCAGTTTTTGTTCCCTGTTGTATTCTGTATTATTGTTGTATCTCAAATGTATTGCAGATTACAAGCATTGGTCTTGTCTTGAAAGTTTTGAAGGCAAGATGTTAGGCGTGAAAGAATAGTTTCCCATTACGGTAATATTTTCGGAATGAGATTTCGAATATAGTGATGGGAGGATGGCATAAATCACTTTTGGGTTTGTCTTTGTTTATGTACAAGAAGATTTCTGTGTAGATGTTTGCATGGTGTTCATGGCAGGTCGTGTGCATGCAGTGCATATGGATTTGATCCATGTGATGCAGTCTATTTTCATCTTCACAAACATCATGGGGTATCAAGTTATGCCAAGATGATTAGTGAGATGTGAAAATGGTTTTATATAAATAAATCATTTATTAGCAATGATTTAATTGGCATGAGAAGATGTGTGCTTCCCTAGAGTGGGTGTGCGGTTTCAGCGTATCAAAGGCCGGAAGTGATGATTATCAAGGCAGATATAATTTACAGGATGAGATTGGTAAAGTACCTTTTATATCTTTGTCTCGGCCTTGGCAGGTACGCAAGTTTTATTTTACTTACTGGTTAAGTTCTCGATTATGTTTAGAAGATATGCATGAGATTCTTTTGAATTTTGCATAGCCTGTTAAATACAAGGATATGTTTATGCATGTATATAAATATTTTTATATTGTGACTTTGTCTCGGTTGCATGCATAGTATACAAGATACATGTATAATATGTTAGATCTTGAGGTGCTATAAATCTGCCAAATTTGAATTAATTTGGTGTTATCAATTTTTTTTTCTTATGCATGGTTACAATGTTTAATGATTGTAAGTTGGAAATAATTTCAATGTCATGCATGGAATTATTGGTTATTTAAAGCACACGGATGATTTTTATCCTTGTGAAAGCTTTTGAAATATTATGTTATTAATATTTCTGATAAAGCCATAAATGCTTTTGAAATACTCTATTATATTTCTTATGAAGGGATGCATAAAGTTTTATGCATGAGATATGCATAATGAAATTCATAATATTTATGAATGCCTTTAACACAGTTTAATTTCTCATATTGAGAATGTGTTAAAATTCTGAAAGCCAAAAAGTTTACTAGTTTAATTATCTAGTATGGCTGGCAATTAGCAGTGAAAAGAAAGTTCAAATTTAAATCATGGATTATGATTTAAGTTGGTATGATTTTTCATTTTAGAAGAAACATGAAAAGTTAAAAGCTTAAAATCAAAATGGTTTATTCTCCAAAGTTGAAGTTCTCCGAATGGAGGATGTTTATTCTCCAAAGTTGATGATCTCTCAAATGGAGGAGGTTAAATTTTTATTTTAAGAAGTCCTCACTGCTAATAAGTTCAACATGATGATTGAAATTCTTGGTTGTAGAATTTGCAGGATATAAATATTGATTGATTAGGACCTATTAAGTGGGTTCCAGTTATAATCAATTAAATATTTTATTTCACCAGTTCATTAATAGGATATTAAAATTCTATCTATCATCATGTTGAGTTGGCTAAGTGGATGAGATTAAAAGGAATTTTGATATACTTGAATATAACCATTAATTATGGTTTGGTATATTTAATAGATATTTTCATCCTGGAAAGATATTCTAATGCCAGTTGAATGTCTAATCATGAAACTTGTTCCTCAATTAGTAGATGGATATTTCTGCTTGGGGGAGGTGTTGTTTTATGGGTTTCTAAAACCAAAGTTGTTTTTGTCGACCACGGCATATGAATTTCTTACGTTGGCTTTGACATGCCAGAAGTTTATTGGCTAAGGAATTTGATTATTTAGATTCCGGTTTGGCTAAAACCAATGTCACCAGTTTAGTACATTATGACAATGCTGCTACACTAGCCATATCATATAAACAAGTGTTTATAATGGCAAGTGAAGACACATGGGCTTGAGATTTAGCTATGTGGAAAATCCTAGGTAATAGTGTTGTAGCACTGGACTTGATACAGTCCCGATTTTAACGGATCCGTTTGCAAGAGTCCTTGCAAGGGACATGGTTCATTGGAAAGGATACGGAAAGCCTAAATTAAAATTGCATGTGAAGGAAAGCTCAACTCACGTCTAAGTTATTACGTTAGACCTTGAGTTCAATGTAGATGAGTACTTCATTTTGTGATTTGCAAGCATCAAAAGTTTAATTAAAATTGTATCCAAAGAAAAGGTGATGCTTGGTTCTGCATTGTTGTAGAGATGAGTTTTTACTCTTAACTGATCTTTTGAAAAAATGCAAGATGCAGTGCATGAGATAAAAGACTAGCCTCTGTGAGCATGAAGTGTGGCTGTTTCAAACAAGTTTGGCCTTTACTTGGTATGTGCTCATTAATGGATACGGACACATGGTCATAATAGTGTCAAGTTACAGTGAGTTGTAATGACTGTAAAACTTGTGTGTGTTATATCTACATTTCTTCAAAGTGACTGCGTGATTCAAGGTTTGTCCATCACTGCAATCCGAATTAATGTAACGCATATAATATTATGTGAAAGTTCAATCTCTAAGACACTTTCATTTATGCATGAGTTTTGGATTTATCTTGGTAAAGTATTAATCTTTACTATATAAATGGAGGAGGAATGTTGGAAATTTATATAGTAATGGAGATTAATGTTTCAGATGAACTACCATGAAAGCTTAAATAATATTTGGAGTTGTAAATATTATTTTAGTTTGGTAGAAGTTAATTAAAATACTGGGAGAAATTTGTATAACTATATGCTTGTGATATATAGCTATATGCTTGAGAGTTATAGCTAATATGCTTGAGAGTATTAATATGCTTGTAAGTATATAGCTAATATGCTTGAGAGTTATAACTAATATGCTTGAGAGTATTCATGCATGTTTGGATATTTTCATGCGTAAGGTTTTATGCATTTTGAAGCTATATGCTTCAAAGTTACACTTAACATGCTTGTTATATGTAGCTGTATGTTTGAGATTATTGAACTACATATATGTATATTAGTTATATTTATCCTTTGCACGGTTTCATGCGTAAGAAATATATAAATGTATATATGTATATAATTTTGCATACAGTTACTTACTCAAAATAAATTTAATAATTTCTCCAGTAATAGATATATCATTCAGGATATATCTTGTCTTATGGAAGTTGAGTTTTAAATTACAGCAACTTCCATGTAACTTCTCCAAACATGTAGATTTTACATCTATAAATATTTTGGAGAGACATCGGAAAGGCATATGAAAGAAACATGCAAAGCTTATAGGAAAGTGATTACACGGAAGGCATATGAAAGAAACATCCAAACATGTAGATTTTACATCTATACTTCCATGTAACTTCTCCAAACATGTAGATTTTACATCTATAAATATTTTGGAGAGACATCGGAAAGGCATATGAAAGAAACATGCAAAGCTTATAGGAAAGTGATTACACGGAAGGCATATGAAAGAAACATCCAAACATGTAGATTTTACATCTATAAATATTTTGGAGAGACATCGGAAAGGCATATGAAAGAAACATGCAAAGCTTATAGGAAAGTGATTAACATGTAGATTTTACATCTATAAATATTTTGGAGAGACATCGGAAAGGCATATGAAAGAAACATGCAAAGCTTACACGGAAGGCATATGAAAGAAACATGTAAAGCTTATAGGAAAGTGATTACACGCCTGAAGATATATTATAGATTACAAGAATTTTTAGCAACAACTATACTTTTTTTTCTTTGAGTTTTTTTTATATAATTTTACTTTTTTTCCTTTGATTTTTTTATATAATTTTCTTAATTAAAGGTTTTTTAGAGACTCGATCCCTGGTCATTCTTTTAAAGTTTCACCTCTATGACCAATTGAGCTGCTCATGCTTGTGAAATTTGTTTATCATGTACATATTGGATGGAGTGATGAATAATAAAGGATTGATGTTTTTCGATGTATCTTGTCATCTCTTTATTTTGTTGTACACTATTATTTGTATTACTTTCGACCATTGTGATACATATGATTTTAAAATAGTGAAGAATTAATTGAACTACTATATTGTTTTGATTTTTTGTTTTGAGGTCAATTGAACTACTATCTCTATCTCTATATATATTAAAGCAAAATGATTAGTCTCTAACTCTATCTCTATCTCTATCCCCATCTCTATATATATTAAAGCAAAATAATTAGGGAAAGCATGATGACTGCGACCTATGGTAAGTTCTGACTATTTTGGAATATGAAATAAGGGAAGATACAAGAAAGGAGGAGTAGTAAGAAAGCATGATGACTGCGACATATGGTATTTTTTGGTAAGTTCTGACTATTTTGGAATATGAAATAAGGGAAGATACAAGAAAGGGGGAGTAGTAGGAAAGCATGATGACTGCGACATATGGTATTTTTTTTTAGTATGGCTTGTCTACTACTCTATTATGCTACACTTTTTTTGTAATCTCTGACTATTATATATCTCTTCAGTTTATGGCTATCAGTTACTGGTTATTATTATCTAAATAGTGAACTTATTGTTATTGGATGATCAACTTTTATTTAGCTAATCTATCTATTGGTGATCAGTTATTCTATATTAATATTGAGGTTTCTTAGGGTTCAGAAACAGCACACATATTCTCTGAAAATTAATACTGTGAGTTCATGGATAGAACATGGTCTAAAAGAGCTTTTGGTAATTTTATTTTTTTTACCTTAGGTTATTGTATGGCACTTATACTAAGTGCTTTTGTAATAAAATTATTCAATTTTTTGTTTGCCCCAAGTATTAAGATGCTACTATATTTGCCAAATAAATTGTCAAATGGGGAGATTGTAAGTGTACATATTTTGTACACATTACAAAATCTATGTTGGCTAATTTATTTTTATAATAACTAGATTTAGGTTAGCCAAAGCTCTTGGACCATTTTATCTATCATATGGTAATTAATTGAGTGGCTTACATTTTTTAGCTATATGAAGAGGAAGTCAATTATCATATTATGGTTCAAGCTAAGTGTATGGGTTTGTTTTAACAACGAGTGGCGGAGAATGATTTGCTATGTTGGAAAGCTATTTATGTGCCTTGAGTAATTGGAAGCTTTATCACTATAAAAGGAAAGGAAGATCATTGTGGAAAGCTGCCTATTTTGAGATTATATTATTTGAGAAGGGAAATTCTTATTACTATCAACATATTGAATCCAATATATATTAATATATTATTATTATTCTGCTAAGCTACGGTCTGCGCCTGAGTCAGTTGAAGTACTGTTCGAAGTTTATCAAGGCATGCATGTCACGGTCCATGTTGGATGTTAGGAAGATTGTTTGTAGTATGGTAGCTAAGACTGTGATAGTCTAATGTATTGATCTCTTGTAAAACTTCTCGATGAACATCTATAGTGGATTGGGCAGACATGGGTTGCCCCGCAGACATAGGAGAAGCGCTCTGAACTGCGTAACAAATCACTGTGTACTTGATTTAATTACTGTTTTTATTTACTGTTATTTACTATCACTAAATAACAAAAATTAATCAGTCAAAATTTAATACAAGTTTAAAAATCAAGTAGAAGTTTTTAGGTTCGGTTAGTTTAAGGTTCACGGCATTATTTCGGTAATCACTCATTTTCATACATCAATTCATTTTGAATTCATTATCTTTGTGTTTCAATTCTATCACGTAGACTTATATATATTTTTTCCTTTTTCTAATCTCCTGTAAGAGATTAATATATATATATATATATATATATATATATATATATATATATATATATATATATATATATATATATATTAATCTCCCAAATTAGCAATTGCCTTATTCTAACGTTGGTTTTAATAAATCGACCTCAAAATATTAAATAAATTTGTAATTTTGTAAATAAATGTTATAACGTCGGAATTTAAAATTAAAAAAAAAAAATTGGCGTCATTAATAATTACATTTTGTAAGTTTAAAATTAATACAATAATGTTGGCTTTTTACAAAATCGTTGTAATTATATGATTTTTTTTTATTTTTTTTAATGAATATACGATATCGATTTTCTTAAAAACCGACATCGTTTCATCAAAGTTTTTAAATTTGTTTTAAATAAAGATACGACGTCGGTTTTTTAAAATAACCAACGTCGTATCTTTTAAAATAAACAAATAAAAAAATTTTACGACATCGATTTTCTGAATATAATCACGTCATATATTTACATGTTTAATTTTTTTTATAAAAGGTATCGATGACAATTTTTATTTAAACTGAGATCGTTTCTTTTTATAAACAACTTTTTTAAAAAAATCATATGACTGAAAATCGATTTCATATGTGACCATAGATGATGATTAACTTGAACCACGGATGGTAACAATTTAAAAGTCGAAGGATCATGTATGGTCAATTTAAAAGTTTAAGTCGGACTGAATGTGGCAAAACTACTATACTTGGAAAATCTTAGATGGTATTAACTCAAAAAATTATATAAAGAATAAAAGATGTTTGCGAAATATAAAAATAACGATATAACGTCAGTTCTTTGAAGAACTGATGTTATATATGATATTTTGAATGAAAAAATTGTATTCGCATGATATAACGCCAGTTATGCAAAAACCCAACGTTATATCTATCTTATAATAAAAATTAAAAGAAAATCACATTGATATAAATCTTATATCAAATATTTTCTATATTCACATTGAGATTTCTATTAGACAGATTATTTTATTTAGTGACATTTAATTCTTTTTTTCATATAAAAAGAGTATATATGTCAGTTTTATGTATAAAATAATTAGGATACAACGTTGGTTATATGTTCTAACTGAGGTCGTATCTATTTTTAATTCAATTTTTTTAATTTAATCATGATACAATGTTGGTTCTCTCTCTTAACCGACATCGATATCGTTTTTTTTTTTTTTTTTTTTTTTTAACAAAGAGATACGACATTGATCTTATTATATTAGATAGAACGTGTAGGCTTTGAAGATTGTTATCTTACATTGTGACATTTACTTGAATCAATTTTGAATATTTAAGTCCTAAAGACCAACAACTATACTCATTTTTCCTTTGATTGTGTTTTGATATAATTTTCTTAATTAAATACTTTTTAACGAGCCAGCTAATGCTACACATGAATACACATATATCATATATGTACTCTTTTCCTCACTGGGTTTTTTCCATTTAGTATGATATAGTAATGTGCAAGAGAGAGTGTTGTAAATAAATATATGTGGACATTACTAGAGGATTTATGTTATGATAATATGCCTCTTCATCCTTTATAAACTTGTAGTTATACTGAAACTTGAATATCATGTATAAATTGTATTGTATTAATAAAGGATGGGAAAATAGTCAAATAGACCCTTAAACTTTAGCTTAAAAGTCAATTAGACTCCTAAACTTTTTAAAGGTGTAATTACACCCATCAACAATTCATTTAGGTGCAATGAAGCCCAAAATCAGGTTAATGACCTGCTATCACAGGTCATTAGGGTTCAGGTCACCTTCCGGCGAATTTTTCGACAAAAAAATGACATTCTCCATGACCGGCAACTGTTTGTGATCCCAATTAGTTATATTGAAATTTGTTTATCATGTACATATTTGATGGAGTGATGAATAATAAAGGATTGATGTTTTTCGATGTATCTCATCATCTCTTTAATTTGTTGTACACTATTATTTGTATTACTTTCCAACAATTGGGATACATATGATTTTACAATAATGAAGAATTAATTGAACAACTATATTGTTTTTTTTAGGTCAATTGAACTACTTTATTGTTTTTAAAAAAAAAATTAACTACTATATTCAAAAGAAAATTAATTAGGAAACATTTTAATATACTATTGACTCCATTGCAACGTACTATCTGTTCTATACTTTCTCTATCTATTGCAACCCCAAAAGTCAAGACCCCACCACCAGGGTTTGATCCTATGACCTTCCATCAAGGAGAGCCACAGAGGTGCCATCTGAACACAAGTGCTTATATATTTTTTATATACGCTACTTGTGTTTTAAAAAATTACCAAATTCTTGTATATAATATTTTAAAATTTTAAAATCCTAACAATTATAGCATTTCTTAATTAATTCTTCTACTAATATGGTGATCTAATTACTTCTTGCCCTGCCAAGCACCTTGTGCTCAGATGGCATGTAGTGACTTCTCCTATGTGAGAGGTCATGAGATCAAGCCCTTCGGAGGCGTTGTTGACTCTTTGTGCTTCATTAGGTTGAGAATCCTAATTAATTAGTAATCCCAGTAAAGATCATTTGAATGAATAAGTGACATAATATAGTGTACAAAATCGTTTCACTTATTGTTTAATTTATTTTCATTTAATGGATTCCAATTCAAGGACATAAATTTTATATTTATCTATCATGAAAGTTAAATGCCAATTTAATTTTATGTAATGAATTTTTTCAATCTTCCATTTATATATACATTCATAAACATTTGATTATAACATGATATCCCCTAAAATTGTATTTTGAAATTTTGGTACCACATAAATTGTGTCTTTAAGAATGTTTAGCACATCTGTGGGAAGTGGTCCGCTTGAACAATGGAATGTGACATATTTAGCACTTAATTAGTGAGACCCACTCAGACCACATTCTATCAGGGACCTACTCAAATTATTGTATTTTGTATTGGGTTTATTAAAATCGTGACATGTAGTGGGATTCTTTGTCGTATTGAGATTCTTAATATCATGCTTGGTAGTGGTGAGCCATACTCAAACAGCGATTTCCCAAAGGACGGACCACTCAAATTGTATTTTTTTTATTAGGATTCTTGAAGTCGTCACTTGTAGTAGGTTTTTCAAACTGTGTTTTGTCAATGTGGGACCCACTCAACCTATGTTTTGCCAAGAGATCCAATTAAATCATGTTTTGTATTGAGTTTCTTAAAATCTTGCTTTGCAATAGTGGGCACCAATCAAACGGGATTTTGCTACGGGATGCACTCAAGTCATGTTTTGTATTAAGATTCTTAAAATCGTGACTTGTTGTGGGGTCCTTCAAACCGTGTTTTGTAGTTGTGGACCCCACTTAACCGATGGTTTGCCAAGAGATCCACTCTAATCGTGTTTTGTATTGAGATTCTTAAAATTATGCTTTATAGTGGTGGGCCCCACTCCAACGGTGTTTTGCCAAGGGACCTACTCAAATCATGTTTTTTATTGAGATTCTTAAATCCATGCTTTGTAGTTGTGGGACCCACTAGAATGACATTTTTCCAGGGGACCCACTCAAATCGTGTTTTGTATTGGTATTTTTAAAATCGTGCTTTGTAGCGATGGGCCTCACTATAGCTCAAATAATGTTTCGCCAGGGGACCCATACAAAACATGTTTTGTATTGAGATTCTTAAAGTCTTGCCCCGTAGTAGTGGGCCCCACTCCATACGCGTTTTGCCTCGGAACCCACTCAAATATATACCCTTATATCGCGTTTTGTGAAATGTATTTTTCTTTTTTCTAAATCTCTAAACGGCGACCTTCCGAAAAAAGAAAGACTGAGACATAGAAAGAGACGAGATGAGAAAGAGCTGATCATGGAGTGAGAGAAAAACCAGAGAAGAGAAGAATTGAAGTGTTTGTGTATTTATTTGAGAGAGAAAAAGTTGCTGGTGAAATGAAGGGTTGCACGAGAAACGAAGATTTAATCGCAATAAAAAAAAAATCTAGAAAAACCCTCCACGACCCTTCCTTAAAAGAAGAGTTTCAGAAAATTTTTATTTTTATATTTAAATTCACTCTCCATAACACTTTCTCCAAGTTCAATTTTTAATTTTATAAATTCAGTTTTTTTTTTATTTAAGAAACCGCATCACATTTTTTCAAAAAAAAAGGGTCGCGGTTTCTTGTTCATTTATTTACGATTATGTCACGGCACATTTTTTATAACAATACACCACCCTTCTTTAAATAAGGGAAAACTAAAGTCACATTTCTTTGCTCTTTTTGTACTAGTGTCAAATGGTGTTTTTCGTGGGACCGAATAAAGCGTTGTCATGGTGGGACCACTAAAACTATGTTCAGTCCACCCGTAAAAATATGTTCTGCCCACCAGTAAAACCACGATCTGCCCACCGCGTACTAAAACCATGTTTTATAGTGGTGGGACCACTAAAACCTTGTTTTGAACCATTATCCACTATAAATAGGGCTCCATTTACACCGATTTTTATCATCTAATGTGTATATCTATCTCCTTCTCCCACATGAATTATGCACAGAGATCTGTGGCTATAAATCTTGAATGGTATGTGGTTTTTTTTTTCTTGTGAGGCATATAATTGACAAAGCTTTCTCTTTTATTTGCTTTATGTTTCCTTTTTTTTTTAATTATTAAATGTAATTATATTGCTTTTCATGTTACACAGGTGGCTATACCATTTGCAATGAAACAATTAAGACCGTTGTTTGGATCATATTATATGCTGAAGAAACTTAGTGCAGGCGTGCGATGTTTGGGCATGAAAGAGATTAGTATATGTAAGAGCCTTCCTACTCAAGATTAATGTCCTTTCAAATTTTCTTTGTGATTATTCACTCCAAACTTCAATTTCCTAAAGTTGCTTTCGAATTAACCATTGTTGATAACTTATAAGGGTATAGAATTATAAATTGAACCAATTCAAACCATCAAATGATAAAGATATAAATTGAACCAAATACATAAAATTGGATTCATTCATATATTCAATTGCACTATATAATGTATTTGATGTTCTAATTTAAATAATTATATATCAATCCAAATATTCTTAATATATTACAACAAATTCATTCCGTGCACCACACGGGCGAAAATACTAATATTTTAAAATTTTAAAATCCTAACAATTATGTCATTTCTTAATTAATTCTTCTATTAATATGGTGATCTAATTACTTCTTCCCCTAATTAATTAGAAATCCCAGTTAAAAAGATCATTTGAATGCATAAGCGATATAATATAGTGTACAAAGTCATTTCACTTATAATTATTGTTTAATTTATTTCCATTTAATGGATTCGAATAACATTAATTATTTAACTACATCTAACGATTTTATTTTTTTAACATTTTCATTCAAGGACATAAATATAATTTTTATCTATCATGAAAGTTAAATGCCAATTTAATTTCATGTAATGAATTTTTTCGATCTTCCATTTATATATACATTCATAAACATTTGATTATAACACAGTATTCCCTAAAATTGTATTTTGTAATTTTTATACCACATAAATTGTGTCTTTAAGAATGTTTAGCACGTTTGTGGAAAGTGGGTCCATTTGAACAATGACATGTGACATGTTTAGCACTTAATTAGTGAGACCACTCAGAGTCTCAGACCACATTCTAATAGGGACGCACTCAAACTATTGTATTTTGTATTAGGATTATTAAAATCGTGACTTGTAGTGGATGGGTTCTTGAAACCATGTTTTATAGTTATGTGCATCACTCAACCTGTATCTTGCCCGGATATCCACTAAAATCGTGTTTTGTATTGAGATTCTTAAAATCATGCGTTGCAGTGGTGAGCCATACTGAAACAGCGATTTGCGAAGGAACCACTCAAATCGTATTTTTTTATTGGGATTCTTGAAGTTGTGACTTGTAGTGGGTTTTTCAAACCATATTTTGTTGGTTGTGGGCCCCACTCAACCTATGTTTTGCCAAGAGATCCGATTAAATCCTGTTTTGTATTGAGTTTCTTAAAATCATGCTTTACAGTGGTGAGCCCCACTCAAACGGAATTTTGCCAGGGGACTCACTCTAATCATGTTTTGTATTAAGATTCTTAAAATCGTAACTTGTAGTGGGGTCCTTCAAAGCGTGTTTTGAAGTTGTAGGCCCCACTTAACCGGTGGTTTGCCCAGAGATCCACTCAAATTGTGTTTTGTATTGAGATTATTAAAATTATGCTTTGTAGTGGTGGGCCCTACTCCAACGGGGTTTTGCCAAGAACCCACTCAAATCGTGTTTTGTATTGAGATCCTTAAGAATCGTGTTTTTTAGAATTATGTGTCTACAATGCCTTTATTCGAAACAAATTATTCATTATCAATAAATTAAATAAGAGAAATAATTTCAATAGTTATATTGTCTTTATTTTTCTCCAATGTAAAAATTCTTACATTCAAATTCGTAAATTGATTATATTCACTACATTGTCTATTATCTTTTTTGTGCACTATTTTTTAATTAAATATCAAAGTTATAATACAAAATAATGCTATATAAGCAATTACCTTGACAATATTTTTTTTAAACAAATACTAAATTGACAATTATAATCAATCTTGACTATATTATCTTGCATTTGTAAACTTATAATTTCCAATTTAAATACGCAAATTCAACATTCAATTATCTATGCATGAACAATTCTAATATAATCTTGCATTGATATACTTTAAAATACATATTTAAGAAAAACATTGGGCATTATCTCAATTGCGCAATGCGCGTAAAACTAGTTTATATTAATAAATGATTATTGTAAATTTATATTAATACAATGTAATAGAGTCAGTAGTATTAAAAAAATGATTATTAAGACAAGTATAATTTATTTTATATTGTGGATACATTATTTTTAATAATTTTGATTTAATAATATTATACCTTAAGTCCTTAATTATAAAAATTGTACGTAATAATTTTAGTATTAAATTTCATACAATAATTAACATAAACAATGTTTAATAATTGACAAATGCTATTAGGCAATAAAAATAACTATTATAAAATCTTTTGTAATATGGACATATTATTTTTAATTATTTCAGTTTAATAATATTATATCTTATATATAAAAATTCTAAAAAATACTTTTAGTACTATTGAATATTGATTGACAAACAATTATTTTAATTATTAAGACAATTAATAGGTATTTAGCTTTAAAAAATTTTCAAATATATATGAATTATACATAGTAGCAAGGAATCAATTAGTAAGACAATTATATTAGGTAATCTAATTAATAATTTACTTTTTAAATTATATCCCTTTTTTAATAATGAAAATTTTCTTAAAGTATATACATAGACTGTGGTTATCAAGATAAAATTAAAATTGTATATGTATATTTTTAATTATTTAAATTGTGCTTTTTAGCGGTGGGCCTCACTAGCCCAAATAATGTTTTGCGGGGACCTACACAAAACATGTTTTGTGTCGAGATTCTTAAAGTCGGGTCCCGTAGTGGTGGGCCCCACTCCATACGCGTTTTGCCTCTGAACCCACTCAAATATATACCTTTATATCGTGTTTTGCGAAATGTAATTTTCTTTTTTTCTTGAAAGACTGAGAGATAGAAAGAGACGAGATGAGAAAGAGCAGAGCATGGAGTGAGAGAAAAACCAGAGAAGAGAAGAAGTGAAGAGTTTGTGGATTTATTTGACAGAGAAAAATTTGGTGGTGGAATGAAGGGTTGCATAAGAAACGAAGATTTATTCGCAATGTAAGAAACTAGGCAACCTTCCGCGGCCCTTCTTTAAAGAAGAGTTTCATAAAGTTTTTTTTTTTTTTTTATTTTTAAATTTACTCTCCATGACACTTTCTCCTAGTTCAATTTTTAATTTTTTAAATTCCATTTTTTTTTATTTAAGAAATCGCATCCCATTTTTTGAAAAAAAAAAAGAAAAAAAAGGGTCGCGGTTTCTTGTTCATCGGCACATTTTTTTTTAACAACACACCACCTTTCTTTAAATAAGGAAAACCTAAAGTCACATTTCTTTGCTCTTTTTGTACTAGTGTCAAATCGTGTTTTTCGTGGGACCGAATCAAGCCTTGTCATGGTGGGACCACTAAAACTATGTTCTGCCCACCCGTAAAAATATGTTCTACCCACCGGTAAAACCATGTTCTGCCCACCCGTAAAAATATGTTCTGCCCACGGGTAAAACCATGTTCTGCGCACTGTTTACTAAAACCATGTTCTATAGTGGTGGGACCACTAAAACGTTGTTTTGAACCATGCCACCCACTATAAATAGGGCTTCATTTACAACCGTTTTCATCATCCTAATATGTATATCTATCTCCTTCTCCCACATGAATTATGCACAGAGATCAAAGCTTGTGGCTATAAATCTTGAATGGTATGTGGTTTTTTTTTTTTTTTTTTTTTGTTCTTGTGAGGCATACAATTGACAAAGCTTTCTTTTTTATTTGCTTTATGCATCTTTTTTTTTTTTTTTTTATAATTATTAAATGTAATTATATTGCTTTTCATGTTACACAGGCGGCTATACCATTTGCAATGAAACAATTAAGACCGTTGTTTGGATCATATTGTATGATGATCGAAGATGAGCTCCAACCCTTTAAGGGGAAATATAAAGAGGAGGTCGGTTTCGAGGAGGAAAGCCTAAGGGGACGGCCAGGTTATGAGCACCTAAATCCCCGGCCTTCATGGTCGTCGGAGGCTGCGGAGGAGAAGAAGGTGACTGTGAGAAGTTCCGATGGAGAGGAGTTCGAGCTGTCGCAGACTTTAAAGCACATGATCGAAGACGATTGCGCCGAGGACTGCATTCCCCTTTCGAAGGTTACTGGAAAGATCCTCGCAATGGTGCTTCAGTACTGTGAGAAGCACATACTGGCTTCGATGTCGAGTTTATGAAAGTCGACCAGGCCACTCTGTGCGACCTCATACTCGCTGCAAACTACCTGCGTTTTACGGATAAAACTCCAGAAGAATGACTTCACCCCCGAGGAGGAGAGCCTAAGGGGACGGCCAGGTTATGAGCACCTAAATGATCCCCGACGACCTTCATGTTTTGATTGAGGCAGATCAGAACTACCAATCAATATTGTTGATATCATGGCAGTTCCAACAAGTAATCTACCATCCTGGGTGTCGGGCTTTGTGGTGGAAATATGTTCGTCCTCTATATATCAACTGGCCATCACCTCTGTAACTGATTTGATTTGTTTGTTCTTGACCTATAGTTGATAACGCCAATTATTGTGTGGACCATAACAAAATTAAATTTTTTTATATACTAAAAGTACATTATTCGCATATAAAATGTACATTATACAAAATAACGTATTTTCAATATTCAAATAATGTATTTTGCTGAATATAATGTACATTTTTAATATACTAAAAGTACATTATTTGTGTACTAAATGTACATTATTTGATATTATTTGATAGTAATATATGATTTTACAATATTGAAGAATTAATTAAATTACTATATTTGAAAGAGAATTAATTAAGAAATATTTTAATATTTTGAAATACTATATATCGGCCTCTTGTATTTTAAAAAGTTACCAGATGCTTGTATATAGTATTTTAAAATTTTAAAATCCTAAAAGTTATTGAATTTCCTAATTTCTAAAAAAAAAATAGAATTTCCTAATTAATTCTTCTACTAATATGGTGATCTAATCTAATCACTTCTCCCCTAATTAGTAATCCCAATTAAAAAAAAAAAAATCATTTCAATGCATAAGCGACGTACTGTACAAAATCTTTTCACTTTTTGTTTAATTTATTTTCATTTAATGGATTCCAACAACATTAATTATTTAACTACATCTAGTGATTTTATTTTTTTAACATTTTCATTCAAGGACATATATTTTATATCTATCATATATTTTATATCTATCATGAATGTTAAATGTCAATTTAATTACATGCATGTAATTAATGATTTTTTCTTAATCTTCCATCATTCATATATACATTCATAAGTATTTGATTTTAACACATGTAGTATCCCCTAAATTTTTTTTTTTTGAAATTGTGATACCAATTAAATTGTGTCGTTAAGAATTTTAACCACGTCTATTAGAAGTGGGATCCACTTCAACAATTTTCCGTGACATGTTTATCACTTAACTAGTGAGACCCACATAAACCTCATTCTATCATGGACCCACTGAAATTATGTTTTATATTGGGATTCTTAAAAATTAAAATCACGCTTTGGTGCTGGTGTGCCCCACTCAAACAACATTTTGCCATGGGACCCACTAAAAATCGTGACTTGTAGTGGGGTCCTTCAAACCGTGTTTTGTTGTTGTGGGCCCTACTCAACCCACGTTTTGTCCGGAGATCCACAAAAGTCTTATTTCGTATTGAGATTTTTAAAATGGTGTTTCGTAGTGGTGGACCCACTCAAAAGGTGTACCCCACTCAAAAGGTGTTTTGCTAGGGGATCCACTCAAAATGTATCTTGTTTTGGGATTCTTAAAGTCGTGGTCCGTAGGGATAAACCCCACTCAAACAGCGTTTTACCAAGAGGCCTACTCAAATCGTGTTTTGTATTGCCATTTTAAAAATTGTGCTTCGTAGAGGTGGGCCCACTCAAACAGCGTTTTACATGGGACCCACTCAATTTTTTTTATTAGAATTCTTAAAGTCATGCTCCATAGTGGTGGGGCCCACTCAAACCGCGTTTTGCCTAGGGACCCACTCAAATAATGTTTTATATTGGTATTCTTAGAAACGTGCTCAGTAGTGGTAGTCTCCACCATGCCATCAACACACTATAAAATGTTGTTGCCTATCGGTTCCTTTTTCCATCATCAAGTTTCATCTGTATGAATTACGTAAGAGACACAGCATGAAATTATTATACAAAATGTTCACTCTAGTGATAAGCATGAATATTGTACCATATCTCTTTTCTACACTTATTTTGAAACAAAGTTTAATTTTATTATATTAGAACGTGTAGGCTTTGAAGATTGTTATTTTCAAGGGAAGTGACATTTACTTGAATCATCCTAAAGATTGGACTCTGAAGACCAACAACTATACTCTTTTTCCTTTGATTTTTTTTATATAATTTTCTTAATTAAATGTTTTTTAACGAGGCACCTGCTAATGCAACACATGAATACACATACATCATGTCATCTTTTCCTCACCATGTTTTTTTTTTCACTAGGTTTTTCTAGTGAGGTTCTTAAAAAGATATGTATATGATATACAGATATAGTAATGTCCAAGAGAAAGTGTTGTAAATAAATATATGTAGACATTACTAGAGGAATTATATATGTTATGACTTATGGTAATGCCTCTTCATCCTTTATAGACTTGTAGTTATATTGAAATTTGTTTATCATGACAGAGGTGTCATCTTAGCACAAGGTGCTTGTATATACTATATATACGCTACTTGTAGTTTAAAAAATTACCAGATTCCTGTATATAGTATTTTAAAATTTTAAAATCCTACCAATTATAGCATTTCTTAATTAATTCTTCTACTAATATGATTATCTAATTACTTCTTACCCTAATTAATTAGTATTCCCAGTTAAAAAGATCATTTGAATGCATAAGCGATATAATATAGTGTACAAAATCATTTCACTTATTGTTTAAATTATTTTCACTTATTGTTTAATTTATTTCCATTTAATGGATTCCAACAACATTAATTATTTAACTACATCTAATGATTACTTATTTATTTTTTACATTTTCATTCAAGGACATAAATTTTATATTTATCTATCATGAAAGTTAAATGCCAATTTAATTTCATGTAATGAATTTTTCCAATCTTCCATTTTGTTGTAATCAAAGGAATTGCAGAAAGAAGAAGTAGGAGACAAGTCAAGAGAGAAAGTAGGAGGCAATGTCATCTCATTATTCATCTGTGTATTACATACAACCATAACACATCTATATATAATATATAAATATAACGGAAGACATAATGGAGACATAGAGACAGAACCGTTACAACTGTTATATAATCTATAATAATGTCCACATAATGATATATTTATAACACTCCCCCTTGGACATTATTTGTCCATGACCTTGCCTCGTTAAAAACTTGCTAGGAAAATCCTGTGGGAAAAACCTAGACAAGAAAAGAGTATAATAGAAAATATATTCACGCCTCATTAAAAACTTCACTAGGAAAACCACGTGGGAAAAAACCTAGTTGAAGAAAAGAGTACATGATATATGTAGAAATCATATATTGTATTGGTTGCCTCATTAAAAACCTTAACTCAAGAAAATCCTGTGGGAAAAACTTAGTTAAGGGAAAAAGAGTACAACTATAAGCCTTCAAGGCATAATCTTCAGGATTTTCGGGGTCTGTTTATTTAAGTATTTATTCCAATGTGTCGGATAAACTTGGTGGGGAAATGCAATATTTATGCTAAAAATTTCGGCACAATGCATATCCTTATTCCCCCTTACATCTAATACGTGGTTTTCAAACAAACATTTCCCAAATCTGCGTTTCTATTCATATGAATGTAGTCCAATCTATTACATGACCACCATAGAGTATCCATCTAAACCTCCATCTATTGTCTCCAATATTTAAAGCCCCTGAGAGAGACGCGATGGATACGCTGACTGCATGAAGATCGGTACACGGCATTAGGGGGAGATATGATCAAAATTGAAATAGAATGCCGAGAAATTTCATGAAATGATCTTCAAAAATCAAATCCACGTACCAATTAGATTGAACTAGAAGTTCATAAAGAAATCTGCCAAATAATCTATTTCATAAAAAGAGTGACTAGGTCCCATACATATTCCCCAAAATTGGACCATTGATATCTATCAATACTCCTTGATGCCAGAAGTATGGGAGATTCATTGCGATAGAAAAATAAAGAATCGACAAACAACTAGATCTAGTAAAGTTTTTTATGTCACTCTTGAAAATCTTAGAGCTCTTGAAAATTCTTAAAAAGTTATATCTTTATGACGATCGTCCAGACGACGATAAAACCCAGTAAATTTATAGGTGCACCAAATAATCATAATACTGGGTTGCGGAACAACCAGATATAAATATCCTTGGGAAATGGCTATAATCTAGTTAACTTCGAAAATTACTTTTATATATATCTATATGGGAGAAATTATTGAAAAATGTTATAAGTTGTCGACAACACAATTGCCTTCAAAGTTGCTCATATTATATGACAATCTGGATCCAGAACTAGGTGCCAGAAGCGCCTAGATTGATTAACGTATAAAGAAAGCAATTAAAGGCATATATAGCTCAACTCGCTAATATATTCCTGTTATACACCATTGAAGTATTAACCCTGCAGGTTACAAATGGTGTTAGGAAAAACAAGAATGATAAGGTGGTGAGATATAAAGCGAGTCTGTAGCCTAAGGGTTCACGCAGAAACCCATAATCAAGTATACTCTCCCATGACGAATATCATTTAAAGTTCCGCTACATAATTGGCAGAATAATAAAGTTAGATATGCAGCTTATTAAAGTCATGACCTAGAAATTATGGGTCATTAGACACTAATGTCTATCTCGAAAATCCTTGATGAATTTATAAATTCTCAAAAATGAAAGAAATTAAATATCACAACACGTTATTTTAACTCATATATTATCAAGAAAAGTCCAAAGAATCTCCTAAAGTAGATAAAGGACCATTTTAACTTAAAAGGATAATTCAGGACCAGAAGTCCGTTGTTTCAAAACAACATTTCTGAATACCTTTTCTTTGAGACATAAAATTCCCAAATTCACATCTTATTTTTGTAATTTGTAAAGAGTGATTTGGTGATTCTCCTAGAAAGAAAAGGAAATGATGTTAAATAATATCCATTAATATCCTTAAGGTATAAAATACATCTTTCGAGAAGTCATTTTGAATATTGGAATTATGTTAAACACCATGACTTGGATTGATATATTATAAATCAATTTAATCTTTAAACATCTTAAAGCCTAAGGGATAATACTTGTTCTTACAGATATATTTTGTATACTATCATCTCGTTATTACTTTCTCACTTTGTCATAGCGACTGTTAAGTTATGAGATGAAATAAGGAATAGCAAATCAAGGTACAAATATTCATATTGATGCTTTTGACATGAAGTCATCATACTTCGGACAAATAAAAACGTATATAGTTTTTTTATGATATAAAATACCTTGATCCACATGAACTCCAGAAGAGTGATAAAATATTTGTCCAGAAGATTTGCACCAATGACAAGTTAGCAAATCTATACCTACAAAATATCTATGAGAAATACCTGATGGATTTATAATTTCCGAATGAGGATTTATTTAGTATTATTAAGTGCCATTATTTACTCTTTAAAGAGTTGTGAATGGGGTTATTATCCTCATGTAGAAGGAATAATATGTACCATTATGTGCTCAATAAAGAGTTGATAATAGACTTATTTATTATCTCAGTCAATATTGATGGTGTAAACATCAATGAAATATATAAAGAGCTTGATGATGTCAGTTCATCTTTAAAGACTAAGATCGATTTTTGAAATAAAAGCTTGTGAAAGCTATAAGTATTATCTCGACTTGAAGATCGAGTTTTTCCTTGAAGAATTTTTATACACCAGTCAGCCTACATCTAAAAATGCTTTTCACATGTCTATATGCATAAGTGTCATGTTTTTATCAAACTAAAGGTTGCCTAATAATCTCTTGAAGCAGATAAGGAACCATTTGGACTCGAAGTCCCTTACTTCATTATCGTTGGAGCACCATTTTAGAACCAGAAGTTCCATAATCGCAACAGGCATATGATATTTGCGATGAAATTGCTAGCAAAATCTAGTGCTTCTCCTACAATGAAGTACTTGAATAATGATTAACATATCCTCCGGTATCTTCAAGATATAAAGACATGATATTTATGTAAGAAACTGTGATACGGTTTTAATAGGCTATTTGGGTACTGTCTATTTTGTTTGATCCCCGTAATGCCAAGTCCAAACTGGTTATACAGTGAATTTCCCTAAATGATCAAAATGAGGACAATAACACCTGTGTTGCACAAATGTTATATGAGCTCTAGAAGAGCCATAAGATTATTGTACACTACTCTAGAGACAATCCAGAAGATTTGTCCAATCCATCTCTTCAAATTTTGAAATATATGTAGAACTTGAAGATTGTTATCTTCAGGGGGAGACGGGAAGTATATTTACTCGAATCAATTCGGAAGATTGGACGTAAAATCCTGAAGATTAAGTCATAAAAGACTAACAGTTGCGCACTATTTGCAACACAACGGGAAGTACATTTACTTGAATCAATCCGGAAGATTGAACGTAAAATCCTGAAGATTAAGTCATAAAAGACTAACAATTGCGCACTATTTGCAACGCATAAATACATAAATATCATGTACTCTTTTCCTCACGAGTTTTCTCCCATTGGGTTTTCTAGTGTGGTTTTTAACGAGGCATGAGTATGATATAGTAATGAAAATGAGGAAAAGTTGCAAAATAATTGCTTAAATAGACAAACCCCAAAATCCTGAAGATTATGCGGTTTGCGCCCTGAAGGCTTATGGTTGTACTCTTTTTCCCTTAACTAAGTTTTTCCCACAGGGTTTTCTTAAGTTAAGGTTTTTAATGAGGCGGCCAAATACAATATATGTTTTTACATATATCATGTACTCTTTTCTTCAACTAGGTTTTTCCCACGTGGTTTTCCTAGTGAAGTTTTTAATGAGGCATGAATATATTTTCTATTGTACTCTTTTCTTGTCTAGGTTTTTCCCACCGGGTTTTCCTAACAAGTTTTTTAACGAGGCAAGGTCGTGGCCGAATAATGTCCAAGGGGGAGTGTTATAAATATATATACTTAGTGGATATTATTATGTAACAGACATATTTATGTCCCCATTATGTTTACCGTTACGATTATCTTATATATATTCCCATGTACAATGTAAGTGAGGTTGATGAATGAAATCATTCCCCTTTTCACTTTTGTCTATCTCTTTCTTCCTGAAAAGTTCAAGTTCATCGGTTAGAGTTAATGGCCAACGGGCACAAACAAACAACATTACAACAATTTGAATGCATAAGTGATATAATATAGTGTACAAAATCATTTCACTTATTGTTTAATTTTTTCCATTTAATGGATTTGAATAACATTAATTATTTAACTACATCTAATGATTTTATTTTTTTAACATTTTCATTCAATGACATAAATTTTATTTTTATCTATTATGAAAGTTAAATGCCAATTTTTTATTTTTTTTTGGTAGAACGGCAGTTTATTTATTAACGGCAAGAGCCCGGTGTCAAATCATACAAAAGAGCTAACTTGGCGTTTTCGGGCAAAGAGTTAACAGTACTAAAAATCATAGAAGCGGGAAAACTCAACCCAAATGAAACTAGAGCATCAGCCACCTGATTGGCTTCCCGATACACATGTTTGATTGCGGAACCCCACGAGTCCAAACAAGAACGAATAGCAGGTATCAACTCCCTTAAACGCCATGGTATCCCGGACAGTTGCTCCATCACCAAAGTGATGAGAGTGAGCGAGTCCACTTCGACCATGGTTGGGCGCTTGGCGATGGCCGTGCACCATTGCAGTGCGGACAGCAACGACAAGCCTCAGCTTCCAAAACCGAAGCGGCCTCTAAGCGGAAACAGAGTTCAACTATGAGGCAGCCACGACTATCTCGCAGGCAGGCACCACCCGCAGCAGCGCTCTCAACAAGCGAAGCGTCAGTGTTGAGTTTTAGCCTCCCTTTCGGCGGAGTTAACCACTTGATCCAAATAGTCTTCTCTGCAGCGGAGGAGCAAACCTCACTACTAGACCAGACGCCAAAAGGAAGTCGTCTTCAGGTCCTTTCCGTCGAATTCTTTGAGCAGAGGACAGCGCAAACAAATCAGTCTTGATCAGCTTAATGATGCCAAACGCCGAAGAAACCTGGGAGTCATATAAACCCCGATTATAAGAGCACCACAGCGCCAAAGAGTTAGACACGGAATGAGTGTCGAGCACCAGGAGATTGCCGTCCCCGGGGCGCCATAAGCCACCACGTATGACACTCCGTTCGTATTGAACTAGAGATTGCACCGTTAAGACCAAAGATGCCACGAAAGTGTTGCCAAACCCTCTGAGAGACCAGGCAGCGATAAAGACAGTGTTCCAGGTCAGCAAAAGCATTATTGCAAAGAGGGCAAATTGAAGGTAGACACACACCAAACCTCTGCACCACATCAGGGAAGGGCAGGAATCGACGAAGCAACCTCCACATAAATATTGAGATCTTCGAGGGGATTCCTTGTCTCCAAATGCAGCCTGAAGACAAGCTGGCACCAGCTTTTTGGCCTAAGAGCTTCATAAGCTGTGGCGGTGGTGAAATCACCCAAAGGGGCGAGTGTCCAGATTACCGCCTCCTCCGTGATTTGGATGTGTTGATCAACAAAGTCGCGTGCTTGCTGCATCCGTTTCCAGGTAAGAGAGGTCGTCGTATGGGAGCCATTGATGTAGGCAGCGTCCATAAAATCACTCCATAAGGATCCCCCACGAAGCAAGTTAAAAAGCAATTTCGCTGAGGATGACTGCTGGATAGTGGCTAGGGACCGAACTCCCAGTCCTCCCTCAGCTTCGGGCAGGCATAAATTCCTCCACGAAATCCAGTGTCTCTTTGGCCTGCCACTGTCCATTCCCCAGAAAAAATTCGCGAATTTTGATTCCAGCGAGCGTTCGGTCTGCTTAGGTAAGAGAACCGAAGACGCAGTGAAGAGAGGGATTGAAGAGATAACATGTTTAATAAGCACCAATCTGCCTCCCGGAGACAGTAATTTCCACTGCCAGCCTTGGAGTCTTGCCTCCACCTTTTCAAGGAGATGCATATAATATAATGGCCGATTCCTACCTTTAAATAAATTAATTCCAAGATAGCGAAATGGCAAAGTAGATTGTTGCATTCCCAGCACCCTCGACATGGTGTTTGCTCGGGTAGGCGTGCAATTCCTGGAAGTGACAAAAAAAACTTTTGTTATAGTTTATTTGGCCTGATCCTTCCTGATATTGAGTTAAAACGTCTGCGAGAGCTTTGAGGGAGGCCACAGATCCATTAACAAAAATTACTATGTCATCCGCGAACGCCAGGTGGGTGATTACCAGGCAACTTGGAGCCGTGACATAAAGTGAAAACAATCCTGTTCCCAATTTTAACAAAAGAGAGCAGGATAGTGCTTAGGAGGCAAGAATAAATAGGAGGGGCCATAGTGGCGCAAATTATGCTGTGCAACCGAATGCACCATGCGCATGGTGCATTCGGTCCAAAACGACGTCGTTTTAGTTAAAAAAACGCGCGTTCGACTTAAAGAAGAAATCAGGTTCGATTCCCGGCAATAGCATTTTTATATATCCATAAATTCATAACTATATATCCATAAATTTATAACTATATATCCACAAATTCATAACTATATATCCACAGTGAATGAATGAAGTAAAAATCCACAACTATATATCCATAGTGAATGAATGAAGTAAAAATCCACAATGAATGAACTAAATATCCACAATGATTGAACTAAATATCCACAATGAATGAACTAAATATCCATAAATTCATAACTATATATCAAGAAATTCATAACTATATATCAAGAAATTCATAACTATATATCCATAAATTCATAACTATATATCCACAGTGAATGAATGAAGTAAAAATCCACAACTATATATCCATAGTGAATGAATGAACTAAATATCCACAATGATTGAACTAAATATCCACAATGAATGAACTAAATATCCATAAATTCATAACTATATATCCAGAAATTCATAACTATATATCCATAAATTCATAACTATATATCCACAGTGAATGAATGAAGTAAATATCTACAATGAATGCTAAATATCCACAATGAATGAACTAAATATCCATAAATTTATAACTATATATCCAGAAATTCATAACTATATATCCAGAAATTCATAACTATATATCCACAATAATGCTATTGCCTAGAATCGAACCTGATTTTTTTTTTAAAGTGGGACGCGCGTTTTTAGTCAAAACGACGTCGTTTTGCATCATATGCACCATGCGCATGGTGCATTCGGTTGCACAGAATAACTATTGCCATAGTGGATCGCCCTGCTTGACTCCTCAGGTTGGCTGAAAGAACCCGCAGCTTACGCCGTTAACCAGAATTGATAGTCTCGTTGCCTGCAAATTGCGCATAACAAGATCCACAAACCTCGTCGGGAAACCCAATTTTTCGAGCACTTCCTGTAGGAAAGGCCAAGATACTCGATCAAAAGCCTTCATCATATCAAGTTTTACCACGACATTCATCCCACGACATTTCTTGTCGATATACTGCATTAACTCCAAGGCCAGAAGGACATTATCCTGAATGCTGCGGCCCTGTATAAAGCTAGCCTGTTCTGCAGAAATCAGCTTCGGCAGGACCATGGCCAGTCTTGAGGATAAAACTCGCGTGAAAACCTTGCTGATAAAGGTACAAAGACAAATCGGCCTATAATCAGCGAATGATTCCTGATTGTCCTTCTTCGGGATAAGCACTATTTGTGAACTTGCCATAGCTCGGGGGATTGGTACCCCTATAAAAAAAGTCTGTCACTGCCCAAAAAACATCCTCATTTAAAAGGTCCAAGTAGCTTCTGAAAAAAGCGCCCGAGAAACCATCTGGCCCCACTGCGCTATCCGGATCCAGCTTCCAAACCGCGTCTTTCATGTAATGAATTTTTTCAATCTTCCACTTATATATACATTCATAAATATTTGATTATAACACAGTATTCCCTAAAATTGTATTTTGTAATTTTTATACCACATAAATTGTGTCTTTAAGAACGTTTAGCACCTTTGTGGAAAGTGGGTCCACTTGAACAATGACATGTGACATGTTTAGCACTTAATTAGTGAGACCACTCAGAGTCTCAGACCACATTCTATCAGGGACGCACTCAAATTATTGTATTTTGTATTGGGATTATTAAAATAGTGACTTGTAGTGGATGGGTTCTTGAAACCATGTTTTATAGTTATGTGCCTCACTCAACCTGTATTTTGCCAGGATATCCACTAAAATCGTGTTTTGTATTGAGATTCTTAAAATCATGTGTTGTAGTGGCCTGGTGAGCCATACTGAAACAGCGATTTGCGAAGGAACCACTCAAATCGTATTTTTTTATTGGGATTCTTGAAGTTGTGACTTGTAGTGGGTTTTTCAAACCATGTTTTGTTGGTTGTGGGCCCCACTCAACCTATGTTTTGCCAAGAGATGCGATTAAATCCTGTTTTGTATTGAGTTTCTTAAAATCATGCTTTGCAGTGGTGAGCCCCACTCAAACGGAATTTTGCCAGGGGACTCACTCAGATCATATTTAATATTAAGATTCTTAAAATTGTGACTTGTAGTAGGGTCCTTCAAACCGTGTTTTGAAGTTGTAGGCCCCACTTAACCGGTGGTTTGCCCAGAGATCCACTCAAATAGTGCTTTGTATTGAGATTCTTAAAATTATGCTTTGGAGTGGGGGGCCCCACTCCAACGGCGTTTTGCCAAGAACCCACTCAAATCGTGTTTTGTATTGAGATCCTTAAAACCATGCATTGTAGTGGTGGGTCCCATAGAATGACATTTTTTCAAGGGACCCACTCAAATCGTGTTTTGTATTGACATTTTTTAAATCATATCGAGGTTTGTAACGGTCGGCCCCACTTGCTCAAATGATGTTTTGCCAGGGAACCCACACAATCATGTTTTGTATATATTGAGATTCTTAAAGTCGTGCCCATTAGTGGTGGGCCTCACTCCATTCGCATTTTGGGTCTGAACCCACTCAAATATATACCTTTATATCGCGTTTTTGTGAAATGTGTTTTTCTTTTTTTCTAATGTTCTGATCGCCGACCTTCCAAAAAAGAGTGACTGAGAGATAGAAAGAGCATAGCATGGAGTGAGAGGAAAGCCAGATCAAAGCTTATGGCTATAAATCTTGAATGGTATGTGTTTTTTTTTTTTTTTTTTTTTGCTTGTGAGTCATACAATTGACAAAGATTTCTCTATTATTTGCTTTATGCTTTTTTTTTTTTAATTATTAAATGTAATTATATTGCTTTTCATGTTACACAGGTGGCTATACCATTTGCAATGAAACAATTAAGACCGTTGTTTGGATCATATTGTATGATGATCGAAGATGAGCTCCAACCCTTTAAGTTGAAATATAAAGAGGAGGTCAGTTTCGAGGAGGAAAGCCTAAGGGGACGGCCAGGTTATGAGCACCTAAATGATCCCCGGCCTTCATGTTTTGATTGAGGCTGATCAGAGCTACCAATCAATATTGTTGATTCACAGCTGAAACAAGCCAGGGAAATTATTGAAGAACTGCTTAACAGGACCTTCCATGCTTTTAGATGCATGATATCATGACAGTTCCAACAAGTAATCTACCATCCTGAGTGTCGGGCTTTGTCGTGGAAATATGTTCGTCCTCTATATACCAACTGGCCATCACCCCTGTAACTTATTTGATTTGTTTGTTCTTGACCTATAGTTGATAACGGCAAATTATTGTGTGAACCATGTTCCATATAGTGTTGTGTGGACCATAACAAAATTACATTTTTTATATACTAAAAGTACATTATTCGTGTACTGAATGTACATTATATAAAATAATGTATTTTCAGTGTTCAAATAATGTACTTTTTCTGAATATAATGTACATTTTTAATATACTAAATGTACATTACTCCCTTTGTCCCATTTTAACTGTCCTACTTACTATTTATTGGGTCAAACCAACTCTTTTTTTTTTCTTTAGTATTTTTTACTTATTTTTAAATTTAAATTTTTGTGTTTAATAGTACTTTTAGTGTAGTTTCTAAATATATAAATTTTGTATACAAATATTAAACTTACTATTATGAAAAATTAGATTAATAATAACTTCAGTCAAGCCTCAGCTCGTTAACCGAACCAAGACACATAAAATGGGACGGAGGTAGTATTTGATAGTATGGTCCACACAGTTGCGTGGACCATAGTCCACACAATAATGATCCGTTGATAACTATGGTTGGTTTGCTATTTTTTTTTCTTTTCTTTTTAAGTGTAATTTATTCTGTCATATGTCAAAAATAAGTTGGATGTTATGAAGCTTATAGTGAAGGACCTTCACTATAAGCTTCATAACATCCAACTCATATGTCACTGAAGGTTTTACTCATAAGGTTGGTGGTGCATGCTTTATGTCATAAACTCTTCTCTTGTACAATAATGATCCGTTGATAACTATGGTTGGTTTGCTATTCTTTCTTTTTAATTTTTTTTTTATAAGTGTAATTTATTCTGTCATGTCAAAAATAAGTTAGATGTTATGAAGTTTATATTGAAGGTTTTACTCATAAGGTTGGTGGTGCTTTATGTCATAAACTCCTCTCTTGTACAAACTTTCATACAATTATACATAGTGCATCCACTCTTATGTAAATTATATATCACATAGGCTTTATATGTTATGTTATCCATCTCTACTAATTACAAGTCACTTTCACTAAGGTTGGTGGTGCTTTATGTCATAAACTCCTCTCTTGTATTCACATGATATAACGACAGTTCTGCAAAAACCCAACGTTATATCGATCTTATATTATTAAAAAAAAAAAATCACATTGATATAAATCTTATATCTCATATTTTCTATATTCACATTGAGATTTCTATTAGACAGATTATTTTATTTAGTGATATTTAATTCTTTTTTTTTTTCATATAAACAGAGTATATATGTCAGTTTTATGTATAAAATAATTAGGATTTAACGTGGGTTATATGTTCTAACTGAGGTCCTGTCTATTTTTAATCCATTTTTTTAATTTAATTAAGATACAATGTTGGTTCTCTCTCTTAACCGGCATCGATATCGTATCTTTTTTTATTTTTTTAACAAAGAGATACGACATTGGTCTTATTATATTAGCTAGAACGTGTAGGCTTTGAAGCTAAGATTGTTATCTTTAGACGTAGTAACATTTACTTAATCAATTTTGAATATTTAGGTCCTAAAGATCAACAATTATACTCCTTTTTCTTTTCATTCAGTTTTGATATAATTTTTTTATTTAAATATTTTTTAACGAGACAGCTAGTGCAACACATGAATACACATATATTATATATGTACTCTTTTTTTCATTGGATTTTTTTCCATTTAGTATGATATAGTAATGTCCAAGAAGAGTGTTGTAAATAAATATATGTAGACATTACTAGAGGATTTATGTTATGATTATCTGCCTCTTCATCCATTATAAAATTGTAATTATACTGAAACTTGGATATCATGTATAAATTGTATTGTATTAATAAAGGATTGATATTACTCTCTGTTTCTCATTTTCTCTATACTTTACTGTACACTATTATATTATTCACATTACTTTCCTGCAATTAGAATACATATGATTTTACAATATTGAAGAATTAATTGAATTACTATATTTGAAAGAGAATTAATTAAGAAATATTTTAATATTTCGAAATCCTATATATAGGCCTCTTGTATTTTAAAAAATTACCAGATGCCTGTATATAGTATTTTAAAATTCTAAAATCCTAACAGTTATACAATTTCCTAATTTAAAAAAAAAAAGAATTTCCTAATTAATTCTTCTACTAATATGGTGATCTAATCACTTCTCCCCTAATTAGTAATCCCGATTAAAAAAATAAATAAATAATTTATTTTCATTTAATAGATTCCAACAACATTAATTATTTAACTACATCTAGCTAGTGATTTTATTTTTTTAACATTTTCATTCAAGGACATATATTTTATATCTATCATGAATGTTAAATGTCAATTTAATTACATGCATGTAATTAATGAATTTTTTTAAATCTTCCATCATTTATATATACATTCATAAGCATTTGATTTTAACACAGTATCCCCTAAAATCATATTTTGAAATTGTGGTACCAATTAAATGGTGTCTTTAAGAATTTTTACAACGTTTATGAGAAGTGGGATCCACTTCAACAATGTTCCGTGACATGTTTATCGCTTAAAATCATGCTTTAATTTTGTGGTGTTGTGCCCCACTCAAACAGCATTTTGCCATGGAACCCATTAAAAATCGTGACTTGTAGTGGGGTCATTCAAACCGTGTTTTGCTGTTGTGGGCCCTACTCAACACACGTTTTGCCCGGAGATACACAAAAATCTTATTTCATATTGGGATTCTTAAAATCGTGATTCGTAGTGGTGGACCCCACTCAAAAGGCGTTTTGCTTGGGACCCCCTCAAATTGTATTTTGTTTTGGGATTCTTAAAGTCGTGCTCCGTAGGGATAAGCCCCACTCAAACAGCGTTTTACCACGGGACCTACTCAAATCCTGTTTTGTATTGGCATTTTAAAATAAAATTGTGCTCCGTAGAGGTGGGCCCCACTCAAACAGCGTTTTACATGGGACCCACTCAAATTGATTTTTTGTATTGAAATTCTTAAAGTCATGCTCCATAGTGGTGGGGCCCACTCAAATCGCGTTTTGCTTAGGGACCCACTCAAATCATGTCCCACCACTCAAATCGCGTTTTGCTTAGGGACCCACTCAAATCATGTTTTATATTGGTATTCTTAGAAACCAGATCGGTAGTGGTAGTCTCCAACATGCCATCAACGCACTATAAAATGTTGTTGCCTATGGGTTCCTTTTTCTATCATCAAGCTTCATCTGTAAGAATTACAGACACACATAGAGAGAGATTTAAACATTTTTTTGAGATAAGAATTTACCGTGATAGTACTTATATTATATATGTTTATAATAGGTGGTGTGGTGATTGATGCTTAGAGAATGTAACCAATCATGTCTTAAAAGCATATAGAGATCAACACGAGCACAGACATACGATCAGGTATATACTAAGATAAATCCCTACACAATAACATGTCATATATTCCTACACACAAAAATTAAACTTGCAAACTAATTAACTTAATTGTGTGCTTTGAGGGCATCCAGTTTGATTGGAGACCCTATGTGGACAACTTTGATGAATATTGGATGATGGAGTCACCTCTAATAATGTACGAGGTTGTAGAGTGACACTTGCCGGACCAAGTTTTCGATCAGTCCTGATCTGATCCCATGCATCCTGCCAAGTGATGATGATCCGATCCCGGAGCTGATGATGACTAGTGTTACAACTTCAATTTTTGACATCTTGTTTTTGAGATCTTTCATCTTTCCTTCAATAATAACTTTTCTCTTTACTCTTTAATTTCAGTAGACAATAATCTCAGAAGACTCTCGAAATAGATATAATATTGTATAAATTGTACTAGTGCACAAAAGTTACACAAAATTTTGTATTCAAACTTATGTATATGTAATTACATATCAATAATCAATCCTATATCTTGTATCTCCCAAGTATATGTATCTTTATTTTTTTTTTCTCAATATATATATATATATATATATATATATATATATATATATATATATATATATATATATATATATATATATATATATTTATTTAGGTTCTCGTGCGGGTGAGGGCTTCAGGTGCGGTTGTGCGGTTTAATCTGAGCCATTCATCTCGCTTTAATCAACGTCCAGGATTATCAAAGTTTTAAAAACAAACGCGGTGGCAATTTTGTAATTTTTGCATCTAGGTCAGAATTAAGGTGAGCGGATCTGTGAGTAATGTGCGGGAGTTTTGTGCTTAATGTTCGTGTGATTTGTGCTTAATGTACGTGAGGTTTGTGCTTAATGTGCGTGGAGATGTGCTTAACGTGAATAGTTGTTAAAACTTAAAGTCTGTGAGTGAATACTTAAAGTGCGTGAGTTTTGTGCTTAATGTGCGGGATGTTTGTGCTTAATGTGCGTGGGTTTTGTACTTAATGTGCGTGAGTTTTGTACTTAATGTCAGTAGTTGTTGAAACTTAAAGTCTGTGAGTTAATATTTAAAGTGCGTGGGTTTTGTGCTTTATGTGCGTGAGGTTGTGCTTAATGTGTGTTGGTTTTGTACTTAAAGTGCGTGAGTTTGTGATTAAGATCTAACACTTAAGGTGCACCTTAGCTTATACTTCTTTGTTCCAGGCACGCGTTTTTTTTTTTTTTTAATTTTCATTGATTTGAGTCGTTGATCTAAATTTGATCAACTGCTCAGATTTAACCGCACAACCGCACGGGAAGCTATACCCGCACCTGAACCCTTCCCTATATATATATATATATATATATATATATATATATATATATATATATATATATGCCCTTTAGATTTTCTTTGAGATTACTTTTTAACGCGAAACGTTTTGGTTGGAGACACTGCATGTTCAATTTGTGTTTTGCATTGAGATTACTAAAATCGTGACATGTAGTGGTGTTTTTGAAGCCTTGTTTTGTAGTTGTGGGCCACAGTCAACCCGTGTTTTGCCGGGAGATCTATTCAAATCGTGTTTTGTATTGAGATTCTTAAAATCATTCTTTGTAGTGGTGGACCCCACAAAAATGGCGTTTTGCCATGGGACTCACAAACCGTATTTTATACTGGGATTCTTAAAATTGACCGTTATAGTGGGGTTATGGTCCATAGGATGTGTGCGTTGAGTTGTAGGTGTTGGTCCTCATCGTTCGGGCCTAGAAGGAACATCTGGAAGGAGCTCGGAAGCAAAATCCAATGGAGAGGTTACTGGCGATAGAAGAAGCATACATCGGGTTCGAGTGTATAGGTTCGGTTTGCTTCGGGTTTGGGCCATACCAATGGTTGTTTAATCTCTTGAAGTAGATAAGGAACCATATAGACAAAAAAAAAAAAAAAAAAAAAAAAAAAAAAAAAAAAAAAAAAAGAAGATAATAAGGATACCTTAAAACCAAAAGTCTAGTATTTCATTGTTGTCGGAGTACCACTTTAAGACCAAAAGTTCTATAATCTAGAAATCCCGATATTAGCGATGAAATATCTATAAACATTTAGTGTTCCTCTTACAATGAAATATTGGAATAGTGTCTAACACATCCTCTAGTATCTTCGAGTTACAAAAGATTTTGGCATTTATGCGAGAAACCAAAATATGGTTTTGACGGGTTACTCGGGCACTTACTATTTTATTTGTTCCCCATGATACCAAGTCCCAAACTTGTTATGTTATGCTATGTTTTACCCTCAATATCCTATATAAAGAAAACAAAGTTGCACAGGGGATAAATGTGTATGTTTAAAAATATTTGACAAAGAATATATGACATCAAAATTAAACCCATGTGAGCTCTAGAAGCACTACAAGAAAAATGCACATAGATAACGGTTTTTAACCGTTGTCTTAGGGGTAAAATTTCTAATGTTGGAACCAGTGTTGTTGTAAGTCCCGCGCATAGGCAATGGTTAAAAACTGTTGTCTATTGAGTGTTGTTGAAACCGGTGTTGTTAAATTAAAAGTCACGCACATAGACAACGATTTTTAACCGTTGCCTTTTTCTAGAAAATAATGGTTAAAAATCATTGTCTATTGAGTGTTGTTAAAACGGATGTTGTTGAAAGTCACGCACATAGACAACAGTTTTTAACCGTTGTCTTTTCTATATAAGACAACGATTTTTTACCGTTGTCTATTGTGTGTTGTTAAAAAATGCGTCGTTGAAAGTCAAGCCGATAGACAGCGGTATTTAACCATTGTCTTATGTATCAAAGACAACAGTTAAAAAAACATATTGTTCTTACATTTGTAGACAACGATTTTAAACGGTTGTTTTTAACATGTTTTGATTTTAAGCATAATAATATAATAAAAACAATTTATCCAAGCACCATCACCAAGTCTAGTTACACAATGTTCAAAAGACACAATGTTCAAAATACACAACTAACCACCAAGTCTAAATACTTCAATGACAATTCCAATCACCAAGTCTAAATATTCACAAAGTTCTAATTAAAAGCATACCTACACTATATAACTTGTAGAGACTTGTAATACTTGCAGCCAAGAAGTATCAAAGCTCAAGATCTTTGTTGGAAATTTATTTAGTAATGGAGATTAATGTTTCAGATGAACTACCATGAAAGCTTAAATAATATTTGGAGTTGTGGAGTTGTAAATATTATTTTAGTTTGGTAGAAAGTTAATTAAAATACTGGGAGAAATTTGTATAGCTATATGCTTGTGATATATAGCTATATGCTTGTGATATATAGCTATATGCTTGTGATATATAGCTATATGCTTGAGAGTTATAGCTAATATGCTTGAGAGTATTAATATGCTTGTGAGTATATAGCTATATGCTTGTGATATATAGCTATATGCTTGTGATATATAGCTATATGCTTGTGATATATAGCTATATGCTTGAGAGTTATAGCTAATATGCTTGAGAGTATTAATATGCTTGTGAGTATATAGCTATATGCTTGTGATATATAGCTAATATGCTTGAGAGTTATAACTAATATGCTTGAGAGTATTAATGCATGTTTGGATATTTTCATGCGTAAGGTTTTATGCATTTTGAAGCTATATGCTTCAAAGTTACACTTAACATGCTTGTTATATGTAGCTGTATGCTTGAGATTATTGAACTACATATATGTATATTATTTATATTTATCCTTTGCATGGTTTCATGCGTAAGAAATATATAAATATATATATATGTATATAATTTGGCATACAGTTACTGACTCAAAATAAATTTAATAATTTCTCCAGTAATAGATATATCATTCAGGATATATCTTGTCTTATGGAAGTTGAGTTTTAAATTACAGCAACTTCCATGTAACAATGTTTAATGATTGTAAGTTGGAAATAATTTCAATGTCATGCATGGAATTATTGATTATTTGAAGCACACGGATGATTTTTATCCTTGTGAAAGCTTTTGAAATATTATGTTATTAATATTTCTGATAAAGTCATAAATGCCTTTGAAATACTCTATTATATTTCTTATGAAGGGATGCATAAAGTTTTATGCATGAGATATGCATAATGAAATTCATAATATTTATGAATGCCTTTAACACAGTTTAATTTCTCATATTGAGAATGTGTTAAAATTCTGAAAGCCAAAAAGTTTACTAGTTTAATTATCTAGTATGGCTGGCAGTTAGCAGTGAAAAGAAAGTTCAAATTTAAATCATGGATTATGATTTAAGTTGGTATGATTCTTCATTTTAGAAGAAACATGAAAAGTTAAAAGCTTAAAATCAAAATGGTTTATTCTCCAAAGTTGAAGTTCTCCGAATGGAGGATGTTTATTCTCCAAAGTTGATGATGTCTCAAATGGAGGAGGTTAAATTTTTATTTTAAGAAGTCCTCACTGCTAATAAGTTCAACATGATGATTGAAATTCTTGGTTGTAGAATTTGCAGGATATAAATATTGATTGATTAGGACCTATTAAATGGGTTCCAGTTATAATCAATTAAATATTTTATTTCACCAGTTCATTAATAGGATATTAAAATTCTATCTATCATCATGTTGAGTTCGCTAAGTGGATGAGATTAAAAGGAATTTTGATATGCTTGAATATAACCATTAATTATGGTTTGGTATATTTAATAGATATTTTCATCCTGGAAAGATATTCTAATGCCAGTTGAATGTCTAATCATGAAGCTTGTTCCTCAATTAGTAGATGGATATTTCTGCTTGGGGGAGGTGTTGTTTTATGGGTTTCTAAAACCAAAGTTGTTTTTGTCGACCACGGCATATGAATTTCTTACGTTGGCTTTGACATGCAAGAAGTTTATTGGCTAAGGAATTTGATTATATATTTAGATTCCGGTTTGGCTAAAACCAATGTCACCAGTTTAGTACATTATGACAATGCTACTACACTAGCCATATCATATAAACAAGTGTTTATAATGGCAAGTGAAGGCACATGGGCTTGAGATTTAGCTATGTGGAAAATCCTAGGTAATAGTGTTGTAGCACTGGACTTGATACAGTCCCGATTTTAACGGATCCGTTTGCAAGAGTCCTTGCAAGGGACATGGTTCATTGGAAAGGATACGGAAAGCCTAAATTAAAATTGCAAGTGAAGGAAAGCTCAACTCACGTCTAAGTTATTACGTTAGACCTTGAGTTCAATGTAGATGAGTACTTCATTTTGTGATTTGCAAGCATCAAAAGTTTAATTAAAATTGTATCCAAAGAAAATGTGATGCTTGGTTCTGCATTGTTGTAGGGATGAGTTTTTACTCTTAACTGATCTTTTGAAAAAATGCAAGATGCAGTGCATGAGATAAAAGACTAGCCTCTGTGAGCATGAAGTGTGGCTGTTTCAAACAAGTTTGGCCTTTACTTGGTATGTGCTCATTAATGGATACGGACACATGGCCATAATAGTGTCAAGTTACAGTGAGTTGTAATGACTGTAAAACTTGTGTGTGTTATATCTACGTTTCTTCAAAGTGACTGCGTGATTCAAGGTTCGTCCATCACTGCAATCCGAATTAATGTAACGCATATAATACTATGTGAAAGTTCAATCTCTAAGACACTTTCATTTATGCATGAGTTTTGGATTTATCTTGGTAAAGTATTAATCTTTACTATATAAATGGAGGAGGAATGTTGGAAATTTATATAGTAATGGAGATTAATGTTTCAGATGAACTACCATGAAAGCTTAAATAATATTTGGAGTTGTAAATATCATTTTAGTTTGGTAGAAAGTTAATTAAAATACTGGGAGAAATTTGTATAGCTATATGCTTGTGATATATAGCTATATGCTTGAGAGTTATAGCTAATATGCTTGAGAGTATTAATATGCTTGTGAGTATATAGCTAATATGCTTGAGAGTTATAAATAATATGCTTGAGAGTATTCATGCATGTTTGGATATTTTCATGCGTAAGGTTTTATGCATTTTGAAGCTATATGCTTCAAAGTTACACTTAACATGCTTGTTATATGTAGCTGGATGCTTGAGATTATTGAACTACATATATGTATATTAGTTATATTTATCCTTTGCATGGTTTCATGCGTAAGAAATATATAAATATATATATATGTATATAATTTTGCATACAGTTACTGACTCAAAATAAATTTAATAATTTCTCCAGTAATAGATATATCATTCAGGATATATCTTGTCTTATGGAAGTTGAGTTTTAAATTACAGCAACTTCCATGTAACTTCTCCAAACATGTAGATTTTACATCTATAAATATTTTGGAGACATCGGAAAGAAACAGAGACATCGGAAAGAGGACATCGGAAAGAAACATGTAGATTTTACATCTATAAATATTTTGGAGAGACATCGATTACACGCCGCCTAAAGATATCAAATGAAATGTATTACCGATTACAAGCATTTTTTCCAACAACTATACTTTTTTTTCTTTGAGTTTTTTTTTGTATAATTTTACTTTTTTTCCTTTGATTTGTTTTATATAATTTTCTTAATTAATGGTTTTTTAGAGACTCGATCCCTGGTCATTTTTCCAAAATTTCACCTCTATGACCAATTGAGCTACTCATGCTTGTGAAATTTGTTTATCATGTACATATTGGATGGAGTGATGAATAATAAAGGATTGATGTTTTTCGATGTATCTTGTCATCTCTTTATTTTGTTGTACACTATTATTTGTATTACTTTCGACCATTGTGATACATATGATTTTAAAATAGTGAAGAATTAATTGAACTACTATATTGTTTTGATTTTTTGTTTTGAGGTCAATTGAACTACTATCTCTATCTCTATATATATTAAAGCAAAATGATTAGTCTCTAACTCTATCTCTATCTCTATCTCTATCTCTATCTCTATCTCTATATATATTAAAGCAAAATAATTAGGGAAAGCATGATGACTGTGACCTATGGTAAGTTCCGACGATTTTGGAATATGAAATAAGGGAAGATACAAGAAAGGAGGAGTAGTAGGAAAGCATGATGACTGCGACATATGGTATTTTTTGGTAAGTTCTGACTATTTTGGAATATGAAATAAGGGAAGATACAAGAAAGGGGGAGTAGTAGGAAAGCATGATGACTGCGACATATGGTATTTTTTTTTAGTATGGCTTGTCTACTACTCTATTATGCTACACTTTTTTTGTAATCTCTGACTATTATATATCTCTTCAGTTTATGGCTATCAGTTACTGGTTATTATTATCTAAATAGTGAACTTATTGTTATTGGATGATCAACTTTTATTTAGCTAATCTATCTATTGGTGATCAGTTATTCTATATTAATATTGAGGTTTCTTAGGGTTCAGAAACAGCACACATATTCTCTGAAAATTAATACTGTGAGTTCATGGATAGAACATGGTCTACAAGAGCTTTTGGTAATTTTATTTTTTTTTACCTTAGGTTATTGTATGCACTTATACTAAGGGCTTTTCTAATAAAATTATTCAATTTTTTGTTTGCCCCAAGTATTAAGATGCTACTATATTTGCCAAATAAATTGTCAAATGGGGAGATTGTAAGTGTACATATTTTGTACACATTAAAAAATCTATGTTGGCTAATTTATTTTTATAATAACTAGATTTAGGTTAGCCAAAGCTCTTGGACCATTTTATCTATCATATGGTAATTAATTGAGTGGCTTACATTTTTTAGCTATATGAAGAGGAAGTCAATTATCATATTATGGTTCAAGCTAAGTGTATGGGTTTGTTTTAACAACGAGTGGCAGAGAATGATTTGCTATGTTGGAAAGCTATTTATGTGCCTTGAGTAATTGGAAACTTTATCACTATAAAAGGAAAGGAAGATCATTGTGGAAAGCTGCCTATTTTGAGATTATATTATTTGAGAAGGGAAATTCTTATTACTGTCAACATATTGAATCCAATATATATTAATATATTATTATTATTCTGCTAAGCTACGGTCTGCGCCTGAGTCAGTTGAAGTACTGTTCGAAGTTTATCAAGGCATGCATGTCACGGTCCATGTTGGATGTTAGGAAGGTTGTTTGTAGTATGGTAGCTAAGACTGTGATAATCTAATGTATTGATCTATTGTAAAACTTCTCGATGAACATCTATAGTGGATTGGGCAGACATGGGTTGTCCCGCAGATGTAGGAGAAGCGCTCTGAACTGCGTAACAAATCACTGTGTACTTGATTTAATTACTATTTTTATTTATTGTTATTTACTATCACTAAATAACAAAAATTAATCAGTCAAAATTTAATACAAGTTTAAAAATCAAGAAGAAGTTTTTAGGTTCGGTTAGTTTAAGGTTCACGGCATTATTTCGGTAATCACTCATTTTCATACATCAATTCATTTTGAATTCATTATCTTTGTGTTTCAATTCTATCACGTAGACTTATATATATTTTTTCCTTTTTCTAATCTCCTGTAAGAGATTAATATATATATATATATATATATATATATATATATATATATTAATCTCTAAAATTAGCAATTGCCTTATTCTAACGTTGGTTTTAATAAATCGACCTCAAAACATTAAATAAATTTGTAATTTTGTAAATAAATGTTATAACGTCGGATTTTAAAATTAAAAAAAAAAAATTGACGTCATTAATAATTACATTTTTTAAGTTTAACCTTTCAAAAAAACATTTTTTAAGTTTAAAATTAATACAATAATGTGGGCATTTTACAAAATCGTTGTAATTATATGAGTTTTTTTATTTTTTTAATGAATATACGATATCGATTTTCTTAAAAACCGACATCGTTTCATCAAAGTTTTTAAATTTGTTTTAAATAAAGATACGACGTCGGTTTTTTAAAATAACCAACGTCGTATCTTTTAAAATAAACAAATAAAAAAAATTTTACGACATCGATTTTCTGAATATAATCACGTCATATATTTACATGTTTAATTTTTTTTATAAAAGGTACCGATGACAATTTTTATTTAAACTGAGATCGTTTCTTTTTCTAAACCAACTTTTTTAAAAAATTCATATGACTGAAAATCGATTTCATATGTGACCATAGATGATGATTAACTTGAACCACGGATGGTAACAATTTAAAAGTCGAAGGATCATGTATGGTCAATTTAAAAGTTTAAGTCGGACTGAATGTGGCAAAACTACTATACTTGGAAGATCTTAGATGATATTAACTCAAAAAATTATATAAAGAATAAAAGATGTTTGCGAAATATAAAAATAACGATATAACGTCAGTTCTTTGAAGAACCGATGTTATATATGATATTTTGAATGAAAAAATTGTATTCGCATGATATAACGCCAGTTTTGCAAAAACCCAACGTTATATCTATCTTATAATAAAAATTAAAAGAAAATCACATTGATATAAATCTTATATCAAATATTTTCTATATTCACATTGAGATTTCTATTAGACAGATTATTTTATTTAGTGACATTTAATTCTTTTTTTCATATAAAAAGAGTATATATGTCAGTTTTATGTATAAAATAATTAGGATACAACGTTGGTTATATGTTCTAACTGAGGTCGTATCTATTTTTAATTCAATTTTTTTAATTTAATCATGATACAATGTTGGTTCTCTCTCTTAACCGACATCGATATCGTATTTTTTTTTATTTTTTAATAAAGAGATACGACATTGATCTTATTATATTAGATAGAACGTGTAGGCTTTGAAGATTGTTATCTTACATTGTGACATTTACTTGAATCAATTTTGAATATTTAAGTCCTAAAGACCAACAACTATACTCCTTTTTCCTTTGATTGTGTTTTGATATAATTTTCTTAATTAAATACTTTTTAACGAGCCAGCTAATGCTACACATGAATACACATATATCATATATGTACTCTTTTCCTCACTGGGTTTTTTCCATTTAGTATGATATAGTAATGTCCAAGAGAGAGTGTTGTAAATAAATATATGTGGACATTACTAGAGGATTTATGTTATGATAATATGCCTCTTCATCCTTTATAAACTTGTAGTTATACTGAAACTTGAATATCATGTATAAATTGTATTGTATTAATAAAGGATGGGAAATAAAGGGTCAAATAGACCCTTAAACTTTAACTTAAAAGTCAATTAGACTCCTAAACTTTTTAAAGGTGTAATTACACCCATCAACAATTCATTTAGGTGCAATGAAGAACAAAATCAAGTTAATGACCTGCTATCACAGGTCATTAGGGTTCAGGTCACCTTCCGACGAATTTTTCGACAAAAAAATGACATTCTCCATGACCGGCAACTGTTTGTGATCCCAATTAGTTATATTGAAATTTGTTTATCATGTACATATTGGATGGAGTGATGAATAATAAAGGATTGATGTTTTTCGATGTATCTCATCATCTCTTTAATTTGTTGTACACTATTATTTGTATTACTTTCCAACAATTGGGATACATATGATTTTACAATAATGAAGAATTAATTGAACAACTATATTGTTTTTTTTAGGTCAATTGAACTACTTTATTGTTTTTTAAAAAAATTAACTACTATATTCAAAAGAAAATTAATTAGGAAATATTTTAATATACTATTGACTCCATTGCAACGTATTATCTGTTCTATACTTTCTCTATCTATTGCAGCCCCAAAAGTCAAGACCCCACCACCAGGGTTTGATCCTATGACCTTCCATCAAGGAGAGCCACAGAGGTGCCATCTGAACACAGGTGCTTATATATATTTTATATACGCTACTTGTGTTTTAAAAAATTACCAAATTCTTGTATATAATATTTTAAAATTTTAAAATCCTAAAAATTATAGCATTTCTTAATTAATTCTTCTACTAATATGGTGATCTAATTACTCCTTGTCCTGCCAAGCACCTTGTGCTCAGATGGCATGTAGTGACTTCTCCTATGTGAGTGGTCATGAGATCAAGCCCTTTGGAGGCGTTGTTGACTCTTTGTGCTTCATTAGGTTGAGAATCCTAATTAATTAGTAATCCCAGATAAAAAGATCATTTGAATAAATAAGTGACATAATATAGTGTACAAAATCGTTTCACTTATTGTTTAATTTATTTCCATTTAATGGATTCGAACAACATTAATTATTTAACTACATCTAATGATTTTTTTTTTTTGTTTTTACATTTTCATTCAAGGACATAAATTTTATATTTATCTATCATGAAAGTTAAATGCCAATTTAATTTTATGTAATGAATTTTTTCAATCTTCCATTTATATATACATTCATAAACATTTGATTATAACACGATATCCCCTAAAATTGTATTTTGAAATTTTGGTACCACATAAATTGTGTCTTTAAGAATGTTTAGCACATCTGTGGGAAGTGGTCCACTTGAACAATGGAATGTGACATATTTAGCACTTAATTAGTGAGACCCACTCAGACCACATTCTATCAGGGACCTACTCAAATTATTGTATTTTGTATTGGGTTTATTAAAATCGTGACATGTAGTGGGATTCTTGAAACCATGTTTTATAGTTGTGTGCCTCACTCAACCCGTATTTTGTCGTATTGAGATTCTTAATATCATGCTTGGTATTGGTGAGCCATACTCAAACAGCGATTTCCCAAAGGACGGACCACTCAAATTGTATTTTTTTTATTAGGATTCTTGAAGTCGTCACTTGTAGTAGGTTTTTCAAACTGTGTTTAGTCAATGTGGGACCCACTCAACCTATGTTTTGCCAAGAGATCCAATTAAATCATGTTTTGTATTGAGTTTCTTAAAATCTTGCTTTGCAGTGGTGGGCACCAATCAAACGGGATTTTGCTACGGGATGCACTCAAGTCATGTTTTGTATTAAGATTCTTAAAATCGTGACTTGTATCGGGGTCCTTCAAACCGTGTTTTGTAGTTGTGGGCCCCACTTAACCGGTGATTTGCCAAGAGATCCACTAAAATCATGTTTTGTATTGAGATTCTTGAAATTATGCTTTGTAGTGGTGGGCCCCACTCCAACGACATTTTGCCAAGGGACCCACTCAAATTATGTTTTATATTGGGCTTCTTAAAAATTAAAATCACGCTTTGGTGCTAGTGTGCCCCACTCAAACAACATTTTGCCATGGGACCCACTAAAAATTATGACTTGTAATGGGGTCCTTCAAACCGTGTTTTGCTGTTGTGGCCCCTACTCAACCCACGTTTTGTCTGGAGATCCACAAAAATCTTATTTCGTATTGAGATTCTTAAAATGGTGTTTCGTAGTGGTGGACCCACTCAAAAGGTGTTTTGCTAGGAGATCCACTCAAATTGTATCTTGTTTTGGGATTCTTAAAGTCGTGCTCCGTAGGAATAAGCCCTACTCAAACAGCGTTTTACCAAGGGACCTACTCAAATCGTGTTTTGTATTAGCATTTTAAAAATTGTGCTTCGTAGAGGTGGGCCCACTCAAACAGCGTTTTACATGGGACCCACTCAATTTTTATTTTTTTTGTATTGGAATTCTTAAAGTCATGCTCCATAGTGGTGGGGCCCACTCAAACCGCGTTTTGTCTAGGGACCCACTCAAATCATGTTTTATATTGGTATTCTTAGAAACGTGCTCGGTAGTGGTAGTCTCCACCATGCCATCAACGCACTATAAAATGTTGTTGCCTATGAGTTCCTTTTTCCATCATCAAGCTTCATCTGTATGAATTACGTAAGAGACACAACATGAGATTATTATACAAAATGTTCACTCTAGTGATAAGCATGAATATTGTACCATATATCTTATCTACACTTATTTTGAGACAAAGTTTAATTTTATTATATTAGAACGTGTAGGCTTTGAAGATTGTTATCTTCAGGGGAAGTGACATTTACTTGAATCATCCTGAAGATTGGGCTCTGAAGACCAGCAACTATACTCTTTTTCCTTTGATTTTTTTTATATAATTTACTTAATTAAATATTTTTTAACGAGGCACCTGCCAATGCAACACATGAATACACATACATCATGTCATCTTTCCCTCAGCAGGTTTTTTTTTTTTTTTTTCACAAGGTTTTTCTAGTGAGTTTCTTAACGAGATATGTGTATGATATAGTAATGTCCAAGAGAAAGTGTTGTAAATAAATATATGTAGACATTACTAGAGAAATTATATATGTATTGACTTATGGTAATGCCTCTTCATCCTTTATAGACTTGTAGTTATATTGAAATTTGAGCACTAATATAGCATTTCTTAATTATTCTTCTACTAATATTATGATCTAATTACTTCTTACCCTAATTAATTAGTAATCCCAGTTAAAAAGATCATTTGAATGCATAAGCGATATAATATAGTGTAAAAAATCGTTTCACTTATTGTTTAATTTAATTTCACTTATTGTTTAATTTATTTCCATTAAATGGTTTCCAACAACATTAATTATTTAACTACATCTAATGATTTTTTATTTATTTTTTACATTTTCATTCAAGGACATAAATTTATATTTATCTATCATGAAAGTTAAATGCCAATTTAATTTCATGTAATGAATTTTTCCAATCTTCCATTTATATATATATATATATATATATATATATATATATATATATATATATATATATATATACATTCATAAACAATTAAATATAACATGATATCCCCTAAAATCGTATTTCGAAATTTTGGTACCACATAAATTGTGTTTTTAAGAATGTTTAGCATGTCTGTGGGAAGTGGGTGCACTTGAACAATGGCATGTGACATATTTAGCACTTAATTAGTGAGACCCACTCAGGCCACATTCTATCTGGGACCTACTCAAATTATTGTGTTTTGTATTGGGATTATTAAAATCATGACATATAGTGGGGTTCTTGAAACAATGTTTTATAGTTGTGTGCCTCACTCAACACGTATTTTGCCAGGAGATCCACTCAAATCGTGTTTTGTATTGAGATTCTTAAAATCATGCTTTGTAGTGGTGAGCCATACTCAAACAGCGATTTGCCAATGGACCACTCAAATTGTATTTGTTTTATTGGGATTCTTGAAGTCGTGACTTGTAGTAGGTTTTTCAAACTGTGTTTTGTCGCTGTGGGCCCACTCAACCTATGTTTTGCCAAGAGATCCAATTAAATCATGTTTTGTATTGAGTTTCTTAAAATCATGATTTACAATGGTGGGCCCTTCTGAAAATCGTGACTTGTTGTGGGGTCCTTCAAACCGTGTTTTGTAGTTGTGGACCCCACTTAACCGATGGTTTGCCAAGAGATCCACTCTAATCGTGTTTTGTATTGTGATTCTTAAAATTATGCTTTATAGTGGTGGGCCCCACTCCAACGGTGTTTTGCCAAGTGACCTACTCAAATCATGTTTTTTATTGAGATTCTTAATTCCATGCTTTGTAGTTGTGGGCCCCACTAGAATGACATTTTTCCAGGGGACCCACTCAAATCGTGTTTTGTATTGGTATTTTTAAAATCGTGCTTTGTAGCGATGGGCCTCACTATAGCTCAAATAATGTTTCGCCAGGGGACCCACACAAAACATGTTTTGTATTGAGATTCTTAAAGTCGTACCCCGTAGTAGTGGGCCCCACTCCATACGCGTTTTGCCTCGGAACCCACTCAAATATATACCCTTATATCGCGTTTTGTGAAATGTATTTTTCTTTTTTCTAAATCTCTAAACGGCGACCTTCCGAAAAAAGAAAGACTGAGACATAGAAAGAGACGAGATGAGAAAGAGCTGATCATGGAGTGAGAGAAAAACCAGAGAAGAGAAGAATTGAAGTGTTTGTGGATTTATTTGAGAGAGAAAAAGTTGCTGGTGAAATGAAGGGTTGCACGAGAAATGAAGATTTAATCGCAATAAAAAAAAATCTAGAAAACCCTCCACGACCCTTCCTTAAAAGAAGAGTTTCAGAAAATTTTTATTTTTATATTTAAATTCACTCTCCATAACACTTTCTCCAAGTTCAATTTTTAATTTTATAAATTCAGTTTTTTTTTTTTTTATTTAAGAAACCGCATCACATTTTTTCAAAAAAAAAGGGTCGCGGTTTCTTGTTCATTTATTTACGATTATGTCACGGCACATTTTTTATAACAATACACCACCCTTCTTTAAATAAGGGAAACCTAAAGTCACATTTCTTTGCTCTTTTTGTACTAGTGTCAAATGGTGTTTTTCGTGGGACCGAATCAAGCCTTGTCATGGTGGGACCACTAAAACTATGTTCTGTCCACCCGTAAAAATATGTTCTGCCCACCAGTAAAACCACGATCTGCCCACCGCGTACTAAAACCATGTTTTATAGTGGTGGGACCACTAAAACCTTGTTTTGAACCATTATCCACTATAAATAGGGCTCCATTTACACCGGTTTTTATCATCTAATGTGTATATCTATCTCCTTCTCCCACATGAATTATGCACAGAGATCTGTGGCTATAAATCTTGAATGGTATGTGGTTTTTTTTTTTTTCTTGTGAGGCATACAATTGACAAAGCTTTCTCTTTTATTTGCTTTATGTTTCCTTTTTTTTTTTTAATTATTAAATGTAATTATATTGCTTTTCATGTTACACAGGTGGCTATACCATTTGCAATGAAACAATTAAGACCGTTGTTTGGATCATATTATATGCTGAAGAAACTTAGTGCAGGCGTGCGATGTTTGGGCATGAAAGAGATTAGTATATGTAAGAGCCTTCCTACGTACTCAAGAATAATGTCCTTTCAAATTTTCTTTGTGATTATTCACTCCAAACTTCAATTTTGTTATAAATAGTAATGATTGTGGACATTATTGTGTAACGGTTTCCTTTATATCTCCATTATTGTATTCCATTACACTTGTTATTATATATATGTCATTCTAATGTAATGATCATAGGTGTGGTATAAAGGAATAAGAAACCCTCTATTTTGTCTCTACTCTTCTTCTTGTTCTTACTGTTCTTCACGAGCTAAAGGCCTGCAAACAAACTTGCAATACAACACGTTATCAGCACGCTCAATCCAGGTGAACGGTAACTTTTATGAGTTTTTTATGCCTTATTATTTTCCGGATGCCTCAAAATCATGTGTTTATGCTTTATGCATTTTTGAATTTATGAAAACTTGATCATATGATTATATATTTTTGATAATATACTTCTGCATCCGTAAGTATATACTTACTGTGAATATGTATATCATGAATGAATAAGTTTACTGGGCAAATACATATATTTCGTAGCAATGAACCAAAAATATTGATGTTGATGAATATTTGATGAGGAACCAAAATTTTTTGGCCTATGCTTATATGTGACTTCATATCAAATATGCGTACAATTTTTCTTGCAATATCTAAAATTCTAGTTGCTAGATGTACTAAGTCTGGAATTTTGCATATGATATATATTTTTTTCCGGAAAAATTGTATTGCTTTCAATATATACACTATTTTTTACATACTGGCATGAAAAATATGATTGATTAATTATTTTTGGTATGATAATTCGTTTAGTACAATGAGAAATTGTTTAGAATGAGTTTTTTTTCATACCTTTCTTCCCCACTAATGTGTCTCCAACTATCAGCTTAGGCTTTTAGTTGAGATGGAGCACATGCTTCAATTCCCTCCATCGCCGTCGCGCCTGTCATCTGAGCCACGTCGGAGGTGTTGCAGCGGCGGCATGGGGCGGCTATTTTTTTGCGGCGGCTGTCCAGCAGTCCAGCCCCTGTTTTTAGAAGTGATCGGAGAGGGACAAAAATAGATCCCGTTTTTTTTTCGGCCGATCGTCCCCCATTTTTTTCTGATCTGCACCATCATCGCATGGTGGGCTGTGAGGATGGCCCTATGGGTGGCCGCGGTAGAGGCGAGCGGCGGCTATTACGAAGATCGTGGCCGCGTTACTGACGACCGGTGGTGGTCTGCGGCAAGGGCGGCGATCAATAATGGCGGTTGGCGGAGGTCTCTTCGTTTTATCGAAACCGTTTGCGTAAATACAAGCCCCATAACGCCAGAAGCGTTATTAATTTCGCGTTGTTTACGGATGATTTTTGCTTTTATTCCCCCAAAAAAAAAAAAAAAAAAAAAAAAAAACAACGCCAGAAGCGTTAATTCCTACTTAGGATTTGGATTGGACCACCTTTAAAATAAATGGACCATCTTTATTTTTGAACCATTCTTACATAAAAATCCTAAGTCCCATATTTTTTTTTATAAAATATGTTTTTTCCTTGGTCCTCATTAAAACTATTTCCGGTAGAAAATAGTTGCTCTTGAAAAAAGAGAATTCACTGAGCTCGCACTCAATGGAAGAAATTTCTTTATTTGGGTGTTTGATGTCGGAATATATCTTGCATCTATAAAACTGCCAAACACCATCAAAGAGGCATCTACGAGTATTGAGGCCCAGAAGGCAATACCGCTCATTTTTCTTCGTCACCACCTTAACCATGACCTCATACAATGAATATTCAATCTCTATTCCATGCCTTCGAGCATGCTTCTGCTTGAACGATTCTTTCATATCTGAATGCAAATATACCATATAGTGGATCGTTCTTAAGCATTATCTTGATACCCATTTTTTCTCTCAATTATATTGTGGACTGTTTTTGGAATAATAAAATATTCCTAATAATTCTTGTAGCTTATGCCATATGCTTTTGCATCCCGTCGATGCGCATGCATAGAATTAGAGAGATTAATTAAAATACATAATATTGTGACACTTTCTTGATGTGACCACCAAATACATTGTATGGTCGGTGCACTTGTTGTCAAGTGTCAAATTTTTGTTGTGTCACAAATTGCTATCTCATGCCTTACAGGGATGTGAGTCATCACAAAAGAGCATTTACTGATTTGCTCTTGATGGTAGCAATTGTTTGCTATACGCCATATATTTTAAGATTTATTATAAATCTTACTAGAAGCTTTGCCCGGATGGCAAATCAAAGCCACGGTTTATTATGGGACAATCCCTGAAGGATCGTTTTAATCAACAAGTGGTCATAGCTAGTCTGAATTCTAAATATAGTTTTGCCTAGAAGGTAAATCAAGAGCACTATTTTTATTTGTCACCTGTTATCTTGCCCCAACCCTCGATTATAGATATTTGATCTAAAAGGATTTATAGATCCTAAGTCAATCCCTGAAGGATATTTGGTGTATGCGGGTCTTATTGTCAATGGTCGTATTGTACTCCAGTAGTAGTACATGACAAAATTATGCTAAGTGTTTGGTCATTGGGCTATTTTTTTAATAAGGTCTGGAAGACCCTGAATGTGGATTGATCTTTAAGGTGACTAATGACTCATGAATGAAGTCTGCAACTTCTATTTCTAATGGTATGCTACTCTCCAAAAGTCAATATTGACTCACATCATGTTGGTTTGCCTGAAGCAAACAAGTTGTGATTTTTTTTACACATAGTAATCACTGCCTGAAAATTCTGACCGGCGCAGTTTGAAAATTAAATTCGCGAAAAATACTTGTTGAACTCCTTTTGGCATGAAATTTTTTTCTGGAGAACCTAGACTCGTGATATTTGATGTCTGTAAAAATATTTTGTTAAAAATATGCTTTGGTTATTCCAGAAAAATTTGTAAAGTTTTGGCAGTTTGCTGCCAATTATTTTTCTGCCTGGAGCAATGTTGTGAAAAATTTCAGAAAAAATACTTTCACACCTTGGATTGACATGAAAATTTTTATGTACGTTCTAGACTTACTGAACTGCATATCTGCCAAATTTTGTGTCAAAATGTGTTACCTTTTTCCCCCAGAAAATTCTGCAATCCAGGTCAAAATTCTGAAAATTTTCTGCCGTTTTCAGCTTGTATATCTTGCTATTTTGTGATGTTTTCATGCTGAGATATGAAACTATGAAATAAAATGAGAGTTTGCTTGGAAAAGTGCTGTTTTTGACGCCCCGAAATAGGAATGAATGGGCCCGGCAGCAAACATGTGCTCATTATTATTCGGCGAACGGTACTTCTCTCATTTTTCTAATTTATGAATTAATAAACAATATCTCTTGTCATGTCATGCCTTGTGTGTACCAAACATGATATTCTTTATTTAATGGATGTGCATGACTCAATTGAGTGTTTGGTGTCCAAGACATAAGGGACAATTATATCACATGTTGCATGTGCTTCTCTTTAATTGACAACATTTAGCATATAATCTCTTGATTATGTTCACATAAGAGATTTTGTTATTTATCTTGTTGGCAATTTATGATTTGCTATAGGCCATAGCTATTGAGATTTATCACCCAACTTATAAGTGGGAAAATAGCATGAATTCTCAATATGGTTAGGTTGCACCTGTCGTTCGTTGCTAAACCTTAGCTTGCATGTGATAATAGTTAAAGGCTATGACATTTTTACAGTGCTAGTTTCTGCTATAGAAACTTTTTGACATGAGATTTGGGCATATGATATTTAAATTTATAGCCCTCATTATTTTGTATATTTATTTGCCCAGAAGGTAGATTAAGGATTTTAATTCTCTAAGTCATCCTTTTAGGATGAATCTTGACAATGAATTCTTGACCAAAAATGGTCAACTTATCCCATCAATCCCGAAGGATTGTTTGACGTTACTATGAGTCAAATTCTTTTTATCCAAGTCTAACTCAATGCATATCACAAATCAATCCCTCAAGGATTGCTATACCCCCTTTTTCACCTAGTACGTGATTTCAGAAGTAACATTTTCCTATCTGCGTTATTTTATTTGCGCAGTCTATTTTATATCACCACCATAACGTACCTCTAAAAGGGCTATCAAAGAAACCTCCGTCTATTGATTAAATACAGAAAGCCCATGATAGGGGATCAATACATATAATTGGGTACGTTGACTGCATTCCTAATGAAGATTGTTTCTCGGCATTAGGGGGAGATAATATACTACTCCGTAACTTTTTGGAATGCCAAGAAATTTCATAAGGATAAAAACATCTTCATTATTTAAATCCATGTACTAGTTAGATTGAACTGGAAGTTCAAAAGATAATCTATTTGCGATTTTAGCAAATAATCTGCCGAATACATCTATTGATCATAATGATCATAAAAGAAGTGACTAGGTCCTATATCCTTGGACCAAACATATCTATCGATACTCCTTGACACCAGAAGTGTAGGAGACCTATCGGTGAAAGAGATATGAATCATAATACTAGATCTAGTAAAGAAATATTGTCACTCTTGAAATAGTTTGAATAATTATGTCCTGCAGACGTTCGTCCAGATGACGAAAAACCCTGGTAAGACTTATAGGTGCACCAAACAAACGTAATACTAGGGATGCGGAACGACCAGATCAAAATATCTTTGGGAAATGTTTAGAATCTGGTTGTTTTAGAAATTGCCATTACTTTTACAAATATGGGAGTTTTACAAAAAAGTTATAGTTGTCGACAACACAATTGCTATTACAAATTGCTCGTTATATAATCTGGATCCAGAGTTAAGCACCAGAAGTGCCATGACTATTTAATATATAAAGGAGCAATTAAGGCATAGCTCGACTCGCTAAAATGAATAAATTCTCTTTATAACAATACACCATTTGAGTGTTAACCCTGAAGGTTACAAATGAGTGTGTGCATGAAAGAGAAATAAGAATAATGAGGTGATAAAGCGAGTTTGTAGCCTATGGGTTCACGCAGAGACCCTTAATTGATTTTAATCAAATATAATCTCCCACGTTAAATGGCATTAAGTTCCGCTACATAATACAATTGGCAGAATAATAAATTTAGATATGCAGTTAAATTTATCTTGAGAAATCCCTGATGGATTCATAATTCTCATTTTTAAGTATTATTAAGTTCATTATCAACCCTTTATCGAGCACACAATGGTACATATTCCGCTACATAATACAATTGGCAGAATAATAAATTTAGATATGCAGTTAAATTTATCTTGAGAAATCCCTGATGGATTCATAATTCTCATTTTTAAGTATTATTATGTGTCATTATCTACTCTTTAAAGGGTTGCGAATGGAGTTAATATCCTCATTGAAGGAATAATATGTACCATTGTGTGCTCGATAAAGGGTTGATAATGAACTTATTTATTATTTATTATCTCAGTCAAGATTGATGGTGTAAACATCAATGAAAGATATAAAGAGCTTGATGATGTCAGTTCATGTTTAAAGACTGAGACTTTTGAAACAAAAAGCTTGTGAAAGCTATAAGTATCTCGACTTGAAGATCGAGTTTTTCTTTACAGTTTTTTTTATACACCAGTCAGCCTACATCTAAAAATGCTTTTTCATATGTCTATATGCATATAAGTGTCATGTTTTATCAAACTAAAGGTTGCCTAATAATCTCTTGAAGTAGATAAGGAACCTTTTTGGACTCGAAGTCCCTTACTTCATTATCATTGGAGCACCATTATAGAACCAGAAGTTCCATAACCGCAACATATTTGCGATAAAATTGCTAGCAAAATCTAGTGCTCCCCCTACAAATGAAGTACTTGAATAATGATTAACATATCCTCCGGTATCTTCGAGATACAAAGACATGACATTTATGTAAGAAACCATGATACGGTTTTAATAGGCTACTTGGGTACTGGCTGTTTTGTTTGATCCCCGCAATGCCAAGTCCAAACTGGTTATAAAATGAATTTCCCTAAATGTCCAAAATGAGGACAATAACACTTGTGTTGCACAAATGTTATATTAGCTCTAGAAGAGCCATAAGATTATTGTACACTACTCTAAGTGACAATCCAGAAGATTTGTCCAATCCATCTCTTCAAAATTTGAAATATTTGTAGAACTTGAAGATTGTTATCTTCAGGGGGAGACTGGAAGTACATTTACTCGAATCAATCCGGAAGATTGAACATTGAACGTAAAATCCTGAAATCCTGAAGATTAAGTCATAAAAGACTAACAATTGCGCACTATTTGCAACACATAAATACATAAATATCATGTACTCTTTTCCTCACTAGTTTTCTCCCATTGGGTTTTCTAGTGTGGTTTTTAACGAGGCATGAGTATGATATAGTAATGACAATGAGGAAAAGTTGCAAAATAATTGCTTAAATTGACAAACCCCAAAATCCTGAAGATTATGCGGTTTGCGCCCTGAAGGCTTATGGTTGTACTCTTTTTCCCTTAACTAAGTTTTTCCCACAGGGTTTTCTTAAGTTAAGGTTTTTAATGAGGCGACCAAATACAATATATGTTTTTATATATATCATGTACTCTTTTCTTCAACTAGGTTTTTCCCACGTGGTTTTCCTAGTGAAGTTTTTAATGAGGCATGAATATATTTTCTATTGTACTCTTTTCTTGTCTAGGTTTTTCCCATAGGGTTTTCCTAGAAAGTTTTTAACGAGGCTAGATCATCGACAAATAATGTCCAAGGGGGAGTGTTATAAATAGTAATGATTGTGGACATTATTGTGTAACGGTTTCCTTTATGTCTCCATTATTGTATTCCATTACACTTGTTATTATATATATGTCATTCTAATGTAATGATCATAGGTGTGGTATAAAGGAATAAGAAACCCTCTATTTTGTCTCTACTCTTCTTCTTGTTCTTACTGTTCTTCACGAGCTAAAGGCCTGCAAACAAACTTGCAATACAACAAATTTCCTAAAGTTTCTTTCGAATTAACCATTGTTGATAACTTATAAGGGTATAGAATTATAAATTGAACCAATTCAAACCATCAAATGATAAAGGTATAAATTGAACCAAATACATAAAATTGGATTCATTCATATATTCAATTGCACTATATAATGTATTTGATGTTCTAATTTAAATAATTACATATCAATCCAAATATTCTTAATATATTACAACAAATTCATTCCGTGCATGCACCACACGGGCGAAAATACTAATATTTTAAAATTTTAAAATCCTAACAGTTATGTCATTTCTTAATTAATTCTTCTATTAATATGGTGATCTAATTACTTCTTCCCCTAATTAATTAGAAATCCCAGTTAAAAAGATCATTTGAATGCATAAGCGATATAATATAGTGTACAAAGTCATTTCACTTATAATTATTGTTTAATTTATTTCCATTTAATGGATTCGAATAACATTAATTATTTAACTACATCTAATGATTTTATTTTTTTAACATTTTCATTCAAGGACATAAATATAATTTTTATCTATCATGAAAGTTAAATGCCAATTTAATTTCATGTAATGAATTTTTTCGATCTTCCATTTATATATACATTCATAAACATTTGATTATAACACAGTATTCCCTAAAATTGTATTTTGTAATTTTTATACCACATAAATTGTGTCTTTAAGAATGTTTAGCACGTTTGTGGAAAGTGGGTCCACTTGAACAATGACATGTGACATGTTTAGCACTTAATTAGTGAGACCACTCAGAGTCTCAGACCACATTCTATTAGGGACGCACTGAAACTATTGTATTTTGTATTAGGATTATTAAAATCGTGACTTGTAGTGGATGGGTTCTTGAAACCATGTTTTATAGTTATGTGCCTCACTCAACCTGTATTTTGCCCGGATATCCACTAAAATCGTGTTTTGTATTGAGATTCTTAAAATCATGCGTTGCAGTGGTGAGCCATACTAAAACAGCGATTTGCGAAGGAACCACTCAAATCGTATTTTTTTATTGGGATTCTTGAAGTTGTGACTTGTAGTGGGTTTTTCAAACCATATTTTGTTGGTTGTGGGCCCCACTCAACCTATGTTTTGCCAAGAGATCCGATTAAATCATGTTTTGTATTGAGTTTCTTTAAATCATGCTTTGCAGTGGTGAGCCCCACTCAAACAGAATTTTGCCAGGGGACTCACTCAGATCATATTTTGTATTAAGATTCTTAAAATTGTGACTTGTAGTGGGGTCCTTCAAACCGTGTTTTGAAGTTGTAGGCCCCACTTAACCGGTGGTTTGCCTAGAGATCCACTCAAATAGTGCTTTGTATTGAGATTCTTAAAATTATGCTTTGTAGTGGTGGGCCCCACTCCAACAGCGTTTTGCCAAGAACCCACTCAAATCGTGTTTTGTATTGAGATCCTTAAAATCATGCATTGTAGTGGTGGGTCCCACCAGAATGACATTTTTTCAGGGGACCCACTCAAATCGTGTTTTGTATTGACATTTTTTAAATCGAGCTTTGTAACGGTCGGCCCCACTAGCTCAAATGATGTTTTGCCAGGGAACCCACACAATCATGTTTTGTATATATTGAGATTCTTAAAGTAGTGCCAGTTAGTGGTGGTCCCACTCCATCCGCGTTTTGCCTCTGAACCCACTCAAATATATATCTTTATATCGCTTTTTGTGAAATGTGTTTTTCTTTTTTTTCTAAAGCTCTGATCGCCGACCTTCCGAAAAAGAGTGACTGAGAGATAGAAAGAGCGCGCATAGCATGGAGTGAGAGGAAAGCCAGATCAATGCTTATGGCTATAAATCTTGAATGGTATGTTTTTTTTTTTTTTTTTTTCTTTTTTTTTTTTTTTTTTTTTTTTTTTTTTTTTTTTGCTTGTGAGGCATACAATTGACAAAGATTTCTCTATTATTTGCTTTATGCTTTTTTTTTTAATTATTAAATGTAATTATATTGCTTTTCATGTTACACAGGTGGCTATACCATTTGCAATGAAACAATTAAGACCGTTGTTTGGATCATATTGTATGATGATCGAAGATGAGCTCCAACCCTTTAAGGTGAAATATAAAGAGGAGGTCAGTTTCGAGGAGTAAAGCCTAAGGGGACGGCCAGGTTATGAGCACCTAAATGATCCCCGGCCTTCATGTTTTGATTGAGGCTGATCAGAGCTACCAATCAATATTGTTGATTCACAGCTGAAACAAGCCAGGGAAATTATTGAAGAACTGCTTAACAGGACCTTCCATGCTTTTAGATGCATGATATCATGACAGTTCCAACAAGTAATCTACCATCCTGAGTGTCGGGCTTTGTCGTGGAAATATGTTCGTCCTCTATATACCAACTGGCCATCACCCCTGTAACTTATTTGATTTGTTTGTTCTTGACCTATAGTTGATAACGGCAAATTATTGTGTGAACCATGTTCCATATAGTGTTGTGTGGACCATAACAAAATTACATTTTTTATATACTAAAAGTACATTATTCGTGTACTGAATGTACATTATATAAAATAATGTATTTTCAGTGTTCAAATAATGTACTTTTTCTGAATATAATGTACATTTTTAATATACTAAATGTACATTACTCCCTCTGTCCCATTTTAACTGTCCTACTTACTATTTATTGGGTCAAACCAACTCTTTTTTTTTTCTTTAGTACTTTTTACTTATTTTTAAATTTAAATTTTTGTGTTTAATAGTACTTTTAGTGTAGTTTCTAAATATATAAATTTTGTATACAAATATTAAACTTACTATTATGAAAAATTAGATTAATAATAACTTCAGTCAAGCCTCGTTAACCGAACCAAGACACATAAAATGGGACGGAGGTAGTATTTGATAGTATGGTCCACACAGTTGCGTGGACCATAGTCCACACAATAATGATCCGTTGATAACTATGGTTGGTTTGCTATTTTTTTTTCTTTTCTTTTTAAGTGTAATTTATTCTGTCATATGTCAAAAATAAGTTGGATGTTATGAAGCTTATAGTGAAGGTTTTACTCATAAGGTTGGTGGTGGATGCTTTATGTCATAAACTCTTCTCTTGTACAATAATGATCCGTTGATAACTATGGTTGGTTTGCTATTCTTTCTTTTTTTTTCTTTTTTTTTTTTTTATAAGTGTAATTTATTCTGTCATGTCAAAAATAAGTTAGATGTTATGAAGTTTATGGTGAAGGTTTTACTCATAAGGTTGGTGGTGCTTTATGTCATTAACTCCTCTCTTGTACAAACTTTCATACAATTATACATAGTGCATCCACTCTTATGTAAATTATATATCACATAGGCTTTATATGTTATGTTATCCATCTCTACTAATTACAAGTCACTTTCACTAAGGTTGGTGGTGCTTTATGTCATAAACTCCTCTCTTGTATTCACATGATATAATGTCAGTTCTGCAAAAACCTAACGTTATATCGATCTTATATTATTAAAAAAAAAATCACATTGATATAAATCATATATCTCATATTTTCTATATTCACATTGAGATTTCTATTAGACAGATTATTTTATTTAGTGATATTTAATTCTTTTTTTTTCATATAAACAGAGTATATATGTCAGTTTTATGTATAAAATAATTAGGATTTAACGTGGGTTATATGTTCTAACTGAGGTCCTGTCTATTTTTAACCATTTTTTTAATTTAATTAAGATACAATGTTGGTTCCCTCTCTTAACCGGCATCGATATCGCATCTTTTTTTTATTTTTTTAACAAAGAGATACGACATTGGTCTTATTATATTAGCTAGAACGTGTAGGCTTTGAAGCTAAGATTGTTATCTTTAGACGTAGTAACATTTACTTAATCAATTTTGAATATTTAGGTCCTAAAGATCAACAACTATACTCCTTTTTCTTTTCATTGAGTTTTGATATAATTTTTTTATTTAAATATTTTTAACGAGACAGCTAGTGCAACACATGAATACACATATATTATATATGTACTCTTTTCCTCATTGGATTCTTTTCCATTTAGTATGATATAGTAATGTCTAAGAAGAGTGTTGTAAATAAATATATGTAGACATTACTAGAGGATTTATGTTATGATTATCTGCCTCTTCATCCTTTATAAAATTGTAATTATACTGAAACTTGGATATCATGTATAAATTGTATTGTATTAATAAAGGATTGATATTACTTTCTGTTTCTCATTTTCTCTATACTTTACTGTAAACTATTATATTATTCACATTACTTTCCTGCAATTAGAATACATATGATTTTACAATATTGAAGAATTAATTGAATTACTATATTTGAAAGAGAAATAATTAAGAAATATTTTAATATTTCGAAATACTATATATAGGCCTCCTGTATTTTAAAAAATTACCAGATGCCTGTATATAGTATTTTAAAATTTTAAAATCCTAACAGTTATAGAATTTCCTAATTTAAAAAAAAAAAAGAATTTCCTAATTAATTCTTCTACTAATATGGTGATCTAATCACTTCTCCCCTAATTAGTAATCCCGATTAAAAAAATAAATAAATAATTTATTTTCATTTAATAGATTCCAACAACATTAATTATTTAACTACATCTAGTGATTTTATTTTTTTTTAACATTTTCATTCAAGGACATATATTTTATATCTATCATGAATGTTAAATGTCAATTTAATTACATGCATGTAATTAATGAATTTTTTTAAATCTTCCATCATTTATATATACATTCATAAGCATTTGATTTTAACACAGTATCCCCTAAAATCATATTTTGAAATTGTGGTACCAATTAAATGGTGTCTTTAAGAATTTTTACAACGTTTATCAGAAGTGGGATCCACTTCAACAATGTTCCGTGACATGTTTATCGCTTAAAATCATGCTTTAATTTTGTGGTGTTGTGCCCCACTCAAAAAGCATTTTGCCATGGAACCCACAAAAAATCGTGAATTGTAGTGGGGTCCTTCAAACCGTGTTTTGCTGTTACGGGCCCTACTCAACACACGTTTTGCCCGGAGATACACAAAAATCTTATTTCGTATTGGGATTCTTAAAATCGTGATTCGTAGTGGTGGACCCCACTCAAAAGGCGTTTTGCTAGGGACCCCCAAAAATTGTATTTTGTTTTGGGATTCTTAAAGTCGTGCTCCGTAGGGATAAGCCCCACTCAAACAGCGTTTTACCACGGGACCTACTCAAATCGTGTTTTGTATTGACATTTTAAAATAAAATTGTGCTCCGTAGAGGTGGGCCCCACTCAAACAGCGTTTTACATGGGACCCACTCAATTTTTATTTTTTTTGTATTGGAATTCTTAAAGTCATGCTCCATAGTGGTGGGGCCCACTCAAATCGCGTTTTGCCTAGGGACCCACTCAAATCATGTTTTATATTGGTATTCTTAGAAACCAGATCGGTAGTGGTAGTCTCCAACATGCCATCAACGCACTATAAAATGTTGTTGCCTATGGGTTCCTTTTTCTATCATCAAGCTTCATCTGTAAGAATTACACACACACATAGAGAGAGATTTAAACATTTTTTTGAGATAAGAATTTACCGTGATAGTACTTATATTATATATGTTTATAATAGGTGGTGTGGTGATTGATGCTTAGAGAATGTAACCAATCATGTCTTAAAAGCATATAGAGATCAACACGAGCACAGACATACGATCAGGTATATACTAAGATAAATCCCTACACAATAACATGTCATATATTCCTACACACAAAAATTAAACTTGCAAACTAATTAACTTAATTGTGTGCTTTGAGTGCCTCCAGTTTGATTGGAGACCCTATGTAGACAACTTTGATGAATATTGGATGATGGAGTCGCCTCTAATAATGTACGAGGTTGTAGAGTGACACTTGCCGGACCAAGTTTTCGATCAGTCCTGATCTGATCCCATGCATCCTGCCAAGTGATGATGATCCGATCCCGGAGCTGATGATGACTAGTGTTACAACTTCAATTTTTGACATCTTGTTTTTGAGATCTTTCATCTTTCCTTCAATAATAACTTTTCTCTTTACTCTTTAATTTCAGTAGACAATAATCTCAGAAGACTCTCGAAATAGATATAATATTGTATAAATTGTACTAGTGCACAAAAATTACACAAAATTTTGTATTCAAACTTATGTATATGTAATTACATATCAATGATCAATCCTATATCTTGTATCTCCCAAGTATATGTATCTTTATTTTTTTTCTCAATATATATATATATATATATATATATATATATATATATATATATATATATATATATATATATAGATTTTGGATCCGGTGCACACCCCCTTGGCAGATGAGCTCGTGAGCACCTTTTATGACCCATAAATATTTTAGATGAATGGTCCAGATGATTTTGGTTTTTTTGCCACGTGCATCATTAATTAAGAGGACATTAGGGACTATTGAGTAATTTCCGCTATTGCTGTAATTATAACGGGTATTCAATTTTTGCCTCGGTAAAAAGCGTATCTTCTGACCCTTCTCACGCCCACTTCGTCTTCTGCGTGAGACTCCATCATCACTCTCCATCTCCATCACTTTCTCCATCAGAACTCTCACTCTCCCTCTCCATCACTTTCTCCATCTCCATCACAACCCTCGGTCTCCCTCTCCATCTGAACTCTCACTCTCCCTCTCCATCACAACTCCGACGTTCAACATGGATGGGTCTACTGTCCGCCGATCGAAGAGGCATCGGATGTCAAACGGTGTTCCCATTGAAGGTAATCTCAATCCCCCTATTTTTGCTACTGTTTTTCCCGGTTCGGTTGTTTTTGGTGTGTGCCTCCGGTTCGGGGGATATTGTGTTTGCTTTCTGTGGTAGTTTGCTGTCTCGACCGCCGGCTCTGGGTGGCGGGAAGGGGGTGGGGAACTGGGGATGCGGGCTGTTAGGGGGAACATACTAGTTACATTTTAGGGTTTGTGTTATTATTTAGTTTTTTTTTTCGGATAATCATATGTTAGTCTAACAAAGGGGGGGTTTTGGGGGTTTTTGGGGGTTTTGTGGTTCTGTAGCCAAGCAATTCTCATTGGAATGTTAGGGGTGTGTTGCATGTGTTAGATGATGGTGATTTTTCGGCGAAATCCTGTTATTGGGAGGCGGGGAATGGGAGAGGGTACTGGGTAGTTGCGTGTTAGGGTTGAGGATTGCATGTGAGTGATGGTGTTGATTTTTCCGGCGGAAAAGTGTTATCCGCCGGCCTTTCATTCTTTTTTTTTTTTTTTTTTGTGCTCTCTGGTAATTGTTATAAATTCTAGCTTTAGGTAGTTTATAATATGGATGTGATTTGAGTGAATGGTAAAACAGGAAAAATGAAACATAAAATTGCCAGTAAAATTTAGTGAATGGTGTTTTCTGCAATTCCATATGTTGTTGATGGTGGAAAAGCACGTAAAATTCTAGCTTTTATCATTTTAAATATGTTAAGTTCTTTTGCTTCTTTTCATTAAATGCATTTTAGGTATATAGTACGTGCGTTCTGGTTAGCATGTGCATATAATATCTATACTTAATCTAGCTTTTATCATTTTAAACATGTTAACTTCTTTTGCTTCTTTTCATTAAACTCTTCCTAGATTATCAGGTATAATGGTTGTCTTAAGTTGGATAGGTATAATGGTTGTAGGTATTAGTATGTGCGTTCTGATTAGTATGTTAGTATGTGCATATAGAGGATCGTGTAGTGCGTTATACATGTTCAAACATGATTGTGTAAATTTTAATTTTTGTGCATATTAATTCTTCAGTGCTCCGTTTAGCAGTTTAATGCAGTGTGTCATACCCCTTATTTTTAAAAGAAAGATAGATAGGGGATGTGACACAATGTGTATGTGCGTAGTAGTGAATATGCGAGTGCATTTCTAGTTAGCCTTAATTAATTTATCAATTAGGGTCATTGGTCGTTCGTTTTAAGGATTGTGCATTTTTGGGAATATATATTATATGCACCAGATATATTATATGTGCATGTCCATGTCTAGTCTGTATTATGTGATTTTAGTGTTCTTTTTGTTGTATTAAGTCTGTGCATATATACGGTTAGGGTATGTGCATTATTATGCTTTCGAGGGGTGCATGTGGTTTATGCTTTTATAGGGTATAGCATATGCGCAGTGCACCTTCAGAGTTGTATTTGTTTTAATTTGGATAGGTATAATGGTGTGTGCCTGGGATGTTAAATGCAGGTTTCAATATGTTTGTAGTGCCTTTATATTGTTTATTTATGGTTGGGTAAACGGTGTTGTTTTTTGATTTATGCAGGTCACGGTGTCCCCCCTCCCCCGTCGTTGGTGTAGCCGATCCGGTTGCACCTTTACAGCATGATCCCCCTGTCGAAGGACACAACCCCGCGCCGTCTTTGGCACCACATGAAGATAACGAAGCGGCCCAAGCCCCCGTCGACCCTGCGCCGGATAGTCAGGCTGACGAGGTTGATGTTAAAATGTTCCCGCAATTGAAGACTAGAGCTTCCATCAGGAATCTCGTTAAGCCTATGAAGCGTTTCAACGCTTGCCAGAAGAAAGCCGTAGTTGAGCTAGGATTGGGGGAGCTTCTGAACCTGGACTTGATGTCCATCCCTAAGTCGTTAGCCAGGTGGTTGCTCACGAACTTTGATCCTGAAACCAAGGTTTTGTGGGTTGAGAATGGTTCTACCATTCCTGTTACGGAGGCTGATGTTAATGCTGTGTTGGGGTTGCCGCATGGAGACGTTGTGATCACTAAACGGAAGAAGGACGACATTAGTGATACTTTAAAGATGTGGCGCTCGAAGTTTGAGAAGACAATCCACGATGTTACTTTGCATATGGTTTCTACCAAGGTACAGGAGAATCTCGAGGGTGACGTGGAGTTCAAGAGGAATTTTGCTGTGTTGGCGATTAGCTCATTGGCTTCACCCATGGCGAATGGTTATGCCAATCAGCGTGTGTTCCACCACTTCGAGGACGTGGATGGGATTAAGAATCTGAATTGGTGCAAATTCGTGATTGATTGTTTGGTTGATAGGCATGAAACGTGGATTAAGGATACAAAACAGCCATTTATTGGACCCTATGTATTCTTACTGGTAAGGATTTCATAATCAGTTTCATAAGCAGTTAGACGTTTTCCATGTGGTAACAAAGCTAATATGTGTCTTGTTATTAGCTTCTTTATGTGGATAGGTTGGTTCATGGTGAGAGGGTTGTGCCTAGGGCTTTTCCAGCTTTACGTGGATGGTCAACGAGATTGTTGAAGGCTAGGGAACTTGAGGAGTTCAGGAGCGGTGGATTTGGCCGTGGTGAGGTAGTTGGTCCATATATTATGGAGGTATGTATGTTCCCTATTTATCCTTTTGTAGGGTATGGGGTGAGGTATGTTGCTCATACTGTTTATGTTATGTTTGTAGGTGCCTAATGCAGTGGGGGATGATCCTGCCAAGGTAGTTTCGTTTTGGACCGCTCCCATTATTGTGTCTCGATTTATATTTTGTAGTTTCGTTTTATAGTAATACATAGGGGTTTTTGCTGCTGTTTTTTTTAGCTGTAACAAGCACGTTGGGTTTTATTCATGGCAATGTAGGTTTATGGTATGTGCATACATATATATTGTGTCTGCATTTTACTATATAGTATGTGCGTATACGAGCTATGTGCAGTAGCATATTAAATAGCATGTGCATTCTCATATTACGATGCGTATATAGTAAAATGCATAATTTTATGTTAGTGCATATTAATGGGTAGGTGCGTATCAGCTCCAATGTTAGTGCATTTGCTAGATAAATGGTTACTTTATCTTATGTTAGTGCATATCAGATATATGTTACTATATTTTTATTGCATCGTTTGTGCGTTTAAATGTTAGTGTCTGTGCGAGTTGCCTTTTACTATATTTTTATTGCATTCTTAGCAAGTGCATAGCATGTGCATTTTCATATTACGGTACCCGGCAGTCCAGATCAATTATGCTCTAGATTAATTCATAGTATATGCGTTTAGATGTAGCGTCTGTGCGCCTTGCCTGTTAGTTAATTTTATTGCATTTACTAGCAAGTGCATAGTCAATCTTATGTTAGTGCATATTACTGGGTAGGTGCGTATCAGATCCAATGTTAGTGCTTTTGTTAGATAAATGGTTACTATATCTTATGTTGGGGCGTATCAGATATATGTTACTATATTTTTATTGCATCGTTTGTGCGTTTAAATGTTAGTGTCTGTGCGAGTTTCCTTGCCTGTTAGTTAATTTGGTTTGCATTTAGATGTAGCATCTGCGCACCTTGCCTGTTAGTTAATTCGGTTTGCATTTATTTGCAAGTGCATAGACAATCTTATGTTAGTGCATAATAATGGGTACGTGCGTATCAGCTCCATTGCGTGTGCATTTGTTAGATAAATGGTTACTTTGGTTTGCATTTACTATATAGTTTGTGCAACTAGAATGTATGTGCAGTAGCATAACTCGCACAGAGTGTCCATGCACCAGATATATAATATGCACCAGATATATGTTAATATATTTTTATTCCATCGTTTGTGCGTTTAAATGTTAGTGTCTGTGCGAGTTGCCTTGTACTATATTTTTATTGCATTCTTAGCAAGTGCATAGACAATGTTATGTTAGTGCATTTTTAAGATAGTTTTTGTTTTGCTGAGTTGTTGCTTAACAAATTTGTAGACTGAGGCAGAGATATACGCTGAAAAGACGGACGCACTAGCTCTAGCTCTTGTGGACATGATGGAGTTCATGGATCAGCATATCGGTCTACCTCGGCCTCCTGAAGCTTTTGATAGGCTTGTATTAGGCGCTCGGAAATTTATGCAGGTGATTGACGGTGTGGGACCCTCCTGCGCAGCAGGTACGGATGATGCGACAGCTGCTGGTGCACTCAGCGGCGACGAGATTTGGGACAACCCGGCAAATTTAGATGCTGTTGACGCGGTTGTTACAGCTGCTCAGCAGGGGTAAGTTGGCGTTGAGGGACTGCAGCCCCCCCCCCCCCCCCCGTGACACAGCAGATTCCTTCGTCTCCCCGTACTGCATGTGCGGGTTCTGACACCGCTCCGTGCGTGGAGACAGGTGGTGATGCTCCCTCGGAGGTTGTGTCTGGAGTTGGTAGGCCCAAAGCCGTAAGTAAGGTAGTACGTCGGCGCAGAAAGGCTAGGCGTTTTTAGCCTGTTGTTTAATTCAGTTATGGTTCTAGAATGTCCTTTTTTTTGTGCCATTTTACCCGTAGGTATCCTGTTGCCCTTTTGAACTGTACCGGGGTATGCACGGTGATGCATGTATGTTTAACTATGTTGGCAGGATGGATGTATTTTTGTGTTAATATTCCTTGTGTGTTTATATTTTGTATGTTAATGATTGAGTATTTTAGTTTGTGACTGGTTTATTGCCGCCCCATAGGCTGACTCAGGATACGTCTCCGGTGGGATTTGGATTGTCTCAAGATCTGCCAACCCAATGTTGGGAGGTGGTGGATGCTATTGTCCGTGAATATGACGTACGTACGCCAAATGTCGTGCCTCGTGGTTGGTCATCCGCCCCATGTGGTTCAGTAAGTACAAACATCGATTTTATTCACACATCGAGTTTACATTGTGGGTATTGCATGGCGTGCGATATAACGTGATTGTGTCAGCGTTTGGGAGGGGGGTGCTGGCAGGTGCGTAATAACATTATACTGGCTGCAATGCATCACCCACATTGGGTATGTGCGTATTAGGGCATTAGCTGGGGGGTTTTTGCGGCACACATATGGAGTATGTGCGGCCCACTGATTTCATTGTGCGTGAGGGACTGGTTGTTTTAATTTCTAAAGCCTGATTTTCCTCTATGTATGTAGGTCCGTGATCACCAAGTATCAGCTATCCGTAAAAATTCACCACTTAGCTTGGGAGTACGTATTGCAGGGGGGTCACAAAAGGTCCCGGCACGATGGTGTTCCTGGGGGGGAGTGCAACGAATGTGACTCCGGTGGAGGTACGTTTTCATTTTAATGGGATGCGTCACCCATATTGGGTATGTGCGCATTAGGCTTTAACGCTGGGGTGGTGCGATACACAAACGTGGTATGTGCGGCGCACAGATTGTCACTGGTGCGTTAGGGACTGGTTGTTTTAATTTCTAAAGCCGTATTTTCCCCTATGTATGTAGGCCTGTGATCACCAAGTATCAGCTGTCCGTAAGCCTTCATCACTTAGCCTGGGAGTACGTATTGGCGGGGGTAACAAAAGGACCTTGCGCGATGGTGTTCCTGGGGAGAGTGCATCTAAGGTGACTCCGATGGAGGTACGTTTTCATTTTGCTGCAGTTTGTGTAAATGTTGTCCGTTCATTTGTAGGAACTGGTTTTATATACCCTGAGGCTTACCTGTATTCTTTTGGTTTCATAGCAACGTATACCAATACTGACCCCGCCTATGGTTGTATGTAACACACCGCGGTGTCTTGCGCCCGTGAAGCAGCCGCGACAAACAACTGGCAACGTACCGGCATTGAGAACGCTTGACTTGAATTCATACGATCACCGGACACGCGCACGTGCCGCGAACGCTCTAAGTGTCAACGCACCCGATGCGCAGGCAATCTATGAGTGGGTTGCTAGATCTAGACTTAGCGACATGTATTACATCCCTTTTTGCAGTCTACCTTCATTTCATCAATTCCCCCCTTTAGTGGGTTCTAACCGCCCGTGGCCTGTTCATGGACAGGGATGAGGAGCTGTTTCTATTTAGTGGCCGATCTGCACGGAGGGAAGAATTTCATTCACTGCTTGAAGGTCAGGAAGTGCTTGTGGGCATAATAAATGCCTGGGCATGTGTGTTGAATTTTAAGGAGATATTGAGGCCTCGTGGGTAACACTCGAGGCTATTGGTGTCGCTTACGACTACAGTGAGTTAACGGACTATTGTTTTTATTTCAGGTTTTGTTATGTTTTGGTTAGTGGTGTTGACTTAGGTTGTATTCGCATGAATCAGTTGTACACAGTTGTCAATGTTTCTGCACCACATAGTCGGCGTCTGCAGTGGTTTACGGATTGCATGGTCGAGGAGTTGAACACGTCTCCATTTAACTCCTGGGGCGACATTGATCTGGTTAGTGTTTATTTTTTGTCCTTGGTTTTAACCACATTCGGTTGTGATTAACTTTCTTGCGTTGCAGTTCATATTTCCAATACTTCAAGCTGGTCACTACTACGTTATTGTAGTGGATTTTAGACGCATGCGTTTCGATGTGTTAGATAACTCCTCTGTTGGTGGTCTCTCACTAGACAAATATCTTCACATACCTGACCTGCTGGTATGCTTGATTAACAATTTGGTTCTAATTGTACATTTAATATACACTTGTCTAGTTCAAACCACCATTGTGTAGACGCATGTATTATTTATTAACACAATGTCATTTGTGTACCATGAGTTTTTTACCGTTTTCCTGGAGGATGTGGAGGCCACAGATCAGTTTTTGAAGGTCACTACGTTCATACCTCGTAGGGTTCGCCTATCATGTCGCGATGCGAAGAACAAAGTAGATTGCAGTGTGTTCGCGATGCGACACATGGAGTCTTATGCTGGACAGCCCTATGCGTCATGGGATTGTGGTCTTTGCGGGGGTGACGCACGTGCATTGCTTGCTTTACGCAAACGCTATATGTCCGACATCCTGCTGTTTCAGAACAACACCCATCGTCGAACGAATTTCAACTCCGCCATGAGATCAATTGTTCCGTCTCGTTGAACACCTCTATTATATACATTGCGTTTATTATTACATCCTGCTTTACACAAACGCTATATGATTTGCGTGGGTTTTGTGCTTAATGTGCGTGAGGTTGTGCTTAATGTGTGTTGGTTTTGTACTTAAAGTGCGTGAGTTTGTGATTAAGATCTAACACTTAAGGTGCACCTTAGCTTATACTTCTTTGTTCCAGGCACGCGTTTTTTTTTTTTAATTTTCATTGATTTGAGCCGTTGATCTAAATTTGATCAACTGCTCAGATTTAACCGCACAACCGCACGGGAAACTATACCCGCACCTGAACCCTTCCCTATATATATATATATATATATATATATATATATATATATATATATATATATATATATATATATATATATATAGGCTTTGGATCTGGTGCACCCCCTCTAATAAATAAGCCCATGAGGCCTAATAATACCCATTGATTAGATTCCCATCTATGGTTGAAATTAAAAGAAATATTTTTAGTTATTATTTATGGTAAGGTTAGATTAGTAATTTGGTTAGCTGATTTAATTAACGAATTAATTTAAAAGGAATATGAATCATCTTTTGATGCTTTTGATGATGGAAATTAAAAGATTTAATCTTGAAAAAGATTAGAAGAATGAAATACCGTTAACAATGGTAGATGTGTGAAGGCAGGAACAACACTTTCGGATTTGCAGCAAATGGATAATAGCAGTACCGGTAAGTGCATATACACGCCTAAGTCTGTGCATTTCCATGATTTCTCGAAATGGTTTACGGCTGAACCAGGGTAGTCGATGGCCGACGATATTTGTGAGCGTTAAGGACGACCTGCCTGTGTGTACGCCGTTAGAACCTAGTAGGCAAGTTAGGCTGAGGTTGTGGGTTGTTCGATACCCGACTATCCAACGGCCTAAGCGCAAAGATACGTTGGCCAGTGCATGCGCCGTACTGCCTAATAGACAGAATAGCCTGTGTCCGAGGTGTTTTTTTTTTTATTTTTTTGGTTTCCACCAGTCCGTGCTTAATTAAACACTGTTATGTCTGTGCATATACACGCCTAAGTCTGTGCATTTCCATGATTTCTCGAAACGGTATACGACTGAACCAGGGTAGTCGATGGCCGACGATATTTGTGAGCGTTAAGGACGACCTGCCTGTGCGTACGCCGTTAGAACCTAGTAGGCAAGTTAGGCTGAAGTTGTGGGTTGTTCGATACCCGACTATCCAACGGCCTAAGCGTAAAGATACGTTGGCCAGTGCATGCGCCGTACTGCCTAATCGACAAAATAGCCTGTGTCCGAGGTGTTTTTTTTTTTTATTTTTTTGGTTTCCACCAGTCCGTGCTTAAACACTGTTATGTCTGTGCATACCTGCTATTGTCGAATGGTTATTACCAGAACGCCGGGGTGGGGTGTCCGATAGTTTAATTGAGGAACATGTGTGTGCATAATGCATTCGTATCTATGATGTGGGGATGGATTTGAGTGCGTCGGTTTTTTAATTACCTTACTTTTGAGTGGCAGGTGCGCCAACTATGGGGGGCGATGTCGACGAAGAACATTGTTATATGAATATATCCCCGAGTGGAACGAAGATTTGGTTGACGGCTTGCGACACATCCATAAAACCATTTGTTGGGCAATTGTTTGCAACATTAGACGAAGGTGTTGAGTTCTATAACAATTACGCCTCTGTCGCAGGCTTTGATGTGCGCCGCAGTTCAGACAAAAAGAACAATTACAACATTATCTTAAGGAAGAAACTGGTTTGTTCACGTGAAGGTTTCAAAGCGGGGAAAAAATCGGATCCACCAGAAACGGTAATTGGAAAAAAGACCAAACGTCGTAGGCCATCTAACCGAGTCGGGTGCATGGCAAAGATTGTGTTCAAAATAGACGGTGCGGGGAGGTATTTAGTCACGACATTCGAAGAGGGGCACGCGCACTGTTTGTGCGATGATAGCTATAAACCGTTCTTGAAAGTAAATAGGAAATTGGATGTTGGTCGCCAACAGTTCATAACAAATTGCGCAAAAGTGAATGTGGGCTCGAGCAAAAGCTTTGAAATATACGCATAGGTTGTGGGTGGAACAGAAAACGTTGGAGCAACACAACAAGATTTCAAAAATTCCCGACGGGAAGTTTTGGCATACATGCACGGAGGAGACTGCCAAATGGTAATATCCAAATACCTGGATATCAAGGCTGACTACCCTGACATGTACTTCGAGTACGATGCAAACCATAACGACCAATTGATACGGATTTTTTGGTCGGATGGTGTGGCGCGGAAACATTACAGTGCGTTTGGAGATGTTGTGTCCTTCGATGCGACGTACAAGACTAACCGGTAAGAAATTCTGAACCTTGTATAACTTTTTCTATATGTGGACACCATAAATATGCGAATTAATGTTACTATGTGTGTGTATATATTTGACCCGCGTATGAAGAAATATTTAGATATTTAATAGCACAGATGATAGCGTACTAAGCACAGAGTGTGTGCGTTTTCGCTGATACCCATTGATATCAGAAATTAATCCAGAAAGCTATATTTTCTTCATGTGCGCCACTGTAAAAATGTGTGTATGTGTGTAGTGTCCGATAGTATAATTATCCGATAGTATAATTAAATGTTCATCAGTGGTGGGTGCATAATGTTGTACAAGTTTGTGCATTCTCCCTAACATGTTTTACAAATACCATGATACTGAGTCACACTAAATTTATTATTGAAATAAACTAACACCGTGATGTCCCAGGTACGGCCTCGTGTTTGTCCCATTTACCGGGATCGACAACCATAAGAAATGCGTGACATTTGGAGCAGCCCTGATTGACCGGGAGGACGTGGACTCGTACATTTGGGTGTTAAAGAACTTCAAAAACGCAATGGGCAGCCCCCCCGCAATCACTGTAACTGATCAAGATCCGGCGATGAAAGTTGCAATTGCACAGGAATTCCCTGAAACGCGTCATCGGTACTGCATGTGGCATATAATGACAAAGGTGGGTGATAAAGTGGGCACTGACTTAGCGAGGAACGAAGAGTTTAGACCGGAGCTAAATACTGTAGTATGGAACGACGCCTCAACGACTGCAAATTTCGAGCATGCATGGAAAGCTGTAATGGAAAAATATGCCATAACTGAAAATTCGTGGCTGAAACATATGTATGATGAGCGTGCGTCATGGGTTCCTGCATGTTTTGAAGGATTTTTTATGGGCGGATTACTACGTACTACATCCCGGTCCGAGGCTGAGAATAGGATTTTCAGAAGCAATACTAACAAGCACCTTTGCCTTACAGAATTCTTCATCCGATTTGAGAGTACAGTGCGAAAGCAACGGATCACGCACGCACATCTTAGTGGTGCCAGCAACGCACAGACCCCCCCTTTCAAAACACCACTGGGAATTGAGCGACATGCATCCGAACTGTACACACTAACAGTTTTTTATGATGTCCAGGAGGAAATTATTGCAAGTTGTTTTGAATGCCGGGTAAGAGCAGTGACAATCGGTGACGGCATCAAGACTTATGAGGTGGATGATAAGCGCGGGACACAGTACGGTTTGACCGTTGAGAATGTGACAATGATTATGCACTGCCCCTGCCGAATGTACACAAGGATTGGTCTATTGTGTCGACACGCTTTTGCAGTGCTAATATACGAGAGGGTTGATAGCATACCGCCGCAACAGATCACCTCGCGATGGACACGCAACGCAATAACAGAATATGAAGATGAACTGAAGAAGTATGGATATGGAGGGGCCATAACGGGTAATGAAGCAGGAGATGTAATAAACACGTTCTACAGGTGTTTGGGGATTGCCAAGGGGGACAGTTTAAAATTGCAACAAATGTGTTATGTTCTATCGGATATGGAGACAACTTGGTGCGGGCACGAAGAAGTCCAAGTGGATGCAGCTAGTGGGAAACAAGCGATCATGGAGTCTTACTGTGGCGTACCCGCACCTGAGACGATTACTGTGCACCAACCACCGGTGACAAGCAACAAAGGGTCGGGTAAACGGATGAGGTCTGCTAAAGAGCTGGCAATGAAGGAGCAAAACAGGAAGAAGCACACGTGCAAAACTTGTGGCATGGCAGCTGGGCATAACAGTAGAAGCTGCCCGCAGAAGTAGAAATGTTATTAGCTATAGCATGCAATTCTGGAAGTTGTTTGTGAGATCGTTTATTCTGAAACTCGTGCACATTTTTTGTATGTTTTTTTCCAGCATTCCCATTTTTTTGAGGAAACTGTTACCAGGGAAGCTTTTATAATATGCATATCTTGTTTGAACAATTCTGTAGGCATTAAGCTTTTTTCCCAGCGTTCCCATTTTATAGTTGGCAGTTCCTTATTTCCCATCTGGATGTACCTGATTAGGACTTAGAAGTTGTGATGTGGTGACTTTTTTTAATGCCTGATTTTTTATGATGTAGTAAAACAAATGTATAACACAAATGTCTGGACTGCCCCGGTACCATATATGCGTTAGTACGCATAGATTGCATGTATAGAATGCGTTGTAGTCGATAGGTACGTGCTTATATGCGTAACGAAAATGTCATGTGCGAAGGAAGTATAAATTGGCTGCGTAATACGGTTATGATTGTTGAGAGCACCGGCAGCCGGCACATCATCCGTACCTGCTGCGCAGGAGGGTCCCACACCGTCAATCACCTGCATGAATTTCCGAGCGCCTAATACAAGCCTATCAAAAGCTTCAGGAGGCCGAGGTAGACCGATATGCTGATCCATGAACTCCATCATGTCCACAAGAGCTAGAGCTAGTGCGTCCGTCTTTTCAGCGTATATCTCTGCCTCAGTCTACAAATTTGTTAAGCAACAACTCAGCAAAACAAAAACTATCTTAAAAATGCACTAACATAACATTGTCTATGCACTTGCTAAGAATGCAATAAAAATATAGTACAAGGCAACTCGCACAGACACTAACATTTAAACGCACAAACGATGGAATAAAAATATAGTAACATATATCTGGTGCATATTATATATCTGGTGCATGGACACTCTGTGCGAATTATGCTACTGCACATACATTCTAGTTGCACAAACTATATAGTAAATGCAAACCAAAGTAACCATTTATCTAACAAATGCACACGCATTGGAGCTGATACGCACGTACCCATTAATATGCACTAACATAAGATTGTCTATGCACTTGCAAATAAATGCAAACCGAATTAACTAACAGGCAAGGCGCATAGATGCTACATCTAAATGCAAACCAAATAAATGCAAACCAAATTAACTAACAGGCAAGGAAACTCGCATAGACACTACCATTTAAACGCACAAACGATGCAATAAAAATATAGTAACATATATCTAATACGCCCCAACATAAGATATAGTAACCATTTATCTAGCAAAAGCACTAACATTGGATCTGAGACGCACCTACCCAATAATATGCACTAACATAAGATTGACTATGCACTTGCTAGTAAATGCAATAAAATTAACTAACAGGCAAGGCGCACAGACGCTACATCTAAACGCATATACTATGAATTAATCTAGAGCATAATTGATCTGGACTGCCGGGTACCGTAATATGAAAATGCACATGCTATGCACTTGCTAAGAATCCAATAAAAATATAGTAAAAGGCAACTCGCACAGACACTAACATTTAAACGCACAAACGATGCAATAAAAATATAGTAACATATATCTGATACGCACTAACATAAGATAAAGTAACCATTTATCTAGCAAATGCACTAACATTGGAGCTGATACGCACCTACCCATTAATATTCACTAACATAAAATTATGCATTTTACTATATACGCATCGTAATATGAAAATGCACATGCTATTTAATATGCTACTGCACATAGCTCGTATACGCACATACTATATAGTAAAATGCAGACACAATATATATGTATGCACATACCATAACCGTACATTGCCAAGAATAAAACCCAACGTGCTTGTTACAGCTAAAAAAAATAGCAACGAAAACCCCTATGTAGTACTATAAAACGAAACTACAAAATATAAATCGAGACACAATAATAGGAGCGGTCCAAAACGAAACTACCTTGGCAGGATCATCCCCCACTGCATTAGGCACCTACAAACATAACATAAACAGTATGAGAAACATACCTCACCCCATACCCTACAAAAAGATAAATAGGGAACATACATACCTCCATAATATATGGACCAACTACCTCACCACGGCCAAATCCACCGCTCCTGAACTCCTCAAGTTCCCTAGCCTTCAACTGTCTCGTTGACCATCCACGTAAAGCTGGAAAAGCCCTAGGCACAACCCTCTCACCATGAACCAACCTATCCACATAAAGAAACTAATAACAAGACACATATTAGCATTGTTACCACATGGAAAATGTCTAACTGCTTATGAAACTGATTATGAAATCCTTACCAGTAAGAATACATAGGGTCCAATAAATGGCTGTTTTGTATCCTTAATCCACGTTTCATGCCTATCAACCAAACAATCAATCACGAATTTGCACCAATTCAGATTCTTAATCCCATCCACGTCCTCGAAGTGGTGGAACACACGCTGATTGGCATAACCATTCGCCATGGGTGAAGCCAATGTGCTAATCGCCAACACAGCAAAATTCCTCTTGAACTCCACGTCGCCCTCGAGATTCTCCTGTACCTTGGTAGAAACCATATGCAAAGTAACATCGTGGATTGTCTTCTCAAACTTCGAGCGCCACATCTTTAAAGTATCACTAATTTCGTCCTTCTTCCGTTTAGTGATCACAACGCCTCCATGCGGCAACCCCAACACAGCATTAACATCAGCCTCCGTAACAGGAATGGTAGAACCATTCTCAACCCGCAAAACCTTGGCTTCAGGATCAAAGTTCGTGAGCAACCACCTGGCTAACGACTTAGGGATGGACATCAAGTCCAGGTTCAGAAGCTCCCCCAATCCTATATCAACTACGGCTTTCTTCTGGCAAGCGTTGAAACGCTTCATAGGCTTAACGAGATTCCTGATGGAAGCTCTAGTCTTCAATTGCCGGAACATTTTAACATCAACCTCGTCAGCCTGACTATCCGGCGCAGGGTCGATGGGGGCTTGGGCCGCTTCGTTATCTTCATGTGGTGCCAAAGACGGCGCGGGGTTGTGTCCTTCGACAGGGGGATCATGCTGTAAAGGTGCAACCGGATCGGCTACACCAACGGGGGGGGGGGGGGGGGGGACACCGTGACCTGCATAAATCAAAAAACAACACCGTTTACCCAACCTTAAATAAACAATATAAAGGCACTAAAAATTATACATCCCAGGCACACACCATTATACCTATCCAAATTAAAACAAATACAACTCTTAAGGTGCACTGCGCATATGGTATACCCTATAAAAGCACAAACCACATGCACCCCTCGAAAGCATAATAATGCACATACCATAACCGTATATATGCACAGACTTAATACAACAAAAAGAACACTAAAATCACATAATACAGACTAGACATGGACATGCACATATAATATATCTGGTGCATATAATATATATTCCCAAAAATGCACAATCCTTAAAACGAACGACCAATGACCCTAATTGATAAATTAATTAAGGCTAACTAGAAATGCACTCGCATATTCACTACTACGCACATACACATTGTGTCACATCCCATATCTATCTTTCTTTTAAAAATAAGGGGTATGACACACTGCATTAAACTGCTAAACAGAGCACTGAAGAATTAATATGCACCAAAATTAAAATTTACACAATCATGTTTGAACATATATAACGCACTACACGATCCTCTATATGCACATACTAATCAGAACGCACATACTAATACCTACAACCATTATACCTATCCAACTTAAGACAACCATTATACCTAATAATCCAGGAAGAGTTTAATGAAAAGAAGCAAAAGAAGTTAACATGTTTAAAATGATAAAAGCCAGATTAAGTATAGATATTATATGCACATGCTAACCAGAACGCACGTACTATATACCTAAAATGCATTTAATGAAAAGAAGCAAAAGAACTTAACAGATTTAAAATGATAAAAGCCAGAATTATATGTGCTTTTCCACCATCAACAACATATGGGATTGCAGAAAACACCATTCACTAAATTTTACTAGCAATCCCCAACCCTAACACGCAACTACCCAGTACCCTCTCCCATACCCCGCCTCCCAATAACAGGATTTCGCTGGAAAATCACCATCATCAAACACATGCAACACACCCCTAACATCCCAATGAGAATTGCTTGGCTACAGAACCACAAAACCCCCAAAAACCCCCCAAAACCCCCCTTTGTTAGACTAACATATGATTATCCGAAAAAAAAAAACTAAATAATAACACAAACCCTAAAATGTAACTAGTATGTTCCCCCTAACAGCACGCATCCCCAGTTCCCCACCCCCTTCCCGCCACCCAGAGTCGGCGGTCGAGACAGCAAACTACCACAGAAAGCAAACACAATATCCCCCGAACCGGAGGCACACACCAAAAACAACCGACCCGGGAAAAAAAAGTAGCAAAAATAGGGGGATTGAGATTACCTTCAATGGGAACACCGTTTGACATCCGATGCCTCTTCGATCGGCGGACAGTAGACCCATCCATGTTGAACGCCTGAGTTGTGATGGAGAGGGAGAGTGAGAGTTCCGATGGAGAGGGAGACCGAGGGTTGTGATGGAGATGGAGAAAGTGATGGAGAGGGAGAGTGAGAGTTCTGATGGAGATGGAGAGTGATGATGGAGTCTCACGCGGAAGACTAAGTGGCGTGAGAAGGGTCAGAAGATACGCTTTTTACCGAGGCAAAAATTGAATACCCGTTATAATTACAGCAATAGCGGAAATTACTCAATAGTCCCTAATGTCCTCTTGATTAATTATGCACGTGGCAAAAAAGCCAAAATCATCTGGACCATTCATCTAAAATATTTAAGGGTCATAAAAGGTGCTCACGAGCTCATCTGCCAAGGGGGTGTGCACCGGATCCAAAATCTATATATATATATATATATATATATATATATATATATATATATATATATATATATATATATATATATATATATATATATATATATATATATATATATATATATATATATATGCCCTTTAGATTTTCTTTGAGATTACTTTTTAACGTGAAACTTGAATTTCCTAACGTTGCTTTAATTTGCGCTTGACCACCAATTTACTCAAACAACGTTTTGGTTGGAGACACTGCACGTTCAAATTGTGTTTTGCATTGAGATTACTAAAATCGTGACATGTAGTGGTGTTTTTGAAGCCTTGTTTTGTAGTTGTGGGCCACAGTCAACCCGTGTTTTGCCGGGAGATCTATTCAAATCGTGTTTTGTATTGAGATTCTTAAAATCATTCTTTGTAGTGATGGACCCCACACAAATGGCGTTTTGCCATGGGACTCACAAACCGTATTTTATACTGGGATTCTTAAAATTGACCGTTATAGTGGGGTTATGGTCCATAGGATGTGTGCGTTGAGTTGTAGGTGTTGGTCCTCATCGTTCGGGCCTAGAAGGAACATCTGGAAGGAGCTCGGAAGCAAAATCCAATGGAGAGGTCACTGGTGATAGAAGAAGCATACATCGGGTTCGAGTGCATAGGTTCGGTTTGCTTCGGGTTTGGGCCATACCAATGGTTGTTTAATCTCTTGAAGTAGATAAGGAACCATATAGACACCAAAAAAAAAAAAAAAAAAAAAAAAGATAATAAGGATACCTTAAAACCAAAAGTCTAGTATTTCATTGTTGTCGGAGTACCACTTTAAGACCAAAAGTTCTATAATCTAGAAATCCCGATATTAGCGATGAAATATCTATAAACATTTATTGTTCCTCTTACATTGAAATATTGGAATAGTGTCTAACACATCCTCTAGTATCTTCGAGTTACAAAAGATTTTGGCATTTATGCGAGAAACCAAAATATGGTTTTGACGGGTTACTTGGGCACTTACTATTTTATTTGTTCCCCATGATACCAAGTCCCAAACTTGTTATGTTATGCTATGTTTTACCCTCAATATCCTATATAAAGAAAACAAAGTTGCACAGGGGATAAATGTGTATGTTTAAAAATATTTGACAAAGAATATATGACATCAAAATTAAACCCATGTGAGCTCTAGAAGCACTACAAGAAAAATGCACATAGATAACGGTTTTTAACCGTTGTCTTAGGGGTAAAATTTCTGATGTTGGAACCAGTGTTGTTGTAAGTCCCGCGCATAGGCAATGGTTAAAAACTGTTGTCTATTGAGTGTTGTTGAAATCGGTGTTGTTAAATTAAAAGTCACGCACATAGACTACGATTTTTAACCGTTGCCTTTTCTAGAAAATAATGGTTAAAAATCATTGTCTATTGAGTGTTGTTAAAACGGATGTTGTTGAAAGTCACACACATAGACAACAGTTTTTAACCGTTGTCTTTTCTATATAAGACAACAATTTTTAACCGTTGTCTATTGTGTGTTGTTAAAAAATGCGCCGTTGAAAGTCAAGCCGATAGACAGCGGTATTTAACCGTTGTCTTATGTATCAAAGACAACAGTTAAAAAAACATATTGTTCTTACATTTGTAGACAACGATTTTAAACGGTTGTTTTTAACATGTTTTGATTTTAAGCATAATAATATAATTTAATAAAAACAATTTATCCAAACACCATCACCAAGTCTAGTTACACAATGTTCAAAAGACACAATGTTCAAAATACACAACTAACCACCAAGTCTAAATACTTCAATGACAATTCCAATCACCAAGTCTAAATATTCACAAAGTTCTAATTAAAAGCATACCTACACTATATAACTTGTAGAGACTTGTAATACTTGCAGCCAAGAAGTATCAAAGCTCAAGATCTTTGTTGGAAATTTATATAGTAATGGAGATTAATGTTTCAGATGAACTACCATGAAAGCTTAAATAATATTTGGAGTTGTGGAGTTGTAAATATTATTTTAGTTTGGTAGAAAGTTAATTAAAATACTGGGAGAAATTTGTATAGCTATATGCTTGTGATATATAGCTATATGCTTGTGATATATAGCTATATGCTTGAGAGTTATAGCTAATATGCTTGAGAGTATTAATATGCTTGTGAGTATATAGCTATATGCTTGTGATATATAGCTAATATGCTTGAGAGTTATAACTAATATGCTTGAGAGTATTAATGCATGTTTGGATATTTTCATGCGTAAGGTTTTATGCATTTTGAAGCTATATGCTTCAAAGTTACACTTAACATGCTTGTTATATGTAGCTGTATGCTTGAGATTATTGAACTACATATATGTATATTATTTATATTTATCCTTTGCATGGTTTCATGCGTAAGAAATATATAAATATATATATGTATATAATTTTGCATACAGTTACTGACTCAAAATAAATTTAATAATTTTTCCAGTAATAGATATATCATTCAGGATATATCTTGTCTTATGGAAGTTGAGTTTTAAATTACAGCAACTTCCATGTAACTTCTCCAAACAGGTAGATTTTACATCTATAAATATTTTGGAGAGACATCTGAAAGGCATATGAAAGAAACATGCAATAAACTTGCATAAGACTGAGATATTTCACATCTCTACAATTCAACAGGAAATTCTCAAACAAAGCAACTTGAGAATTTCATTCATTTTCTTGTATCCCATAAGATTAAATCTTGAACCTTGTTGCTTTTATAGAGGGAGATTTAAAGCTTATAGAAAAGTGATTACACGCCTGAAGATATCAAATGATCAGTTTTTGTTCCCTGTTGTATTCTGTATTATTGTTGTATCTCAAATGTATTACAGATTACAAGCATTTTTTCCAACAATCTATAAGCTTTAAGATTTTAAACTTGTGATCATTGGTCTTGTCTTGAAAGTTTTGAAGGCAAGATGTTAGGCGTGAAAGGATAGTTTCCCATTACGGTAATATTTTCGGAATGAGATTTCGAATATAGTGATGGGAGGATGTCATAAATCACTTTTGGGTTTGTCTTTGTTTATGTACAAGAAGATTTCTGTGTAGATGTTTGCATGGTGTTCATGGCAGGTCGTGTGCATGCAGTGCATATGGATTTGATCCATGTGATGCAGTCTATTTTCATCTTCACAAACATCATGGGGTATCAAGTTATGCCAAGATGATTAGTGAGATGTGAAAATGGTTTTATATAAATAAATCATTTATTAGCAACGATTTAATTGGCATGAGAAGATGTGTACTTCCCTAGAGTGGGTGTGCAGTTTCAGCGTATCAAAGGCCGGAAGTGATGATTATCAAGGCAGATATAATTTACAGGATGAGATTGGTAAAGTACCTTTTATATCTTTGTCTCGGCCTTGGCAGGTACGCAAGTTTTATTTTACTTACTGGTTAAGTTCTGGATTATGTCTAGAAGATATGCATGAGATTCTTTTGAATTTTGCATAGCCTGTTAAATACAAGGATATGTTTATGCATGTATATAAATATTTTTATATTGTGACTTTGTCTCGGTTGCATGCATAGTATACAAGATACATGTATAATATGTTAGATCTTGAGGTGCTATAAATCTGCCAAATTTGAATTAATTTGGTGTTATCAATTTTTATTTCTTATGCATGGTTACAATGTTTAATGATTGTAAGTTGGAAATAATTTCAATGTCATGCATGGAATTATTGATTATTTAAAGCACACGGATGATTTTTATCGTTGTGAAAGCTTTTGAAATATTATGTTATTAATATTTCTGATAAAGCCATAAATGCCTTTGAAATACTCTATTATATTTCTTATGAAGGGATGCATAAAGTTTTATGCATGAGATATGCATAATGAAATTCATAATATTTATGAATGCCTTTAACACAGTTTAATTTCTCATATTGAGAATGTGTTAAAATTCTGAAAGCCAAAAAGTTTACTAGTTTAATTATCTAGTATGGCTGGCAGTTAGCAGTGAAAAGAAAGTTCAAATTTAAATCATGGATTATGATTTAAGTTGGTATGATTCTTCATTTTAGAAGAAACATGAAAAGTTAAAAGTTTAAAATCAAAATGGTTTATTCTCCAAAGTTGAAGCTCTCTGAATGGAGGATGTTCATTCTCCAAAATTGATGATGTCTCAAATGGAGGAGGTTAAATTTTTATTTTAAGAAGTCGTCACTGCTAATAAGTTCAGCATGATGATTGAAATTCTTGGTTGTAGAATTTGCAGGATATAAATATTGATTGATTAGGACCTATTAAATGGGTTCCAGTTATAATCAATTAAATATTTTATTTCACCAGTTCATTAATAGGATATTAAAATTCTATCTATCATCATGTTGAGTTGGCTAAGTGGATGAGATTAAAAGGAATTTTGATATACTTGAATATAACCATTAATTATGGTTTGGTATATTTAATAGATATTTTCATCCTGGAAAGATATTCTAATGCCAGTTGAATGTCTAATCATGAAACTTGTTCCTCAATTAGTAGATGGATATTTCTGCTTGGGGGAGGTGTTGTTTTATGGGTTTCTAAAAGCAAAGTTGTTTTTGTCGACCACGGCATATGAATTTCTTACGTTGGCTTTGACATGCAAGAAGTTTATTGGCTAAGGAATTTGATTATTTAGATTCCGGTTTGGCTAAAACCAATGTCACCAGTTTAGTACATTATGACAATGCTACTACACTAGCCATATCATATAAACAAGTGTTTATAATGGCAAGTGAAGGCACATGGGCTTGAGATTTAGCTATGTGGAAAATCCTAGGTAATAGTGTTGTAGCACTGGACTTGATACAGTCCCGATTTTAACGGATCCGTTTGCAAGAGTCCTTGCAAGGGACATGGTTCATTGGAAAGGATACGGAAAGCCTAAATTAAAATTGCAAGTGAAGGAAAGCTCAACTCACGTCTAAGTTATTACGTTAGACCTTGAGTTCAATGTAGATGAGTACTTCATTTTGTGATTTGCAAGCATCAAAAGTTTAATTAAAATTGTATCCAAAGAAAATGTGATGCTTGGTTCTGCATTGTTGTGGGGATGAGTTTTTACTCTTAACTGATCTTTTGAAAAAATGCAAGTTGCAGTGCATGAGATAAAAGACTAGCCTCTGTGAGCATGAAGTGTGGCTGTTTCAAACAAGTTTGGCCTTTACTTGGTATGTGCTCATTAATGGATACGGACACATGGCCATAATAGTGTCAAGTTACAGTGAGTTGTAATGACTGTAAAACTTGTGTGTGTTATATCTACGTTTCTTCAAAGTGACTGCGTGATTCAAGGTTCGTCCATCACTGCAATCCGAATTAATGTAACGCATATAATACTATGTGAAAGTTCAATCTCTAAGACACTTTCATTTATGCATGAGTTTTGGATTTATCTTGGTAAAGTATTAATCTTTACTATATAAATGGAGGAGGAATGTTGGAAATTTATATAGTAATGGAGATTAATGTTTCAGATGAACTACCATGAAAGCTTAAATAATATTTGGAGTTGTAAATATTATTTTAGTTTGGTAGAAAGTTAATTAAAATACTGGGAGAAATTTGTATAGCTATATGCTTGTGATATATAGCTATATGCTTGAGAGTTATAGCTAATATGCTTGAGAGTATTAATATGCTTGTGAGTATATAGCTAATATGCTTGAGAGTTATAACTAATATGCTTGAGAGTATTCATGCATGTTTGGATATTTTCATGCGTAAGGTTTTATGCATTTTGAAGCTATATGCTTCAAAGTTACACTTAACATGCTTGTTATATGTAGCTGGATGCTTGAGATTATTGAACTACATATATGTATATTAGTTATATTTATCCTTTGCATGGTTTCATGCGTAAGAAATATATAAATATATATATGTATATAATTTTGCATACAGTTACTGACTCAAAATAAATTTAATAATTTCTCCAGTAATATATCTTGTCTTATGGAAGTTGAGTTTTAAATTACAGTAACTAACTTCTCCAAATATGTAGATTTTACATGGAGAGACATCGGAAAGGAACATGCAAAGCTTATAAGAAAGTGATTACACGCCTGAAGATATCAAATGAAATGTATTACAGATTACAAGCATTTTTTCCAACAACTATACTTTTTTTTCTTTGAGTTTTTTTATATAATATATAATTTTACTTTTTTTCCTTTGATTTTTTTATATAATTTCCTTAATTAAAGGTTTTTTAGAGACTCGATCCCTGGTCATTCTTCCAAAGTTTCACCTCTATGACCAATTGAGCTGCTCATGCTTGTGAAATTTGTTTATCATGTACATATTGGATGGAGTGATGAATAATAAAGGATTGATGTTTTTCGATGTATCTTGTCATCTCTTTATTTTGTTGTACACTATTATTTGTATTACTTTCGACCATTGTGATACATATGATTTTAAAATAGTGAAGAATTAATTGAACTACTATATTGTTTTGATTTTTTGTTTTGAGGTCAATTGAACTACTATCTCTATCTCTATATATATTAAAGCAAAATGATTAGTCTCTAACTCTATCTCTATCTCTATCTCTATCTCTATCTCTATCTCTATCTCTATATATATTAAAGCAAAATAATTAGGGAAAGCATGATGACTGCGACCTATGGTAAGTTCCGACTATTTTGGAATATGAAATAAGGGAAGATACAAGAAAGGAGGAGTAGTAGGAAAGCATGATGACTGCGACATATGGTATTTTTTGGTAAGTTCTGACTATTTTGGAATATGAAATAAGGGAAGATACAAGAAAGGGGGAGTAGTAGGAAAGCATGATGACTGCGACATATGGTATTTTTTTTTAGTATGGCTTGTCTACTACTCTATTATGCTACACTTTTTTTGTAATCTCTGACTATTATATATCTCTTCAGTTTATGGCTATCAGTTACTGGTTATTATTATCTAAATAGTGAACTTATTGTTATTGGATGATCAACTTTTATTTAGCTAATCTATCTATTGTTGATCAGTTATTCTATATTAATATTGAGGTTTCTTAGGGTTCAGAAACAGCACACATATTCTCTGAAAATTAATACTGTGAGTTCATGGATAGAACATGGTCTACAAGAGCTTTTGGTAATTTTTTTTTTTTTACCTTAGGTTATTGTATGGCACTTATACTAAGGGCTTTTCTAATAAAATTATTCAATTTTTTGTTTGCCCCAAGTATTAAGATGCTACTATATTTGCCAAATAAATTATCAAATGGGGAGATTGTAAGTGTACATATTTTGTACACATTAAAAAATCTATGTTGGCTAATTTATTTTTATAATAACTAGATTTAGGTTAGCCAAAGCTCTTGGACCATTTTATCTATCATATGGTAATTAATTGAGTGGCTTACATTTTTTAGCTATATGAAGAGGAAGTCAATTATCATATTATAGTTCAAGCTAAGTGTATGGGTTTGTTTTAACAACGAGTGGCAGAGAATGATTTGCTATGTTGGAAAGCTATTTATGTGCCTTGAGTAATTGGAAGCTTTATCACTATAAAAGGAAAGGAAGATCATTGTGGAAAGCTGCCTATTTTGAGATTATATTATTTGAGAAGGGAAATTCTTATTACTGTCAACATATTGAATCTAATATATATTAATATATTATTATTATTCTGCTAAGCTACGGTCTGCGCCTGAGTCAGTTGAAGTACTGTTCGAAGTTTATCAAGGCATGCATGTCACGGTCCATGTTGGATGTTAGGAAGGTTGTTTGTAGTATGGTAGCTAAGACTGTGATAGTCTAATGTATTGATCTATTGTAAAACTTCTCTATGAACATCTATAGTGGATTGGGCAGACATGGGTTGCCCCGCAGACGTAGGAGAAGCGCTCTGAACTGCGTAACAAATCACTGTGAACTTGATTTAATTACTGTTTTTATTTACTGTTATTTACTATCACTAAATAACAAAAATTAATCAGTCAAAATTTAATATAAGTTTAAAAATCAAGTAGAAGTTTTTAGGTTCGGTTAGTTTAAGGTTCACGGCATTATTTCGGTAATCACTCATTTTCATACATCAATTCATTTTGAATTCATTATCTTTGTGTTTCAATTCTATCACGTAGACTTATATATATATTTTCCTTTTTCTAATCTCCTGTAAGAGATTAATATATATATATATATATATATATATATATATATATATATATATATATATATATATTAATCTCCCAAATTAGCAATTGCCTTATTCTAACGTTGGTTTTAATAAATCGACCTCAAAACATTAAATAAATTTGTAATTTTGTAAATAAATGTTATAACGTCGGATTTTAAAATTAAAAAAAAAATTGACGTCATTAATAATTACATTTTTTAAGTTTAAAATTAATACAATAATGTTGGCTTTTTACAAAATCGTTGTAATTATATGATTTTTTTATTTTTTTAATGAATATACTATATCGATTTTCTTAAAAACCGACATCGTTTCATCAAAGTTTTTAAATTTGTTTTAAATAAAGATACGATGTCGATTTTTTAAAATAACCAACGTCGTATCTTTTAAAATAAACAAATAAAAAAATTTTACGACATCGATTTTCTGAATATAATCACGTCATATATTTACATGTTTAATTTTTTTTATAAAAGGTATCGATGACAATTTTTATTTAAACTGAGATCGTTTCTTTTTCTAAACAACTTTTTTTAAAAAATCATATGACTGAAAATCGACTTCATATGTGACCATAGATGATGATTAACTTGAACCACGGATGGTAACAATTTAAAAGTCGAAGGATCATGTATGGTCAATTTAAAAGTTTAAGTCGGACTGAATGTGGCAAAACTACTATACTTGGAAGATCTTAGATGGTATTAACTCAAAAAATTATATAAAGAATAAAAGATGTTTGCGAAATATAAAAATAACGATATAACGTCAGTTCTTTGAAGAACCGGTGTTATATATGATATTTTGAATGAAAAATTGTATTCGCATGCATGATATAACGCCAGTTTTGCAAAATCCCAACGTTATATCTATCTTATAATAAAAATTAAAAAAAAATCACATTGATATAAATCTTATATCAAATATTTTCTATATTCACATTGAGATTTCTATTAGACAGATTATTTTATTTAGTGACATTTAATTCTTTTTTTCATATAAAAAGAGTATATATGTCAGTTTTATGTATAAAATAATTAGGATACAACGTTGGTTATATGTTCTAACTGAGGTCGTATCTATTTTTAATTCAATTTTTTTAATTTAATCATGATACAATCTTGGTTCTCTCTCTTAACCGACATCGATATCGTATTTTTTTTTTATTTTTTAACAAAGAGATACGACATTGATCTTATTATATTAGATAGAACGTGTAGGCTTTGAAGATTGTTATCTTACATTGTGACATTTACTTGAATCAATTTTGAATATTTAAGTCCTAAAGACCAACAACTATACTCCTTTTTCCTTTGATTGTGTTTTGATATAATTTTCTTAATTAAATACTTTTTAACGAGCCAGCTAATGCTACACATGAATACACATATATCATATATGTACTCTTTTCCTCACTGGGTTTTTTCCATTTAGTATGATATAGTAATGTCCAAGAGAGAGTGTTGTAAATAAATATATGTGGACATTACTAGAGGATTTATGTTATGATAATATGCCTCATCATCCTTTATAAACTTGTAGTTATACTGGAACTTGAATATCATGTATAAATTGTATTGTATTAATAAAGGATGGGAAATAAAGGATCAAATAGACCCTTAAACTTTAGCTTAAAAGTCAATTAGACTCCTAAACTTTTTAAAGGTGTAATTACACCCATCAACAATTCATTTAGGTGCAATGAAGCCCAAAATCAGGTTAATGACCTGCTATCACAGGTCATTAGGGTTCAGGTCACCTTCCGATGAATTTTTCGACAAAAAAATGACATTCTCCATGACCGGCAACTGTTTGTGATCCCAATTAGTTATATTGAAATTTGTTTATCATGTACATATTGGATGGAGTGATGAATAATAAAGGATTGATGTTTTTCGATGTATCTCATCATCTCTTTAATTTGTTGTACACTATTATTTGTATTACTTTCCAACAATTGGGATACATATGATTTTACAATAATGAAGAATTATTGAACAACTATATTGTTTTTTTAGGTCAATTGAACTACTTTATTGTTTTTAAAAAAAAATTAACTACTATATTCAAAAGAAAATTAATTAGGAAATATTTTAATATACTATTGACTCCATTGCAACGTACTATCTGTTCTATACTTTCTCTATCTATTGTAGCCCCAAAAGTCAAGACCCCACCACCAGGGTTTGATCCTATGACCTTCCATCAAGGAGAGCCAGAGAGGTGTCATCTGAACACAGGTGCTTATATATATTTTATATATGCTACTTGTGTTTTAAAAAATTACCAAATTCTTGTATATAATATTTTAAAATTTTAAAATCCTAACAATTATAGCATTTCTTAATTAATTCTTCTACTAATATGGTGATCTAATTACTTCTTGCCCTGCCAAGCACCTTGTGCTCAGATGGCATGTAGTGACTTCTCCTATGTGAGAGGTCATGAGATCAAGCCCTTCAGAGGCGTTGTTGACTCTTTGTGCTTCATTAGGTTGAGAATCCTAATTAATTAGTAATCCCAGTTAAAAAGATCATTTGAATAAATAAGCGACATAATATAGTGTAAAAAACCGTTTCACTTATTGTTTAATTTATTTCCATTTAATGGATTCCAACAACATTAATTATTTAACTACATCTAATGATTTTTTTTTTTTGTTTTTACATTTTCATTCAAGGACATAAATTTTATATTTATCTATCATGAAAGTTAAATGCCAATTTAATTTTATGTAATGAATTTTTTCAATCTTCCATTTATATATACATTCATAAACATTTGATTATAACACGATATCCCCTAAAATTGTATTTTGAAATTTTGGTACCACATAAATTGTGTCTTTAAGAATGTTTAGCACATCTGTGGGAAGTGGTCCGCTTGAACAATGGAAATGTAACATATTTAGCACTTAATTAGTGAGACCCACTCAGACCACATTCTATCAGGGACCTACTCAAATTATTGTATTTTGTATTGGGTTACTCAAATTATTGTATTTTGTATTGGGTTTATTAAAATCGTGACATGTAGTGGGATTCTTGAAACCATGTTTTATAGTTGTGTGCCTCACTCAACCCGTATTTTGTCGTATTGAGATTCTTAATATCATGCTTGGTAGTGGTGAGTCATACTCAAACAGCGATTTCCCAAAGGACGGACCACTCAAATTGTATTTTTTTTTATTAGGATTCTTGAAGTCGTCACTTGTAGTAGGTTTTTCAAACTGTGTTTTGTCAATGTGGGACCCACTCAACCTATGTTTTGCCAAGAGATCCAATTAAATCATGTTTTGTATTTAGTTTCTTAAAATCTTGCTTTGCAGTGGTGGGCACCAATCAAACGGGATTTTGCTATGGGATGCACTCAAGTCATGTTTTGTATTAAGATTCTTAAAATCGTGACTTGTATCGGGGTCCTTCAAACCGTGTTTTGTAGTTGTGGGCCCCACTTAACCGGTGATTTTCCAAGAGATCCACTAAAATCATGTTTTGTATTGAGATTCTTGAAATTATGCTTTGTAGTGGTGGGCCCCACTCCAACGGCATTTTGCCAAGGGACCCACTCAAATCATGTTTTGTATTGAGATTCTTAAATTCATGCTTTGTAGTTGTGGGCCCCACTACATTGACATTTTTCCAGGGGACCCACTCAAATCGTGTTTTGTATTGGTATTTTTAAAATTGTGCTTTTTAGCGGTGGGCCTCACTAGCCCAAATGATGTTTTGCCAGGGGACCCACACAAAACATGTTTGTATCGAGATTCTTAAAGTCGTGGCCCCTAGTGGTGGCCCCACTCCATACGCGTTTTGCCTCTGAACCCACTCAAATATATACCCTTATATTGTGTTTTGTGAAATGTAATTTTCTTTTTTTCAAGAAAGACTAAGAGATAGAAAGAGACGAGATGAGAAAGAGCAGAGCATGGAGTGAGAGAAAAACCAGAGAAGAGAAAAAGTGAAGAGTTTGTGGATTTATTTGACTGAGAAAAAGTTGGTGGTGGAATGAAGGGTTGCATGAGAAACAATTAAGACCGTTGTTTGGATCATATTGTATGATGATCGAAGATGAGCTCCAACCCTTTGAGGTTAAATATAAAGAGGAGGTCAGTTTCGAGGATGAAAGCCTAAGGGGACGGCCAGGTTATGAGCACCTAAATCCCCGGCCTTCATGGTCGTCGGAGGCTGCGGAGGAGAAGAAGGTGACGGTGAGAAGTTCCGATGGAGAGGAGAACTCCAGAAGAGATTCGCGAGGCATTTAACCCCCGAGGAGGATAGCCTAAGGGGACGGCCAGGTTATGAGCACCTAAATGATCCCCAACCTTCATGTTTTGATTGAGGCAGATCAGAGATACCAATCAATATTGTTGATATCATGGCAGTTCCAACAAGTAATCTACCATCCTGGGTGTCGGGCTTTGTCGTGGAAATATGTTCGTCCTCCAGATACCAACTGGCCATCACCTCTGTAACTGATTTGATTTGTTTGTTCTTGACCTATAGTTGATAACTCCAATTATTGTGTGGACCATAACAAAATTACATTTTTTTATATACTAAAAGTACATTATTCGCGTACAGAATGTACATTATACAAAATAACGTATTTTCAATATTCAAATAATGTATTTTGCTGAATATAATGTACATTTTTAATATACTAAAAGTACATTATTTGTGTACTAAATGTACATTATTTGATATTATTTGATAGTAATATATGATTTTACAATATTGAAGAATTAATTAAATTACTATATTTGAAAGAGAATTAATTAAGAAATATTTTAATATTTTGAAATACTATATATCGGCCTCTTGTATTTTAAAAAGTTACCAGATGCCTGTATATAGTATTTTAAAATTTTAAAATCCTAAAAGTTATTGAATTTCCTAATTTCTAAAAAAAAAAAAAATTGAATTTCCTAATTAATTCTTCTACTAATATGGTGATCTAATCTAATCACTTCTCCCCTAATTAGTAATCCCAATTTAAAAAAAAAAAAAAATCATTTCAATGCATAAGCGACGTACTGTACAAAATCTTTTCACTTTTTGTTTAATTTATTTTCATTTAATGGATTCCAATAATTAAACATCTAGTGATTTTATTTTTTTAACATTTTCATTCAAGGACATATATTTTATATCTATCATGAATGTTAAATGTCAATTTAATTACATGCATGTAATTAATGAATTTTTCTTAATCTTCCATCATTTATATATACATTCATAAGCATTTGATTTTAACACATGTAGTATCCCCTAAAATTATATTTTGAAATTGTGATACCAATTAAATTGTGTCCTTTAAGAATTTTAACCACGTCTATCAGAAGTGGGATCGATCCACTTCAACAATTTTCCGTGACATGTTTATCACTTAACTAGTGAGACCCACATAAACCTCATTCTATCATGGACCCACTCAAATGATGTTTTATATTGGGATTCTTAAAAATTAAAATCACGCTTTGGTGCTGGTGTGCCCACCTCAAACAACATTTTGCCATGGGACCCACTAAAAAGCGTGACTTGTAGTGGGGTCCTTCAAACCGTGTTTTGCTGTTGTGGGCCCTACTCAACCCACGTTTTGTCCGGAGATCCACAAAAATCTTATTTCGTATTGAGATTCTTAAAATGGTGCTTCGTAGTGGTGGACCCACTCAAAAGGTGTTTTGCTAGGGGATCCACTCAAAATGTATCTTGTTTTGGGATTCTTAAAGTCGTGCTCCGTAGGGATAAACCCCACTCAAACAGTGTTTTACCAAGAGGCCTACTCAAATCGTGTTTTGTATTGCCATTTTAAAAATTGTGCTTCGTAGAGGTGGGCCCACTCAAACAGCGTTTTACATGGGACCCACTCAATTTTTTTTTTATTAGAATTCTTAAAGTCATGCTCCATAGTGGTGGGGCCCACTCAAACCGCGTTTTGCCTAGGGACCCACTCAAATCATGTTTTATATTGGTATTCTTAGAAACGTGCTCGGTAGTGGTAATCTCCACCATGCCATCAACGCACTATAAAATGTTGTTGCCTATCGGTTCCTTTTTCCATCATTAAGTTTCATCTGTATGAATTACATAAGAGACACAGCATGAAATTATTATACAAAATGTTCACTCTAGTGATAAGCATGAATATTGCACCATATCTCTTTTCTACATTTATTTTGAAACAAAGTTTAATTTTATTATATTATAACGTGTAGGCTTTGAAGATTGTTATTTTCAAGGGAAGTGACATTTACTTGAATCATCCTGAAGATTGGGCTCTGAAAACCAACAACTATATTCTTTTCCCTTTGATTTTTTTTATATAATTTTCTTAATTAAATGTTTTTTAACGAGGCACCTGCTAATGCAACACATGAATACACATACATCATGTCATCTTTTCCTCACCATGTTTTTTTTTTCACTAGGTTTTTCTAGTGAGGTTCTTAAAAAGATATGTATATGATATACAGATATAGTAATGTCCAAGAGAAAGTGTTGTAAATAAATATATGTAGACATTACTAGAGGAATTATATATGTTATGACTTATGGTAATGCCTCTTCATCCTTTATAGACTTGTAGTTATATTGAAATTTGTTTATCATGACAGAGGTGTCATCTGAGCACAAGGTGCTTGTATATACTATATATACACTACTTGTAGTTTAAAAAATTACCAGATTCGTGTATATAGTATTTTAAAATTTTAAAATCCTACCAATTATAGCATTTCTTAATTAATTCTTCTACTAATATGATTATCTAATTACTTCTTACCCTAATTAATTAGTATTCCCGGTTAAAAAGATCATTTGAATGCATAAGCGATATAATATAGTGTACAAAATCGTTTCACTTATTATTTAAATTATTTTCACTTATTGTTTAATTTATTTCCATTTAACGGATTCCAACAACATTAATTATTTAACTACATCTAATGATTACTTATTTATTTTTTACATTTTCATTCAAGGACATAAATTTTATATTTATCTATCATGAAAGTTAAATGCCAATTTAATTTCATGTAATGAATTTTTCCAATCTTCCATTTTGTTGTAACCCATTAGCTCAAACGATCAAAGGAATTGCAGAAAGAAGAAGTAGGAGACAAGTCAAGAGAGAAAGTAAGAGGCAATGTCATCTCATTATTCATCTGTACATGTATTACATACAACCATAACACATCTATATATAATATACAAATATAACGGAAGACATAATGGAGACATAAATACAGAACCGTTACAACTGTTATATAATCTATAATAATGTCCACACATAATGATATATTTATAACACTCCCCCTTGGACATTATTTGTCCATGACCTTGCCTCGTTAAAAACTTGCTAGGAAAATCCTGTGGGAAAAACCTAGACAAGAAAAGAGTATAACAGAAAATATATTCACGCCTCATTAAAAACTTCACTAGGAAAATCACGTGGGAAAAACCTAGTTGAAGAAAATAGTACATGACATATGTACAATTATCAATGGAACAAATATACTTTATAATAATCTCGTGACTATCCTGGAGCTCACGTGGGTATAAGATTGATACCATAATATCTTAGTCAATATATTTCATATTATTTTATCATATGAGCGACACAATCTTTATTGTCATTTTATAGGACAATGGGGATAAATATAGTACAACCAGTTTTGGGACTTGGCATTATGGGGATACAAAAACAGTACCCAAGTAGCCCATTATATATTGATTTGTATAAGTATCTAATCAAAATCAAGTATTAGCTAACTGGTGTATATATAAAAAAAAAAATTCTTCAAGGAAAAACTCGATCTTCAAGTCTAGATAATACTTATAGCTTTCACAAGCTTTTTATTTTAGAAATCTCAGTCTTTAAACATGAACTGACATCCTCAAGCTCTTTATATATTTCATTGATGTTTAACCATAAATATTGACTGAGGTAATAAATAAGTCCATTATCAACTCTTTATTGAGCACATAATGGTACATATTATTCCTTCTATATGAGGATAATAACCACATTCGCAACTCTTTAAAAAGTAAATAATGGCACTTAAATAAATCCTCATTTCGGGAATTATAAATCCATTAGGGATTTTTCAAGATAAACTAGAGGATATATTTAGGTTATTTTCAAGAGGAAACAATATTTAAGTTTTCCAATCACATATAACATTACTTTGTTCTTGGGGAGAAAATACCTTTAGTCAATTTATTGACTATAAGAAAGATCATAGTTAGTAACTTACTAACTTTTATACTTCTTATTTTTGTGATTTTCATTCATCACATTTTGAAAAAAATTCATCACGGATTTTAAATATAATAACAAGTTACCCATATAAATATATGATAACTATAACTATTAGCTACATATCTAATTTATTTACTGCTAGTTTTATTAAATAGCCGAATATAAAGTCATGACTAATATTGGGTCTCTGCGAAAACCCTCAACTCGCCTTTTATTAGCGAGTTTTGATTTGTATGCCTTAATTATTAATTGCTATATTTTTTTATCAAAACAATTAGCACGCTTCAGGCGTTATACTACTGTTTTAATTTCTGGATCCAGATTTATGAGCAATAGAGGCAAAATATGTTGTCGACAACTGTAACAGCTTTGTAAATATCTTTTATACACGTGGCAATTTTGTATCAACCGAATATATGGCATTTCCCAAGAGTCACTGGTGGAAATTTTGAAATTTCCGTCCACCTGAAAGTGATCTTAAATCAAGTTGAAAGTCTTGTTCCGACCACTTTTGGTGTCCGGGAAAAACCTTTGTTGCTATTTTTGACCACTTTTTGCTTTCAACTTGATTTAAGATCACTTTCAGGTGGTCGGAAATTCCATAATTTCCAGCAGTGAGTATTTGAATTTGGTTGTTCCGCTTCCCCAGTATTTTAGTTATTTGGTGCACCTACAATTTTACTGGGGTTTTCGCCTTCTAGACGAATATCTTCAGGATAAAATTTCTGTATTTCTGGAGTGACGAAATTTCTATACTAGATCTAGTTTTGTAAATTCTTAAACCAATATATGCTTCTAGCATAATGGTAGGATGTTTAGTCCTAGTTGGGGATTTCAACTCTTAAGATATTTTCTATGGACTTAGTCACTCCTTGGGATTTCTAGTAGATTATTTGTTCAATGTCTGAACTTCTGATTCTATAAGACTAGTACATGGGTTTGAAGATTTTTCATCGCATGAACTTTTCTCGACATTTAATTCATTAGGAACTTCAAATCTCCCCCCTAATGTCGAGAAAAGATCTTATAATGCAACCAACATCACTGTTGATTCCTCATGATGGGATATAGCTAGAAGGGTCGCATACTAAAAAAATTTGAACGCAGATAGGGAAATGCATCATGTACTAGCGTATGTGATATGTAGTGGATCAAGATATTGGTTATTCAATTTTTGAAGGTCCCCAAAAAACATATTTCCTCCAAAATTGCATAATTTGCTTTCCAAACAAAGCTATATTAAGATTTAGAGCTTTAGTTAAAAAATATGATATTGGGTATCTTAATTAAGTGTTTCATGACAATTAGAGAAACAAGTAGAGTACTCAACGTAACATACAATGAAGTGAACTCATCAAGATAACATATCATAATTTTCATCTATTTATCATGCTTTCTAAAAAAAAAAATCATAATTTCATCTAGCAAGCATGATCTCTAAAAACTAAGCATCAATTAGATGCATGGCATATATTTTCTTTAAACAATGGTCATAGTAAAAAAACACCACATAGTGATATATGCATGCACATAATAGCCCATATAAATATGAGATAGCACTTATTATTTTGTCACCTCCAGGATGTTTAGTTTGTCAATTCTATGACCATCGCAGGATCATTGGGTTTATCTTTTTCTGATGATGTTTCAAATCGATAGGGATAGCCAAAATATCGTAGGCTATTATTACAATAAAAGGTATAATCAAACAAAATGTATTGATTATTAAACTAGTGTCCCCAATAAAGGGAATATACATGACTCCAAGTCTGCAATATGTATGAACATGCTAATAGGGGCCGTCATACCAAATAATATTCGTAATAAAAATGAATACAGACAGATGCTTTTCTCAATCATATTTGATATGACCGGAGATACATATGATACGGACAGACATTATGCATGGAAATTCAAGCATAATCTTTGAGCAAATTTAGGCAATTAGTATCAATCCCCTTGAATGCACAACCAATCTTCCAAAAAAATCAGTAAATCACATAATTTACGGTCGTGGGTTGTGTATAAATGCATGATGATCAATGACCATAAGCTTAACGCTAAAAAACTATGTCTTTTGGAAACAAAATTATGTAGTTTTCGAGAGAGAGAAAAAAAATATCCACGAAAACTTACATATTTTCAGAATAGTATTTCGAAAAAAAGGTTATGCTGTGTGAACATTAGTTTTTTTTTTTTCTAAGAACAAAAGTCTACAGATCTTTTTATGTACAAAAAAAAAAAAAAAATCTATTTTCTTTTACAGATCTTAATAGACAACATGGATTACATTTCTTTTCCCCAAAAAAATTCACATATGTATATGTGTGTATATTGTACGGAGTATATTTATTTTTAGGATGTATAAAATTTTTCATGGCTTGCAAATATGTATACACATACATTCAGTGAACTGCAGACATTCATATTTTTATATCAATGTATATACACAAACATTCATAAGATAGAAAGACAAATTGCATATATATGTTAAAGCATATAATACAAATCAACATGATTTTACAATGTAAATATGCAATTCGTTGGCAATTTGAATAGTTATGCAATTCGTTGGCAATTTGAATAGTTATGAATGTTAATTAGAAAATAAACATACCGTTCTCCGAAAGAAGAGCTTGCTGATAACGTGTTGTAACCCATTAGCTCAAACGATCAAAGGAATTGCAGAAAGAAGAAGTAGGAGACAAGTCAAGAGAGAAAGTAAGAGGCAATGTCATCTCATTATTCATCTGTGTATTACATACAACCATAACACATCTATATATAATATACAAATATAACGAAAGACATAATGGAGACATAAATACAGAACCGTTACAACTGTTATATAATCTATAATAATGTCCACATAATGATATATTTATAACACATTTATATATAAACATTCATAAACAATTGACTATAACACGATATCCCCTAAAATCATATTTTGAAATTTTGGTACCACATAAATTGTGTTTTTAAGAATGTTTAGCAGGTCTGTGGGAAGTGGGTGCACTTGAACAATGACATGTGACATATTTAACACTTAATTAGTGAGACCCACTCAGACCACATTCTATCTGGGACCTACTCAAATTATTGTGTTTTGTATTGGGATTATTAAAATCATGACATGTACTGGGGTTCTTGAAACAATGTTTTATAGTTGTGTGCCTCACTCAACCCGTATTTTGCCAGGAGATCCACTCAAATCATGTTTTGTATTGAGATTCTTAAAATCATGCTTTGTAGTGGTAAGCCATACTTAAACAGCGATTTGCCAATGGACCACTCAAATTGTATTTGTTTTATTGGGATTCTTGAAGTCGTGATGACTTGTAGTAGGTTTTTCAAACTGTGTTTTGTCGCTGTGGGCCCCACTCAACCTATGTTTTGCCAAGAGATCTAATTAAATCATGTTTTGTATTGGGTTTCTTAAAATCATGATTTGCAGTGGTGGGCCCTTCTTAAAATCGTGACTTGTAGTGGGGTCCTTCAAACCGTGTTTTGTAGTTGTGGGCCCCACTTAACCGATGATTTGCCAAGAGATTCACTCAAATCGTGTTTTGTATTGAGATTCTTAAAATTATGCTTTATAGTGTTGGGCCCCACTCCAACGGCGTTTTGACAAGGGACCCACTCGAATCATGTTTTGTATTGAGATTTTTAAATCCATGCTTTGTAGTTGTGGGGCCCCACTAGAATCACATTTTTCCATGGGACCCACTCAAATCGTGTTTTGTATTGGTATTTTTAAAATCGTGCTTTGTAACGGTGGGCCTCACTAGCTCAAATAATGTGAGAGAGAAAAAGTTAGTGGTGAAATGAAGGGTTGCACGAGAAACGAAGATTTATTCGCAATAAAAAAAAATCTAGACAACCCTCCGCGACCCTTCTTTATAGAAGAGTTTCAGAAAGTTTTTATTTTTATATTTAAATTCACTCTCCATAACACTTTCTCCAAGTTCAATTTTCAATTTTTTAAATTCTGTTTTTTTTTTTATTTAAGAAATCGCATCTCATTTTTTCAAAAAAAAAAAAGAGTTGCGGTTTCTTGTTCATTTATTTACGATTATGTCACAGCACTTTTTTTTTTTTTTTTTTTTAACAATACACCATCCTTCTTTAAATAAAGGAAACCTAAAGTCACAATTCTTTGCTCTTTTGTACTAGTGTCAAATCGTGTTTTTCGTGGGACCGAATCAAGCCTTGTCATGGTGGGACCACTAAAACCATGTTCTGCCCACCCGTAAAAATATGTTCTGCCCACTGGTAAAACCATGTTCTGCCCACCGTGTACTAAAACCATGTTCTATAGTGGTGGGACCACTAAAACCTTGTTTTGAACCATGCCACCCACTATAAATAGGGCTCCATTTACACATGTTTTCGTTATCCTAATATGTATATCTATCTCCTTCTCCCACATGAATTATGCACAGAGATCAAAGCTTGTGGCTATAAATCTCTGTGGTTTTTTTTTTTTTCTTGTGAGGCATACAATTGACAAAGCTTTCTCTTTTATTTGCTTTATGCTCTTTTTTTTTAATTATTAAATGTAATTATATTGCTTTTCATGTTACACAGGTGGCTATACCATTTGCAATGAAACAATTAAGACCGTTGTTTGGATCATATTATATGCTGAAGAAACTTAGTGCAGGCGTGCGATGTTTGGGCATGAAAGAGATTAGTATGTAAGAGTCTTCCTACTCAAAAACTGACAATTTTTGGCTCAAGATTAATGTCCTTTCAAATTTTCTTTGTGATTATTCACTCCAAACTTGAATTTCCTAAAGTTGCTTTCGAATTAACCATTGTTGATAAGGGTATAGAATTATAAATTGAACCAATTCAAACCATCAAATGATAAAGGTATAAATTCAACCAAACACATAAAATTGGAGAGTATATCTATGTATTGTGAGATATAAATATGATCTAACTATATACAAAATAATCTACGAGAAACTTAACTCATAATAGCGGAAGCGGAATCACGATAGATCTCCAGCCATGGTTGATATCATGTTTGTATTGCCTCTTGAACAGTAGATCAATAGGGTTAGATGTTTTGTAGAACCGTAGATGGTGTACTGGTATTTTTTGAGTAGTATGAGTACCATTTAGGCAAAATTGTAATTAAGGGGATACCGAATGTCAATCTCATATTACCACATAATAATTAACCAAGACTATAATGTCTTTTAGGGAGACTAAAATAAGGTAATAATCAAATTACCATGTAAAGGCAATATACCAACTATATTGCTTACTATATTATTAAAGGAATTAATATTATTATTAAGGCCCTGAAAACTATTGATAGATTAAAAAAATATAATCAACTTAAACAATAGTTGTAATTTTTAATGGCCAAAATAACAATTATAATCCTTAAATTCTTAATGGTTCATAAATAGACCCAAGATAATAATTATAACACTTAATCACTCAAATTAAACTCATAAACTCAATGGTCCAAGTGAGTTATGACATGGATATAAAATAATCTAGTACTGAAATATATCCAACCATAATATTATTACCAACAATAAATACCATTAACAAAATATGGTAGTCGGTAATAATTAAGACTTAGTAAACATGTTATGCATAATAATCAATATTATTACCATAATAAACATGTTATAAGTCAAACTAAAATAGTTATAATTAACATTAAAATATCACTCAATAATGGTGGGATCCAAACTTTAATGACCTAATATAGGTTCTAAATAACTTGTTCAAAATAGGGTTTAAAGTCCCAAGTAAAATATAGGACTAAAATATGCCCAAAATTAAATAGGAAACCAAACAAGCTATCTTAATAGGCTATAATATCCAAAATTAGCCTAAGGATCCAAAATTGAATAATATTTAATATAGAGACTATGAGTTAAATAATATATTAATCCAACTTTTTTTTTTTATTACAAGGGAAGGGGACACCCATACAATCTAGACCTCCCACATAAGGGAGCAATCTAATACCAGTGGACCACAAGCCACTTGGTATATTAATCCAACTTTAATGCATGCTTTTATGAATGTACAATTATAATAAAATAATTTATGAATATACATAGCATGCTTGGATTTTTACATATTAATATATACTAACCCATAAATCCTAAATAAATTACAATACTTCAGGCAATTTAATATGCACTTTAATATTAAATTAAAATTCAAATTAAAAATTTAAAATTTAATATTTGTCCAAAATTAAATAATAATTTGATTATGAATTAATGCCAAAATTAAGACCAAATTAAACGGCATCATCCAAAAATCAAGCAATTATCATACATTTATCATTTGTCAAAATAATATAATATACAATATTAAATTAGGTAATATAAATATGGTAATAATAAACTAAATAATTACCATTCACCAAATTAATATGTAAATATTATATAAGGCAACTAGAATATATGGTAAAGGTAAATAGCTTTTTAATACGAAATGTACCACAGTACTCCTTCCTCTCTCTTCTTCCAACGCAGTGCCACCGCCGACCCTCTGATTTGCTGACGCCGTCCACTGGAGGAGGAAGACAGAGATCAACGATAACCAGCGTCTGCCGGAGGGCCGTATAAAGAAGGAGAGCAGCAACGTTTGTCGCCACATCGCCTCGCTGTCGAGACACCGCCCGCCGTCATCTCCAGATCGCGATGCCACCGCCGCCTGATCTCGACAGTAGCCGACCGCTACGCCCATGGCGGTGTCCTCCCAGTGACAAGGCTCACGGCGGAGAACCAAAGCCGCAACACCCCTCGTCGGAGTCGTCACCCATGAAACTAGAAACCACAGTGACGATGAATCGGAAGTGAAGAACGCCAAAGCCAGGAATTAATGGCTGTTGCCGGAAAAACGAATGAGACAATTCCGCATCTAAAGACTGATTTCCAGCTAATTCCTCTGCCACCGGACGGCTTCGTAGTTTGTTTTTTTGAGTACGGCATTTGTCCGGCCAAAATCCGATGGCAGTGGCCGGTGGGTTCCCAAAATCAAGTAATAATTTTCAAAATTCAAAATAGCCAAAATCATGTTTAACGCTAAAAAAAAAATAATAATAATTTTTAGCAGTCCAAAAAATCATATACGAAATCTTGATGTATATGAAAAAATTAATATTGTTTTTAGGTAAAACAATCAACCAGATAGAGATTGATAAAGGCTCTGATACCAAATGTGAGATCTAAATATGATCTAACTATATACAGAATAATCTACGGGAAATTTAACTCATAGTAGCGGAAGCAGAATCACGGTAGATCTCCAGCCATGGTTGATATCCTGTTTGTATTACCTCTTGAACAGTAGATCAATAGGGTTAGACGTTTTGTCTCATACTTGACTCAGAACCGTAGATGGTGTACTGGTATTTTTTGAGCAGTATGAGTACCATATAATAACCATAATCTTGTATCCCATCAATACAAGTTTTATATAGGCACATTGGTGGAATAAGACTTAAACTTAAATGTCCAGTCCAACCAATTACTTAATGGGCCTAGTCCACTTGCACCATATAAGTAAGACTCATAATATATATATATATATATATATATATATATATATATATATATATATATATATATATATATATATATATAATATAATATAATATAATATAATGTATGGGAAAGTCTTACATGTATAATATAAAGACTCAATTAATTTTTGCATAAAATTGGACGAGGTCAGTTTCCACTTGGCTTTCAATTCCAGGAGGAGAGCCTAAGGCGACGGCCAGGTTATGAGCACCTAAATGATCCTTCATGTTTTGATTGAGGCAGATCAGAGATACCAATCAATATTATTGATTCACAGCTGAAACAAGCCAGGGAAATTATTGAAGAACTGCTCAACATGACCTTCTATCATTGCTGGGAATTGCTAATAAACAACTTCCATGCTTTTAGATACATGCTTGATATCATGACAGTGCCAACAAGTAATCTACCATCCTGGGTGTCGGGCTTTGTCGTGGAAATATGTTCGTCCTCTGATCCATATACCAACTGGCCATCACCTCTGTTATTAATTCGATTTGTTTGTTCTTGACCTAGAGTTGATAACCACAAATTATTGTTTAGACCATGGTCCATACAGTGTTGTGTGGACCATAACAAAAAGTACTTTTTTATATATACTAAAAATATATTATTTGTGTACTGAGTGTACATTATACAAAATAATGTATTTTCAATACATAAACAATGTACTTTTGCTGAATATAATAATGTACATTTTTAATATACTAAAAGTTCATTATTTGTGTACTTGAATGTACATTATTTGATAATATGGTACATAGTTGCTCAGACCATGGTTCACACAATAATAATCCGTTGATAACTATGGTTGGTTTGTTATTCTTTTTCTTTTTTCTTTTTAAGTGTATGTAATTTATTCTGTCATGTCAAAAATAAGTTGGATGTTATGAACCTTATGTCAAAAAAATAAAAATTAAAGTACTATATTCAAAAGAAAATTAATTAGGAAATATTTTAATATCTTAAAATACTATCGATATTCGATACGCCACTTGTATTTAAAAAAATTACCAGATTCCAGTATATAGTATTTTAAAATGTTAAAATCCTAACAATTATAGCATTTTTTAATTAATTCTTCTACTAATATGGTGATCTAATTACTTCTTCCCCTAATTAATTAGAAATCCCAGTTAAAACGATCATTTGAATGCACAAGCGTTATAATATAGTGTACAAAATCGTTTCACTTATTGTTTAACTTATTTTCACTTATTGTTTAATTTATTTCCATTTAATGGATTCCAACAACATTAATTATTTAACCACATCTAATGATTTTATTTTTTTAACACTAGTATTTGCGCACGTGCGTTGCACGGAATGAATTTGTTATAATATTTTAAAAATATCTAGATCGATATACAATTGTATAAATTATAACATCGAATATTATGTAATATAATTGAAGAATTGAGTTGCACCGATTATGTTTTCTGATGTTATCAATGCTTGAATTAGTAAATAATTGCCCAAGTAATAGCTAACGTGTAAATATATGCATTCGGTGTTGAAACTTTAGAGATTTTATATATCAGTGTTTAGAATTTGTATTAATTGGGCTAATTAGCTCGTTGTCTAGCAACTCATTTATAAAAATTATTTATACGGAAGATATATTTTCTATGTAAGATATATAGCAATTTTGTCATCTTTGTATATATATATAAAAAAAAAAAACATAATATCAATGGCTTGAATTATACAATATTGAAAATCACTTTGTAGACGACATTGGTAGTAGTAAATGAATTTTATCCTGACTTTTATTGATAGTCATGGCATATGCGAACATCAACGTGAATTGTTTTCGTTAGAACTTGATGAAGGGCGATCTCGTATCAGAAGGGTGAAAGACATTTTCATTGAAGATTTTACTTTTATTAATAGTATAGATATAGATTTGTGTAAATAATAATTAATAAATTATTATTTCCTTATAAAGTTACACAGAATTTCAAATGGATTTTCTCATTTATTAAGCATAATTTGTTTCTTTTATTTTCACAATTATATTGGTTTAATTATTCTCAGAATTTAATAACCATTTTCCATTTGTAAGTACATATTAAATTTAATTTGTGATAAAAATTTATTAGATATTAGATAATTTTCATATAAAATTTTGTTACCAATTAAGCTTTATTACTGCATTCAAAAAAAAAAAAAAAAGCTTTATTACTTTTTTTTACAAATTAATTAATATTTATATTAATTTGGCGGGAATGTTGAAGATGAGGATTTTACTTACATTAAAAGTATAAATTGGTGTAAATAATAATTAATAAATTATTATTTCTTTATAAAATTACGCAAAATTTCAAACGAATTTTCTCATTTGTTACGCAGAATTTGTATCCATTATTTTCACAATTATAATAATTTAATTATTCTCAGAATTTGGTAACCATTTTCCATTTTTATGTACATATTGACTTTAATATGTGGTAACAATCCATTAGATATTAGTTACTTTTCATATAAAATTTTGTTACCAATTAAGCTTTATTAATTGTTTACTAATTAATTAATATTCATATTAATTTGGGCTGAAATATTGTAAAGGAGGATTTTACTTTTATTAAAGTCATTTCACTAAGGAAATTAAAACTAATTAAAGTAAATCTAATCATGCTATATTTATTTAAAACTGTATATTAATTTCATTTTGAAATCATTGGTTCACATATTTGAATTATTTATTTTTTATTTAATTATTCTTGTTGTAAACATAAATGATATTGCACTAATCATCATGAGTACTTTGAGCTGGAACTATCGTGGCTTGGGCAATCCACGCACAGTTCGACAGATTGTGAGCCTAGCGTCCAGTAAGAAACCTGATTTTGTGTTTTTAATGGAGACCAAAGTGCCACGGGTACATGCAGAACGGATCCGTGTTACGCTTGGGTATGAGGGTTTGTTTTATGTTGATAACGATGGATTGAGTAGAGGAATGGCGCTTTTATGGAAAAAGAATAATACGGTAAGACTATTAAGCTACTCGCAGAGTCATATTGATGTGGAAGTAAGCTTGTTTAATAAGTTATGGCGCATGACATGTATCTATGGGATCCCCGAACGAAATAGGCGGGAGGAGACATGGGATTTACTTGGCACTCTGAAGAATAGATCCTTGTTGCCCTGGGTGGTGATAGGGGACTTTAATAATCTCCTATATCACCATGAGAAGAAGGGGAGAAATCCGTATCCTAATAGCCTGTTACGGGGTTTCGGAGATGCTGTGGATGACTGTGGTTTGTTGCAAATGCCAATGAGAGGCCACCAGTTTACGTGGCAAAAGGGAAAGGGGACGCCGAATTGGATAGAGGAAAGGTTGGACAAGGCTCTAATAACGAATGATTGGGGTCTGATGAATGAGAATGCATGGTTGGAGAACATTCAGACCCGGGCCCGGATCACTTGATTCTTTTCCTCAGTATTAATGCGATATGCATGCCAAGGGGAAGGGGGGCGCGGAGATTCAGGTTTGAGATGGCTTGGCTGTTAGATGAAGGGTGCAAAGAAGTAGTAGAAACGGCCTGGCAGGAGGGGAGAACAGAGGGATTGCTGCATTGTCAGCAGTTGTGTGGGGAGAAGTTAATGCGGTGGGGGGAGACCAGTTTCATAAATTCGGAAAACGAATTAAGCAGCTACAACAGAGGCAAGATGCCATACGGAATAGGCGAGATTTTGTGGCACTAGTTGAGTACCAACAGATTGAGAATTCCCTGAAACGAATTGAGACCCAGGAGGATGTGTTCTGGAGACAGCGAGCCAAGCAACACTGGCTACGTGGGGCAGACGCAAACACAAAATTCAATCACAGGTATGCCTCTGCTCGTAGGAAAAAGAATTTTATTTCTAGTACTAAATGTGATGCTGGTAACTGGGTGGAGGGGGATGATATGCATTCCACTATACTAAATTACTTTGAGAATATTTTTGCCTCTAATGGATTGAGCTGTGATGATCCAATATTTGGGGTCCTAACCCCACGAGTCACCTTAGAACAAAATATGATGCTAGACCGCCCTTTTGAAATTGATGAGGTTAAAGAGGCTCTTTTTTCAATGTATCCGGATAAGGCACCGGGCCCGGATGGGTTAAACCCGGGTTTCTACCCGCAGTTTTGGGAGATAGTGGGAGGAGAAGTATCTGGCTTTATAACGAATGCTTTGAATTCCTGTGTATTCCCCGAGGGATTGAATGATACTAACATTGTTTTGATCCCTAAGAAAGAGATGCTTGAGACAGTTGCAGATTTAAGGCCGATTGCATTGAGTAATGTCATTTACAGAGTTATGGCCAAGATGATAGCAAATAGGATGAAAACACTTATGGGAGGATTAATATCAGAATCCCAGAGTGCTTTTATCCCGGGAAGGCTAATCACTGACAACATCTTGGTGGCGGCAGAGGTGGGGCATTATCTGAATAGGAAGCAATGTGGTGTAGTGGGTTGGAGTGCATTGAAGCCAGATATGTCAAAAGCCTATGACAGAATGGAGTGGATCTTTCTAGAAAGGATGCTGACTGTTATGGGTTTTAGTGAGAAGTGGATAAACTCATTATGCTGTGTGTAACGACTGTTAATTATACTATAATGGTCAACAGTATAGCAGGGGTGCGTAAAACCAACCAGGGGTCTCAGGCAAGGAGACCCTCTCTCTCCGTATCTATTTATTATTTGTGCAGAGGCTCTCTCGATGATATTACAGTATGAACAGTTGACAGGCTCTATACATGGATGCAGAGTTGCAAGGGGAGCACCGCCTGTATCACATCTATTTTTTGCGGATGATAGTCTCCTATTTTTTAAAGCAAATGTCCAGGAGGCGGGAGTTATAAGGCAGTGCCTTGCAAGGTATGAGAAATTGTCAGGACAGATGGTGAACTATAATAAATCTAATATATGTTTTAGCAGAAATACCCAGGAGGATGACAGGGCACAGGTAGCGGATTCTCTGGGGGTGGTGCAAGCACCCAATTTTGGGAAATATTTGGGCCTACCTTCCTTTGTGGGGAGAAATAAGAGAGTTGTTTTTTTAATATGTGGAGGAGAAGATCAGGCAACGAATTGGTTCGTGGAGTAAAAAGTTACTTTCTCAGGCTGGTAAGGAAGTATTGTTGAAAAGTGTAGCGCAATCTATGTCTACCTTTTCAATGAGTGTTTTTTTGTTACCTGAGACAGTTTGTCAGTTAATTGAGCGAACTATGAATAAGTATTGGTGGGGGAATGGAAGAGAAAGGGGAATACATTGAAAGGCTTGGGACAGGTTGTGCATACCGAAAAAGTATGGTGGTATGGGTTTTAAAGAGCTAAGGGCTTTTAATCTAGCTATGCTGGGAAAACAGGCATGGCGTTTTCTAACAGACCCAGGAACACTCGCAGCAAAAATCTATAAGGCTGCCAACCAGTTCAGTATGTTCCCCGACTTCTAGTTCGAATGTTAATGGCTCTTGACGCCATAGCTCTCAGATTTGCTCGGGCCACTGCAAGGGAGGAGGTCCTCCTGCGTTGTTCTTCTTCAGAATCCCGGTAATTTGATAAGGTATTATCCTACAACCAGTTTTACTGATGCAACTATTGGTAATTGCCCAAGTTACTGTTGGAGAAGTATAATGGCAGCCCATGCAATGGTGATCTCAGGAGTGCGAAGGAGAATTGGGAATGGACAGACAACTTTAATATGGGGGCATCCGTGGTTACGAGATAATCCTAGCCCATTGATTCAAACAGAAATGCCAGAGCAATTGAGAGAGACACGGGTTGCAGGATTAATTGATTTACAGACTCATACCTGGGATCCATATATTTTATCTGACTTGTTTATTCCTGAGGATGTGGAGCGAATAAATATGATCCCTATTAGTCCTGATTACCGAGGACTATGGTATTGGATGAGTGACCCAAAGGGGACATATACAGTGAAGAATGCCTATAGGCATATTGTGGGTGACTATGAAAATAATCCCGCGTTTTTTGATAAATGGGTTACAATGTGGAAAGTAAAAGTCCCCCCAAATGGAAAACTTTCTTGTGGAGAGCCTTGCCAACAACCATTAACTTGATATTTAAAAGGGTGGAGGTGGACCCAATATGCCCAATGTGTGGTTTAGATCATGAAGATGTGTTACATGCTTTAGTGCTCTGTGAATATTCTAGACTTGTTTGGAATATAACACAATTGCCTATCACTAATATTGTTGCAAAGTCTTTTACAACATGGCTAAAAGGGGCTATGGCGATCTTGACGGAGGAGCAGACCCGGTTGATGGTAGCAATATTATATTATATTTGGAGAGCCCAGAATTCAGCTGTCTGGAAGGGATCAATGACGCGGCCTGCCCAATTAGCCAGAGCAGCAACCGTAACACTTCAGGCGTACGGCGCTGCCCAGGCCCCCCGTACCGAGCCGGCAGCGGCATCGGAGCCATTAACCGAACCAGGGGAGGGCGGTCTACGGTGTTATGTGGACGCGGGTTTCCGACACGACACAGGCGAGGCTACGTACGACATGTTAATAATAGCGCCAGATGGCTCTTTTGTGGCAACAAGGAATGGCAAATTACCGATTTGTTTCTCACCACTTATGGCGGAGGCCCAGGCATACAAGGAAGCACTGTCCTAGTTGCTTGAACGGAACAACACATCAGTAAGTTTACTCATGGATTGCATGGAGTTGACTACAATTATCCGGCACTATCACACGCCGATCCATTCGTACGTTGGGGTCACAATTGACCAATGCAGAACGCTTATGTCTTTATTTAATCGTATTACTTTGGATTACATCTCTAGACAGGTTAATTTACATGCGCATACTTTAGCTTCGTTAGCATTTACACATGATCAAGTTATGTACTGGGATGCTATCCCACCTGACGCTATTTCGGCTTTGATTCATTAATACAATCGCAAGATTGACCTTCAAAAAAATTTATGATATTTATCAAATTGTAATTTTTTTTAAAATATAAAATTCTCTCATGTTTAGGGATTAAAAAATATTTTAAAATTATTTTTTATTAGTAAGTATTTTTATTTTTAAAATATTTTCCAGCAACCCAAACACTCCATTAGTCTCTAATAAAAAACTGAAAAATAAAAGTCATTTCAATAAAAAAAATTAAAACTAATTAAAGTAAATCTAATCATGCTATATTTATTTGTAACTGTATATTAATTTTATTTTGAAATCATTGGTTCACATCTTTGAATTATTTTTTTTTTAACTATTATAAACAGAAATTATGATATTTATCAAATTGTATTTAATATATATATATATATATATATATATATATATATATATATATATATATATATATATATATATATATATATATATATATATATATATATAAAACATTTACACATGTTATGAGGGGTTAAAAAATATTTTAAAATTATTTTTTATTAGTATTTATTTTTATTTTAAAATATTTTCCAGCAATCCAAACACTCCTTTAGCCTCCCATAAAAAATTGATAAAGAAAAGTCATTTCATTAAGAAAATTAAAACTAATTAAAGTAAATCTAAACAGAATTTTGCCAGGGGACTCACTCAAATCATGTTTTGTATTAAGATTCTTAAAATCGTGACTTGTAGTGGGGTCCTTCAAACAGTGTTTTGAAGTTGTAGGCCCCACTTAACCGGTGGTTTGCCCAGAGATCCACTCAAATAGTGTTTTGTATTGAGATTCTTAAAATTATGCTTTGTAGTGGTGGGCCCTACTCCAACGGAGTTTTGCAAAGAACTCACTCAAATCGTGTTTTATATTGAAATCCTTAAAATCATGCTTTGTAGTGGTGGGTCCCACTAGAATGGCTTTTTTTAGGGGACCCACTTAAGTCGTGTTTTGTATTGACATTTTTTAAATCGAGCTTTGTAGCGGTCAGTCCCACTAGCTCAAATGATGTTTTGCCAGGGGATCCACACAATCATGTTTTGTATATATTGAGATTCTTAAAGTTGTGCCCAGTAGTGGTGGGCCCCACTCCATCCGCATTTTGTCTCTGAACCCACTAAAATATATACCCTTATATCACGTTTTGTGAAATGTGTTTTTCTTTTTTTTCAAAAGCTCCGAACGTCGACCTTCCGAAAAAAGAGTGACTGAGAGATAGAAATTAAGAGCATAGCATGGAGTGAGAGGAATACCAGAGATGAATTGGTGGATTTCTTCGAGAGATAAAAAGTTGGTGATGAAATGATGGGTTGCAAGAGAAACGAAGATTTATTTTTTCAATGTAAAAAAACTTAGACAACCTTCCGCGACCCTTCGTTCTTTAAAGAAGAGTTTTAGAAAGTTTTTATTTTTATTTTTATTTTTATATTTACTCTCCATGACACTTTCTCCGAGTTCAATTTTAATTTTTTAAATTCTGTTTTATTTTATTTATTTATTTAAGAAACCGCATCCCATTATTTTAGGAAAAAAAAATTGATTGCGGTTTTTTGTTCATTTATTTACAACAATGTCACCACACAATTTTTTAACAATACACTACCTTTCTTTAAATAAGGGCAATCTAAAGTCACATTTCTTTGCACTTTTTGTACTTATGTTAAATCGTGTTTTTCGTGGGACCGAATCAAGCCTTGTCCTGGTGGGACCACTAAAACTGTGTTCTGCCCACCCGTAAAAACATGTTCTACCCACCATGTATTAAAGCCATGGTCTATAGTGGTGGGACCACTAAACCACCCATAATAAAATAGGGCTCCATTTACATCCTTTTTCATCATCTTAATAATATGTATATCTCCTTCTCCCACATGAATTATGCAGAGAGATCAAAGCTTATGGCTATAAATCTTGAACCGTATTAGTTTTTGTTTTTGTTTTTTTTTTTTTTTTTTTGCTTGTGAGGCATACAATTGACAAAGGTTTCTCTTTTATTTGCTTTATGCTTTTTTTTTTTAATTATTAAATGTAATTATATTGCTTTTCATGTTACACAGGTGGCTATACCATTTGCAATGAAACAATTAAGACCGTTGTTTGGATCATATTATATGTTGAAGAAACTTAGTGCAGGCGTGCGATGTTTGGGCATGAAAGAGATTAGTATATGTAAGAGCCTTCCTACTCAAGATTAATGTCCTTTCAAATTTTCTTTGTGATTATTCACTCCAAACTTCAATTTCCTAAAGTTGCTTTCGAATTAACCATTGTTGATAACTTATAAGGTTATAGAATTATAAATTGAACCAATTCAAACCATCAAATGATAAAGGTATAAATTGAACCAAATACATAAAATTGGATTCATTCATATATTCAATTGCACTATATAATGTATTTGATGTTCTAATTTAAATAATTATATATCAATCCAAATATTCTTAATATATTACAACAAATTCATTCCGTGCACCACACGGGCAAAAATACTAATATTTTAAAATTTTAAAATCCTAACAATTATGTCATTTCTTAATTAATTATTCTATTAATATGGTGATCTAATTACTTCTTCCCCTAATTAATTAGAAATCCCAGTTAAAAAGATCATTTGAATGCATAAGCGATATAATATAGTGTACAAAGTCATTTCACTTATAATTATTGTTTAATTTATTTCCATTTTATGGATTCGAATAACATTAATTATTTAACTACATCTAATGATTTTATTTTTTTAACATTTTCATTCAAGGACATAAATATAATTTTTATCTATCATGAAAGTTAAATGCCAATTTAATTTCATGTAATGAATTTTTTCGATCTTCCATTTATATATACATTCATAAACATTTGATTATAACACAGTATTCCCTAAAATCGTATTTTGTAATTTTGGTACCACATAAATTGTGTCTTTAAGAATTTGTAGCACGTTAGTGGAAAGTGGGTCCACTTGAACAATGACATGTGACATGTTTAGCACTTAATTAGTGAGACCACTCAGAGTCTCAGACCACATTCTATTAGGGACCCACTCAAATTATTGTATTTTGTATTGGGTTATTAAAATCGTGACTTGTAGTGGATGGGTTCTTGAAACCATGTTTTATAGTTATGTGCCTCACTCAACCTGTATTTTGCCAGGATATCCACTAAAATCGTGTTTTGTATTGAGATTCTTAAAATCATGCGTTGTAGAGGTGAGCCATACTGAAACAACGATTTGCGAAGGAACCACTCAAATCGTATTTTTTGTTGGGATTCTTGAAGTTGTGACTTGTAGTGGGTTTTTCAAACCATGTTTTGTTGGCTGTGGGCCCCACTCAACCTATGTTTTGCTAAGAGATCCGATTAAATCCTGTTTTGTATTGAGTTTCTTAAAATCATGCTTTGCAGTGGTGAGCCCTACTCAAACGGAATTTTGCCAGCGGACTCACTCAGATCATATTTTGTATTAAGATTCTTAAAATTGTGACTTGTAATGGGGTCCTTCAAATCGTGTTTTGAAGTTGTAGGCCCCACTTAACCGGTGGTTTGCCCAGAGATCCACTCAAACAGTGCTTTGTATTGAGATTCTTAAAATTATGCTTTGTAGTGGTGGGCCCCACTCCAACAGCGTTTTGACAAGAACCCACTCGAATCGTGTTTTGTATTGAGATCCTTAAAATCATGAATTGTAGTGGTGGGTCCCACTAGAATGACATTTTTTCAGGGGACCCACTCAAATCGTGTTTTGTATTGACATTTATTAAATTGAGCTTTGTAACGGTCGGCCCCACTAGCTCAAATGATGTTTTGCCAGGGAACCCACACAATCATGTTTTGTATATATTGAGATTCTTAAAGTCGTGCCCAGTAGTGGTGGGCCACACTCCATCCGCGTTTTGCCTCTGAACCCACTCAAATATATACCCTTATATCGCGTTTTGTGAAATGTGTTTTGTTGGTCCCGATAGATTGTGTGGTGAGTCTAGAGGGGGGGGGGGTGAATAGACTCTCGTTTTTCTTTTGAAAGAAAAACTTGACAACACTTTTGTGTAAGATAAGCACAGCGGAAGGAAAATAAAGTGAGGGTTGCACGAGTTTGATAAAATGTTAAGAGGAGTGATGAAAAAGATGATATGCACGCAGTAAAGTAAAGCAGTAAGTAAAGAGAAGAGTGAGACGAGATTTTATAGTGGTTCGGCCAAACGATGCCTACTTCCACTCTTCTTCCACAACTGCTGGAAGGATTGCACTATCACTCTTTAGTACAATTACACAAAGACTTCCTTGATCACTAAGCCGGACAGTCTTTGAAGGTTTTTCAACTCCGAGAGTTTACTCCGCCTCTATCAACTTCTTCTTCTAAGTTGAGGTTGGTAAGAAAGTATTTCTTGATTCCTCCAACTGTGAAGTCTTGATGGGGTTGGATGACTGCTTTAAGAGTGCAAGACTTCTCTCAAGATGTAGGGCAGTGATGGATGATCTACTTCAAATGCCTTAACACCTTAAGTAACTGGTTCGCAAAAAGCTTTGAGATTCTTAGCTTTTCAAGTGCTTTTTGCAAGAGGGTGAGTAGAGTGATAATGAACCAGCACCTTCTTAGTTGATGAAGGTTGGTTTATATAGGTGATGAAAATTCATCCGTTGGAGGGAGATGAATTTTTCGAACCTTTTATCCGTTGGACAAGGACCATGGAGCCTTATGCATTTAATGCTTCATTAAAGGGTTTGTACTGTGTAGCCGTTGAAGGTATGGAAGACTTGATGGCTTTTGTCTTTTAGCTCCAGAGATAGTACAGCTTCATTAAATGTTCTTTGGAGAGCGTGTCTCATGAGTTGAGGTCCTTATTGTCCTAGGATGTTGTCAAATCAGACAGATAGAACATTCTTCTTGTTGGTGAGAAGAAGAATACTTGTTGGGATAGTCTTGAAAAGAACTGTCTTTCTTAATGACAACTTCTTCTTTCGTTGCTGTGGAGTCTTCTTTCGTCTTGATCAGCCTATCTTCTATTCATAACTCTTTTCGTGTGTTTGTTCTAGCTTAACACGAATTACATATGAGTTATGGCAACTTTCGTCTAGAACGAAAGTAGCGATACAAGAGAAACGAAAGAGTTAGGGGTCTACTTCCTACATTACATTGGTATCATCAAAATCCTAATACAAGGTTCCTAACAATTTCCCCCTTTTTGATGATGCCAAAACCTATACTCTTCTTATAAGGCTGAGAAAGTGCTCCTTAAGGATGTTTCTATTAATACCACAGCCATTATCGAGAGTTTACAAGTATTTTCTACGAAGAAGCAGCAGGAAAAAGGGCAAGGACTTTTTAACTCAGACAGGTGACACGAGATGTGTAACAATGAGAGTTTCATAGATATCCAGATAAAATCATTACAAAAACTCTGTCAAAAGAAATTAAAACAAAGGATAACTTACATTTCTAAAAGATTCAACTTTTGCTGAGCTTCCTTCTTTCTTTCTTGATTGTCCTTCTCTTTCTGTATTCTTTGTGTTCTCTCGTAGTCTATCTTCTTGTTGATTTCTGCTCTGAAAGTCCTAATTGGATTGTTTCTGACGAGCTCTTCATATCCACCTTTGATGTTTAGACTCGTGTAATTGTTGTAGGCTTCTCGAATGTTGTTGCCTTCCACTATTCCAGACATCCACCAGGAGATCAGTTCAAACGAATTCATTCCTTCTTGATAGCTCTTGCCTGACTCTTTATGCACTTTGAAAGCTGCATTGTGCATGACATTTTGAGGAGAGTCTTTGGTTACATTTGATAGATCTTCGATGAGATTCTTAATCCTTTCTCTTTCTCTAGCTTCATCATCTCTTCTCCTGATTTCTTCATCGTGTTTTTCCCACAACTCCTTGTTTTGTCTTTTGATCCTTTCGTTCTAAGTGCTCATGTAGTTTTGCCTTGTGTGGTTGTCTTTCTTCTTCAACCATATGGGATTATTGCAACCTTCAAATCTCTTACCGCTTCCTTCTTCGTATGGGACATAGTCCACGAAGTTTCCAATGCCATCCATGGTGACTGAGGTATTTTTCATGAGCCTTTGTCTCAGTTTTACTTGATCTCTTCTTGACAGTCCTGTGAAGAGATATATGGCTTCAGAGCCGAAAGATTGTCGAGCCTTGAGAGGTCTGTCTTGAGTGCGACCATGGCGTCCTTGATCATGGGACTGTCCACGAGACTTAGGAGGTGGATGAGAGGGATTTTTGTGATCCAAGACTCGCTTTTCTGAAGATCTTTCTTTCGTGCTATCCCTTCTTGGTTGGCTGTCATGATCCTTATCTCTGTCATCATTCCTAGTTTCCCCCTTTTTGGCATCATCAGCGCAGGCAGTAGGAGGTACAGAGCGGATTTGGCTGATTGCATACAGGATGTCTTGAGCATATCCCAGAATTTGAAGAGCATATTCACCAAGTTGATAGGAATTGTCTTGATAAGTGTCAATCTTGGTACAAGCTAGGTCAACACGTTCCTTGAGGCCGTAATGAGAATGCTTAATCTCGTGTTGTTGCCTAGCGACTTTGTTTGAACTCTCTTCAAGATCAGAAACTCTTTTCGCCAACTGCTTAAGAGTTTCATCGTGAGGAAGATTCGGTTGTTGTGGTTGAGATTGTACATCAAGGAGTAGATTGACTTTTTGACATAGGTCATTCAATACTCTCGTGTCCTTCTCCCTTAGGGCGAGATATTTGTTGTGAATCAGTTCAGCTGAATGGACAGTTTCTCGCATGAGGTTCATAATGGTCCGTGGGGACTCAGCGATAGATTCGTCCTCAATGTGTGTTGGAGAAGAGTTCCTTTGTTCATCATGATGCGGTGCTTCCGGATTTTCACCAAGCGTCGAGTGGCCATGTGCAGGTGAGGCTTCCTTTTTGTCCTCATGAGCTGGAAGAATGTGTTGTTGTTGTACAGATTCGTTCAGATGCGGAATGATTGCACGAGACGAGTGAACTGGATGTTTACTGGATGCTTCATCCGAGTCTTCGTCTTCAGATGGTATTTTCAAGAGAGGTGGTCTTTGTGGACAGTTAGCATAGTCCGTCTCGACCAAGATAGTGTGGCTATCTTCTGGTTCTTCTTCTTCAGCACCTTCTCCTCCTTGTTGATTATTGTTATCATCATCATCATCATCATTGTCAGCATCATCAGTACCACTGTTGTTGTCTTCTGTGTCATCATCATTGTTCTCGTCTTCATTTTCTTCTTCATCCTCTTCTTCGATTTCGTTGCCATGAACATCTTTCGTTCCACTAGCACTTCCTTTGGGATCTCGAGGATGATCTTCTGCCATTTTGGCTTTAATTTTGGATAGCAGCATGATGTAGCGAAGTTGTTTCAACTCGGCTTCAGTCACTGGATCCAAGGGAGGTTTATGAAGAGGAATTACCAAGGGAGCTTTGTCCTTCCCGAGAGATCGATGAGTTATTCTATAAGAGTACACTCGGTGGATCTCCTCAATTCGCACAGCCTTTTCGACGTCCTGAGTTTCAAGCCATTGAAGTGCAAATTCTTCTTCATCGATCATGGCTTCAAAAGTTTCGAGAAAGGTTCTGAGAGGTGCCGTGCGCCACTTGTGCCATTGTAGAACTCGATTGTAATCTCTTTCAATCGATTCTCTGAGAGATTTATCGAGGGTGTACTGGTCTGGAGAAGATTGACTAGCAGAAGGTTTCGGGACAAAAGATGTTTGAGCAGTTGTCATCTCGTCTACTAGTGCAGGTTCTTGTGTCAGAATTACCTGCTCTGCAATAGTAGGTTCTTGTGGAAGAGACTGAGCATCATTTGGAGCATCAGAAGCTGCTTTCGGGATGTCGTCTGGAGAGCCCGGCTCTTGTGGAAGAACTTGACATCTTTTCTCCATTTCTACAGTAGCAGGTTCTTGTGTCAACTCTCGTAGGAGTTGCTCTGCTAGGGTAGGTTCTTGTGGATGAGAAACAGGAGATCCATTCGGATTGATGGATTTGTGAGCAACGGGACCTCTTTCGGGCAGAGAAGTTTGCAGTTCCCCCTTAGAGGTAGCTACTTTCGGGATGTCTTCCCCCTGTGATGTTGCTCCTAAGGGTTCCCGGTTTTGAGCAGGTCTCATTCGACTTCGTTTGCTTAGACGAATGAGAGGTTGATCATCATCATCTTCAGAGGAATCCTGCACAATTAAAGATTCGAGAGGAGGATTACCTTTCGTCTTTGGTTGGGAGATGACCGTCTTTTGAGACTTAACCCGAGAAGAGGGTTTTTCTTGTTTCTGCCGTTTTGGTTTCGGTTGAGTTTCTTCGTCTGCTTTGGGGGTCTTTAGCTTTCGTTTGGACTTCCCTTTGGGTAGATTGGGTTCAAGAGGAATGCCCAATTCCAATGCCTTCTGTCTGTCATATCCAGATGGTTTTTGTTTCATGTGACAGACCTTTTGACCAGGTGGAGCACCAGCACGTAGAATCATTCCTTTTGTGGCAAGAAGATGGCTTATTATGAAACCGAAGCCCATCTTCTTTGTAATGTCACCAGGACTCCTGCGATGGTATGTGATTGTGTGGGCGATGTTGTTGAATACTATTTTGGACCAATCAACCTTATGCTCATGAAGGAAGGCGTGCAGCATTTTCAGCTTTTCCCTTGTGACATCATCTGTGCCAGAGGTCTTGTGGTCCACAATCTTGTTGAAGATGTCTACTGCAAACTCATAATCCAATCGGAACCATTTTTTCTTGAGGGGCCAGAAGATGTCATTTTTGGAAGGGGCCTCCTTGTGTCGTATGGATTCATAGAAATCCTCCGGATCTAGATGATAGTATACCAGATTGGATTTGTAGGACTCATCTCGGCTGGGAAACCCAAAAATTGATTGAATATCCTCAGCAGTAAACTCAATGTGATGTTTATTAACTCTTGAAGTTATGCTCGAGAAATCAGAAGCCACATACGCATTCAAATAAAACTGAGTAACGTCAAGAGGGTACCATTCATCATAGTGGTGAGTTACCAGACCATATAAACCTGTTTCTAACAGAAGAGCGATTATCCGTTCTCCAAAGGATTTATCCAAGACATACTTACGAAACCCTTCTTCGTCCCACATACTTCCTCCTACTATAAATGGAATTCTGGACTTGATGAACTCTATGTCTTCCGTGGGAAAACTTGGTATTACTGGGGTGGATGAGAGTTCAGGGTTTTCTGGGTTCTTTTCGGAAGGGTCCGCCATTGATGACAGATAGCTTGACTATAGAGAGCTTTGAGAAGAAGGGGTGTATATTGAGAGTTGTAGAACAGACGGAATGAGGGTTTGAGCAGGGTTTATAAAGCTCCGGGTTAGTGTCCTTATATCAGCCCGTTAAGAAAACTTATTCGAATTTTGAAAAAGGACTCAGCGGTTCCTCTTCCTCAAAAAGGTAACTGATCATCATGGATATGTGATAAGAACGTGTGCAGATCTGAAACGATCATTCCCTCATTTAATGAGGAGAGAGAAAAGCACTCAAGTGTACTCAAGTGCTGAGAGATGCATTAAATGCACGTCTTTGTCCTGTCAGACTAGTGGGATAGTGGCGATTTTCTCGGCCGTATGATCCCAATAAAGCTTTATGAACGGTTTAGATTCAAAAAGGAATGGCGTCTTAAGTACGATTCAAAGAACCCGAATGTTGTTCAGAATTTCATAAGACGCACATAATGTTACCCGAGAGATTCATGATCACCCGAAAGATTGATAGCTGAACAGTCTTCAAGATTCGTTTAGATGAATCATGAGATCATTTCATGATATCTTCTTTACGAAATATTTTTCTCACTTATTTTGTTCAAGGTGGTCAAATCCTTGAACGAAATTATTTCTTGGAATATTTGAGAAAAAGTGCGAGTAAGTTTCGGTCAGAACAACTCTTAAGTTCGTCAACAAGATTACATAGATAAACCATGACATATAAAACATGACATCTTATTAGCACATAGATAGGCAAGCTTTTATTCAACAAACGAGAAGAGAAGATTCAGAAACATAGATGATGATTTTTCAGAAAATCACTTTTTCTTCCTCTGAACCTTCTTGGATGAAGAGCATTCAGGCTTATCTTTCTTCATCCTTCCAAACACTTCCCTATACCATCTTTTATAACGCGGAAAGTTGGAACCAGTAGAGGACTCAGCTTCATCATCTTTGTCATACATTTCTTCCAGATTGTCTTGTGCCAGAAAGGCCATGTAGTCTTTGTTAATCCATTCCTTTGGGATTGTCTCACGTGGATCTTTTGAGATCTTTTCTTCATTTTCTGATTCAACGATGAATCCAGCCATATCATCGTATTGAAACGATGAGTCTGAATCAGAGATGAGATTGATAGGAACATTAGGACTATTGCCTGGGTATAAGTCACCTTGCTCCTCCCTGAGGCGCCTGGCGGCCTCTTGGAGCTTGCGAGAGTCACCTCTTGTGAACCTTTTCTTAGGTGCCATTGAGAGAGAGAATATGGTGAGAGATGTGAGAAATTCTCTCCCTTTTTATAGCCAGGGATTGAAGGGCTTATAAGAAAGTTTATCAACATTGCAATCAATGCTCATAAATGTGGTCAAGAGAATGCTGATTTCAGTTGAGACTAAAATTTTGATTCTCTGTAAAGCTCGAGTCCCAACGTGCTTAGCATTCAATAAATTCACAATGAATTTTTGTACTCTTTTTGACCAGATAAAACTTGTAATAAATGCACTCAACAGTAATCCTTTCTGTAAACCGAAATCATTAGAAACGTATGCAATGCATTTATTTGGATAACATAACCATCATGACATACAGGATAGAAAGAGAGAGACTTAAACATAAAAGGCTCAACCTACTACGGTTCAAAGGAAACGATAGGGCACGTGAAGTTCCAGTCGGGTCATCTCATCAGTCACATCAGCCAGATTTGGAGTTTTGGCGTATTCGTCCAACTCTTCTAGAGAGAGAGTAGGTTCGGGTGGCTGATCTGTGAACTGAGAGTGGACCCTTGAGAAATCCTCATAGGATTGAACATTGGGTGGAGGAACTTCAGGAGAGGCATACCATCGAGAGGTTGGTGTCGACGAAGAGTCTTTGTTGGAGCTCTTCATCGCCATGATTTTCTCATAGGCAGCCTGTCTGGCTTGTTCCAGAAGATACCTCTTTTTGGCCCTAGCTTCGTCGACAAGAGGGTTAGGAACTTCTTTTTCCTTTTTAGAGAAGGTGTTAGGCATTGAGTAGGTTACGTTGATCATCTCTCCTTCTTCTTTCAAGCTTATGATGGTGGCATTAGGGAGCTTGCTTGCTTCCTGTAAGTGATGCTTCAGACGAGTAGCACTTTTTTCTGCTTCGTCCATTTTTCCTTTCCCTTTGTTCATACCTGCAATCCTTTTTCTTAGAAAGAAGTGAGTGTGTCTTATGCATGGCGAAACTATTTTATAGGCAAATAAGTGTCGTGGAGATCTATGCAAAATCTTTTGGTTACTGACACTTTCTTGCTTGAGAGACACGAAAACAAAGAGACACGAAAGGATAAGGTGATATATTATAAAGCAGTGGAATAACATCACTTTTTAAGAAAAGGACAAGGTTATTTAGATCTTCCTTTTCTTGCTGCTGGCGGTGGATTTGAGTGGTGAGGGCATCTTAGGAGGGGTGCTAGACGGTGAATAGTCGAAACTGTCGCTTTTGTCCAGCACACTGTTTTCTTTGGCATATCCAATGGAATTGCCTGCAGAAGGAAACAGCTCTTTTGACTCTTTGTCTGTTGGAGCCCGAAGAAGACTCTGAATATGTTGAGAGCGTTCCATGAACTTGTTCACTTCCTCCTGGGTGATGAGTTTGTCATTAAGGATCTCACTTTTTCCACCTTGATTCTCAGTGTTGGTTCTTTCACTGCCTGTACTCATATCTGCAAAAACAAACACTAGAACTTTTGTTAGTGATGTATGCACAAACAATTAGTATGCCTTATTTATAAGGATACTTGCGTGTAAGGATAGACCAAATCCTGCGAGAATCAAGAATACGAATCTTTGCAGATTTGATTCTCTGAATCTTAGGTCATTTCAATCATTCCAATCTCATGCCTTAAAAGAGAGAATCTTGTCTCACTCAGAGGTTTAGTGAGTATATCAGCCAGTTGATCATCGGTATTGACATATTCGAGAGAAATATCTTTCTTCTCAACATGATCACGAATAAAATGATACTTGATATCAATGTGCTTGGTCCGAGAGTGTAGAACCGGATTGTGTGTGATTGCTATAGCACTTGTATTATCGCACTTAATGCTCACTTCTTGGGCATTTATCCCATAGTCTCTTAATTGATGTCTCATCCATAAGATTTGAGCACAACAACTTCCAGTTGCTATGTATTCAGCCTCAGCCGTACTAGTAGCGATGGAATGTTGTTTCTTGCTAAACCATGACACAATTCTTCCTCCTAGGAACTGACAAGTTCTTGAGGTACTTTTTCGATCAATTCGACAACCAGCGAAGTCTGCATCTGAGTATCCGATTAGATCAAATAATCCTTCTTTCGGATACCAGAGACCGACACTTTGTGTGCCCTTAAGATATCGTAATATCTTTTTAGTTGCACTTAGGTGGCTTTCTTTCGGTTTAGCCTGAAAGCGAGCGCATACACCAACAGCAAATGAGATGTCAGGTCTGCTTGCTGTTAGGTATAGAAGAGAGCGAATAATACCACGAAAAGTTTTCTGATCAACTTCATTTCCTTCATTGTCAATGTCCATCCTAAGGGATGTACTCATAGGTATTTTGACGGAGCTTTTTCCATCAATGCCAAATTTTCGGATCAGATCTTTTGTATATTTGGCTTGGTTTATAAATATCCCATCAGAACATTGTTTAACTTGTAAGCCCAGAAAATAATTCAGTTCTCCCATCATACTCATTTCGAATTTTCCTTTCATGAGATTAGAGAATTTTTCACATAAATCTGGATTCGTGCTTCCGAAGATAATGTCGTCGACATATATTTGTACCAGTAGGATATGATCATTATCCTTTATACGAAAGAGTGTTTTGTCAACCACTCCTTTCGTGAAGCCACGATTGATTAGAAAACAAGACAGTGTGTCATACCAAGCTCGTGGAGCTTGTTTCAAACCGTATAAGGCTTTCTTAAGGTGATACACCTTTTCGAGGTTATTATTGATAGTAAAGCCAGGAGGTTGTTCAACATATACTTCTTCTTCAAGAAGTCCATTCAAGAAGGCGCTTTTGACATCCATTTGATAGACTTTGAAATTTTTGTAAGCTGCAAAAGCTAAAAATATTCGTATGGCTTCCAATCTGGCCACGGGGGCAAAGGTCTCATCAAAATCAATACCTTCTTCCTGACAATATCCTTTAGCTACAAGACGAACTTTGTTCCTAACAATGAGTCCATCTTCACTCATTTTGTTTCTAAAAACCCATTTAGTTCCAATGACGTTTTGATGTGATGGTCTAGGTACAAGTTCCCATACTTCATTTCGTTCAAACTGATGAAGTTCTTCTTGCATGGCTATTACCCAGTCAGGATCACATAAAGCTTCATCTACAGATTTTGGCTCTATTTGGGATAGGAAGCATGCCATCATACTTTCGTGTAAAGACGCTCTTGTTCTCACACCTTCTTGTATATCTCCAATAACTTGATCTGGTGGATGATCCTTTAACCATCTAAGATCTGGCTCAAAGGCATCTTGAAAATGCTGAGTATCCATTTCTGGGATATAAGGCAGGTCTATGTAGATCATTGGTTCAGATGGAGCGTTGTCGGGAGGATTGATTGGCTGATCTCCATTTGCTTGTTGAGATGACATCTCGGGTTCTGGTACTTTCGGCTGATACCTCATGTAAGACGAAAGTAAGTCTTCTTCGTCTGAGATGTCTTCATCTACGGATTTCTGAGCATCTTGAATTGGAAAATCAGGTTTCTTGTATCCAGAAGGGTTTTTCTCAGATTGTTCATCAAATTTGACGTGGATGGATTCTTCGATAACCATAGTTCGCTTGTTCAGTACTCTGAATGCTTTGCTTGTTGATGAATATCCCATGAATAATCCTTCGTCGGCTCTTTCGTCAAATGCTTTAAGATAGCTTTTGCCATTGTTGTGAATAAAACACCTGCAACCAAAAACATGAAAATATCCAATATTTGGAGTCTTACCTTTCCATAGCTCATATGGTGTTTTGTTGTGAGACTTGTTGATTAAGGTTCTGTTCTGTGTATAGCATGCGGTGTTTATGGCTTCAGCCCAAAATCTCTTTGGTAGACCTGAGTGTGAAATCATTGTTCGTGCTGCTTCTTTTAGAGTTCTATTCCTCCTTTCGGCTACTCCGTTTTGCTGAGGAGTTCGTGCTGCCGAGAGTTGATGAAATATTCCATTTTGAGCACAGAAACCCTTTATCACTTTGTTCACAAATTCGGTTCCTTGATCCGATCTGGTTCTTATTATTTTGACTTCCTTCTCTGTTTGAAGTTGCTTCAAAAGATTTGGCAGAGCCGTTTCTGTTTCATTCTTCTTTTTCAAGAAAAGAACCCATGTATATTTTGAAAAGTCATCTACTACCACAAGGGTGTACTTTCTTCCGCTTATACTTGCTGGATCTATTGGTCCAAAAAGGTCCATGTGCAGAAGGCTTAGAGATCGGGAACTTGTATCTACATCTTTTGATTTAAAGGACGACTTTAACTGTTTTCCCTTTTGACAGGCATCGCATATCCTATCTTTCGTGTATGATGTTTCGGGTAAGCCTCTTACAAGATTCCTTTTTGCAAGCTTGTTTATTGTCTTCATGTTCAAGTGGCTTAGCTTGTTGTGCCATACTTGGTTGAGATCTGCATTACTCTTCGCTACAAGACAAATATTAGCATTAGAAGAATTTAATGAGACTACATACATGTTCTTCTTTCGGTGGCCTGTAAGTGCTGTCCTGCCATCCTTCGTGTTTATGATTTTGCACTCTTCTTTAAAGAATTCTACTTTGTATCCTTTGTCGCAGAACTGACTTGTGCTTAGAAGATTGAATTTAAGTCCTTCTACATAAGAGACATCTTGTATGATTATTCCTTTCTTGATGATATCTCCTTTTCCTCGAGTTTGGCCACTTGTTTCTCCTCCAAAGATAACTTTGGGTCCATTTATTTCTATGAAGTTGCTCAAAATTGTTTTGTCACCAGTAATATGTCTTGAGCAACCACTGTCGACATACCATATGACCTGTTTCTCCTGCATCAAAGATTATGCATTTTTAGGTACCCACTTAGTTTCGGGTCCTTGGGGGTTAGCAGTCAATTTTGGAACCCATATTAACCTAGAGTGCACATGACTCATCCTCGGTCCTTTATATCCGTTGGAAGTGCGATAATCGTAATAAATACTGGCAAAGATTTTGTTCTTATACTTCCTTTGTTGCTCTCTTGGTGGAAGATTTTCATGATACCAACGATAATTGGTTTGTTTACGTCGATGTGTTACCTCAAGAGCTTTCCTCGAGAGGAGTTCCGGGTAATCAAACCAATCTTCTTCTGAAGGTCCAGTCCTTCCATTGCCATACCCAGATCTTCTGAGGATCCATTCGGGTTGTCTGTTCTTTGAGATTCCCTGAGCAGAACTCTTTGGACGATATTGCCTCTGGTTAACATTTGTCTTCTCATAGGATCGAGAATTCCAGTTAGGCTGACTCAATTTTTGGTGTGGACCTTTTCCACTGCCATTTGGTCCATTCCTTTTGACATATATTTGTCTAGGATTGCCTTTACTGGGTTTTCTCTTTCCTGTTTCCACAATTCGTTGTACAGCCTTTCCTTTCGGTTGGCTTGTTGATTGTGGTGCTGTGACATTGTTATGTACCATCATAGGCTCGGGCAGCTGAGTTGGTCCTTGAACAAATATGGTTGCAAGATTCTCATGTGAGTATGCATTCTTGGATTTGCTCGTTTCGACTTGTGAAGAGGAGCTGGAGTTAAAACCAATTCCGGTTTTCTCTCCGGGCAGTCTGGATTCGTTTAACATTCTGTCCATTAAGTTGGATGAATTGTTAAACTTATCCAACACTTCAAGCAATTCTTGCTCTCTCTTTTCTTTTGCTGTGCACTGCTCCTTAAGAGCGAGAACATCTTTCTCGAGCTGCTCCTTAGCAATGATCAGCATATTGTTCTCAATGCGAACTTGCTCTAATTCATTATAGCTAGTTATGAGCCGAGAGTTCTCCTCTTTTAGCTTGGAGTAAGTGCTATTTATCAACTTGAACCTCCTCATCATTTCAGTGATAGATTCACTGGAGGTTTGACTTGCTAAAGAACTTGATTCGGCTGAATAACAAGAAGAAGAGTGAGAGTTTACCTCTTCTTCATCTGCCATGAGGCATAGTTCTTCTGATTCTTGACTGTAGAGGCATAGTAGTCCTTTCTCCTCATCACTGCTTTCGTCTTCTGAGCTTGAGCTTGAGGTACTACTTTCGGGTGTAGCTTTTTCAGTGTTTTCGGCAACCACCATTGCTTTTCTTCTTCCCTCACTCCTGGAGTTTGATGATTCTGGTTTATCACCTCTCTTGTGTTTTTCTCCAGATTCCCTTGAGGGGCTTGTGACATTGTTGCCATCTTGATATTTGCTAACCATTGGATAAGGACAGTTTGCTTTGAAGTGCCCTGGCTTTCGGCAGTTGTAGCACAACAGCTGTGAATCAGTGGTTTCGGTCTTTGAAGTCTGAGGGAAGCTTTCATGCCTCTTTCGGTGGCCTGACCATTGTGGATCTTGAAAGTTGTTCTTTCTCATGAATCTTTTCATTTTCCTGACAAATAGGGCATATTGTTCATCAGTTAAAAAATCACAAGAGTTGGATTTCGACCTGTTAGGGGTTGACGCTGCCTGATTTGCTACGAGGGCAATATTTCTTGTTTCTGGTTCCTCTGCATCTTTCGGTTCATGCTCAAACTCATATGCTTTGAGATCACTGAAGATTTTGGCTATGGGTGTTGTTTTCATGTCACGATTATCTCTCATTGCGATGACCTTCATTTCCCATGACTTCGGTAATCCACAAAGGATTTTCAGATTCATTTCCTTTTCGGTGAGTTCTTTTCCAAGGTCTGACAAGTCTCCCATCAGCCTTGTGAACCTTAGCTCCATCTCCATGATTGTCTCGTTTGGCTGCATTTTAAAGTCTTCGAACTTCTTCATGGCCATTGTCAGTTTGTTGTCTTTTTCTTGTTCATCTCCTTCTCCCAAGTCCATTAGAACTTTCCATACTTCCATGGCATTTTTACATTTTCTGACTCTGGGGAAGAGTGAATCATCTAGAGAGTTGTAAAGAATGTTCCTTGCCACATTGTCTAGATTTGCTCTTGTTCTTTCTTCCGAGTTATACTGATCTTTCGGCTTAGGTATGATTTGTGGAGCATCTGGTCCTTGAGCAGCAGCTTGTGCATTTGCCATCATCACTGTGATAGGTCCAGTAGTTATGACGTCCCACATTTCATCATGAATAGAGCATAGAAGAGCCTGCATTCTCAATTTCCAGTCATCAAACTTGGCAAGACTAAAAGCAAGCTGTTTAGAGCGATGTTGTGCATGTTCCTTTTCCATTTTTAAAAAATCGTGCAACGAAGAAAATCCCAAAAAAAAAATTCAGGGGTAGATCTACCAGGCAGTAAATGAAAAAAGCCTTTACCGTTCAAGGTATTCTGCTCTGATACCACTTGTTGGTCCCGATAGATTGTGTGGTGAGTCTAGAGGGGGGGGGGGGTGAATAGACTCTCGTTTTTCTTTTGAAAGAAAAACTTGACAACACTTTTGTGTAAGATAAGCACAGCGGAAGGAAAATAAAGTGAGGGTTGCACGAGTTTGATAAAATGTTAAGAGGAGTGATGAAAAAGATGATATGCACGCAGTAAAGTAAAGCAGTAAGTAAAGAGAAGAGTGAGACGAGATTTTATAGTGGTTCGGCCAAACGATGCCTACTTCCACTCTTCTTCCACAACTGCTGGAAGGATTGCACTATCACTCTTTAGTACAATTACACAAAGACTTCCTTGATCACTAAGCCGGACAGTCTTTGAAGGTTTTTCAACTCCGAGAGTTTACTCCGCCTCTATCAACTTCTTCTTCTAAGTTGAGGTTGGTAAGAAAGTATTTCTTGATTCCTCCAACTGTGAAGTCTTGATGGGGTTGGATGACTGCTTTAAGAGTGCAAGACTTCTCTCAAGATGTAGGGCAGTGATGGATGATCTACTTCAAATGCCTTAACACCTTAAGTAACTGGTTCGCAAAAAGCTTTGAGATTCTTAGCTTTTCAAGTGCTTTTTGCAAGAGGGTGAGTAGAGTGATAATGAACCAGCACCTTCTTAGTTGATGAAGGTTGGTTTATATAGGTGATGAAAATTCATCCGTTGGAGGGAGATGAATTTTTCGAACCTTTTATCCGTTGGACAAGGACCATGGAGCCTTATGCATTTAATGCTTCATTAAAGGGTTTGTACTGTGTAGCCGTTGAAGGTATGGAAGACTTGATGGCTTTTGTCTTTTAGCTCCAGAGATAGTACAGCTTCATTAAATGTTCTTTGGAGAGCGTGTCTCATGAGTTGAGGTCCTTATTGTCCTAGGATGTTGTCAAATCAGACAGATAGAACATTCTTCTTGTTGGTGAGAAGAAGAATACTTGTTGGGATAGTCTTGAAAAGAACTGTCTTTCTTAATGACAACTTCTTCTTTCGTTGCTGTGGAGTCTTCTTTCGTCTTGATCAGCCTATCTTCTATTCATAACTCTTTTCGTGTGTTTGTTCTAGCTTAACACGAATTACATATGAGTTATGGCAACTTTCGTCTAGAACGAAAGTAGCGATACAAGAGAAACGAAAGAGTTAGGGGTCTACTTCCTACATTACATTAGTATCATCAAAATCCTAATACAAGGTTCCTAACATGTTTTTCTTTTTTTCTAAAGCTCCGAACGCCGACCTTCCGAAAAAGAGTGACTGAGAGATAGAAAGAGCATAGCATGGAGTGAGAGGAAAACCAGAGAAGAGAAGAAGATAAGAGTTTGTTGATTTATTTGAGAGAGAAAAAGTTGGTGGTGAAATGAAGGGTTGCAAGAGAAACGAAGATTTATTCTCAATGTAAAAAATCTAGACAACCATCCACGACCCTTCTTTAAAGAAGAGTTTTAGAAAGTTTTTATTTTTATTTTTAAATTTACTCTCCATGACAGTTTCTCCGAGTTCAATTTTAATTTTTTAAATTCTATTTTTTTTTTAATTTAAGAAACCGCATCCCATTATTTTAAAAATAAAAATAAAAATGGTCGCGATATCTTGTTCATTTATTTACGATAATGTCACCACACGTTTTTTTAACAATATACTACCCTTTTTTAAATAATGGTAATCTAAGATCACATTTCTTTGCACTTTTTGTACTAGTGTTAAATCGTGTTTTTCGTGTGACCGAATCAAGCCTTGTCATGGTGGGACCACTAAAACTGTGTTCTGCCCACCCCTAAAAACATGTTCTACCCACCATGTATTAAAACCATGTTCTATAGTGGTGGGACCACTAAAACCTGGTTTTGAACCATGGCACCCACTATAAAATAGGGCTCCATTTACATCCTTTTTCATCATCCTAATATGTATATCTCCTTCTCCCACATGAATTATGCAAAGAGATCAAAGCTTATGGCTATAAATCTTGAATGGTATGTGTTTTCTTTTTTTTTTTTTTTTTTTTTTGCTTGTGAGGCATACAATTGACAAAGATTTCTCTATTATTCGCTTTATGCTTCTTCTTTTTTAATTATTAAATGTAATTATATTGCTTTTCAAGTTACACAGGTGGCTATACCATTTGCAATGAAACAATTTAGACCGTTGTTTGGATCATATTGTATGATGATCGAAGATGAGCTCCAACCCTTTAAGGTGAAATATAAAGAGGAGGTCAGTTTCGAGGAGGAAAGCCTAAGGGGACGGCCAGGTTATGAGCACCTAAATGATCCCCGACCTTCATGTTTTGATTGAGGCTGATCAGAGCTACCAATCAATATTGTTGATTCACAGCTGAAACAAGCCCGGGAAATTATTGAAGAACTGCTCAACAGGACCTTCTGTCGTCATTGCTGATATTGAAGAGCTACCAATCAATATCATGACAGTTCGAACAAGTAATCTACCATCCTGGGTGTCGAGCTTTGTCGTGGAAATATGTTCGTCCTCTATATACCGACTGGCCATCACCTCTGTAACTGATTTGATTTTTTTGTTCTTGACCTATACTTGATAACGACAAATTATTGTGTGGACCATGTTCCATACAGTGTTGTGTGGACCATAACAAAATTACATTTTTTATATACTAAAAGTACATTATTCATGTACTTAATGTACATTGCATAAAATAATGTATTTTTAGTATTCAAATAATGTACTTTTTCTGAATATAGTGTACATTTTTAATATACTAAAACTATAATATTTGTGGATTAAATGTACATTATTTGATAGTATGGTTCACACAATTGCGTGGACCATGGTCCACACAATAATGATCCGTTGATAACTATGGTTGGTTTGCTATTTTTCTCTTTTCTTTTTAGGTGTAATTTATTCTGTCATATGTCAAAAATAAGTTGGATGTTATGAAGTTTATAGTGAAGGTTTTACTCATAAGGTTGGTGGTGCGTGCTTTATGTCATAAACTCTTCTGTTGTACAAACTTTCATACAATTATACATAGTATGGTACATCCACTCTTATATAAATTATATATCACATAGGCTTTAGATGTATGTTATGTTATCCATCTCTACTAATTACAAGTCACATTCACTCATGTTTGTGTTTAATGTCAATTGTGTTAGAGGTCAATTTGATATGAATTAAGATTGCAAGGACGATGAGAACGGTATAAAATGTATTAGATGAAGAGTGATTACAATTGTACAGATTGAGGGAATATATACACGAGAGAATCATAGGAAGATTAGGATGAGTCCTAATATTAGTCTTAATACTCCCCCTCGAGCGCATGATATACTAGTAACCTGTAGCTTGTCTCTAAGAAAAGAAAATCTAGGACTGGGTAAAGCTTTAGTAAATATGTCTACAAGTTGATCTTTTGCGCAGATAAAATTAACTTGAATGTCTCCAGAAGTAACTTTATCTCGAACGAAGTGATAATCAATTTTCACGTGCTTGGTACGAGCATGGAAGATGGGATTTGCACACATATAATAGCACCAAGATTGTCACACCATAATTTTGAAACAGATATACCTGACACTTTAATCTCATGCAGCAAAGAGACTATCCACGTAACTTCGGCACAGACATCTGCTAGAGGTTTGTATTCCGCCTCAGTAGAAGATCTAGCAACAGTTATTTGTTTCGCAAATTATGATGTGCAACCGAATGCACCATGCGCATGGTGCATTCGTTCCAAAACGACGTCGTTTTAGTTAAAAAAACGCGCGTCCCACTTAAAGAAGAAATCAGGTTCGATTCCCGGCAATAGCATTTTTATATATCCAGAAATTCATAACTATATATCCATAAATTCATAACTATATATCCACAAATTCATAACTATATATCCACAGTGAATGAATGAAGTAAAAATCCACAACTATATATCCTTAGTGAATGAATGAAGTAAAAATCCACAATGAATGAACTAAATATCCACAATGATTGAACTAAATATCCACAATGAATGAACTAAATATCCATAAATTCATAACTATATATCCATAAATTCATAACTATATATGTTAGACTATGTTATTATTATATACTATGTTATTAATATATGTAATTGGTTATGTAATAATCTGTTAGTGATCTAGTCTCTAGCCTAGAAGGTAGCTCTCTCTCTGTGAGAGTATTAATGTAACTGTGATTCTGTTATTCAATCAATTATCTTTTCCCAAACTCATCTGGTATCAGTTAGCCAGTAGGGATCTCACATTTTTTTTTCTCTCTCCCCTTTTCCGATCGACCATGTCGTCCAGTTCCGAACGCACACTCACGACCACCACCATCTCCTCCCCAAACACCACCCCAAACTCCCTCCCTAGTGCGCACCATTTTGTGTCGCTTAAATTAACTCATCGGAACTATTTATATTGGAGAACCCAAATAATTCCCTTTTTACGAGGACAACGACTGCTTGGCTTCATAGATGGCACACGGCCATGCCCTTCTCCGGTTATCGAACTGCCGGCCGGCGACCAATCAAATGCAACGTCCGTCGTCGCGAATCCGGCACATGAGGCTTGGATTGAGCAGGATGCCTCCATTTTATCTCTGCTCATATCCTCGATCTCGGAAGAAGTAATGTATCTCACGCTCGGCCAAACTGCCTCCCGTTCGGTGTGGCTTGCGGCAGAAACGGCGCTCGGCTCCTCCTCTCAAGTCCGCTGTCTCAACCTCATGGGGCAGTTCCAAGCGCTTCGTCAGGGAGATAGCTCCACACCGGAGTATCTCGACTGTGCTCAACATTTGGTGGAGGATCTCGCCCTGGCCGGGCGACCGTTAACGTTAACGGAGCAAAACTTGTATGTCTTCCGGGGGTTGCGACCGGAGTTCCGATCTATGGCGGCCTCCCTGGCAGTCAACAGTACGCCAGTGACGATTTCGCAATTGGCGGATTATTTGCAGGCGCAGCAGTTCATCCACTCGGATGACTTTCCGGCCTATCAACCTGCAACGGCGAGTGGAGTTCTCTCGGCGTTCTATACCGGTCGCGGTGGACCGCACCAAAACAGTGGAGGCCGTGGTGGCCAGTATCGCAGCGGAGGCAATCGCGGCGGAGGAGGCCGTGGAGGACGTGGCCGGAATGGCGGCTTGCGCTGCCAGATTTGTCGAGCACAAGGGCACTCGGCGGCCTTCTGCTACAAGAGATACTCCGAGCCACCACCTTTGGCGCATGTGGCAGTCGCTGGAGATGGAGGCAGTGCGGGCGCGACGTCGGCAGTCACCTCTTGGCTGCCGGACACGGGCTCATCCACACACGCTTCGCCGGATCCCGGAGTTGTCTCGCAGGCCGTAGAATATCACGGTGATGATGTTCTGAGAGTGGGTAATGGCACAGGTTTGGCAATCTCGAGTGTGCGTCATGCAGTTATTCCTTCAGTCATTAAATTTTTAAAATTGTCTCGTGTCTTACATATCCCTGAGTTGTCGGTCTCATTATTATCTGTAAATCGTTTTACAAAATATAATAACTGTTACTTCGAATTTCATCCTAATTTTTTTTGTTGTGAAGGATTCCATCACACAGGCAGTTCTTCTTAAAGGTCCGAGCTCAGGGGGATTGTACACGTTGTCAGTTCCGAGTCCACATCGTGCATTCGTCTCTGCTCGTGCCTCTTCCGCAATCTGGCATCAGCGTCTGGGTCATCCCCACGAACAAGCCCTAAAATGCGTCTTACAAGAATGTCCGGTTGAATCCAATAAAAATGTAATTCGTAGTTTATTTTCCTCTTCTCAACTCGGGAAATCCTCTCGATTCCCGTTAGATAGGGTAGCTAAATCTAGCAATAATATTTTAGACCTTATCTACACTAATATTTGGGGTCCCGCACCTGTTCTTTCTGCGGATGGCAAACGTTATTTTGTACTCTTCGTAGATGATAATACCCGCTATTGTTGGTATTATCCGCTACGACTCAAAACCGATATATACAAAATTTTTGATGTTTTTCGGGCGACGGTAGAACGTACGTTTTCACGTTCTATCAAGTCCATTCAGTCTGATTTGGGGGGGGGGGGGGGAATATCAAAAATTACACAAAAGTATTTACCTCCTTAGGAATTGTGCATAGGCAATCATGCGCCTATACGCATGAGCAAAACGGGCGTGTGGAACGCCGGCATCGGCATATTGTCGAGACCGGTCTTGCCATGATGGCCCAAGCCTCTGTTCCACAAAGATATTAGGATCATGCTTTTGAAACAGCAACGTATCTAATAAATCGGTTACCGTCATCCTCACTCCAGTTTGATACACCTCACTACCGGTTATATCAGTCCCCACCCACTTACACATACTTGCGTGTATTCGGGTGTCTTTGTTTCCCATACCTCCGGCAATACAACCGTCATAAAATTGAGTACCGGTCCAGTCCGTGTGTCTTCTTAGGTTACCCACTGTCCTTTAGGGGTTACCGTTGCATGGACCTAAACACCGGGAAAACTTACATCTGTCGCCATGTCCGCTTCGATGAAAGTCACTTCCCTTTTGCAAACAAGGACCCCGTACAGTCTGGAGCACGTGAAGCCGTACCCAGCTTACCTTGGGGGTCTAGTCCCATCTTGCGTCATAATGGAACTGTTGAAGCTGTTGTCACCACTCCTTGCCCTATTATAGAACCAGCTCCAGCTCGTGCTCCCGTTGTCAAAAGACGGGGACGTTGAGCCCAGCCTCAGGAGCGGTCTCATGTTATGCGGCTCAGGCGTATGACACAGGGGACTGGGGAGCAGCTTCATGCCCTAACAGCATCCACAGATGACCCAACTTGCTACTCTCAAGCAGTGGGACATCCACAATGGCGAGACGCAATGGACCAAGAGTTCAACGCGTTACTACATAACAACACGTGGACTCTTATTTCCGCTACTCCGGACATGAACATAATAGGGTGCAAATGGGTTTTTCGCACCAAGCGGAAAGCTGATGGCACGGTGGAACGTTACAAGGCCCGACTAGTTGCCAAAGGCTACAATCAAGTAGCCAGCGAGGACTTCTTTGAGACGTTCAGCCCGGTTGTCAAGCCAACCACGGTTCGGCTGTTGCTGGCTTTAGCCATTTCCCGTGGGTGGACATTCCGACAGTTGGATGTTCACAATGCCTTCCTAAATGGGCATCTGGCTGAAACGGTCTATATGCGGCAGCCACCAGGCTATGAGGATCCCGATCATCCCGATCACATTTGTTACTTACGGTGTTCCCTATATGGGTTGAAACAGGCACCCCGCGCCTGGTTTAAGCACTTACATGATTTTCTAATTCTGACAGGATTTGTTGCTTCCAAAACAGATGTTTCTCTGTTTCACTACACCGTTGCTGACGCTCGGGTATTCTTACTCGTTTACGTGGACGACATCATCATGCTTGGGAGTAACACGACCTTAGTTGATTCTATACTAAGGCAACTGGCGACGGCCTTCAAAATACGGGATCTAGGGCAACCGACGTTCTTTCTCGGCATAGAAACCATTCCTATCTCTGATGGTATGATACTTTCACAGCAACGTTATATGCGGGATATTCTACAGCGAGCCGGCATGACAGATTGCAAGGCGTTAGCCACTCTGGCCTCTATGACTCAGCCTGTGTGTCAGTCCACTGACTCCTTCGACAACCCGACGCAATATCGCCGGCTAGCCGGGGCTTTTCAGTACCTCACCATCACTCGGCCGGATCTATCTTATTCTGTCAACCGACTCTTTCTGTTCATGCATTCGCCTACTGATGAGCACTGGGGCCTGCTGAAGCGAGTTCTTCGTTATATTAAAGGGACTCTGGAGTACGGTCTACGCATTACGGCTTCAGGGGTCTCGGATATTCATGCCTACTCCGACTCAGACTGGGCCGGCTGTCCTGTTGATCGCAATTCCACTAGTGGGTATGCAGTCTTTTTTGGCAAAAATCTTGTCTCCTGGGTCTCTCGGAAATAGCGTACCGTCGCACGCTCTTCGACTGAGGCAGAGTACAAGGGCCTTGCAGATGTATGTGCTGAAGTTACCTGGATTGTGTCCTTGTTACTAGATCTTGGATTAGGGCCTGTTTCTACGCCCACGCTATGGTGTGATAATCTAGGTGCGACATATCTATGCGCAAATCCGGTGTTTCATGCTCGTACCAAACATGTTGAGGTTGACTACCACTTTGTCCGGGACAAAGTTTCGACTGGAGAGCTTCACATTCATTTTGTGTCTACCAAAGATCAGCTCGCAGATATCTTCACCAAACCGCTTCCAGCCGCACGGTTCGCTACTCTGCGTGGCAAGCTCAATGTGGTTCCTCACCTACCTTGTGCTTGAGGGAGAGTGTTAGACTAAGTTATTATTATATACTATGTTATTAATATATGTAATTGGTTATGTAATAATCTGTTAGTGATCTAGTCTCTAACCTAGAAGGTAGCTCTCTCTCTGTGAGAGTATTAATGTAACTGTGATTCTGTTATTCAATCAATTATCTTTTCCCAAACTCATCATATATCCACAGTGAAGTAAATATCTACAATGAATGAACTAAATATCCACAATGAATGAACTAAATATCCATAAATTCATAACTAAATATCAAAAATTCATAACTATATATCCACAATAATGCTATTGCTGAGAATCGAACCTGAAATTTTTTTTTTTTAAGTGAGACGCGCATTTTTAGTCAAAACGACGTCGTTTTGCATCATATGCACCATGCGCATGGTGCATTCGGTTGCACAGCATAACTATTGTATTTGTTTCATACAGGCCCAAGAGATAAGGTTGGATCCAAGAAACCCAGCAAAACAACTCGTGGACACAACCAGCCCAATCAGAATCAGAAAATGCATGGAGTTGTTTTTATGCTGACTTTCTTATACGTAAACCAAAATTAACTATTCTCTTTACATACCTCAAGACTCGCTTTAGGTGTTCCCAATGTGATACTGTAGGAGCTTGCATGCGCTGACACAATTGATTGATTGCGAATGATAGATCAAGACGTGTGAACTTATAGATAGACTTTTTGGTCATAGGTTTGAACATATATTTATTGATTAATTGATATTGTGATATTATAGTCATCAATCAAAATCTAGACTGTTTAGTTACAATTTTCTATTTTTCATTTTAAATTTTTCTAAGTTTTTGTTTCATTTATAATTTTATATTGGGGGCGTTTGGTTATGGGCTGATTAGCCAAATTTTAACTGATTTGACCAAGTTTCGTTATTTGACCCATCAATAAACTGTTTTGAAGTGTCTGGTAAATGCCTGATTAACCTTAGCTAAGGGAAGGATTGGGTGGAAATTATTGTGAAATGCGTATTGGTTGGGAACTAAAAAAGTAGCACTTAAGGTGATATGAAATTTGAGTGAAATGAAGACCTTACTTTTTTCCCCCCAGAAATTTAGAAGATGAATATGGAATATCGAATAATTGAAGCAATAGTGATGAATAACAGTGTTCAAGCATGTTGTGAAGTTAAAATATCGAAGAAACTACTAATAACCAGGAGCCAGTATTATATGGTGCTGGGGCCAATTATGATTTAAGAGTGAATAATTAAATACATTAATAATTATTTAACATATTTCAACATACATTACTGCATTACAAATCTACTAAAACTGAATAGCAGACTAATATTTTCTTCTCAATACTGCGCATGCTCTTGATATATATATATATATATATATATATATATATATATATATATATATATATATATATATATATATATATATATATACATACATATACACACACGTATAAAAGTTCAGTTATTTTTGCCCTATGACATTTTCAAGCGATTTTTCTTGTACTTTGGGTTTCAAATGTTTTAGATTAAAATTCACTGTTGTGTTCAAGAAAAGATTTAAATTCAACTTGGGCTTTGCACTACACGCGTTGCGAAATATATAAAATTCACGCGTTGCGTTCAAAAGATTTAAAAGATTTTGACGGTAATAATGTTACCGGAAATATATTGTAAAGTGACGAATAAGAAAGTGACAATAGTTGTATTGCCTTTTGTCTCAGTATAGAAAGTACAGTGTGTCCCCTGCTCAGCTGAGGGAAGTTCTATTTATGCTAGGTCCTAACGGTAACAACATGAAGAGACATCCATGGGGAGCTGAGCTAACGGCAAGAATATGAATAATCATGAATGAGGCGTTGAGGCTTTAACTCTCTCTCATCAATGGTGGCATCAAAGGTGGCTTCAATGACAATAAATGTGACACCTGTTGGATTCTAACCGTTGGAGTTCTGCCCGTTGGGTTCCCATGTGATGCTGAGTCAGATGCTCATTTGTGATCCGGGTCGGGTGCCAGCCCTATTATCCTGTCACCAGTCCCCCCTACTCTTGAGTCAACGGATGTGTTTGAGTTGACTTGGGAGTAAGGCTGAATCTATCTTGATCTTGTGTAGAATCCTGCTTGATTTAGGATATGTGATTTTATTTGATCCTGTGTATGTGATTTTACATTTTTTTTTAATCACATATGATTTTATTTTATTTCTTATGCTAGCCGAGATAGGCTTTGGCCTAGGTTGGCAGAGGTGCGTGCCTCCGGCCAAGGCGTCGCCTCGACCGATCGTGACCGAGGCGTCGCCTCGACTGATCGTGGCCGAGGCGTCGCCTCGACCGATCGTGGCCGAGGCGTGCGCCTCGACCGATCGTTACCGAGGCGTCGCCTCGACCGATCGTGGCCGAGGCGTCGCCTCGACCGATCGTGGCCGAGGCGTCGCCTCGACCGATCGTGGCCGAGGCGTCGCCTCGACCGATCGTGGCCGAGGCGTCGCCTCGACCGATCGTGGCTGAGGCGTGCGCCTCGGCTGACCGTGGCCGAGGCGTGCGCCACGGCCGATCGTGGCCGAGGCGTCGCCTCGACCGATCATGGCCGAGGCGTCTCCTCGATCGATCGTGGCCGAGGCGTCGCCTCGACCGACCGTGGCCGAGGCGTGCACCTCGGCTGATCATGGCCGAGGCGTGGCCTCGAACCGATCGTGGCCGAGACGTCGCCTCGACCGATCGTGGCCGAGGCGTTGCCTCGACCGATCATGGCCGAGGCGTCTCCTCGATCGATCGTGGCCGAGGCGTCGCCTCGACCGACCGTGGCCGAGGCGTGCACCTCGGCTGATCGTGGCCGAGGCGTGGCCTCGACCGATCGTGGCCTCGAACCGATCGTGGCCGAGACGTCGCCTCGACCGATCGTGGCCGAGGCGTTGCCTCGACCACTCGTGGCGGAGGCGTGCGCTTTGGCTGATCGCGGCCGAGGCGTAGCCTCGACCGATCCTGGCTGGGGCAGCCTCGACCGATCGTGGCCGAGGCGTCGCCTCGACCGACCGTGGCAGAGGCGTGCGCCTCGGCCGATCGTGGCCGAGGCGTGCGCTTCGGCTGATCGCGGCCGAAGCGTAGCCTCGACCGATCGTGGCTGGGGCAGGCTCCGGCCTTTTTTTTTTTTTTTTTTTTTTTTTTTTTTTTGGCCGAGACGGACTTCGGCGTTGGCCGAGGCGGGCGCCTTGGTCGAACCGTGGCCGAGGTGTGCGCCTCGGCCAACCCTTGACCGAGGCGTGCGCCTCGGTCAGACTGTGGCCGAGGCGGGCTCCTCGGCCATCCGAGTCGAGTCACGTCTCGGCCAACCTGTGGCCGGGGCGTGCGACTCGGTCAGACTGTGGCCGAGGCGGGCTCCTCGGCCATCCGAGTCGAGTCACGTCTCGGCCAACCTGTGGCCGGGGCGTGCGACTCGTTCCTTTTTTTTTTTGAAACAACATTGGCGGACCACAAGCACGAGATATTATTCCAAAAGATTTCAGAATGCAAAGCGGGCGGACCGCGATTACCAAACACTAGTCCCAAACGACTACTAGAATATTAAGGAAAATACTTAATCAAATTTTCCTAGCTCCATACCCGATCGATTATCTTTACAGATGGTGTGGACTTATGGATCATTTCTGCCAATCTTTTTGCATGCTTTAACGTAACAACTGCGGGCCGCTCGCTGGTCTCCTCTGACGACCCCTATCCCGCTCTGAGTGGGGAACTTCATACACAAGTGTTCCACCGACACTATGGCCTTGAGGTTCTCCAGTGCCGGTCTCTCCAATATGATGTTGTGCGCACAGGTGAGTGTTACCACGATGAATTCCAAGTCAAGTTTGCGAATGTTAGGGCTCGTGCCTATCTCCACTGGTAAGACCACTGACCCCTCCGTCTCCACTGAATCACCCGTAAATCCAGAGAGTGGGGTACGTACTTCTTTGAGCTGGTTCCTAAGTATCCCTAACTTGGTGAAGGCATCGCAATACATCACATTGACTGAGCTTCCCGTGTCGACTAAGATGCGGCGGACAATGACATCGTTGACATCCATCTCAATTACCAAGGCGTCACGATGGAGTAACGGGCCCTCTGGGAGGTCATCATCAGAGAAGGTGATGGCCTCCTATCTCTGTTTCTTTTCTCTGGGAAGACTCGCCACTTCTCCCACGTATAGCCGCCGGCTCCACTTCTTTCTTTCCGCGGGCGTGTCGCCCCCTGCAGGTCCACCATAGATAAAGTGTATGGTGTGCTTCTTTTGTCGTCTAGGCGCCACCTCGGTTTCTTTCTCGCTATCACTCTGCTCAGATATTTGGTCGTGTTCTCTTTTTTTCAAGGTGGACAGCTCGGTGACATCCTCATTTCTCCAGACATTTTTTGGTGGATTTTTTGATGGATCGCGCTGCGGCTGCTGCGGCTGCTTGGATCGCTTGACAAAATGCCGAAAGTAGCTCTGCTGAATGAGTTCTTCTATTTGTCTCTTCAAAACGTGACACTCATCTGTATCGTGGCTGGCTTGACTATGAAACCTGCAGTACTTTGTTTGGTCTGCCTTTGGGGAGACCTTCATGCACTCCTCGGGGAATTCTACCATTCCCATCTCCTCAGCTTGCTGTAGAATGACACTGACAGGAAGGGTAAAAGGAGTTAGATTACGCAAGGGGACCAGGCAAGGCCGTTCATGGTCTCGGCCTTTCCTTGCGGTCAGGTGGTTCGAGGGTGGTGCCTGGCTGGGCGGACCCGCTTTCTCAGGCTTCCCACCTTTCCTTCTATCCTCTTCGTCCTTCTTCTTTCTGTCGACGTCCTCTGCTTCGGCATAGCGGCTAGCCGTCCTTATCAGATCTTCTTAAGAGCGGGGGTGGTGGGCGTTCAACTGCTTGTGGAAATACCCTGATCTTAAGGCATGGATAAATATTGGGATCGCCGCCTTGGAGTCGAAGTCGTAGACATTATTGACTTCCTTTTTCCATTTTATCAGGAAGTCTTTGAGGCTCTCGCCTCTATCTTGCTTCACTACACAGAGGTGAGAGAAGGGTTTCTTACGTTGGATGCTACCGGAGAAGTATGTCAGGAAGCTCTTGGACAACTCCCCAAAGTTTTGGATCGACCCATCAGGGATGGTGTTGAACCAGTCTTGGGCCGCTCCATCCAGGGTGGACAAGAACGCTCGGCACATGATGGCGTCCCCTGCCCCGATCATTACCATAGCAGCCTTGTACCTCGTCATGTGGACGCGTGGGTCAGTGACCCCCGTGTACTCCTTGATGGCGGGCAACCTAAAGTCCCTCGGCAAAGGTACGTCCATGATGCTTGGGGAGAATGGTGCTGCCATCCGTACCTCGGGTTCCGGCGACTGCTCCCGTGCCTCCACCCTTCTTGCTAACTCCTCGATTCTTCTCTGCAGCCTCTCGACCAGGGCCGACTCATCAGGGTGCCGGCGCGGGGCCGGCTGCCGCTCCTCCAAGTGTCGGTGTGGAGCCCGCTCATCAACGCGTCGCTTCCCCGCCGAGTGCCGTCGCAAAGCTGGCTCTTCGACGCGTCGCTCCTCCAAGTGTCGACGTAAGACCGACTCATCAACGTGTTGGCGTGGGGTCGGCTCCCGAGACTCGCCCACCTCCTCTGTGGGTGATCTCTCGGCTTCTCTATTTTCGTGTTGGCGAGGACCTCTGGTAGAGGATCCCTCGGCCCGTGGTCCTAATCTTTGCTGCACGGGCGCCCTTTGTCCCAATCGTTCTGGTGCAGATTGGGAAGGGCCTGGTTGTCGTCTGGTCGGTCCACTTCTTTGGGTCTCCACCCTTATTTCCTGGGGCCGTGGCGGGGGCACTTGGCCTTGCAGTCCCACCGCCACCTGATTTAGCGCCGCCGTCACTGCTTGCTGAATGACATCGGCAGTCGCCTGGAGGTTCACGGCTTGGTTCACCTCTCCATTGTTGAGTTGGTCTCGAAGGTCCCCTCCATTGTTGAGTTGGTCTCGAAGGTCCCCTCCATTGTTGAGTTGGTCTCGAAGGTCCCCTCCGCGATTGTTGGTGAGTTGGTCCCGGAGGTCACCTGAGGCATTGTCATTGTTCACGTTGCGAGAACCATGAGAGCTGCGAGACACCATTCTTTCAAGCTTGCTGTTGAAAGAGGAATGAGTTGTGTGTGTCGTAGCCTGCTTGAGTATTGGACTCAGGCTCTCAATGAAAGCACCAATGACGGTAATAATGTTACCGGAAATATATTGTAAAGTGACGAATAAGAAAGTGACAATAGTTGTATTGCCTTTTGTCTCAGTATAGAAAGTACAGTGTGTCCCCTGCTCAGCTGAGAGAAGTTCTATTTATGCTAGGTCCTAACGGTAACAACATGAAGAGACATCTACTGGGAGCTGAGCTAACGGCAAGAATATGAATAGTCATGAATGAGGCGTTGAGGCTTTAACTCTCTCTCATCAATGGTGGCATCAAAGGTGGCTTCAATGACAATAAATGTGACACCTGTTGGATTCTAACCGTTGGAGTTCTGCCCGTTGGGTTCCCATGTGATGCTGAGTCAGATGCTCATTTGTGATCCGGGTCGGGTGCCAGCCCTACTATCCCGTCAGATTTAATTCACTGTTGTATATTTTGCTTAACTATTGGTGTATTCTGAAAACCGCAACACGACCGCATGGGAAGGGGTCGCCGCACTTGAACTCGACTCTCTCTCTCTCTCTCTCTCTCTACATATATATATATATATATATATATAGTGAAAGGTTTCCGTGCGATTGAATGCCAAAAAAACCCCTCGGAGTCCGCACCTCGGAATGGAGCAACGCCCACTACACTGTGATCGGAGGTAAAGCCCTCGAACCCGACCAATTCTCTCCGGAATTGGTCGACATGCTTAACTACCAAGGGCTCTTGGATACGTATCTCACCATTAAAGGGGATACGTACCCCGAATTGGTGAATGAGTTCTATCATCACTTTGTGACCATCAAACGAGGTGATAAACTGGAAATCACCGCTAAGGTCCGAGGCAAGGAAATCATACTTTCCGAAGGCCGTCTGGCCAAGCCCTTAAGACTGACCACCACGGGTGTGTCAGACTACGACCGGAAGTGGTGGATTGGTACCCAAAACACGGGGTACAAGGACTACCTCGGGTACTTACTCGGAAAAGAAGAAGGTTTCACCTCGGCCACTCGGCCAAACAGGAAATGGCTAACCGCGGAGCAAAAGATACTAGTCATGATTGTAACTGATAACCTGTTGCCCACAAATAACAAGAGCAAGGATGTGGGAAGTTTGGAGTGCACTTTTGCTTACCTCCTAAAGCACAAAATCAAGTTCAAGCTACCGGCCCTTATGTTGAAACACATGGAGTTTTGCAAGACTAGCAACCGGCTTAGCCTACCCTACGGGATGATCCTAAGTTGGATCATGGAGAAAAAGGGAGTAGATCTGAGCCACACAGAGGTCAAGACCGTAAGCGGCATGGTTTTCAATGCCCAGAATCTCCGTCGCAATGATATCTACTACACCAAAGGGGGACAATACATCACCCTCGAGGAGGTTTGCCTTAAGCCCGAGGAGGAACGAAGGGAATTGGTGGGCCAACTGGATATCTCCAACATGAAACTCAAACGAGCAATGCAAGAATGTGGGGGAATGGAGGGAAATGAGGAGCAAGAAGAAGAGGGCGAGCCTAACCCACCTATGGCTGCTCAGGCAAGGGGAAACCCAAGGGACCGAAACGAAGAATCCATCAACAAACGAATCCTTGCACAACTCACCCTGCAAAACCAAATCATGGACGAAGGATTCTCGTCCCTAATCCGCGCGACGCGCGCTTTGGACCGAAGGGTGGCAACTATCGAGGCCGTGTTGGGCACTCGCGGGGCATCCAGCTCAGGAGCAGGAAACCAAGGTAGACCCGAACTTTCCAAACCACCACCTCACTAGAAATCCAGTCTACCCCAGCAAAGACAACACGTGGTGTCACATTTCTTAATCGGGAGGCCAAAATACGTGACGTCTAGGGGTGAACGAATGGATCCACGCACCGGCTTCGGGGACGAAGCCTCTTGTAAGAGGGGGGGGGGGGGGGAGAGAGAGTGTAACACCCTGTGTTACGACCCCTAAACGAAATTAATTAATTTATCACCCACCCTAAAAAGGGAATTAAAATCCATTAATTAACCAAAAAGGGGTCCACCATAGTCCATGGGCCTTATCCCTAAAAGCCAATCCCTTAGTCCTATAAGAAATAGAATTAGCAAACCCATGCCACTTAGACCCTAATTAGGACTCTTAATTATATAAATAGGGACATAGTAGGCACCTAGAACTCACACCACAATAATCTCTCACCACACAAAAAGCTCCAAGAATTCCCCTAGGAGAAATCAAGAAAGAAGAAATCTTAAAGAAAGACCCTTCATAGCCAAGGAAATTAATTAAGGCTAAGAGGTAACCCATGTCTCACCAAAACCTATTTTCTTCGCTATAAACTCCTTCCTTGGCCTCCTTCTATATGCTTATGTCTTGATTAATTCCTCTATGTTATTTGTGATATATTCTTGATGATTGATAAGATGATTTATGTGTATTCTTGATAATCTTGATGATCTTAATGTTGAAAAGAGGTTCTTGATATTGATGTGATGATTCTTGACAAATCTTAATATTTCTTGATGTTAAAGATAAATTGTGATTTTGATGATTTGGGAGGGAATAGAGCCCTAGGGTGGATTGGGAATTTGTGTTATAATGTTCTTGATATATATTTGGGTGGGGATTCGCATGTTCGGGTGTTGTTTATGTTTAGAAGTCATAATAGGATGAGTTATACGTTATTCTTGCTTTTGATCCGTTAATTGCCTACGTGGTGTCGTTAATTGCGTTTAAAAGTGTCTAAGCATGGTTTCGGGTTCTTCAAAGGATCCCGGGACGTAATTGTGATAAAAGAGTCAGTGGGGGGTAGGGATACCTGCTGCCCGAAAATCACCGCCGGGCAGCGGGCAGGCGTTCGCCCGCCGGCAACCCGCTGCCCGGGCGATGATCTCCGGCGGGCAGCAGGTGGGTGACCCCCACCCACCGGCTACCCGTTGGTCCGCGCCCACCCCGGGTCTTCGGCTTCCCCGTTTGATGTTCCCCATCCCCCGTGGTGTCCCAACGGACCCCGTTTGTCGTGCCTGAGTCTAGTTTGATGTTTTGGGTACCGTTCGTAGGATAAAAGAGTCTTAGGGATTGCATGCTAGTCGAATCAGTAACCCGGTGACCTAGGTGGAAGTCGTATGAACCCCTTAGGACTATTCTTACTATGTGAATGATCACACGTAAGCTTATTTATGTGTCTTCTCTTTCCCAATGTGCTATTATGTGCTACTATGTGCTATTGTGTGTTATGTGATGCATGATTCCCCAATTTGGTTGCGATCAAATTGGCTATACGGGCAGTTGGATGGGTTGAGAACCATCCCAACTGTTAACCAGGCCGGTTGCGATCGGTCAGGTATATAAATATTATATAGGGCTGCGGTCCACTGTTGGTTACTTATGAGCTGCACTTCTTGGGCTGCGGTCCACATGGGCCTCGGGTATGATGACCCACCGAACTGGACGCGACAGGCGGTGTGTAAGGCTAATAAACCCGAGGAAGGCTGTAGTCCACCGACCTGAGTAATCAGGCGGTGTGTAGGGCTATGGCTGGCTGCGATCCACCGAGTGATGGGATAGCGGTGTGTTGGGTCGTAGTCTCCGAGGATCTTCACCCACTGACTGAGTCCCTCAGCAGTGTGTAGGGCTTGATCCCCTACGGTCCACCGACTGTGCCCGTCAACGGTGTGTAGGGTCGTATGTCCCCCCTTGTAAAGGGGATCACAGTCCACCGACTGGGTGCGTCAGCGGTGTGTAGGATTGTGGTCCGACGTTGAGTTCGTCAGCGGTCCTTATAGGGTTGGTTGCGATCAACTCCCTTCATGCTGCGGTATGAGGTAGGGTGCTGCGGGGCCGTGTTAGTGCTATATGCGTTAACCCTCATGTTCGGGGCATACGATTGGTCCCGTGGCGCCAGCTCAGTGTGATTGAGTGTCACAAATGATGATTGAATGATGATATGATTGATGTGGAAATAGACTGTGACCTTAGTTGCGTATTCTTATTGATGATTCTCCTTAACTGTTATTATTGATTATTGTGCTTACCCCTATTTGCTTAGTCCATTCCTGGTTTTAAAACTAGAGTCTCTTAAGTTTATATCTTCCTGCTTCAAAATGATTTTCATATATCTATATATATCTATCTATAATGTATTTCAACGCGTTGGAGTGGGTTACCGGCATCATTCGCTGAACAAATATATTTGGCTTTCAGGCATAGAGGATTAGCTCCCAGAGCGCGCTAGAAGAGCTTGGAGTAGAAAGATAGTTTTTCTTTCGGCCTGCGTGCCATGATGATGTATTGAGGATATTTAGTTAGTTTAGCTTGTGCATCTGAGTTCTCCAGCTCAGATGTGGCATAGCACCCCGCACTCGTATGTTTAGTACTACTCTGTTTTTGGGATTTAATGAAAACTGACTTTTGTTATATAAGTTTTAAAAGTTTCAAAATTTCGGGGTGTTACAATGGTGGTTAAGAATTATGGGAATAATACAATAAAAATCCACACTTAGTTGGTGTGCAAATTTTGCTGTGCGTGCGTCATCTATATAAATATTCAACTGCACTAAGGTAGCTGATAATCCAGAACCCATGGCCAAATTGAAGGAGGAAGTAACAAGAAGCTTGGGCATTAATGTGTGTCAGTTTTCTGTTCTGCTTCCTTCTGAGCTCGTAATTTTGAACTACTCACGCACATTAAGCACAAATCTCACGCACATTAAGCACAATACTCAGGCACATTAAGTACAAAACTCACGCATATTAACATTACACATATTAAGTACAAATCTCAGGCACATTAAGCACAACACTCACGCACATTAAGTATAAACCTCACGCACATTAATCCACCGCACAACCGCACGAGAAGCCACAAATGCACCTGATCCCTTCCCTATATATATATATATATATATATATATATATATATATATATATATATATATATATTAATGACCAAGTAAGAACCCTTCCTTAGACGATGAGAATTAAGAACTAATTTGATTCATCCATCTTTGTCCTTTTAATAGTTGTGATTGTTTCTTCATTTATCTCAATTTTTTCAGTCATTTAATTACTAAGGGTGTTTGTGTAATCTTGTGATTTTTAAATTTCTTTTTAATATATCTTGTGCTTGATTTTAGGTGATTTAATTATGGTACGATTGTAATGGCTTTGTAGTATCTTTACGCTTCTGGTCGCACATTTCTATTGGAGTTGTAGTTACTACACGGTGCTTTTGGGTGGTTTTCATCGGCTTTTTTTTTGGCTGGCGATACAATACGATGTTGTGTCATTTGTGTGCACTGCTATGTTTTTTTTGGGTGCATTGCATGCTAGTTTCCTACTATACATTTTTTCGTGGGAGCAAGGTGGTCCGGTGGTTTTCCGGTTGCGGCTAAGTTGTGAGGTTTGGGTGTTGGTCCTGGAGTAGTGGAGTTGATGGGAAGTGTGCATGTTTATTGTCTGTTATGTGCATATTTCGTTTTTTTTTTTTTTAATAAAAGGTAACGATGTTAGTTTTTATTTAAACTGAGATCGTTTCTTTTTCTAAACAACTTTTTTAAAAAATCATATGACTGAAAACCAATGTCATATGTGACCAAGGATGATAATTAACTTGAACCACAGATGATAATAATTTGAAAGTCGAAGAATCACATGTGATCAATTTAAAAGTTTAGGCCGGACAGAACGTGGCAAAATTACTATATTTGAAAGATCTTAGATGGTATTAACTCAAAAAATTATATACAGAATAAAAGATGTTTGCGAAATAAAAAAAAATAACGATATAACGTCAGTTCTTTGAAAAACCGATGTTATATATGATATTTTGAATGAAAAAATTGTATTCACATGATATAATGTCAGTTCTGCAAAAACCCAACGTTATATCTATCTTATATTTAAAAAAAAAATCACATTGATATAAATCTTATATCTCATATTTTCCATATTCACATTGAGATTTCTATTAGACAGATTATTTTATTTAGTGATATTTAATTTTTTTTTTCATATAAAAAGAGTATATATGTCAGATTTATGTATAAAATAATTAGGATACAACGTCGGTTATATGTTCTAACTGAGGTCGTATCTATTTTTAATCCATTTTTTAAAAATTTTATTAAGATACAATGTTGGTTCTCTCTCTTAACCGACATCGATATCGTATTTTTTTTTTAACAAAGAGATACGATATTGGTCTTATTATATTAGAACGTGTAGGGTTTGGAGATTGTTATCTTTAGACGTAGTGACATTTATTTGAATCAATTTTGAATAGTTAGGTCTTAAAGACCAACAACTATACTCCTTTTTCCTTTGATTGAGATTTGATATAATTTTCTTAATTAAATATTTTTTAACGACCAGCTAGTGCATCACATGAATACACATATATCATATATGTACTCTTTTTTCTTCAGTGGGGTTTTTTTTTATACATTTAGTATGATATAGTAATGTCCAGGGAGAGTGTTGTTAATAAATATATGTGGACATTACTAGAGGATTTATGTTATGATAATATGTCTCTTCATCCTTTATAAACTTGTAGCGATACTGAAACTTGGATATCATGTATAAATTGTATTGTATTAATAAATGATTGATATTTTTTCTCTGTTTCTCATTTTCTCTTTACTTTACTGTACACTATTATATTATTCGTATTACTTTCCTGCAATGAGGATACATATGATTTTACAATATTGAAGAATTAATTAAATTACTATATTTGAAAGAGAATTCATTAAGAAATATTTTAATATTTTGAAATACTATATATCGGCCTCTAGTATTTTAAAAAGTTACCAGATGCCTGTATATAGTATTTTAAAATTTTAAAATCCTAACAGTTATAGAATTTTCTAATTTCTAAAAAAAAAAATAGAATTTCCTAATTAATTCTTCTACTAATATGGTGATCTAATCACTTCTCCCCTAATTAGTAATCCCAATTTTTTTTTAAAAAAAAAAAAATCATTTCAATGCATAAACGACGTACTGTACAAAATCATTTCACTTTTTGTTTAATTTATTTTCATTTAATGGATTCCAACAACATTAATTATTTAACTACATCTAGTGATTTTATTTTTTTAACATTTTCATTGAAGGACATATATTTTATATCTATCATGAATGTTAAATGTCAATTTAATTACATGCATGTAATTAATGAATTTTTTTTAATCTTCCATCATTTATATATACATTCATAAGCATTTGATTTTAACACATGTAGTATCCCCTAAAATCATATTTTAAAATTGTGATACCAATTAAATTGTGTCTTTAAGAATTTTAACCACGTCTATCAGAAATGGGATCCATTCAACAATTTTCCGTGACATGTTAATCACTTAACTAGTGAGACCCATTTAAACCTCATTCTATCATGGACCCACTCAAATTATGTTTTATATTGGAATTCTTAAAAATTAAAATCATGCTTTTGTGGTGATGTGCCCCCACTCAACAGCATTTTGCCATGGGACCCACTAAAAATCGTGACTTGTAGTGGGGTCCTCAAACCGTGTTTTGCTGTTGTAGGCACTACTCAACCCACGTTTTGCCCGGAGATCCACAAAAATCTTATTTCGTATTGAGATTCTTAAAATCGTGCTTCATAGTGGTGGATCCCACTCAAAAGGTGTTTTGCTAGGGAATCCACTCAAATTGTATTTTGTTTTGGGATTCTTAAAGTCGTGCTCCATAGGGATAAGCCCCACTCAAACAGCATTTTACCAATTAAATCATGTTTTGTATTGAGTTTCTTAAAATCATGCTTTGTAGTGGTGGGCCCCACTCAAACTGGATCTTGTCAGGGACGCACTCAAATCATGTTTTGTATTAGAGATTATCCAAATCATATATTCAATTACAATATATAATATTTGATGTTCTAATTTAAATAATTATATATCAATCCAAATATTCTTAATATAATACAACAAATTCATTCCGTGCATCACACATGCAAAAATACTAGTATTTTAAAATTTTAAAATCCTAACAATTATGGCCATTCTTAATTAATTCTTCTACTAATATGGTGATCTAATTACTTCTTCCCCTAATTAATTAGAAATCCCAGTTAAAAAGATCATTTGAATGCATTCATAAGCAATATAATATAGTATACAAAATCGTTTCACTTATTGTTTAATTTATTTTCACTTATTGTTTATTTTATTTCCATTTAATGGATTCGAACAACATTAATTATTTAACTACATCTAATGATTTTATTTTTTTTAACATTTTCCTTCAAGGGCATAAATTTTATTTTTATCTATCACGAAAGTTAAATGCCAATTTAATTTCATGTAATGAATTTTTTCAATCTTCTATTTATATATACATTCATAAACATTTGATTATAACACGGTATTCCCTAAAATCGTAGTTTGTAATTTTGGTACCACATAAATTGTGTCTTTAAGAAAGTTTAGCACGTCTGTGGAAAGTGGGTCCACTTGAACGATGACATGTGACATGTTTAGCACTTAATTAGTGAGACCACTCAGAGTCTCAGACCACATTCTATCAGGGACCCACTCAAATTATTGTATTTTGTATTGGGATTATTAAAATCGTGACTTGTAGTGTATGGGTTCTTGAAACCATGTTTTATAGTTATGTGCCTCACTCAACTCATATTTTGTCAGGATATCCACTAAAATCGTGTTTTGTATTGAGATTCTTAAAATCATGCGTTGTAGTGATGAGCTATACTGAAACAACGATTTTCGAAGGAACCACTCAAATCGTATTTTTTTTTTTTTTTGCGATTCTTGACGTTGTGACTTGTAGTGGGTTTTTCAAACCGTGTTTTGTTGGTTGTAGGCCCCACTCAACCTATGTTTTGCTAAGAGATCCGATTAAATCGCGTTTTGTATTGAGTTTCTTAAAATCATGCTTTGCAGTGGTGAGCCCCACTCAAACGGAATTTTGCCAGGGGCCTCACTCAAATCATGTTTTGTATTAAGATTCTTAAAAATGTGACTTGTAGTGGGGTCCTTCAAACCGTGTTTTGAAGTTGTAGGCTCCATTTAACCGGTGGTTTGCCCAGAGATCCACTCAAATAGTGCTTTGTATTGAGATTCTTAAAATTATGCTTTGTAGCGGTGGCCGGGCCCCACTCCAACGACGTTTTGCCAAGAACCCACTCAAATCGTGTTTTGTATTGAGATTCTTAAAATCATGCATTGTAGTGGTGGGTCCCACTAGAATGACATTTTTTCAGGGGACCCACTCAAATCGTGTTTTGTATTGACATTTATTAAATCGAGCTTTGTAACGGTCGGCCCCACTAGCTCAAATGATGTTTTGCCAGGGAAGCCACACAATCATGTTTTGTATATATTGAGATTCTTAAAGTCGTGCCCAGTAGTGGTGGGCCCCACCCCATCCGCGTTTTGCCTCTGAACCCACTCAAATATATACCCTTATATCGCGTTTTGTGAAATGTGTTTTTCTTTTTTTTAAAGCTCCGAACGCGACCTTCCGAAAAAGAGTGACTGAGAGATAGAAAGAGCATAGCATGGAGTGAGAGGAAAGCCAGAGAAGAGAAGAAGATAAGAGTTTGTTGATTTATTCGAGAGAGAAAAAGTTGGTGGTGAAATGAATGGTTGCAAGAGAACAAAGATTTATTCTCAATGTAAAAAATATAGACAACCTTCCACGACCGTTCTTTAAAGACGAGTTTTATAAAGTTTTTATTTTTATTTTTAAATTTCTCTCCATGACACTTTCTCCGAGTTCAATTTTAATTTTTTAAATTCTGTTTTTTTTTATTTAAGAAACCGCATCCCATTATTTAAAAAATAAAAATAAAAATGCTCGCGATTTCTTGTTCATTTATTTACGATAATGTCACCACACATTTTTTTTACAATACACTACCCTTTATTAAATAAGGGTAATTTAAAGTCACATTTCTTTACACTTTTTGTACTAGTGTTAAATCGTGTTTCTCGTGTGGCCGAATCAAGCCTTGTCATGGTGAGACCACTAAAACTGTGTTCTGTCCACCCGTAAAAACATGTTCTACCCACCATGTATTAAAACCATGTTCTATAGTGGTGGGACCACTAAAACCTGGTTTTGAACCATGCCACCCACTTAAAATAGGGCTCCCTTTACATCCTTTTTCATCATCCTAATATGTATATCTCCTTCTCCCACATGAATTATGCAAAGAGATCAGAACTTAATTGGGAAATATTTTAATATACTATTGACTCTATTGCAAAGTACTATCTGTTCTGTACTTTCTCTATCTATTGCAGTCCAAAGAGTCAAGACCCCACCACCAGAGTCCACCAGGGTTCGATCATATGACCTTCCATCGAGGTGCCATCTGAGCATAAGGTGCTTGAATATACTATATATATGCTACTTGTATTTTAAAAAATTACCAGATTCCTGTATATAGTATTTTAGAATTTTAAAATCCTAACAATTATAGCATTTCTTAATTAATTCTTCTACTAATATGGTGATCTAATTACTTCTTACCCTAATTAATATAGTCTACAAAATCGTTTCACTTATTGTTTAATTTATTTTCACTTATTGTTTAATTTATTTCCATTTAATGGATTCCAACAACATTAACTATTTAATTACATCTAATGATTTTTATTTTTTTTTTACATTTTCATTCAAGGACATAAATTTTATATCTATCATGAATGTTAAATGTCAATTTAATTACATGCATGTAATTACTGAAATTTTTTTAATCTTCCATCATTTATATATACATTCATATATATATTAAGCATTTGATTTTAACACAGTATCCCCTAAAATCATATTTTGAAATTGTGGTACCAATTAAATTGTGTCTTTAAGAATTTTTACCACGTCTATCAGAAGTGGGATCCACTTCAACAATGTTCCATGACATGTTTATCGCTTAACTAGTGAGACCTACTTAAACCTCATTCTATCATGGACCCACTCAAATTGTGTTTTGTATTGGAATTCTTAAAATTGTGACTTGTAGTAGGGTTCTTCAAACCGTGTTTTGTATTGAGATTCTTAAAATCATGCTTTGTAGTGGTGGGCCCCACTCAATAAACAGCATTTTGTTAGGGACCCACTCAAATCGTATTTTGTATTGTGATTCTTCAAATCGTGACTTGTAGTGGGGTATTTCAAACCATGTTTTGTAGTTGTGGGCCCCACTCAACCTGCGTTTTTCCCAGAGATCTACTTAAATCGTGTTTGTATTGAGATTCTTAAAATCATGCTTTTGTGGTGGTGTGCCCTACTTAAACAGCATTTTGCCATGGGACCCACTAAAAATCTTGACCTGTAGTGGGGTCCTTCAAACCGTGTTTTGCTGTTATGGGCCCTACTCAACCCACATTTTGCCTGGAGATCCACAAAAATCTGATTTCGTATTGGGATTCTTAAAATCATGCTTCATAGTGGTGGACCCCACTCAAAAGGCGTTTTGCTAGGGGACCCACTCAAATCGTATTTTGTTTTAGGATTTTTAAAGTCGTGCTCCGTAGGGATAAGACCCACTCAAACAGCGTTTTACCAAGGGACCTACTCAAATCGTGTTTTGTATTTGCATTTTAAAAATTGTGCACCGTAGAGGTGGCCCCACTCAAACAGCGTTTTACATGGGACCCACTCAAATTGTTTTTTTGTATTGAAATTCTTAAAGTCATGCTCTATAGTGGTGGGGCCCACTCAAACCGCATTTTGCCTAGGGACCCACTCAAATCATGTTTTACATTTGTATTCTTAGAAACATGCTCGGTAGTGGTAGTCTCCACTCTCTACCATGCCACACTATAAAATGTTGTTGCCTATTATCTTTTGTTTAATTGTTTTTCATGATATACAGGTTAGTTTGCAAATTGCAATGAAGCCGTGGTTATACGACTTATATCCTTTGCAATATAATGAAAATGTCAAAGACCGTTGTTTGGATCATATTTATTTTTATCAATGTCAAAGACCGTTGTTTGGATCATATTTATTTTTATCATGAAGATCAGATCGATGAGTCTCAACCATCCACATATATATATATATATATATATATATATATATATATATATATATATATATAGTACTTATATTATATATGTGTATAATAGGTGGTGTGGTGATCGATGCTTAGAGAATGTAACCAATCATGTCTTAAAAGCATATAGAGATCAACACGACCACATGACATACGATCAGGTATGTACTAAGATAAATCCCTGCACAATTAACATATATATTCCTACACACAAAAATTAAACTTGCAAACTACTTAACTTAATTGTGTGCTTTGAGTGCATCCAGTTTGATTGGAGACCCTATGTGAACAACTTTGATGAATATCAAGGTTATTGCAAAGTGAGGGAGCGCATTTGGATGATGGAGTCGCCTCTAATAATGTATGAGATTGTAGAGTGGCACTTGCCAGACCAAGTTTTCGATCAGTTTGGGAAGTACAAGATCGACATATGGGAAAGGGAAAGGGGTGTTAGAAAAATAGCTTAAAATGGCATATTAAGTGGCTACTTTGTGGTACAATTATCAGTGGGGTCCACTTCCGATTTGGGTCGGGTCAAAGTGGATTCGGATTCTTCATAGTGAGATGAAGAGATTGATATATTGTACGCTCAAAACGGATAATGGGTGAATGCGATATTGATTCTCAAAATAGACTCATTTGAGTTGGAAAAATGAAGGGAAAAAGTGAAGCTTTTGTCCCACGTTGGTTTTGGAAGTGGATTTGCACCACTATTTATACAAGAGCCCATTTAAGGCTTAGTGAATTGTATAGTATAGAGGTTTTCTCTTGCATGCAGGGGGTGCACTTCAAAAAGTTCTGACTGTTGTGAAGACAGCTCCAAAATATTTTCTTCTACTCCTCTCTTTAAACCAATTCTTTGTTTGGGTGCTCAAACACTGAATCGTAGCACGTTTTATCATGGGAAACCTAGGCTACAACGCTCCTAGCACTTGTGGGAGGTAGAAAATAAGGTTTTAAGAAAAAGAACGATTTGTTCAAACTCGTGCTAACCACTATCCAAATCATCCACCTTTTCCTTCTCAGTTTTCTGTCTTTTCCCATATAATAATAATAATCTTTGACAGCTCCAAAATATTCTCTTCTACTCCTCTCTTTAAACCAATTCTTTGTTTGGGTGCTCAAACACTGAATCGTAACACGTTTTATCATGGGAAACCTAGGCTATAACGCTCCTAGCACTTGTGGGAGGTAGCAAATAAGGTTTTAAGGAAAAGAACGATTTGTTCAAACTCGTGCTAACCACTATCCAAATCATCCACCTTTTCCTTCTCAGTTTTCTGTCTTCTCCCATATAATAATAATCTTTTCGTAGGGTTATTATATTTGGGATTTTCCATCTTATTACCCAACAAGGGGAACATATTGGAGCATTAGACACAACAAACTTTAAAGTCGTCCTGATCTGATCACATGCATCCTACAAATTGATGATGCTCCCATCCCGGAGCTGATGATGACTAGTGTTACAACTTCAAATTTTGACATCTTGTTTTTTGAGATCTTTCATCTCTGCTTCAGTAATATCTTTTTCTTTACTCTTTAATTTCAGTAGACAATAATCTCAGAAGACGATTCTCGAAATAGATATAATATTGTATAAATTGTACTAGTGCACAAAAATTACACAAAATTTTGTATTCAAACTTATGTATATGTAATTGCATATAAATGATCAATCCTATCTTGTATCTCCCAAGTATATGTATCTTTAATTATTTTGTTCTCAATATATATATATATATATATATATATATATATATATATATGCCCTTTAGATTTTATTTGATATTACTTTTTAACGCGAAACTTAAATTTCCAAACGTTGCTTTAATTTGCGCTTGACCACCAATTTACTCAAACAACGTTTTGGTTGGAGACACGTTCAAATTGTGTTTTGCATTGAGATTCCTGAAATTGTGACTTGTAGTGGCGTTTTTGAAGCGTGTTTTGTAGTTGTGGGCCACATTCAACCCGTGTTTTGCCCGGAGATCTATTCAAATCGTGTTTTGTATTGAGATTCTTAAAATCATTCTTTGTAGTGGTGGACCCCACACAAATGGCGTTTTGCCATGGGACTCACCAAAACCGTATTTTATACTGGGATTCTTAAAATCGACAGTTGTACTAGGGTTATGGTCCATAGGATGTGTGCGTTGAGTTGCAGGTGTTGGTCCTCATCGTTCGAGCCTAGAAGGAACATCTGGAAGGAGCTAGGAAGCCAAATCCAACGGGGGGGAGGGGATGGGGAGGTCACTGGCGATAGAAGAAGCATACATCGGGTTCGAGTGCTAAGGATCGGGTTTGCTTTGGGTTTGGGTCATACGATTGGTTGTCTAATCTCTTGAAATAGATAAGGAACCATTTAGACACAAAAATAGATAATAAGGATATCTTAAAACCAAAATTCTAGTATTTCATTGTTGTTGGAGTACCACTTTAGGACCAAAAGTTCTATAATCTAGAAATCCCGATATTAGCGATGAAATTGCTATAAACATTTAGTGTTCCTCTTACAATGAAATATTGGAATAGTGTCTAACACATCCTCCAGTATCTTCGAGTTACAAAAGATTTTGGCATTTATGTGAGAAATCAATATATGATTTTGACGGGTTACTTGGGTACTGACTATTTTATTTGTTCCCCATGATACCAAGTCCCAAACTTGTTATGTTATGTTTTACCCTCAAGACCTCAATGTCCTATATAAGGAAAATAAAGTTGCACACAGGATAAATGTGTATGTTTAGAAATATTTGACAAAGAAACATCAAAATTAAACCCATGTGAGCTCTAGAAACACTACAAGAAAAATGCACATAGACAACGGTTTTTAACCGTACGTTGTCTTAGGGGAAAAATTTCTGTTGTTGAAACCAGTGTTGTTGTAAGTCCTGCATGCGCATAGACAATGGTCAAAAACTGTTGTCTATTGAGTGTTGTTGAAACCGGTGTTGTTAAAAGTCACGCACATAGACAACGGTTTTTAACCATTGCCTTTTCTAGAAAAGGCAACGGTTAAAAATCGTTGTCTATTGAGTGTTGTTGAAACCGATGTCGTTGAAAGTCGCGCACATAGACAACGGTTTTTAACCGTTGTCTTTTCTATATAAGACAACGATTTTTAACCGTTGTCTATTGTATGTTTTTAAAAAAAAACCGTTGAAGTCAAGTCGATATATAAGACAACGGTTAAAAACGGTTGTCTTTTAAGTGATGTCGAAACCTGTATTGTCAAAAATTTCAAGCATAAACAACGGTTTGTAGCCATTGTCTTATGTATCAAAGACAACAGTTAAAAAACCATATTGTTCACACATTTATAGACAACGATTTTAAACGGTTGTTTTTAACCTGTTTTGATTTTAAGCATAATAATATAATAAAAACAATTTATCAAAACACCATCACCAAGTTTAGTTACACAATAATCAAAATACACAATGTTCACAATGTTCAAAATACACAATGTCCACAATGTTCAAAATACACAACTAACCACCAAGTCTAAATACTTCAATGACAATTCTAATCACCAAGCTAAGCCTAAATATTTACAAAGTTCTAATTAAAAGCATACCTACTCTATATAACTTGTAGAGACTTATAATACTTGCAGCTAAGAAGTCTCAAAGCTCAAGATCTTCATATACTTTGACAACTTCTCCAATCAACCTACATAATAAAACCGTTAAATAAAACCGTTGTCTTTACCAAAAAAAAAAAAAAAAACCATTGTGTATTCAAGTGCGCTTAAATACAACACACCAACGACAACGGTTAAACAAAACCGTTGTCTTTTCCAAAAAAAAAAAAAACGCACATCGACAACGGCTTTAAAAAATCGTTGTCGTTGTGGTGTTGTCTTTTCACAAAATGCACAAAGACAAGACACTTATAATAACGGTTAGGTAAAAACCGTTGTCTTTCACAAAAGTGTTGCGTCAAAGACAATGGTTTTGGACGAAATTGTTGTCTATTAAACAAAAGACAACACTTTTGTTAAAAACTATTGTCTATGCGCATTTTTCTTGTAGTGAAGAGACACAACATGAGATTATTATACAAAATGTTCACTCTAGTAATAATCATGAATGTTGTATCATATCTCTTTTCTACACTTATATTGAAACAAAGTTTAATTTTATTATATTAGAACGTGTAAGCTTTGAAGATTGTTATCTTCAGGGGGGGAAGTGACATTTACTTGAATCATCCTAAAGATTGGGTTCTGAAGACCAACAACTATACTATTTTTCCTTTGATTTTATATATATATAATTTTCTTAATTAAAGATTTTTTAACGCGGCACTTGCTAATGCAACACATGAATACACATACATCATGTCCTCTTTTTCACACCAGTTTGTTTTTCACTATGTTTTTCTATTGAGGTTCTTAACGAGACATGTGTATGATATAGTAATGTTCAAGGGAAAGTGTTGTAAATAAATATATGTAGACATTACTAGAGGAATTATATATGTTATGACTTATGATAATGCCTCTTCATCCTTTATGACATGTAGTTATATTGAAATTTGTTTACCATCTACATATTGGATGGAGTGATGAATAATAAAGGATTGATGTTTTTCGATGTATCTCGTCATCTCTTTATTTTGTTGTACACTATTATTTGTATTACTTTCTTATAATCGGAATACATATAATTTTACAATAGCGAAGAATTAATTGAACTACTATATTGTTTTTTTTTTTTTAGGTCAATTGAACTACTATATTGTTTTAAAAAAAATAATAATAACTACTATAATCAAAAGAAAATTAATTAGAAAATATTTTAATATACTATTGACTCTATTGCAAAGTAGTATATGTTTTATACTTTCTCTATCTATTGCAGCCCAAAGAGTCAAGACCCCACCACCAGGGTTCGATCATATGACCTTCCCACAAGGAAAGTCATCGAGGTGTCATCTGAGCATAAGGTGCTTGAATATACTATATATACGCTACTTGTATTTTAAAAAATTACCAGATTCCTGTATATAGTATTTTAAAATTTTAAAATCCTAACAATTATAGCATTTCTTAATTTATTCTTCTACTAATATTGTGATCTAATTACTTCTTACCCTAATTAATATAGTCTACAAAATCGTTTCACTTGTTGTTTAATTTATTTTCACTTATTGTTTAATTTATTTCCGTTTAATGGATTCCAACAACATTAATTATTTAACTACATCTAATGATTTTTTTTAAAAAAAAATTCATTCAAGGACATAAATTTTATATCGAATGATTATAACACGATATCCCCTAAAATCGTATTTTGAAATTTTGGTACCACATAAATTGTATCCTTAAGAATGTTTAACACGTCTATGGAAAGTGGGTCCACTTGAATAATGGCATTTGACATATTTAGCACTTAATTAGTGAGACCCACTCATACCACATCTATCAGGACCTACTCAAATTATTGTGTTTTATATTGAGATTATTAAAATCATGACATATAGTGGGGTTCTTGAAACCATGATTTATAGTTGTGTGCCTCACTCAATCCGTATTTTGCCAGGAGATCCACTCAAATCGTGTTTTGTATTGAGATTCTTAAAATCATGCTTTGTAGTGGTGAACCATACTCAAACAGCGATTTGCCAAGGGACCACTCAAATTGTATTTTTTTATTGGGATTCTTAAAGTCGTGACTTGTAGTAGGTTTTTCAAACTGTGTTTTGTCGCTGTGGGCCTCACTCAACCTATGTTTTGCTAAGAGATCCAATTAAATCATGTTTTGTGTTGAGTTTCTTTAAATCATGCTTTGTAGTGGTGGCCCCAACTCAAACGGGATTTTGTCCGGGGACGCACTCAAATCATTTTTGTTCTAAGATTTTTAAAATCGTGACTTGTAGCAGGGTCCTTCTAACCGTGTTTTGTAGTTGTGGGCCCCACTTAACTGTTGATTTGCAAAGAGATCCACTCAAATCGAATTTTGTATTGAGATTCTAAAAATTATGCTTTGTAGAGGTGGGCCCCACTAGAATGACATTTTTTCAGAGGACCCACTCAAATCCTATTTTGTATTGGTATTTTTAAAATCGTGCTTTGTAGTGGTGGGCCTCACTAGCTCAAATGATGCTTTGCCAGGGGACCCACACAAAACATGTTTTGTATTGAGACTCTTAAAGTCATGCCCCGTAGTGGTGGGCCCCACATCATACGCGTTTTGCCTCTGAACCCAGTCAAATATATACCCTTATATCGCGTTTTATGAAATGTATTTTTCTTTTTTTCTAAATCTCCAAACGGCGACCTTCCGAAAAAAGAAAGACTAAGAGATAGAAAGAAACGAGATGAGGAAGAGCAGAGCATGGAGTGAGAGAAAAACCAGAGAAGAGAATAAGTGAAGTGTTTGTGGATTTATTTGAGAGAGAAAAAGTTGGCGGTAAAATGAAGGGTTGCTCGAGAAACGAAGATTTATTCGCAATGTAAAAAAACTAGACAACCCTCCGCGACCCTTCTTTAAAGAAGAGTTTCAGAAAGTTTTTATTTTTATTTTTAAATTCACTCTCCAAAACCTTGTCCTAGTTCAATTTTTAATTTTTTAAATTCTGTGTTTTTTGTTAAGAAACCGCATCCTATTTTTTCAAAAAAAAAAAAAAAAAAAAGGTCGCGGTTTCTTTTTCATTTATTTACGATTATGTCATGGCATTTTTTTTTAACAATACACCACCCTTCTTTAAATAAGGGAAACCTAAAGTCACATTTCTTTGCTCTTTTTGTACTAGTGTCAAATCGTGTTATTCGTGGGACCGAATCAAGCCTTGTCATGGTGGGACTACTAAAACTTTGTTCTGCCCACCCGTAAAAATATGTTCTGCCCACGGGTAAAACCATGTTCTGCCCATCGTGTACTAAAACCATGTTCTGCCCACCGCGTACTAAAACCATGTTCTATAGTGGTGGGACCACTAAAACCTTGTTTTGAACCATGCCACCCACTATAAATAGGGCTCCATTTACACCGGTTTCCATCATCCTAATATGTATATCTATCTCCTTCTCCCACATAAATCTTGAATGATATGTGGTTTTTTTTTTTCTTGTGAGGCATACAATTGACAAAGCTTTCTCTTTATTTGCTTTATGCTTTTTTTTATTATTATTAAATGTAATTATATTGCTTTTCATGTTACAGAGGTGGCTATACCATTTGCAATGAAACAATTAAGACCGTTGTTTGGATCATATTATATGTTGAAGAAACTTAGTGCAGGCGTGCGATGTTTGGGCATGAAAGAGATTAGTATATGTAAGAGCCTTCCTACTCAAAAACTGACGATTTTTGGCTCAAGATTGATGTCCTTTCAAATTTTCTTTGTGATTATTGACTCCAAACTTGAATTTCCTAAAGTTGCTTTCGAATTAACCATTATTGATAAGGGTATAGAATTATAAATTGAACCAATTCAAACCATCAAATGATAAAGGTATAAATTGAACCAAACACATAAAATTGGAGTGGGAGTATATCTATGTATAATATAAAGACAATTAATTTTTGCATAAAATTGGACGAGGTCAGTTTCCACTTGACTTTCAATTCCAGGAGGAGAGCCTAAGGGGACGGCCAGGTTATGAGCACCTAAATGATCCCCGACCTTCATGTTTTGATTGAGGCAGATCAGAACTACCAATCAATATTGTTGATTCACAGCTGAAACAAGCCAGTGAAATTATTGAAGAACTGCTCAACAGGACCTTCTGTCGTCATTGCTGATAAACAACTTCCATGCTTTTAGATGCATGCTTGATATCATGACAGTGCCAACAAGTAATCTACCATCCTGGGTGTCGGACTTTGTCGTGGAAATATGTTCGTCCTCTGATCTATATACCAACTGGCCATCACCTCTGTTACTGATTTGATTTGTTTGTTCTTGACCTATAGTTGATAACAACAAATTATTATTTGAACCATAGTCCATACAGTGCTCTGTGGACCATAACAAAAAGTACATTTTTTATATATACTAAAATACATTATTCGTGTACTGAATATACATTATACAAAATAATGTATTTTCAATACACAAACAATGTACTTTTTCTGAATATAATGTACATTTTTAATATACTAAATGTCAATTATTTATGTATTGAATGTACATTATTTGATAATATGGTCGAAATGGTCATGTAGTTGTGTTTTAATGAAAGTATAGTGTATATAAAATAAAATTAAATAACATTTTCACATATTTGAGTGTATAAATATTGAATGAAACTGTAGTTATATCGAAATGAAACTGTAGTTGTGTTGAACTGAAACTGCAGTGTATATAAAATGAAATTGAAGAATAGAGTTATTTTTTTGTGAATTCCATTTCTTTTCAATTAAATAAAACAACATCATTTTGATGCGCGGTGCATAATCGATTATGCACCGCGGTGCACGATATAATTTGCCAATATATACCCTTATATCGCGTTTTGTGAAATGTATTTTTCTTTTTTTCTAAATCTCCGAACGGCGACCTTCCGAAAAAAGAAAGACTGAGAGATAGAAAGAGACGAGATGAGAAAGAGAGTGAGAGAAAGAAACAAAGAAGAGAAGAAGTGAAGAGTTTGTGGATTTATTTGAGAGAGAAAAAGTTGGTGGTGAAATGAAGGGTTGCACGAGAAACGAAGATTTATTCGCAATGTAAAAAATCTAGGTAACCTTCCGCGACCCTTCTTTAAAGAAGAGTTTCAGAAAGTTTTTATTTTTATTTTTAAATTTACTCTCCATGACACTTTTTCCAAGTTTAATTTTTAATTTTTTAAATTTCGTTTTTTTTTTATTTAAGAAACCGCATCCCATTTCTTCAAAAAAAAAGGGTCGCGGTTTCTTGTTCATTTATTTACGATTATGTCACGGCACTTTTTTTAACAATACACTACCCTTCTTTAAATAAGGGTAACCTTTTTTTTTTTTTTTTTTGAATGCTAAATAAGGGTAACCTAAAGTCACATTTCTTAGCTCTTTTTGTACTAGTGTCAAATCGTATTTTTCGTGGGACCGAATCAAGCCTTGTCATGATGGGACCACTAAAACTATGTTCTATCCACCCGTAAAACTATGTTCTGCCCACCGTGTACTAAAACTATTTTTTGCCCACCCGTAAAACTATGTTCTGCCCACCGTGTACTAAAACCATGTTCTATAGTGGTGGGACCACTAAAACTTTGTTTTAAACCATGCCACCCACTATAAAATAGGGCTCCATTTACTCCCTTTTTTATCATTCTAATATGTATACAATTAGGCTATAAATCTTGAATGGTATGTGTTTTTTTTTTTTTTTTTTGTTGCTTGTGAGGCATACAATTTACAAAGGTTTCTCTTTTATTTGCTTTATGTTTTTTTGTTAAATTATTAAATGTAATTATATTGCTTTTCATGTTACACAGGTGGCTATACCATTTGCAATGAAACAATTAAGACCCTTGTTTGGATCATATTGTATGATGAAGATGAGCTCCAAACCTCCATATATATTCTGAAGAAACTTAGTGCAGGCGTGCGATGTTTGTGCATGAAAGAGATTAGTAAGAGCCTTCCTACTCAAAAACTGACAATTTTTAATTTGGCTCAAGATTAATGTTCTTTCAAATTTTCTTTGTGATTATTCACTCCAAACTTCAATTTCCTAAAGTTGCTTTCGAATTAACCATTGAAGAACTGCTCAACAGGACCTTCAGGCATTGCTGGGATTTGCTGATAAACAACTTCCATGCTTTTAGATGCATGCTTGATATCATGACAGTGCCAATAAGTAATCTACCATCCTGAGTGTCGGGCTTTGTCGTGGAAATATGTTCGTCCTCTGATCTATATACCAACTGCCCATCACCTCTGTTACTGATTTGATTTGTTTGTTCTTGACCTATAGTTGATAATGACAAATTATCATGGTCCATACAGTGCTATGTGTACCATAATAAAAAGTATATTTTTCATGTATACTAAAAGTACATTATTCGTGTACTGAATGTACATTATACAAAATAATGTAATTTCAATACACAAATAATGTACTTTTTCTGAATATAATGTACATTTTTAATATACTAAAAGTCCATTATTTGTGTACTGAAGGTACATTTATTTGATAATATGCTCCTCAAGTTGCTCATACCATGGTTCACACAATAATGATCCGTTGATAAGTATGGTTGGTTTGCTATTCTTTTTCTTTTTTCTTAAGTGTAATTTATTCTATGTCAAAAATAAGTTTGATGTTATGAAGCTTGTGGTGAAAGTTTTACTCATAAGGTTGATGGTGCTGTTTGTCATAAACTCCTCTCTTGTACAAACTTTCATACAATTATACATAGTGTGTCCACTCTTATGTAAATTATATATCACATAGGCTTTATATGTTATGTTATCCATGTCTACTAATTATAAGTCACTTTCACTAACGTTTGTGTTTAATGTCAATTGTGTTACTAGTCAATTTGATATGAATTAAGATTGCAAGGAGTACTAGAAAAACACATGTAATTAAGTGTTTGTTTTGAACCTATGAATTAAGAGAAACTATAATACCCCCAGTTCAGTTTTCAAAAACAAAAAATAATAATAATACCCCCAGTTCAAAAAAAAAAAAAAAAAAAAAAAAAAAAAAAAAAAAAAAAAACAAAACAAAACAAAACCTTATTAGGATTACCAAATGGCCAATAAACTATAAATATGATATAGATGTAAAGCTAAAAAGAAAAATGCATGGGAAGAAAACTTGATTAAAAAAAAAAAAAAAAATGTTGTGCAAAGCAAATGTCGTCATTATCCTGCATGCATGTAACAAAATTGGATGTACTGTCCCATACCTTAACCAAACAATTTGCTAGAAACAATTCTACAACAGTGGACACCCTGTCTTGCATCAACAAGAAACAAATGTGGCACCACAACTCCCATCTATAAATTCACCCTCCCACTCCCTATTCATATCATTAAAAAATGCTCTCAAATTTAAACATTAATCTCTCATTTCCAAATATGTTTATCAATGATTAATAATATTACAGATCACATCCCTCTAGAAACTAGTTGATGGAAAATAATTTCTACAGCACCACATCATTATCCACTCTTTCATTGACTTCTCCCGCCCCATATTCACCTGAGTTCATCTCCAATTGGCCACCACAAGTCGGGAACAAATGTTAAGTTTCTAAATCACCACCACATGTTTGTGAAGCTGAAAAATATCTCTAATGGACGCATTATAGAGCATCGAGAAGCAGCTAAGCAGCCAAATCAATCTTCCAGACAAACATCACATCTGGCAGCAATTGGATCACTTCATGCAAATCAAAGCAGTTCAGTGCTTGCCAACTCGAAAAGTCCCTATTTTTACCATTTCTCAATCTACAAACTGCGGTAATCTATCACAGTGACTTCATCTTCAGGTGCATCAAGATCTTGATAGCTACAAAATGTCAAACTGCAGGTTAGTACTACAACCACCAACCATAAAACCAAAAATTAGCATCGCCTATGTCGGAGTCTAAAAAATTGGTAATTACAAGCCAAGATATTAGAATCATTAGCACCTCCATTTCACAGATTTTACTTGGTCAATTGCTGAAATATTAATGCTTTGCCGGTATGTCCAACAATGGAATTGGCAAGATTTCTAAAAGCTTGAATGGGAAAGAAGTCTCTAATCACTGATAAAACTATCCCTGCCAATCTATTGCTGTTACTAATCTTTTTTATCTAAAGATAAAATAGAAGAGCTACCTCTTCACAAGCTTACTGCATGCAACTGAACACGCTAGATTATTCATTAAACAGAATAATTTAACTCTACATTTAATTTCAGCTTAACTAGCAGGACCAGACTATATAACAAATACTAGATGAAGCATTTTGTCTAAAATAATAGTGGAAACGTCCTTCCCACTGAATTGAAGTGGTACAATTTTAATTGTGAGATTCCAGATTCCCTTTAAGTGTAGAACCTACAACTCTGACATCCCAATTTAGTAAAATGATGTTTGGTAAACACTAAATCTACATGTAGCATAAGAGATACTTGGACCTCAATAAAACTTATAAATTAATTTTGCTCTGGGTGGCAGAAGAATCAAGTATTAAATCATCTAGGTCATTGTTTTATCATCCAGAGTGAAATATTGTTAGCACAAACTCTAAAGTGAGTAATGTTATTGGTGTTGATGTACCAAATATTGTATTATTGTAACTCATATTTTGGTTTAGCATTAAAGGTTACTTGCAATCCAAGTGAAGAATCTTCAACCCATCGTATTAATGTTAAGCTCAATAAGTCAACAAAAATGTTTTTACACAAAGGCCAAGATGATTTTTGAGTCAGAAGTCGTAGAATTAAGAAGATTTTCCAAGCCTAGTGCTGCAGAACATGCCTGGCTGACATTTCAGTGAAACCCATCCACCAAACCTGTGCCCTATTCTGCCAAACAGCTAGTTTATATCCCCAAGTACTGCTAGACTTTTATCGCAAAATACAGTTAATGACAGGTTCTTCTATTCTAGACAGCCCTCTCGCCTTCTTCCTCCTCCCTCCAACAGGATGTGCACCATAGAACCCATATCAAATACTAAACCCCAGCCAACACAGAAACATAGCAAAGGCCAAATGGCAGTTAGATAGTATTGGCCTTCATCAAGGGGATGAGCCCTTAGGTAGTGGATTGGGCCTTTTGAAGTGCAAACAACTATAAAATACATGTCATAACGTTGCCGTTTAGAATTCCATTTCATTATTACTTTGCTTGATTGCTATATCTAAGTGTGATTGCATTGCTTTCTACAATTCTTTATTGCTTGTTCCTATCTTGCTAAATATATTCCACCCCCACCCCTCCCCACCCAATCCCGGCCCATCTTAGGTAAATTGGGACCTTCAAACATGACCAATAACTTTGGTCAGATGTGCAACAAATACATGCCTAATGTCAAACAAACACACCTTATGCTGTAAATAGAAAACTGCATTTAAAACTGATATAGTAACATGCAATCATCATAAAAGCAAACACTTAAAAACACAAGCTTACCTTCTTAAGCGCCTAGGATCCTGTCGAAGTGTAGGAGGTAAAGCAATGATTGGGGCTGGCCCACTTATTTGTGGCCCTGACCTGCCATTTCTACCACCTTCAAAAGAAGCAGGGCCACCTTGTTCTCGCAACATTTGCATTGCAACTTCCGGAGGTGCAGGAACAAAAGGCCCCAATGGACTAAAATGACAAGTTATTAGAAATAATTATAACATAGACATATTAAAATGAATTTAAGAAAACCATATATTTACTAAAATGCGAGAAGATATTTAAAATTACCCAGCCCCAGGAACAGGCATCAGCACGGGTGGAGGAACTATATCAGAAGGGAAACCAGCAACATGAATTCCTTGTCCACCAAAGGTATCAAACATTTGTTCATCAGGATTACCTCCATCTTTGGACTGGAAATCTGCCAATTGTGAGTTGTCAGCCCTATCAAATCTTTCACCAATGCGATCTCTGCGGCCACCTCTGTCGTCCTTCAGTCGGCCATCTAAACCAGGTCTGCGTCTCTGTGGCTTCTCTTTCTACCCAGTTCAAGCAGTTCAACATAACATAAAATGATGACATAAACACAGACATTATCACTACCCCAAAAAATAAAATAATAATGTAACTATGCCATCAATTTATCAAGATCTAAGCGAGCTTTTCAAAAGAAGGCAGAATCACATAGATCACAGATAGATTACAAGGAGGAAAATGTCTATCAATTATCAATAAACAAGCATGCAGCAGCAAGAAAAACATATCCCAATGTTAACCATGAGCAAATGATTATTCTCTTAATATAAAATATGTATGGCATAAAGCAAAGTGTTGATACATTCTATGCACAACATACCGGCAGAGAAGGCAGCATCACAGGAGTCCCACCAGGTGCATTTTCATCACTGGAATGATCAAAATTTAGTCAGTTTTGTAATGAAATTATTAAGAGATAAGGATAAAATGATAAAATTTCCTACCCTTACCTCATATAATTCTCAAAGTATAAATCTTCACGCACTTTAGAAGTCAGCTCCAACACCAATTCCGGATGTTTCAACTTCAAGTGTTTATGAACAAACTCAGCAGCATGAAAAAGTTTAGTGCAACCCTTGGCTCCACAACCATACTTCCATCCATATTTCTCATCTCTAATTTTTCGGACATATGGATCTAAACCTTCAACAGCAGCCGCATCGATCTTCTCTTTTGCTGTCATTATCTCCAGGGGATCCTGTCCCTTCAGCCTCTCTTGCCAATGTGAGTCTAGTTTAGTTTCCCAATCAGCCCCATTGCTTGTTGCATCAGAAGTCTTCCCATCAACTCTCACATGTCTGAGGCCCTTAGCTTCATTTGTTTCAGTCATACCATAGTAATCCACCCCATGAATGCGCCAGAGATAGGTGAGAAGGGTATCCAGCAGTTCAATCCCCTCAAGACCTTTAACTGAAGTTAAGCCCCTTACAATAATAACAGGGCCTGAGGAACCACTATGAGACTTATCCCTGTTCCCTCTTTCATTATCAGACCGAGATAGTATGTTATCTTCAATTCCCTTCTCTGCGTCAATCTTTCTAACCAGTGCCTGTGCCTGTTCAACATCAGTATGAATGCGTCTGGGCTCAGAACTCACTGGGTGAGCCTTTGGAGCAGCTGATAGTTCAGTGTCTTTAGCTGAACCCCTACCAAACCGTCTTCTTTTATCACTGCCATCTGCTTCATCATCAGAATTTGGCTCACTAGACTGTCCTGATTTGTTTGAAGTAGGGGTAACACCAGGACCTCTATTTCACATGCAGAAAGATTAGTGTTTAGTAACAAAATCAACACTAAACAGATAAACAAACTAAGGACAAAGACATGTCATACAAATCCAATGTTCCACTTTGCAGATCAAGTAGGAAATCTTTTGCCAACTTCCGTGCTTGCTCATTCCTCCTATTAAGGCCACAGAATGAAAAAAAAAAAAATAAAAGAAAAAATAAATAAATATTACAATAGGAAGCAATTAAAATGAAACCACTGCCTGCACATAGAGAACTGTCTTCAGTTTACAAGCAAATTCCTGACCAAAATAAAACACAACATACCTTTCTATCACAGTCACAAGGTTTGTAGGATGATATTTGTCCTTTAACCTGAGAATACAAGTAATTATCATGAAAGGCTGAACAAAACGATAAACTAAAAAAGAAGTATGATAAGGTGAATTAAAAGTTACCAATCTTCATCTTTATGTGCATCAAAATAAGATCGTTTCTGGGCCTCTATATAACTTGCCTTGTACTCTTGATACCTGCATAAAATAAAAAATATGTCCAAGAAATTGTTTAAGAAACCATAACTTAGAAAAGGCGCATACTAGTTAAAATGAAACATCTACAACAATAAGTTGCTCCCATTCTGACCTCCGTTCAGCTTCAGCTGGCAAAACATCATCCTCGAGTTCCTGAATGAACTGCTTATATGACTTCAATCCCTCTCTGCAAAATAATACACAGCACGTAAATTTACAACCAACCACCTATTAAAATATGATTGTGCTATTTGTTTGTATCACAAAGAAAAGGTATTTGCATCTGAAAATAAAAAGGTCACTCTATACAAACTAGCATATAAATGAATCAGAATAGGTTTTTCTAGAAATATATTGAATATAGCTATCCAACTACAGGCTTCTCAGCATAAAACATTATTTATTAGGGAGAAGGGCAAATATGCCCTTGAACTATTGGAAAAATTCACTTGCACCCTTGAACCAGAAAAAGCTTCACATTAGCACTCAAACTCTAAAAAGAAAAAGAGCAATTAGAACTCTGGGTTGGCATCCATGATCCATATATATTATGGCTGATGTGACAACTTTTATTTGTTGACTCACACACACACATATATATATTACACATTACAGGACCAAGATCCTCATCCATGGTTGGGAAGATAACAAAACAGACGATCGTATTTGTCCTTGTCCATGGCAATCTGGGACAAGGACAACTTTGTCCTCATCAGTCCTTGTGGACAGCCATGGCTGCCCAAGGATGGCCATGCTTTGGACAAACATGGCTGTCCACAGCCCCACCAGTACATGCTTTTAATTTTATTTTATCTAAAAAAATAAATATGTTAAAAATATCAATGTAGTACACAAGGCATCCTTGTAAGTAAGCAAGCAAAAATTACATGTGCAAGCCATGATAAACATAATCTGCAAAAGCAAGTAACTGGTGACCTACAAGCTACAAGTAAAAATGACCAGTAAAAATGGTACTTTTTTAGAGTTCAAATGTTTATATTAAGCTTTTTCTAGTTCAAGAGTGCAATTGGATTTTCTCAAATAGTTCAACAACTTATTTGGCCTTTTTCCGTATTTGTTCATTTGGAAAGTTGAAGTAAAATTTTAACTGTAAATAACTGTCAAAAAGGCAGAAAAGTGGAATGGAATTTGTTGTATGCACAAAAGGGAAAAACAATACCTTTGCATGCTCCCTGATGCAAAAGCATCACCAAGTCCACCTCGACCAGAATCCCAGTCTTGAACAAACAACACACAGTAAATTAGAAGAAATTCAAACACAATGGAAATATTAAATACACTAAATTCTTTAAAGCACCCCCCCCCCCCCCTCTCTCTCTCCCAAAAAATTACAATCCAGATCCAGATTACGAGTAGTATATAGTAAAAGGGGAGAGAACAGGAAACTTGCCGAACACAAACTCAAATTTTTATTGAAAAATAGCAAAATTTTGCAAAAAGTGGAAATTTGGAATTTCATCCTACAGATTTCAAAAGGCAACCAATGTTGCCCCCCTGTTTAATTAGTCTGGCATAGTTAATAACTTTGGTAATGTGGGATTTTTCCAATGATGTGCCATGTATTGATAACAGAAGTTTGTATAAAGGAAATTTTTTTCCAACTAGAATCCATCAACATTTCAGTATGAAACATGTCCTTGTATCCATCATAAAACATTCATAGCAATTTAAGCAGCGGTGGATAAAATTCCCAAAAAATAATAATAATAAATTAAATTAGCTAAGTGACTAAATTGAGAAAGAATGCATCAATGCGGTACAAAAATGTTACTTAGTATATATAAATTAATTAGTCAAAAATGTTGGGGAATTATCTTATTACCTTTTGCATGATGAGACCAACTAGAGCTACATAACCATAATCTGGTTGCTAGGTTCATGGATTAGGAGAACTGGAACTAGTAGTTCGCCATGGATTGTATATCCACAACCACAAGCCCACACTTCATTTCAATACATAGAATATAATAATATATAATTTTGAAATATGCATTATGTGGATTAAGTAACAATTACTATAAGAATGCAGGGATTTGCTTTGTTTCCAATTATCTCCCCCGTAATGTTCCAGAACTGTGCAAATCCATTAATTATGATAGCCTTGATTGGGATTTGTGGGGGAACAGCAAAAAAGTAAATTACTCCATATTACTTAAAATATGCTCACACTATGACACTACTACCGAAAAGGCTTCTTACATGGATGTATCTACACAATAATTCCTAGTAACTTATCATAAAAAGGAGGATACAAAGAAAATCACAAATTTCAAATAGAAATTAGTAATACGATAAGAAAAATGGTGAACAGAGCTGAGAGACTCACTTTTCTATTTGGGAACAAATAGACATGATTTTAAGAAAGAGAAATAGAAGCTACAGTATACAATTAGTATGAATGAAAAAGACAAAACTAGGAAAAACTGTATGTCAGAAACAAATAAAGGCAAATATATCAAACGCATCTATTGTCTTAATTAGGGAAAAAGAAAAGTACTTAAAACAAAATGTTGCAAATATGAGATATCCACCTTGGTAACCACCAGATGAACGACCGGCAAATCGACCAGGGGGCCTCTCATCAGGATATCCAGCCCTGCCTCCCATTTCACGGTCATACCCACCTGGATAGTCATAGCCACCAAACCTGCAACATCATGTTGTGTACATAGTAACTAGTAACACAAGTGCACGAATTCAAGCATCTTATAATGAGGAAAACACAAATTGTAACAAAAAGGATTCTTTTTATGTGCACTAAATGACATAAAAGTACAGTAATACATCCCCAGTGGAAACAGTCGAAGGCCATTGCTACAGTCTGCAGTAGACCACGTTTCCATTATATAAAGAAGATAAAAGAAAATCAGTAAATGACAAGGAAACATGAAGTCCAACGAACTAACGAAAAGGATAGTGTCACCTGAACCCCCATGAGGTTTTCAACAGTAACACTTGGACCCCCGCTTGTAATCTTGGTTCAAAATTATACTAAAATCCCTTCTCGGTCTTAAAATTCACTTTGTCCTATTTAGTCCTCAATGAGAGATGTGTTATTTAATTCTTAAAAGAAATAGCATTGGGAACAAGGGATTATTATGAATAAAAAAAAAAAAAAATTTAAATGAACTAGGAACCAAAGCTCAAGGAATTCATATATAATTTTAAAAATAAATAAATAAAAAGAGTTCTTAATGTTCCTGTCGGAAAACTAAAAGGGTCAAAGTGAAACTATCCCATTAAAGAAATAGTATACGCTATAGCTAATTAATAACATGGGTTCAAGACACACTACTAATAAACAGCATATTCCTTTCAAAAAAAAAAAATTAATAATAAACAGCATATTCACTCAACTGAACAAAAGAGCTAAAGGATAGCTATAAATTAAAACAAGTATGATTCTAAATGTTCCCGTCAGAATCCATGGGGATCCAAGTGAAATTAACCAATCAGGAAGCCGTATACTTGATTACATTACCAATGTTACCTGTTTACTACTAATAATCAGCATATTCAGTCTAGGTAGCAAAAAGAGATCAAGAAAAGCAATAAAACATAGATGTGTTATTACCGGTCAAAAATATAAACATATACCTATAGATATGTGTGGGTGCACATGTGTATTGTACTATTGTAGATGTTCAACAATCTCTAAACATGTGCAGCATTCATTATAAGTTAGGAGAAAAAAGTATAGGCTCAAATACACTAATCTCAATTTCTTTACATAACTACCTAAAGTGGGATGAAACCACTGCAAAATGTGATAATTTCAAAGATTTCATCCATTAGCCAACTATTAAATTTTATAGTTATCCCACATATTTATAATTTATAATCCAACAATAACTTGTTATAGAATCTCATTCCATTGCTATTCAATCTGCTCTAATTTTTGAACAAGTAGATATGGAAGACAGCCCATCACACCATTAAAACAATGTAGCATCTTCCTGGACCTAATGGATTCTCAGCTACCATAATACATACATTTTCTGCCATAAAGTATAGAAGTATTTGTCCAATCAATGGGAAAAACAAAACACAGGGAGTAAAACATAGGAAAGCAAAACGATGGTGCAAGAGCAATCTATTTTGACATTGAGATCTACAACTGAAACCATGACCAAAAGCCAGAAGCTACAAACTAATATGTATTTTTCTTTGATACATGATTACAAACCGATCTTAATAAAAGTCGAAAGTGAAAGTGATCTTGTATATACTGTAAGGCTCACAAAAAGTATTTCTTTCAAGACAAAGTACATTTAAAGCTCAGAGTAACTTCCAACATACTGCATTGCATGCTTAGGGTTTCATAATTACATTTATTGTCTAAGTTAAAGAGTCCATGAACCCATGACACATAAATACATAATACAAAATAGAAATATCAGGAGTTGAAGCTTTGATGTCTATGAAAGCCCCAAGGATAAGCTAAAATACATAATACAAAATAGAAATATCAGGAGTTGAAGCTTTGATGTCTATGAAAGCCCCAAGGATAAGCTAATCTAGTGATAATGCCAGATGCTCTCTATTTTACAAAGCCAATAATCTAATGGTACAAATATATTCCTTCATTTGGCATTCTAAAGCACATTCTCTAGTCCTGAGCACAGCAATGCACTGCAACGCTATGTCACAAAATTCAATGGATGGCACATCTGAAGTCTATAAATTATGGGTTAGATACCTTTACTTTATCAAGTCTGGCAAGAGGTGCTAGGGACCATGCCTCCTAATTCCTATACACATTCTCTTGCTCCCTCTTTTTTTTTTTTTTTGGTTTTATTTCTCTATAAGCTTACAGCACAAGTATAATAGTCCAGGTAAATTGGTTGGTGCATAAGCTGAAAGAAAATAAATTTCATATAAATGTCCGTATATATCAAGTAGATGAAACATGCGGAGAAGGATACTAACCTCCTATCACCAGGACCATAACCACCTCTGGGTCGGCCATCATATTCATCCCTACGAGAACGCTTGTAGGGCGGATTTGGAGAGGAGCGCCGGTTAGGAGAATGGCCACCTCGACGGTCACGGTAGAGAGGGGGAGGAGGGCTCGGGCTAGGGCGGCCGCGCTTGTACTCGCGCTCTCGAGGAGGTGGGGGCGGTGGTGAGCGGTTGCGATCATAGTAGTCCCCGCGGCCACCCCGCCTATCAGAATCCCGTTCATCCCTGCGTTCGCGAGAGTCCCGGTCGCGGCCTCTCCTGGGAGGAGGCGGTGGCGGCGGTGAAGAGTCGGCATCCTCCGCAGACTTGTTGATATTCTCCTTGCTACGCTCGCTCGCAAGGTCCACGACATCCACGCTGGCTTCCATTGCTTCAGTCATTGATGGCAGCTCGTCGGACGACGCGGCGGCGGTGTTGGCGGTTCGGAGCAGCTAAACCCTAGGTCCCTCTGCTTGTATCTATGTAATAACGATTGGAAATGAAATCTGAGGATGGGGTCTTTGTTGTGAATTCCAGATTTTTCCTATTTAAATAGAGTAATATTACCAAAAACTGTAGTACTCCACATTTTACCACTTTTTTGCCTCTCAGCTTCAACAAATGCTAATTTTGGCTCAACTAAACAATAAGCTTTCACTTTAACCCTTCACTATCGTTTTTCTCCTAATATCTAATGATCTGTTTTCTATTTTTCAGTTTTCCAATTTTCAAATTTCTTCATTTCTCCACCAAAAAAAATGATTAAAAATGTTGTTATGATACATTAGAGTTTGGATTTACTTTTTCATATCTTTCTCCATTTCTCCAACTTTGAGAAAGTTAGGACCTATTTAGAAATCTAAAAGATATTTTTTTTAATAATTTTTAAAAACTGATTCACTTTTTAAAAAATAATTTCTGACAAATGACTCATTTTTTGAAAAATAATTTAATTTTATAATGTTTAGATTAACGTGAGAAAATATTTTTTTATGCAAAAAGTTAAAAAATTATATGGAGTATTTTTTTGTTTGGTTCTCCTGAAAATGAACATATTACTTTATCTATAATAATAACAATTATAATAATAATAATAATAATAATAATAATAATAATAATAATAATAATAAAATAATTATTATTATCTACAAATCTAATAAGAGCCAATAATGTAAGACCCTTAACTGAAACAAAAAAAATGTCGGTACGATTGTTTCTTAAAATGAATGGTTCATATTATCTACAAATCTACAAATCTAATAAGAGCCAATAATGTAAGACCCGGAACAAAAAAATGTCGGTACAATTGTTTCTTAAACTGAATGGTTCATATTATTTTGATTTTATAATTATTTAATGAAATGGTTTTCCTTATTTACCCTCTATTATATTATTTTCTTCCTTTAAATAACTCTACATTCCGTTAATATAAACTTTAGTAACATAATATTCCGTTAACTATTTATCTAACTCTATAATAAAGCAAGAAGTTTTGCCAATCATTTTTTCCCGCCCAATGAAAACGATACCGTTTAAGAGAAATGTCATTTACGCTATAATTAATGATGTTCATATTTAATTACAGCCACTGATTAAATTTAGCCTAATTCATTAATAATTTTTTATATTAAGTTTGTTAGTTGTTTATATTACCTATGCATGTAAACATCGAGAACCACAATAATAAATCTAGAAAACAGAATCGTTGCATACTTTAATTACAAATCTGAAGTATTTGAAATCTAATTGAACACAACCTTTATGAAAGGTCTTTTGGTTTGAAAAACGTAATCATGCCTTTTTATTGTTCCAAAGCTTGCCTCTTCGTTATTTTACAAGAGCCCAGAATAATTCAACATCTATATAAAGCACTCAAATCAGGTAAAATCTCAGCCTGTTGTGATCTCTTTCAACTTCATTTACTTTTTTTTTTTCATTCGGCCTGTTGGAGAATCATTCACGAGGAAGAAGACAGTTGCTACAAGAATAATGTGAACCTTTGTATCCTCTTTCATCTTTCTTTTGAAAATAAATAGAATCCTAGAAATATAATGTATACCATAGTTTCTTGCAGTAGGCGCTACTCAAATGGCTCCACTGTACGTTTTAGGAAAACAACTATTTAGTATCTGAAGGCTGAAACTTTGATGCAATCAAGAGCCAAGAATGCCTCTTTCATGACATGGAGGTAATTTTTTGTATTTGTACCTGCAATATAATACACAGTGGGTTGTTGTTAAAATATAAAGCTTTGAAATCTTTTATTGCGTAGGATTCCTACATTCATGGTAACGTACCTAAGGATTGTGTTTCAAAATTTACTAAACTGCTAAAGGGAAGGTGTATGCAATAAGAGATTTTGTGGTTATCACCCACTATACTGGCCCTCTGTGAATGATGAATAAGATCATCTCTATAGGATGATTGAGGAAGACGAACAAGATGAGGGGTCTGAGATACATTGCTAGATTTAAGACAGAAGTTAACAGTAAGTGAAGCTAATGTTTACTTCTGATTTGTAGTTTATTCTATTCATAGATGAATCTACTCTTTTTGTGAAAACTGGTGAGGTCAAGATATCTTCATCTTATGATGCCACACAGTTGTTGTTCAATCAAAATATACCAGAAATTGAGAATTTCTGGGAAAGGTGTAATAGTATCTTATTGTTTAATTCCACAGTTAGCATATTCTTACAACTTAAGTGGGAGGGGTTGTCGAAATCTACTCTAGACTCCAAAAGATCATTGTTGGACAACCATATACTCTAATTGACTTCCTAATAGCTGATACAAACTTTTGCTTAATATACTTCTGTATTGTTAGTTTTTTCCAGATTCTAAAGACTTTTTCAGATTCCTAATAGCTAATATGTCTCTGCAGAAGAGAACTAAATATTCTATTGACCTTCTAATGCAATCAGTTTTCTAATCTATATTTTTTAAAAGCACATTTCTACTACTTATTTGGGTTTTACTTTTCATCTAGGCTATTTATGCAGAAGAGTACAGTGCGTAGTGTCAGTACTATACTCCCACTGTTTGATTGCAGTCCTACTGGATTTGGTGATTTTAAGAATGGTTCTGTGGTTGTAAATCCCCTACCTATGTGACCTATTTCAGGAACAAAAGGTTAGTACTTTAGATTTTGTTGATAGTATAAATGCAAGGTATTGAATCATAACACAATTGTCTGAGGATTGCAGGGGATGCAGCAAATGTCTGAATGTGATGAAAACGACTGTGAAGCATTGGAAGACATTTCTATGGATTTACAGAATTAGAAAGTTGATATTATGATTTATACTCAAATTGTGTCGTATCTATTGTATATTATATTTAGGCTTAGTTCTATTAAAAGAAGACATTTCATATATCAGTACCTTCTAAATTCCTGTAGCCATGATTTATTTTTAGTTTGAGTGTATTTAATTTTTTGAGAAAAATATTTCTATGCAGGTTAGGTTGATTCAACAGGTCTCATGTCGACTGACCAAGTCCTATTGCTAGAAGAATCTACAAGAACCAAACCTAGGTAGACTTTTGATTTTTTTTTTTTTTTTGGTTTACTATGTGTATCAAGGAATGATCATGAGTTTCTAGCACTGTGTAAGTTAGCTATGGGATGTATTAAGCTAAGATTATGATCAATAAAAGCATCTATGTTTCTATAATTTGTAAGCGAAGACCACTTGCCTAATGTAGTGAATCATATATTAATTAGGCTGAGTCGAATTACCTATGGATTATAGTATTACTAATTAACTTTTTAAAATGCATGACCTTTTGACGATTTATGTGATTCCATTCAAATTTGTTGCATGGAATCACATACTTGACATTCTGCAGACATGGTTGAATTGAGTTCCTTCAAAATTGGATTCCTATTTCATTAAGTCCAACCTATAGTATAAGTAGAAAATATTGCACCTTATAATTGTAATAAATTAAACACCATAGTACCTGTTTGACTCAAAGATTTCACTTTCTGCTCATTTTAGAGTTTTGAACTGAGACCTACAAAATTGGTAAGTAAAGTGATGATTCCTTTTGGACATTCCATTAACTTGTTAGGTGGAAAGCAATATGTAATATAAATTAAAAACAGAAATCAATTAAGTACAACCAATCATTAATATAAAAATTTTAAAAGTAGAGGCCAAATCAACTTCTGCACTGCAGCATTCAACTATCAAATTTTAAGTACAACTTTTGCACTGCAGTACTTTTGAGTAATACTGACTCTAGAGGAAAATAATATGCTTGAATTCTTTTTTTTCTTTATCATTTAGTGATGGGAGATAAAGATTGCTTAGTTTTGCTTATAATATTCTATATCCAGTCAGTTGTGGTGTAATTATCTATAATTTTATTTAGATTTTATTCAAATAGGAATTCTAAATTTTGTATTTTACATAGTTACCGATTTTTTTTAAAAAAAAAAAAGAATTACACAGCCAAATACATACATAAGTTATTTTTAGCTACGAATATATTTTTATACAAATTTTCAGACATGAAAGATAAATTTTAGGAGAATTAATAAATTTTTTAGGTCAGAATATATTTACCTTTATCAATTTTGTCTGAGTTTTTGGAGACGAGCTTTCCGATTTCATGATTGCTCTGCATGTACACCGTCAAATCTTTGGAGTGGTTTTAAGCTCTTATTTTCCTTCTTTCACACTCTCAGATGTACATAGATCTGTAGATAAAGAGTTAGGGTTTTTATTTAATTAAATTTAGGGCTTTTATTTAATTAATTAAGTAAAGAGATTGGAACTTACCATATGATGCAGACAGCCTGTTTATAGCCATGGATGTTGAGTATTTTTTTTTTCATTGATTAGTCGGTTTGGTAAGGAAGACGACGAAGACGAAAGGCAGTATTGGGGTAGAAGACTGGGTTGAACCTGGGGATTACGGAGTGCAGTGGTGTTTTGGTTTTCATAGGCTTCATCTCCATGTTTGTTGACGAAAAATTTCTTGGGTTTGGCGAAGAAGACGAAGATGACGAAGAAGACGAAGCGCAGATATGAGGGAGGAATCGCGGGTTGAAGCGCAGAAATGAGAGTTTAATATTATTATTTATTATTTATATTATCTATATTCTTAATTTTTAATATTAACATTAATATTAATAAATATTAATAATGGGGATGAAGCTGGGTTGAACCGGGTTGGCTACATATATATATACTTGGGCAATGATGTTTGGGCCTAATGAGAATTGTTATCAATTTTTTATTTTTAATTTTTTATCATCATTATTATCAAGATTATTCATTCATTGTTTAATGTTAATTATTACTCCGTATTTTTATTCGTACGGAAGTATTATTATTATTATATATTGAACAAGAATTTACACAATTCATGAATTTTGTGAATAATTTAATAGTTTATAAATTCAATTCATTGTTATTCATTTTACTATTCTAAATAAATTAAACTATTGATTTTGATGTTTGTAGAAAATGCAATCGTAGTGTCCAATAATTACGTCTTTACGGAAGGAATTGAAGTTGCTACGGTGAATGCACCAAATTGTAATTTTTTGGAATGTTTAACAAATCGATCTCTACATTATTTACTGTGTTGACAAATTGTAAATGTTTGTGTATATACATTTTATTGTTTTCTATTTATATATTGTTTTTGGATGTAGGCAATGTTATTCATATCACTATATCTCAAACACTTGTGAACTCATCTACTAAAAGTAAAGATTATGTTAGGAAATAATTTGGGCACTCGAGTTTTGATCTTGACATTGACGCCAAGAAATTTATTTTTGTATATACAACTGTATATGACTGATTGTATGTAGAAGTATCAACCATAATTAAAGTTGTTATTTTTGATTAAAATGCCGAGTACTATTCTTCAACGTTGTATATGAGGAGGTTTTTAAATTTTAACCTGTAAAATTTAATATTAATGTTTAGTCTTTTTATAAAATTAATATTAACTATATTTAAATTATTTTGTAATATATGAATTACATATATGTTATTTTAAGTGCTGTATTTTAAAATAAATAATATTGCCTAAATAATATAGGGATAAGCATTCCAGATCTTTCATCTGTTATATATATATATATATATATATATATATATATATATATATATATATATATATATATATATATATAAAAGTTATGTTAGTATTACACCTCAATATTCCCTCTATTTAGAGGTTACACGTGCACACACATCATATTAGTATATATTTTTAATTTTTTAAAAACTCTATTTTCACATTTAGCATTACACCTCAATATTCCCTCTATCACACATCACAAGTGCACACACATTTAGTGCACACTGCACACACATCATATTAGTATTACACCTCAATATTCCCTCTATCACAAGTTTTTTATTTCACATTTATTCAGGTTCGAATAACTATATTCTATACTGTATATATATATATATATATATATATATATATATATATATATATATATATATATATCATACTATATATATAGCCGCGCATCTCGCGGGTGCACCTACTAGTTATTCTTAACATACTCATTAATTTCTATAAAAAGGTCTTAGGTTTGAACCCCATCCCAATTAGAGTTAGCCTAATTGTTAAACATATACTACGGATATGTTAAAACGTATTAAATATATATATATATATATATATATATATATATATATATATATATATATATATATATATATATGTATGTATGTATGTATAATAAAATTTAACATAAACTTTGGTAAATAATTAACCCGACTAAATACATAGCATTCAAAGTTGAGCCTCAATGATTATAAATCTATTGTGACCATATATTTTGAATTATTTATTAGCAATTGTCATTGACACACTCTCAAAACAATTTGTCTCAACAACGAATGGAAATTAAAAAAAAAAATCAATGATTTCATTATTGTTGAACAAAATTAGTAGCTACAACAAAAAAAAAAAATTACATATGCATTTAATTAATTTAGAATTAGATGTCTATAATGTCTTTGTTTTTAAAAAATATTCATTATAAAAATTTTAAAAAGAGATATAATTTCATTGGTTATATTATTTGTATTTCCTACAATTCAAAGATTACTTACCTTTAAATTAATTAATTTATTATATTCACTACATTGTCTATTATCTTATTTTTACTTTATATTGTAATTAAATATCAAAGTTATAATACAAAATATGGTATATATATTTATTTACCAGGTATTTTATACAAATATAATAAATATTAATATTTTGTTCAATACTTTCACATGATAACCTAGGATACACATCTCACAACACATTAAACATGTAGGGGGAAACTACCACTACCAAATATCAATAGGTTCTTGTAAGATAAAGAGCTCATAGTACAACTAAAATCACAGTCATATACACAACAAGGCGAATCTAAAGCTTCCTACACTATAATCTCATTGCACAATGTATATGCTGTGCAAATTATGTTGTGGAACCGTGTCCACCTTTCAAGGTGAACACGGTTCCAAAACTGTTCATAATTATGAATATATAGTTCAAAAATTATGAATATATAACTTCATAATTATGAACATGTAATTCAGTAATTATGAACATAGAGTTCTGTAATTGTAAATATAGAGTTCAATAATTATAATATGAAGTTCAAAAATTATGGAATAAATAACTTTATAATTATGAACATAGAACCGTGTCCACATTGCAAAGTGGACACGGTTCCAGAGCATAATGATTGTTTGTGCTACCACTAGTAACCCAATTGCAAATGACACACTACCAATAAAAAAATAAAAAATAAAAAAAAAAACAAAAAAGAGGACATGTATTGAAGATGAAGATGAAGATAATGATAATGCTACCCAAAAGAGAATTAAGAATAATTAGAGAAATTTAAATCAAAAGTAGCACTCCGTATATATTCTGACTAGCGTTATTACAAAGTTGCAAATATTTATTTTAGTGACAATTATAATCAATCTCTCATATATTATCTTGCATTTATATATTTTAAATTTCCGATTTAAATAAACAAATTTAACATTTATTTACTTATGCATGAAATCTCATATATAATATTACTGATGGGGTGAGAACCCCGGCCCAAGAAAAGAGGCCTAGAAGGACTCGGCCCAGGTCCAAAGAGGGAGGCCCAGTTCAGAGACCGGAAGGACGGCCCAATACCAAACGGGGACGAGGAGTCGGCCCAGGCCCAATCTAGGAGAGGACTCGGTCCAGAGAGCCGTTGAGGGAGCCTTCGACGCAGTTAAGACAAGGAGCCGTTGATGCATTAAAAGCCGGGCTCGGTCCGCCAGTTACTAGCCAAAGAGAGCCGTTGGCAGAGTCCGTAACGTCGCCCAACGGCTCGGCACATTGAATGTAACCTTTAATTCGGCCATCATAAGCCTTTAAGTCAGTAGAGGAGGAGCCACTATAAAAAGGGCTCCTCCACCATTGTATGGGACAGATTCGAGAACCCGGAGAGGGAATAGACAAAGATCATTAAGCATCATATCGCACAGAGACTCAAACTCTTTTGTGAAAGGTGTATCCACCAGCTGTAGGTTGTGTTGGACCTCCTTGGGCCCGAAAACCCAAAAACCATCAATTACATTGATATTCTTTGAAATACTTATTTAAAAATAATTATTGGGCATTATCCCATTCGCACAAAGCGCGTAAAAAAAAATTAGTTATTATTATAAGTGGTGGTGGTTGTGGTGGTGCGGTAAGGATGATCACCATTAAATTCAAATTGTCCAATTTAAATTGAATTGTGTACTGTAGAAATCGAACTGAAACTATTTGTTCTGGTTTGAATACACCACATCCATTTAAATACAGGGAAACTAACATAGTCAACAAGCAAGCGGAAACACTAAGAGGTAGGGAAATATGGTGTGGAACAAAAAAAAAATAAAAAATCTTCATTGGAGATAGTGTTGGAAAATCGAGGGAGAGAAAAAATATTTAGAAATATGATGAAGGGAAGAAAATATTTACAAAAATAAAGAATATATACATACATATATATATACATACATATATATATATATATATATATATATATATATATATAGAGAGAGAGAGAGAGAGAGAGAGAGAGAGAGAGAGAGGGAGGGGGGGAGGGATCGGGTGCATTTGTGACTTTCCGTGCGGTTGTGCGGTTGATTAATGTGCGTGAGTTTTATACTTAATGTGCGTGAGTCTTGTGCTTAATGTGTCTAAGATTTGTACTTAATGTGCGTGAGTGTGTAATATTAATGTGCGTGAGTTTTGTACTTATTGTGCCCGAGTATTGTGCTTAATGTGCTAAGGTTTGTGCTTAATGTGCGTGAGTTGAGTTCAGAATTACGAGCTCAGAAAGAAGCAAGACAGAAATAGAAGGTGGGTGAAGCTTTTCTGATTGTGTGTGAATGGATGGATATATGTAAACGCACATATGGCTGTTCTGATTTTATGTTTTATATGTACAGGAGAGAGAAAAGATTGAGAAAGAAAGAAAGAAAGACTCATGTACAGATGTTTCAATCTGTGAGAGCATAAAATTAAAGACATTGTGAATGAGGCTGAAACAAAGGAGACTGAGGAGGGTGGTAAGAAAACTCAAAAGGACCCTCAGTATGCAAAGCAAAACAAGACAAAATTCATTCCTCCACCACTTCGAAACAAAAACAAGAAGAAAATGCAGCAGTGGATGCGCTCATGCGCATAATTTTCACAGCAGTGGATGAAGAACACACGCATGTACATTAAGCACACAACTCACGCACCTTAGGCACAAAACTCACACATCTTAAGTACAAAACTCACGCACATTAACGTTACATACTCACACACATTAAGTACAAATCTCAGGCACATTATGCACAAGACTCACGCACATTAATACTTTACAATTTATATACCGTGCATCGCACGGGTAAGTTACTGCGGAGATAGCTTCCCGTGTGATGCTTTGGTTATGGTATTCATTTTTTTATTTGACGCAAGTGTTTTTTATTCATTAAGATATTCTTCATATTCTTTTTTTGTTCTTCAAATATATTTAACTTAATTGGCGTGTAATAAATAAATTCATTTTGAATAATTAAAATGCTATAAACAATTTTTTGAAGTTTGTGCATCACATGGGGCATGAGTATTAATACTCTTCTCTCACGTTTGAAATTTTATAACATCATTTATATTTTCTCATGAAAAAATAAAGAATCATTTATTTATTGTATATAGTTTAATTTACTAATTTTTAAAATTTGTTATAAAAATGTGTGCGTGCGTGTGTATCTAATTTTTTGAATGTAAAATTTTAAAATCTCATGTGGTATCTAATAACACAATGCTTTATAATATATGCTAATAGTATGCTGTGATGTTTTAATATAATAACTGATTTAATAAAGATACTTAAATTTTATACCGTCCATCGCACGGGACAAATACTAGTGATTAAATATATACAAGAGAGATATTAATTTATATAGAATATTAATATTATTAGTTGGGGATTCGGGGATGGGTGGGGATTAGGGTCGAGGCCGGGGCCGGGGCGGGGAATTCCCTCCTCGTCCCCGTTTCTGTCCCCAGCGGGAATTGAAAAATTCACCACATCCCTACTCCCGTTCTCCAAAATAAATTCCCAAACCCTTTCTCGTTAAAACGGGAATCATTTTTCCTGTCGGGAGCGAGTTCAATTGCCATTCCCGCACAACATAATTTGCCGCCAAAATCTTTGCCAATCAAGTGGGCCGTTAAAAGTTTGCAGGCCAATTGGGCTACGGAAAGGTCTGGAAATTTCTAACGAGCCCATATCTCTTCTTCCTCTGGCAAATGTGCAAAACCCTACTCTTCCTGTCAGTGCAGTGTTATATACTCGAATTTCTTTTTGCATTTCAGGGTCGCCTCTCCGCCGCAATCGGCTCGCTCGGTTTCAGGAGTGCATTGCAGTGTTCCAATCGCCGGTCCTAGCCAAAGCGCCACCATGGTTGCAGCCAAGAAGACCGTAAGCCTCCTTTCATATCTACACATACGCACACATTTATCTCTAATGTTCTGCATTTAGGGATTTGTATTTGTGTAGTTGTTACTTTGGACAATATGGCTTACTGGTTTTGGTTACGTGTGATGATCTACAGAAGAAGACTCATGAGAGCATTAACAATAGGTTAGCTCTTGTTATGAAGAGTGGAAAATACACATTGGGATACAAAACCGTCCTCAAGTCCCTCAGAAGCTCGAAAGGTATTGTTTTCGCACTTGAGTATATTTTTTTTCTGATAACAGTTAATTGGAAGCTGATAGGTGCATATGAATATTAGTTCAATTAGATTGACTATTAGGGTTGCTTTTGGCATTAACTTAAGTGATTCAAATTTTGTTATTTTGAATTTAGTTACCTGCTACTATGAATTGCGTTTAGATTGGTTGCCATGGAAGCTTTCAGTATTTCTGTGTGCTGAAAAAATCAATTGTAGATTTTTCCACTATTTTTTAGTTCAATTAGATTGACCATTAGGGTTGCTTATGCATTAAATTAAGAGATGCAAATTTTGATATTTTGAATTTAGTTACCTGCTACTATGAATTGGTTTGGATTGGTTGCCAGCCATGGAAGCTTTCAGTATTTCTGTGTGCATTGTGGTGATAGGGAAAAATCGATTGTAGATTTTTCCACTATTTTTTAGTTCAATTAGATTGACTAATAGGGTTGCTTTACTTGCTTATGGCAATAAGTTAAGAGACGCAAATTTTGTTATTTTGAATTTAGTTATCTGCTAATATGAATTGCATTTAGATTGGTTGCCATGGAAGCTTTCAGTATTTCTGCGTGCTTTGTGGTGATGGGAAAAATTGATTGTAGATTTTTCCACTAGTTCTTATGTTATTATTACAGTGTATATTAGTGAACTAGTCTGGAGAAACAGAGATGGGTTTCCAGTTATGGTCTGAATGCTTTTCGGCATTTTTAAAATTGTTCTCAGGGAAATTGATTATCATTGCCAACAACTGTCCTCCACTCAGGAAGTCGGAAATAGAGTACTATGCTATGTTGGCGAAGGTTGGTGTTCACCACTACAATGGAAGTAAGTCCATATGGTACTAAAAAATCTAAATATTAATTAGTTTACACTGATTTTTAACTAGCGTTGTTAACATCATATATTGTCTCGTTCTGTTCTTTACCTTACTCGTAGTGATTCTTGCCACCTGTTTTTTGTTATTGTACCTGTAATGGTTGTTCAGTTTTCAATTGTTCCTGCTAAACATGCTGTGCTTTGGTTTGAATCTGAATAAAGGGTCTTTAGGAGGAAGAAATGAGTCAATTGATCAGTCTTAACAAATGATAAACCAGTGATGTTCAAACTACAACAAAAGTATTGTAGTACTAGTATTTCAGTATAAGAAATGATAAGGGCATGAAGCTTGGATAGTTATGTTATTACTATTGATGGTACTTCATTTCCCTTTTTGGGTATTGCTCTTGAGATTCGCATTACCATCTGCATTGAATATTTCATTGGGTAAGACCATAGGAGTCTAAGAGACGTTCTTTTTGTTTCAGACAACGTAGATTTGGGGACTGCTTGTGGTAAATATTACCGGGTATGCTGCCTCAGCATTATAGATCCTGGTACGTCTGCAGCTATCAATTATTTTTGTCAATATGCCTTGAATTATTGTTATTGTATCTGATGTGTGTGTGTGTGTTTTTTTTTTTTTTAATTTTTTAATTTTATTACTTGTACGTTCAGGCGATTCTGATATCATTAAGAGCATGCCGAGCGATCAGTAAGACAGGCAATGGATGGCGAAATTTCTGCTGGCAGTGATGTTTTTGTATTTCTCAAGAAAAATGAAAATGTCATTGTTTGCAAAATTTTCTAATCTATTTTGGCATTGTTCAATGAAAAACATCTCTGTTATAACAACCTGTCTAGTATGGAGTGCTATTTTTGTTTTCCCGTTCCTTATGTTCATTCAAGATACCTGTTTAACCTCCCAGTTCCCAGACTTAGTTTTCAGATACAGTATTCTCTTTAAAAAAAAAATGCTTGAATATGATGAAACGGGGCTGCTAGGGTGTTTTATTTTGGGTGCATATTTGGGTTGTGGTTTTTAAAAAAAAAAAAATAATAAAATTATTGATTTAATTCTTACATAATAGAGAAGTTAAAGATATAGATTTGGATGTGTTGCTTTCAAAAAAAAAAAAAAGATATAGATTTGGATGTGTTCAATTAATGTTTCCTGTTAAATTAAGTATTTTATTTTACACTGTTCATGTGCATCACTCCATTTGGAGAACTTTGTTTATCTCTTCTCCAAATATATTGAAAAAGTGGAGAATGGAGATAGAATGGGATTTGGAGTAATGATTTTAGTAAACAAGTTTTCAAGTTAATATCAAATATAGTCTTTGATTATAGTGGTTTTACTCAATTTAATCATCGATTTTGATGGTTTATTCAATTTAATCTTTCGTTAACAATTACTTATTAAAAGAAGAATAGAATGCTCTCCTCTCCATAATTCTCCATCCCTCTTCCTCATCGATGGTAAAATCCCCTTAAATTGACAATACATTTTTATTCTTTCTTTAATTTGCTGTGAATTTGGGTTTAATTGTTTGACTAATCTTGATTTATCGGGAAAGAAGAAAATATATAAAGGAAAGAATGTGAATGCCAATGTCATTCTAGAGGAAGAGATTAAGGATGTGAAAGAGAAATGCCAATGAACTGCAAAGAAGCTCCAAAAAGAACACGGATTTTGAAATTAAGAAATGCAGCAACTTTGATATGAAAAATGCCTCCTCAAAGAACTTGCTCCTCCACCACCAAACATTTTGATCAACCATGGTTCATGTTCAAACCCCATTAATTTCCCAGAGATAGATTCTTGAGATTAATTTACCAAAACAAGTGTTTGCTTAAGAAATATTTACTCTTATTATGTCTTACATTAGTAGCTACTAGCTAGTATCTTAGCACTAGTGTCCTGTAATTTCATAAATTTTATGGAGAGGATGGTAATCTGAACAAAAAAAAAAAAAAAGAGGGAGGATAAATTACTATGTTGACCCTTCTTTTAACGGCCAACAAACAGAATTGTTAACGAAAGATTAAATTGAGTAAAATCATCAAAGTCGAGGACTAAATTAAGTATAAAAAGTCATTTAGGACTAAATCGAGTAAAATTACTATAGTCGAATACTATATTGGGCATTAACTCACAAGTTTTCCATTCTCCATTTTTTCACTTCTTCAATTCTCTATTTTTTAAAAAAATTTCTCCATTTGTCCATTTTGATAAACAACCCCTTATATTCTTAGGAATATTGTTCATGGAAATGAGCTATTTCCTTACAAGGGGAATATCTATTATTGGCCTCCCCTAGTATTAAACTATTTCAAAAAATTTTACGTTATCTTCTCATCTCTTTCTACATTTGCATTTGATTAATATTGGAATTCATCTTCAAACTTCAAACAAAAGGTATTTTTCTATACTTTATTTTTAGAAATTATTTATGTATTTGATTTTATCTATCTGTATATATGTGTGTGCGTTTCATATATTATGTATGTGTTATTGTTATTGTCTTGAGTATTGTAACTTTTTAATTTACTTTGCAATTATGCATTGATTGCGTTTAATAACACATATTGAAAGAAGAAAAAGATTTGTAGTTGTATTGTGTCTGTAATGGGATATGTGTGCTTCTGTGAGTTTATTATTCATAATGATGATTTCTACCTTGACAATTTTGTGTTCTAAGAAAAATGAGTGAAATATTATATTATTAATACTTTAGGGTTTTGAGAATATATGTTACGAACGATGTATTCTTCTTCTCCCAAACGATTAAATTCCCAACTCCAAGGATCCCCACATCCCAGCCCAACAGAGCATTTGAGATGATGTAAAGTGATTCAATGACTCAGTAGACAAGACCGAATGTCGATGCGCACAAATGATCTGCCAACTTTGGGTATCATTCCACATTGCCGTCGTTGAGGTTCTTTTGTAAAGTTGTGTAAAACTTAAGATGAATCGACATACTTTTGTAAAGTTGTGTGCAATGTTACAAACTAAAGGAGGGTTAAGGACAACAATAAATATGCTTGTTGATGAGCAAGTAGCAATCTTTTTACATATTATTGCTCATCATGTAAAAAATATGATCATTCAAAACAATTTCTAAAGGTAAAGGGAAACTATTTTTTTTGAATGATCATGTTTTTTACATGATGAAACAATTATCAAATTAGTTGAAGAATCAAGTGACATAAAACTTGCATGTGGACCGAAGTTTTAATTCAATTAGATTCATTACAACCATTATAATAAAAACTTAAGAAATATGTTCTTTTTCTTAATCCCTGTGGGCAAATTAAGAAAAATGATATAAAGTTTACATCATAAAATTAAGCTTCATGATAGAGATTGAAATTATTAAGTAAATCAAATTCTTTATTTCTATCATCACTGGTAGGGAATACCCCGACCGACATACCGTTACCCCGACCCTAGTGCCTTCGTCCTTTTCTTCTTTTCTTTGCAGGTTACAGGTCGGGTTTCTTGTGAAGAACCCGGTCGGTTCCCGACCGGGTAGTGCCCGATCGACGTTGCCGACCACCGAGCAGTAGCCCTTTAGCGAGAGAGTTAGTGAGAGACACGTGACGACTCTACGCGTTGACAGGCAGGGCACCCGGGAAGGCGACACGTGGTTGCTACGTGGGAAGCATGCCGGGCGGCCGGATTTGTGTCTCCGGCTCCGCGGCTATAAATACCCGCGATAGCAACAGTGGGAGGGACTTTTGGACGATCGATAGGTTGTTGTTAGAGAATCCCGACCGCAGTCAGTCGGTACTCAGAGCACCCATTTAGATTGTACTTAGGGCCTCTTCACAGTGATCAATAAGAGTTATTTAATTGCTTTAATTGGTCTCGTGTTTATTTAATTACCGCTTACGTGGCAATTAGTACTATCATTTTGGCGCCGTCCGTGGGGACCCGTGCGAGAAAGCTAACGTCTTGACGAGCACCCGGTCTCTTAGCAATCATGTATCCGTAGGCACAAAACCTCTTCGCCGACGATCAAGAGGATGCGGCTAGCTCATCCGATCATCAACCGACCCAGCAACAAGGTCAGAATATGGACCTCAACCTCAATCTCTCACCACCCCATCCATCAAATACATACCAGGTTGCCCAACAGCCGGTGAACTACATCCAGCCGGGATACCCAACACCCGGTCAGCAATACCAGCAGCAGCAGATGCCGTATCCCGGCCAATATCCATACCCGGTCCCACCTCAACCGTACGGGTATTGGCCCGGTCAACCGATGTACTACACGCCACCAGTTGGCTATCCACCATACACGCCTACGTACACGGCTCCAGCCGCCGCCCCTCCAGTTTACCCGACTGCACAGGTAGAGCCGCAGCATCAACCCACTTCCCGGGCTTGACGCTTGGCTCGTTCGCGGTTGGGGTCGGGCGGTGCTGATGCGATGAAGGCACCACGGCAGGCCTAACAAGCACCGGAGGCTCCAGCCCAAGTGGAAGACCCCGAGGAAGTCAATCGGGCAGTGGCTTTCGATCGTCTCCGACCGGCGTTGCGACAACTCTTGGGATCCCAAGACCCGAGCCGGCAACCGGGAGACATGCAGATGCAGGAAGCCATCCAGGAGGCTTCGTCCGGACATAGCGGGTCGAGATCTCACCGTCGACGACGCGCTCTGGAGTCATCCCAAGCCGCCCAGACGGCCGAGCTCAACGAGACCCGAGGATTGCTTTACAACCTCCAGGCGGAGTTTGCTCGGTTTCAAAACGAGCACCCAGTGACACCCCCGATTGACCAGGCGTCCTTGCTAAGGACACCTTTTACAGCGGAGGTAATGGCTCAGCCATACCCCCTCGACTTGAAGGTCTCCGGGGAGAAAAGTTATGATGGCCGTACGGACCAGGGCTGGCCCTGGGGCAAGGGCAGGCTGGGCCCTTGCCCAGGGCCCATGATTGGAGGAGGGCCCCATCCTATCGCTTATATACATAGTATATATGTATTGAGTATAAGTAATTTATATACATATGTTTTACAATAAGGTGAATTAGCTTGGTTGGTAAGATACTTGAATTTTAACATCATTTAATCAAAGGCCTGTGATCCAACCCTTCCCTTCACATTTTAGAATTCCTCAACTTTATTTCTTTGCTTATATTCTAATGTATATTTTAAAATTTTATTTTTATTGATTTTTAGAATTCCTCAACTTTACTTCTTTGCTTATATTCTAATGTATATTTTAAAATTTTATTTTTATTACTTTTTAGAATTCGTCAACTTTACTTCTTTGCTTATATTCTAATGTATATTTTAAAAATTTATTTTTATTGATTTTTGGTGTTTAATACGGAGAAGTATTTTTAATGTAGTTTTTAAATATATAAATTTTCATATGCTTATACTAAACATATTATGAAATTTTTTTATATTAAATATATAAATTTTTATATTAGATTTTTAATGCAGTTCGTTTCTAAATTTATAAATTTTTATGTACTTATACTAAACATATTATGAAAAATTGAATTAAAAAAATTTCAATCAACTCATTTTAGCCAAACAAGACACGTAAAAATAGGACAGAGGGGGTTATATGATATATTTTGAGATTGAATTATAAAAAAATTAAAAGATAATTTACTCCGTACCTTTTTATGAATATCTAATCAATATAATATAGAAGCTTCTATCATGTGTCATTGTATTCAAATTATTCTAAAAAGTTTGAAATTTATCTACTTAAAAGAAAATGTATTTATAAAAATCATATAAATAATATAGAAGATTTGTGATTTATAATATGCTTTATGTTCAAACTATTTTATCTAGGTAATTATGTTTCATATCTTTTTGCGTTTTTTTTATTGCGTTTTGAAATATTTTAATTTCTTGCTCCTAGTCAAAAAAGATTTTTAGCTTCACATATGTTTGTAATTATTGTTTTATAAATTTTTTAATAATAATTAATTTATTATTTATTAGGACAACAATGTTATTGTTTATAAGTTTACTCGATTTTAAATTATTCATTCATTTTTATAAACTACAATATTATTTATTTATGAAGGCACTTATACAATTATTTATTATTTTGCATTAAGGAAAGCACCTAGAATTTTGTTCATGATTATTGTTGTGTATGTAAAATCGTTAAAAACTTGTTAATCTTATTTAAAGTTATTGATATTAATAATTTTTCGTTATTTAATTTAAATTTTAGGCATGAAATATATATTAACAGGAGCCCTTTTTTTATCCTGCACGGAGCTTATAAAACGATAAGACCGGCCCTGCAACCGGGACCATTTTTTTTTATCCTGCCCCGGGCCTATAAAACGATAGGACCGGCCCTCTATATATATATATATATATATATATATATATATATATATATATATATATATATATATATATATATATATATATATATATATATATATATAGAATAATTTTCCGGTGCACTCCATTCTTAAAGTGTGAACAGTGTGCACTCATCTTAGCCGTTCGTTGTTAGATGATCAATGATCACGGGTGAGGATGCATGGGCCTGTGTGCACCGCGATTTAGCGGTGCAGCTTCGCTCTTGACAATTGCGGGGACGTTTTTGGTATTACCCTATTCGTTCGGCATTGGGCGTAATCAGGGGTTACAGTTCTAAATAACAGGTTTTCAAAAAAAAAAAAAAGAATATTCTAAATAACAATATCGTCTGCGACTTCCAGTAGTTCAATTCGTCTCTCTGTTCCTTTCGCTATTGCAGGTTGATTTTCGAAATTCGTCTCTCCGTTCCTTTCGCTATTGCAGGTTGATCTTCGGAAGCTCATGGCGCGTTCAAGTGGATATTGCCGGTTGAAGGGGGGTAGGCATGGGCGTCCGTTCACGCCAGCAACACCGCCGGTAGCTATTTCGCATAGTGTTGCAGTTCGGACCCGGACCTTCAAGCGGCGGGCAGGCGGCCGTCCTTTGCGTTTGACGGCTCGTGGGGTCTGCGATCGTCCGGCGTACGGGGTAGTGGCGAGGGTTGCTGCAAGGAGGCGGGCGGCGCAGTGGGGTTAGTTCCGATTCCCTTGCGGTGTTTTATTTATTTATTTATTTTTTTTCCTTTTTGGGTCAGTGGATTTGTGTGGGGGCGCATAATTGAGTATTTGTGTTGTATGCTGGTGTGTTTTAGCTAGGTAGGGTTCGATGTCAAATTTCCAGGGTGCGTGGGAGGTTGTTTGTGCAGAAGTGTTGGTGGGGAATTGAGCTCCTTCATTGGAATTGTGGGGTTAGCGTGGTCAAGTTAGTTGGGGTTGGAGGTACTCGCACTTTGATCACTTGAAGCTGTTACTATGTTGTTGCCTTCAGAGAACCAGTTTATGGCCATCACTAAAATATGACAAGATTGCTCTGCAATGTTATATCAAAGTCTCGTGCTGAGATCTGGTTATTCATATTTAGCAATAGTATTTAATGCTTGAGTTATGTGAATATTCATTTAAGGAAGTTGGTTTAATTGATAGATTGAGTTAACATCACAATAAATCATTTAAGACAATGCAAACTGCAGTGTGTGTTTCCATGTTAGCACTCTGGTGCAGGTTGCTTGTTTCATTTTTCTTGTTTAATCAATTATTGGCCATCTTTAGCTGAGATCTGGCTATGCATATGTGGCAATATAATAGTATTTAATGCTTGAGTTATGTGCTATGGCATTATCTGTCCATTTAAGATAGTGCAAGCTATATAATCATCATGTAATGTTCCATTCCAACAGTTAACCCATTATTATACTCTTCCATTTTTTGTTACCGACTTTCTTGAATGAATATTCACATGCAATCAGATATTAGACAATAAGGAGGGTGTGGTTTAAATATCATAGAGTAAGGAGGGAGAGCATTGTGGCACTGGAATCAATTAAATGGGAAAACTAAACAAGCATCTGAACATTACAGACTTGGGTTTACCTGCATTCTCTAATGGGGTACAAATAATACAAGTAATAACATCACATGATTTAAGCTTCTCCCTGCGTTTGTTTCTTTGGTTTGTCTCAGGACGGGATGCACAAGGTGAGGACGGAAGTGGGTCTAGTGAGGACTTCTACACCCCACCACGGGTCCTCGAGGATGTGGAGTACGAAGGATCACCACGTGCTGAGCCTACGCACGCGGATTGCCAATTTCCCCAAATCAACACGCGGGGGATGCCTAAGGAACTCGTGCGGGTTGTCGGGTCGCTAACACCACGGCAGAGGCAGGATGTCATCAGCATTGGAATGGGGAGCCTATTGGGGTTGCAAATCAAGGAGTTACCACTTCGCCTTGGCTATTGGTTGATCTCTTGTTTTAACCCTTCGGAAATGGAATTGGACTTGGGCAATGGGAGATACATCAAAATTACCAAGGAGGACGTTGTAGCTATATTGGGACTTCCAAATGGTACGATACCGATCACGGAGCGTGATCCGCAAGTTGTCAGTCCTGACCTGGACCAATGGAGGACCGAGGTGAAGCAACAAAGAGGGAGGGTCACAATCAAGGCGTTGAGCACATTGCTTCTAGGTCTCAAAGATGGTGGGGTTTGGTTTAAACGACATTTTAGTGTCGTCGCTTTAAGCACCCTTATTTCAAGCACCCCCAATGGGTATGTAAACCAGAAGATTATGCACATGTTTAGCGACGTAACCAAGATCAAGGAGCTAGATTGGTGCGGGTATCTTTTGCACTCGTTGGGTAGCACCCATGCTAGTTGGTCTGAAAACACCTCTCGCAAATTCACGGGACCATTGCTCTTTCCAACTGTAAGTTTGATTTTGTGTTATGATGTATGATGAAAATTTACTTGTTAATTATCATTTGCTAATGTGTGGGGTAATCTTCTTTGTGCAGCTCTTGTATGTCGATAGGGTGGTGGTTACTGCACGGGATGTGCCGAGGACAATCCCAGTGTTGGACGGGTGGACCACGGAGCAAATAAAAGCACGGGAGTGCCGGGAGGTTGGTGCAGGGGCGTTTGGCAACGGCCAGGTGGTAGCACCTCTGCGTGCATCCGGCTTTCCAACGACCATGGGATCAGCCAGGACAAGGCCATGGGTAGTCCAGCCACCAGGGCAACAGAACAACGGTATGCACTCGGTGCCCCCTGCCGAGCCCCCGGTGGCACACATCACGGTATGACAGGAATATTCTTCCCATCAAGTTGTATTTTATGTTGTCAAACATTTACTTGATAGATTAAGGTCACGTTTGCTATAGGGATTTGACGAACAGTTTGCAACCATTACCGGAGACCTGCTCTCCATTGCTTCACGAGTTGTTGATATGGTACAGCACCACCGCAATCTAGCCCATGACCACTACGATTTTGATCGGGTTGTTGCTGCAATGGATTTGTTGCACGGAATAATTCAGAATCCTAAGCCTAGAGAGATACCTCAACCCCCCGCCTTGTCGCCAGTTCACAACGACGAAGCCATGTGGCATGACCCTGAATTCTTCAAGGAGTTGGACCGATTGGAGTTGGAGGCGATGAAGTCTATCGGGGGGGTCGATGCCCCTAGTTTTAGCCTAGGGATGACACAGGAGTTGGCTACACAGAATCTGGAAAAGAATAGGGCGCTACCGCCGGGTGTTGGCACACCGTCTCATCAGGTTTGTGTCTAAACTTCCTCATTGTCGTGCGCTATTATGTTAACTTATGTGTATGACGAAATCTGGTGCTAGGTACATCTCCAGATGCAGCAAATGGGACATGGGTTGCAGCCATCCCCCCAATGTGTGGGCCTGGGGAGGCGGGATGTGGCAGAACGCAAAGGGAGGGGTCCAATTGTCCAGGGAGAATATCCGCTTGGCATGTTTATTAACACCACCAACGGTTACCCTACCATTCCTCTTCCACACATATATGCCGTCTGGGTGTGGGTGTTTGGCTGCCCGCATTATGACTGGTAAGTGGGGTTGTTGGAGTAAAAGTGCAGTGCATTGCATGCATGTAATTTAAATACCATTATGAGAGGGAAAGGTAGGTAGCTTAGATAGCTAATTTAACACTAAATAAAAGAAACAAAAGCCAGAACCATTCTAATGGAACCAAAATGCCCATTCCACATTTTCATGTATATTATTATCTGCTCCATTTTCAAACCTTTTAACCCTTCAACCGTGAGTTTCCCCGGTACTGCAGCGTAGTGCATATGAAGCCTGCTCAACATTTTAATCTACCAGACTGCCCAACTGATAACTATGAGCTAATTTTCTATATAAGCTAATTTTCTATCATTGGAACCACTCATTCATTTCTTTTGAAACTAACATTTTGGGTTATCTTTGTAGCAATGAGGTGCTGTTCCAACATAGCAAGCGGAAAGCAAGATGGTCAGATTTCAAAACGTTGAGGGAAAGGACTAACGTGGCAAAGACAGTAGTGGATGCATGGTGCAGCGTGCTCAATCTCAGGGAGAAAACGAAGGGGGGGGGGGGGGGGGAGGAACCCTCCCGCATCTTTTTCTCGACTAGTACCACGGTGAATATCTTCAACCCTATCGCACGACCTACATAAACTACCGATGTTTAACATATCTCTTTGCAGATTGGCACTGTCGTGTCCATTTCCTCCAGCCAAGATGAGAGGGTTATGTGGTTTACAAGGCGACTAGATGAGGAACTCAAGACTACAAACCATGTAGGGACGGCGTCTATAGATATGGTAACCATTCGAAAACTTTTAAATAATTTTACAGAACGTTGTATATCATGGAAAAACCAATAACTAACGCAGTCATGGTGTGGTTGTCTAGTTTATTTTCCCAATAATGCACGGGGGCCGATTCTACATGATGAGCATCAGTTTCAAACACTCTAGGTTTTATATTATCGACAGCTCGTCCATCAACAAAACAAACAAAGAGTTGTATGACGGAGCACCGCAAGAGTTGGTACGTGACTAACCAAATGAATTTTCCAAAATGATGGAATATAATGAACCTACTAAGTGCTTGGATTTTGATATTATCCATATTGTTTTTGGGCAGATTGACCTACTAAGCACGTACTTAGATAGCAAACAACAAACGCTTCGTGCATTCCGGCTAGAAAGCATGAAACCGAAAAGGATGCAGATGCCGTGCAGAGACACTACATCTACCCTCGACTCTGCGGTGTTTACAATGCGGCACATGGAATCATACACTGGTCAAAAGTGCGCAAACTGGGATTGTGGATTGCGTCGAGGAAATAGCCAACAACTTCTAGATCTACGGAAGCGTTTCATGCACAACATACTTTTTTGTGAGGTCAATGAACACATGGAGAATATATCCTCTCGTGTCGGCGAATATGATATCCAGAGGTTGGCACAACTCTAGTATTGAGTGCGGCTAACAGTGCAGAAACAAACAGACGGTACTTCGACTAGGGCGACATTAGTTAGTATAGTTTTTAATGCTAAATTGGTTCATTAGCTAGTACAGTGTTTTATTGGAAAACGGGTGCATTTCGTTACGGACACCTACGGTTTAGTCGTATGTAGGGGTTATTTATCTTACTATTTGAGTGCAATAAGGATGTGAATCATTTGCTTTTTGTTTCATCTTTCGGTTGCAGCATAAATTTTGGGTTGTGCAATGATTAATTGCTCATTAATTGAAAGTATGGGGTTGCTCTAAGTCCTAGAAATAACTTCTACTAGTTGCGCTCAGAATGGTCGTGCTTAAAGTGAGTCTTAGTATATCTTAATTTGGGGTGTAATGTTCTGCACTTCATGCAAACTCTGAAGTGTTCAGGTAAGGGTTATGGATATCCATTTTATCATGGCAGATTGTAGAATATGAAGGGAAGGATGCCTACTCAGTGCTCGGCAATGCACATCCAAACACGATAAACATATATGCTTTACCAGTGATAGCTATTAGCAATAAGCAACCTTTGTTTAGGCTAGTTACATAATTAAAAAGCTTTTGAGCTATAGGCGTGCAATCTGCATTTAACGGGCTCTTAAATAATAAAAGTTCCAAAGCAACAGGGACATGTGTTATGACTAACTAAACCAAATGAAAATTGTTATAAACCAATTAAAATAAAATAAAAACATACAGTCTGCTAGCAAACGAATTAAACTAAACTAAAAACACACAGCCTGCTTCGTGCATTCCAGCTATCAAGCTAATTAAACTAAAATAAAACAAGCATGTTCGGTGTTCGGTACCATGGGTTATGACTAACTAAACCATATTGCACCTGGAAGGACAACTACGAGCATTATGACAGGCATACTCACCGCACAACCCACACTTTCGGCCAACTTTAGCACTGTTCTCTATGGCTATCTCGCGGTTGCTTTTAAGACGCTTCCCACTACCTTTGTTCTTAGCTTGGGCCGGGGGTTTAATGGTTATTGATTGCGGTGGCTGTACCCCACATAATGCCGCGATCGCAGCACTGTTACCCTTTGCGGTGCCGGTGTTTGTACCGTCGCATGCAAATTCCTTGCTCAATTCTTTCAATACCTGCACCATTCGGGCTTGACGCGCCGTGCTCTCACCCACCAGCCCTACACACGTGTTGATCTCAGACCATACTTCTGTTGCTCTTGTTTGTGGGACGTGTTCGTTGGGATGTCGCCCTCGACAAGCACCGCAACTCAGGTGTTTGCGCCAACGATCCATGATGTACTGGGATGGTAACTGCTCTAGATGTGCTCCTTTGAACACCAAGAACATATGCCGGCAAATCAACCCCATTCGTTGGAACATCTTGCAACTGCAAAAAGCAATACACCCATCTGGCTTGTAGTGTACAGTGTACGTGGTGGTGGAATCACCCGTAATGTCATAATAAATGTCCGTACCATCCTTACGGATATCTACAACTTCGCAATAGAAACAGGCAGCATCAATCTCTGGTTGCATATCATAGAAAATAGCGAGTGTAAACAATTTTGCGATGTCCCGCTCTAACGCCAAAGGGGTTTTAAACTCGGGCAAGTACCCCTCGCACTGGGCATCTAATTTAGCTTGCTTGTGGCGCTGAGTCTCAAGGACACTCTCGAACTAAATGTAAAACTGAACCAAACTAGAATGGGGGCGGGTGAACTTCCCATAAACGCTGTTCTGTGCCTCAGACCGGGATGTGGTGCATACCAACCCACTCATTGGCAAATCAGAGAAAAACGCAGGGATCCAATGCTCTCGTTCTGCAAACAACTTACGAAACCAACGGTGCTCAGACAAGTTGCATTCTTCCATTAGCAGCTGCCATTGCACTTCGAAATCACTGCTGGAGATCCTTTCATTCCAAACAATATCATTCAAACTCTTGCGGAACACCTCATTCTTTGCTAACTCAGGCCCGACTTTTTCACTAACCTTTGTCATAATGTGCCACATACAATAACGGTGGCGACACTCAGGTATAACTTGGTCCATAGCAATCTTCATAGCTGGGTCCTGATCGGTGACAGCACATAAAGGGGGCTTCCCCATTGCACCAATGAATCTCTCTAGCAGCCAACTGTACGATTCCACATCTTCTTTAGTGATTAACCCGGCGGCGAAAGTAATGCAGCGCTTGTGGTTGTCCACTCCAGTAAATAGCACAAACACCAAACTATATCTGCATCACATAAGAACAATTAATAGTTAAGATATCGAAAAAAAAGTACTACCAACTAATAGTGAATTTGATTGCTGTGCATTACCGTTATTATAATGTTGGCTTTTCCCCTTATTAATCAGTTAGTGAACAGTATGAATCTTCAAACAATTTTGTTAAATGGCATCAAACATGTGAACTGTAACTTTTATTTTTTATTTTTTGGATTAGGCACCAGCAACCTATTCACATAAACCTTATATGTATGCCATGTCTACACCCGAGGACATAATTCCAAAAAAAAAAAAAAAACACATAACAAAAGGGGAGATCGGTTACTACAGCCTTTAATGAAAGTAACTACATACCTGTTCGTGCTATACGTGGCGTCGAACGAGATCACATCACCGTAACAAGAAAAACTCCCCCTACCAATAGGGTCCGCCCAAAAGAGTCGTGCAAGCCGATTTTCTTCATCGAGGTGGTAATCGAAAAAGAACCTGTCGCAGACTTCACGCTTTGTTTTGAACCTTTCGATAATCATCTCACCGTCAACCACATCAACATACGATTGCAAGTCCCGTTTAAAATTATGGAACTCCATGTCCGTTGCACCAACATTCTCATACGAACCGGCCACCTCCTTACATAACCTAAACCCGGTGGAAGAACCAATGTTAGCCTTAATGCAATTTGCTAGAAATGCTTGTTGGGCCACACTAAGCTTCCGGTTGCCCCGCATAAATAATTTAGCACCCTCGGAGCACATACTATGGTTGTGTTCCTCAACAAATGTAGACACCGTAAACTCCCCATTACTCTCTTTCTTAAATCCAAGCTTTGCGCGGCACCCCACTCTGTTAGAGGTCCGTCTCCGTCGTTTCTTGTTGCTACTATTGCCGATATTTAGTTTTATTATGGGTTTGCTACTTCCACCTCGTTTGGCCCCTTGTCTGTTACATACTAAATGACGGGAAATAATTTCACCACCACGATCCCTCTTAATAGAACTATGCCGGATGTCAAATCCACCTACTCGTCCGTAGGTTTTGTAGAATTGGATTCCTTCGTCTAGGGAGGTAAAACGCTGACCGACTGTTGGCACCAGGCCAGCGTCCACATTTGGCTTCCAGTATTGTTTAATCGCAGTTTAAAATCTCGTTGTGCTGTGCGTTTCATCCCCAATACCTAAATCCTCGGCAAGTAACACTGCAGTGGGTGCACGAGAACATTGTTAGCCAATATATATTCAAGGTTGAGCATGTATTAAGGAGTATCAAGCATCGGAGTGCACTGTAGGAATACAACAACATAGTTAAAGCTTCAGGAGATCAAAGTGCAAGTACCTCTTCTATGGTTTTTTTGGTTCGTCATCTTAAAATATGTTTCACAATGAGGTTTCTTTCGTATACAGTAAGTAATGTTTCCCTAAGAGCACAAAAATTATGGTTTATGATTACTAATGATGTACATGAATGTTATAAAAACAATGCATAAAGGTTTTGCATTACAACTGGTTTGAATGTTATCACTTATTTCACTGCACCACACACGGAATTGGTTACTAGTATTAATAACTAAAAACACACGTACAGTATTAAACAAGGGGAGAAAAAGGGTTACTGATTCAAGAAAAAATCAATAATTATGAAGGAAATTTATGCATCCAATGAGTCTGTAATCAATATGGCGGCACAACAACCAAAAAAAAAAAAAAACCAACGAAAAAAAAGTGGGGAGACGGGGAACGGAACCTGTAGCCGGATGCTCTGCCGCGTCCGCTGCCGGAAGTTCTTCACCGTGCGTAACCATCGTCATCATCGGTTGGAGTCAGGGAGAATAGGTATGTTAAAACAAGGAATCCAGTGTAAGGAGTAGTATTCAAGTCCAATGCAATTTTAAATATAGAAGGAATTACCGCAACTGCCCCGCGAGCAACATGTGTGCCGATGCGTCGTAAGAGGATGTACGTTTATTTAGGACAGTTGGATGCACGAAATTAACGTACCGGATGAGTGCACACGTTCACACTTTAAGAATGGAGTGCACCTGAAAATTAGCCTCTATATATATATATATATATATATATATATATATATATATATAAATTCTCAAAAGAGAATAACAAATGAAATATATATATTTGTACGTAAGGAAAGCTAAAGACAAATGAAGATGAATTCAAATGATTGATGCAATGAATTACAAACCTAAGCTAGCTATTTATACTAAATTAAAGGAGATAAATGTGCATGAGGGAGACCATTGCCGCATGACGTGGGACCACGTGCAGAGGATAATGGGATTAAGCTAGCATGCAACGTGGATGGCAGAAGATTAATTCTTCATGAATTTTGAACCACACAAATTATTTTCTAACAATCTCCACCTTGGATCAAATTCATTGTGGAATTAACAACTGGAACAGTCGACTAAACTCAAGCACTGCTCAAATTTAGCAATAGGAAAAGCTTCAGAATAGCAGGATGGATCACCATCAACCTCCTATGCGACTGAAAGAGCATAAGCAACCATGTTGGTTTCATCATCACTAGCATACCTAGCAGGTTTTTTGATTGTCCTCCTAGGCCGATCCATAGCAATGGAATACTCTCGCTGTGGCTCGATGAGAGGTGCGGTGCTAGTAGATGCATCATCTTTAGTATTACCATTAGTGGTAGTAATACTGTCAATAGGCCTGAACTCAAACTCCACCTTCTCACTAATACTTTGCGTCTCATTTGTACTGAGAACTTTTTCAGAAGAAAGTAGTGCATTTTCGTCAAAAGTGATATCTCGACTCAGAATACTTTTCTGAGAATCAGGAGACCATAGACGATACCCTTTTGACTCAGAAGCATAACCAAGGACAATGCATTTGACAGCTCTCGGGTTTAATTTACCCGTACTGGAATGAGCATAAGCAGGACATCCAAAAACTCTTAAGATAGAGTAGTCAACAGGATTACCTGACCAAACTTCTTATGAAATTTTGAAATCAAGGGATGAATGTGGAGATTTATTTACCAAATAGCAAGCAATAGAAACGGCCTCGGCCCAAAATCACGTCGTTTCCATAACCCAGCATTAGAGAGCATACAACGAGCTCTTTCCAATAGAGTCCTGTTCAAACGTTCGGCAACACCATTCTGCTGGGGTTTACCAGGCAAGGTCTTGTGCCTAACGATTTCATTTGCCGCACAAAAGTCATTGAAATCTGACTCACAGAACTCCAAGCCATTGTCTGTCTTGAGCTTCTTGATTTTTTTACCTGTCTGAGTCTCAACAAGTATTTTCCACTTCCTGAAAATAGAAAATGCCTGATTTTTATGTTTCAGGAAATAGACCCACACTTTACGAGAAAAGTCATCAATAATAGACATAAAATATCTACAACCTCCCATAGAATGGAATTTAGTTGGTCCCCATAAATCGGAATGTATGTATTCCAATACATCTTTGGTACGGTGTGTTGTAGTAGAGAAACTAACCCTCTTTTGTTTCCCAAAAACACAATGCTCACAAAATTGTAATTTACCCGTACCTGAACCACCAAGGAGGTCTTTCTTGCTCAGGATATGCATGTCTTTCTCACTCATATGCCCCAGACGCATATGTCATAATTGAGTGAGATCCGCATCGGACATCGATGAGGATACTGCTACTGAACCTGTCACGGTACTGCCATGCAAGATGTACAAGCTTCCAGAACGAGAAGCTTTCATGAGAATAAGAGAACCTTTTATGACCTTCATAACTCCACCTTCAGCTGTGTACTTGCACCCCAGAGATTCCAAGGTGCCCAATGATATCAGATTGCGTTTCAAATCAAGAATATACCGAACATTGGTAAGAGTCCTGATAACATTATCATGAGTTTTAATCTGAACACTTCCAATTTCACTAACCTTGCATTGGGTATCATTACCCAACAAGACAAATTCACCATCAACCGGTTCCAAAGAAACGAACCAGTCTTTGTGAGGACACATGTGGAATGTACAACCAGAGTCCAGAATCCATTCGGTTTCACTCCGTTTGCAACCGGAGCCAACAGATAACATAACATCACCTTCTGAATTACTTTCAACAACACTAGCTTCAACGAACTTCTTTTCTCTATCTTGCTTGTTTTTCAACTTGAAGCATTCAGTCACATCATGACCATGCTTATTGCAGTACTTGCAGGATTTGTTGGACTTACGTCCTTTGGACTTGGATCTATAATTTTTATTGCTACTTCTTGATTCAAGTGAACGGCCCCTTACAGTCAAGCCTTCACCTTTGTCCTCAGACTTAATTTCAAAGTCAAACTTTTCTTTGGACAACAGGTTTGACTTAACATTGTCGAAAGTAAGGGTATCACTACTATTACCATACATCATAATTTCTTTGAAATGCTTGTATGATTTAGGGAGAGAGACAAGCAATAAAACAGCACGATCCTCATCGTCAATTACGACATCAATATTTTCCAAGTCCAATAAAATAGAATTGAATTCATCAAAGTGAGATTTAATAGAAGTACCTTCCGTCCTACGGACTGTGTACAGATGCTCCTTCAGGCGTAGCGTGTTCGCCAGAGTTTTGGCCATGTAAAGCGTATCCAACTTGGATCATAAATCTGACGCAGTCGTCTCACTTACTACCTCACGTAGAACCTCTTTAGACAAGCACAAAAGAATGGTTGAACGTGCCTTGTCATCCAAATCTTCCCAATCTTCATCTGTCATTGTAGCCGGTTTCTTCTTCTTCCCAGCTAGCGCTTTCTTCAAACCGTTCTGAGTTAGAACGGCTGCCATCTGAACCTTCCAGATAGAAAAGCTAATTTTCCCGTCGAACTTCTCGATATCGAACTTAGTGACAGTCGACATCTTTGAAAATAACTCTCAATTAAACCGCTCTGATACCACTTGTTAGGAATATAGCGGAATAATGCGGAAGCGAAGAATCAAAAATTGAGAATTATAGAAGTTGAATAATAGAGAAAATATGTAAATGAAGAAAATTATATAAATAACAAATGAATCTAATATAAAATGGAAAATATAATATATATATATATATATATATATATATATATATATTATATGTAAATTCTCAAAAGAGAATAACAAATGAAATATATATATTTGTACGTAAGGAAAGCTAAAGACAAATGAAGATGAATTCAAATGATTGATGCAATGAATTACAAACCTAAGCTAGCTATTTATACTAAATTAAAGGAGATAAATGTGTATGAGGGAGACCATTGCCGCATGACGTGAGAGCACGTGCGGAAGATAATGGGATTAAGCTAGCATGCAACGTGGATGGCGGAAGATTAATTCTTCATGGATTTTGAACCACACAAATTATTTTCTAACAAAAAATGAAAGCAATAAGAATAAATTCATACTACCACTGTTAAACACCATAGAATATATGCATTAACTTAACTAAAATACATAGGAATGAAGACATCTCTAACAGTTTTATCAACTTCTGTAGAGAAATTATGCATACGAGGGGGCTTACCTCACTGCCCAAAATATGCATGCTAGGCATTGTGATTTTTTTAGGAGTTAAATTTTATACTTTGTAGGCTGATAATGTGAATGTTGTGAGTGTGAGTCTTACCTTTGCACATGAGTATTTATAGTAGGTTTCCCACCAAGTCAACAATTGAAAACTTGCTGTGTAATGATTATTTTTAAGCTTGGTGTTTTAGTTATTCTGATATTTCATATTTGTTTTGTCATCATTATCTGTGGGTCTGACATTTCTTCTATATTTTAATATGCTGGTTTCTGATAACAGCATCTACAATAGTTGGAGAGAATGAGGGGAGAATGTAAGAGTGATTAGGAAAGAGAAGATGAAAGAGGAGAAAGAAAAAGAAAACAAAAATAAATTAAAATTGATTTTTGAAAAAATAAATATAAAAGTATTAGTGTTAGGCGCGCCTGACGTGCACGCGCCCGTATGGGCAGGTGCTGTGCGCGATACGCGCACACCACCTTTTCTTCTTCATTTTGTCTTCCTGACAATATTTTTAACATTAGCTTTGAACAAGGAGATTTAATCTGACATGCTCTCCACATTCTCCCCTTAGTGTGGATGCTCTAATATTGTTGCCTTCGTACTTGATTACCTTGAAAAACCAAACCACATCGGAAACAATCAGTAATCATGACCTGTTTAGCTAATACCCCTACAAATCTGATGAAATGTGTAGTTTAATTTAATTATATACTATTTTATTATTATATTTCAATTTCAGTGTATATTCTGATGATTTTATTATTGAAAAATTTCAGTACAGGTTTTTTACTATTACTGTTTTATGTATTTCAGTTGGATACTTCATATTTGATTTGCCATCATTATCTGTGGCTCTGAGATTGCTTCTCTGATTTACTGGTTTCTGAAAAAAATTGTATTCTCATTTCATCACCTTGAAAAACCAAACACATTGGAAATAGTCACTAATCATGATTTGTTCAGCTAATACCCCTACAAATCTGATGAAGTGTGTAGCTTAACATAAAATATATATTGTATATTTAAATTTAAATGTATATTGTTTAAAAATTTTTTGCAGATGGCAGCCAAAGAAGATGTATTTTGTGATGCAAATTTTTATTATTTGTGTTATATTCACTATTTGTTAATATGTAATTTTGAATTTCAACATATACTAATTATATACTTAAATGCAGGTAAGGGAAAATAATGAATATATATTCTGATGCCATATTTATTATTGAAATATTTCATAATTAGTTTTTTATTGTAATTGTTTCATGTATTTCAGTATTAAGTTTTTATCATTATTCTTTCAGAAGTTTTTTTATTTTATTTTTATTTTTATTTTATTTTTTAAGTTATTTCATTGCAATGTGTACAGATTTAAAAAAATGTATTTTATTATGCCAATTTATATATTATTGAATTTTATATGTAATTTACTAATTACTTAAAATGCAGGACATTCTGATGCATTTGTCTTTACTGGAATATATATTAGGGTTTTTTTTTTTTAAAAAAAAAAAAAAAACAAAAGTTCCATGGAACTTACATATAAAAAAAATTACTCTAGATTGATTTTTATTTTTATTACTGTTTTGAAATATATATTATTCAAAATATTGATAAATGTATACCCAAGATTTGAACTAAACAACAATTTTGTTATTGAGATATTAAAAATGAAAAATGAAAAAATAATATGCATGATTACAAATCAGTAAATCAGAACATAGAAAGAAAAGTGTAAATAGAATATTAGCAGTAGGAATAAGGTTCAAATTGGCCACTGAACGTAATCTGAAAGTGCAATTAGGCCACTGAACGAAAAAAAAGTGCAATTAGGCCACTGAACACTCCAAAAATGTGTAATTTCACCTGATAGCAGGTTACCCTCAATTTTAGCAGGTTATCTGCTTACGTGGCAGCTGAGTTGGCATTTTTAATAAATTTTAATTAATTTTTAATAAATTTTAATAATAAATTTTTATTAAAAAAATAAAAACGACTTTATTTTATTTTTTATTTAATTTTTTCCAATTTTTTATAAAAATTATAATTAAAATTAATTATTAAAAATTATTTAAAAATTATTAAAAATGTCAACTAAACTGCCACGTAAGCAGGTAACCTGCTAGAATTGATGGTAACCTGCTATCCGGTAAAATTGCATACGTTTGGAGAGTTCAGTGGCCTAATTGCACATTTTTTGAGTGTTCAATGACCTAATTACACTTTTTTTTTCGTTCAGTGGCCTAATTGCATTTTCAGGTTACGTTCAGTGGTCAATTTGAACCTTATTCCTTAGCAGTAAAATATTTTTAAAAAATAAACAAACAAACAAAATATCCAAAATGATGTAGTTTTAATTACTTGTGCCTAAAGAACATTAGTTGTCAAGCATTTCAAAAAAAAAAAAAATTACGGCTTCTTACGCTAGTTTTGTTTGGGCGGGGAAATTTTTCATCTCCTGTTATTCCAAAAGTCTTGTGCTTTATCATAGAGAAGAAGAAGATATAGAGAATAGAAGAATAGATGCTTGTGCTTTATTATAGAGTAAGATAAGAAGTAATAAGATTAGATAAGATAAAGATTTCCAAAATTGAAAGTAATTTACAATGTTACAGGGTGAGTCGTCCCATTGTGCACATTGACTAAGGATTCCATTACGGTTTCTTACGCTAGTTTTGTGCTTCGCCGCACTCTCACAAACCCTTCCTTCACTCCAATCCGCCGCCCATCATTGCCGCCGCCGGCTTCTTGCATCACGCCTTCCCTTGCGGAGCGACAAGTCTCAAAGCATCTTTCATTTGCTCGTCGATTGACCACTAAAGCAGCCACCATGGTGAGTTCCGAATGCAGATTGTTTCAAATGTTAAGTTTTAAATTCAATCTTTTGGTGCTTTATACTTTTATACTCACTTTGCTGATTCATAGGCTGGAGTAGAGACAAAATCTCAGGAAATGGAGAACAATGGCAACAATGGGGTAAAAGTTTCGTAAATGAATTTTTTTTTTTTTTTTTTTTTTTTTTTCTCGCAATTGCAGATATACTTTTCAGCTTAACGCGCGATTAATTTTTCTCATAGGCGGGGGCAGTGTCGGAAGGAAAACAGTTGACTCCTGAAGAGCTCGAAAAGAAGAAGAAGAAAGAGGAAAAGGTTTAAGCACCTATAAATCTGTGTTATGTTCACTGCTTTCTTCATGAATTCAAATTTTCCTTATGATCTCTTCTTCTTTTATTTATTTAATCTTTTGGTGCTTATTGTGCTTCCAAATAGTTGTTATTAGATTTTCCCAATTGGAAGCTGACGTTTATGGCATCTTTAAGTTGAGATAAAATGGAAATTTCATAATCTTCCTCATCTTGAATAGAATGCAGTAAAATGAAATGAATGTTGTTACTTTGCATTTGTTTTTTTTGTTTTCTTTTTGGTAGTGTACCTTTGCTCTAAACAGTGATGAATATCTTCTTTTCTTATCTTAGGCTAGGGAGAAAGAACTGAAGAAACTCAAGGCTGCACAAAAGGCAGAAGCAGCTAAACTGCAGGTAAATTTGAACCATACTTCCATCCATTTGTGATTGTTTCGATCCTGCATATATGAAGGGGTACAGTACCTGTCTCTGTCATTCCTCTCAACATTGAAGAGAATAACAGCATTTAAACTTTATCATATCATTGCCAGATTTTTTTTCTTTGACTCTCTTAATTTGTTCTTAAGGCACAACAAGCTGCCAATGCTCCCAAGACATCTAAGAAGAAAAGCTCAAAAAGAGAGGTTGGGGATGAGAATCCAGAGGATTTCGTTGATCCTGAAACACCCTTAGGGGAGAAGAAAAAACTTTCCACTCAAATGGCAAAGGCATACAATCCTAATGCTGTTGAGAAATCGTGAGTTTGGTTATCATGCTTTTGCTACTTCGTGTCTTTATGGTAGATTCAATTTTGAATCAGTGCTTGTGTTATACTTTTTCTTGATAAGTTAGCCGTGTGATTCTAATTCAGAATATGTATTGATATAGGTGGTATGCATGGTGGGAAAAATCAAAATTCTTTGTTGCTGATCCCAGCAGCTCCAAACCACCTTTTGTAATTGTAAGTTTTCCTAATTATCTTAAATGCTTGTTTTTGTGATTATTGTTTGCTTGCTCAATTAAGCCTTAGTCTTTTCAAGCAACAGTCCAAGACTCTAAGTTTTCAAGTTAGTAAACCAAGGTGACATTCACTTTTAATGGTTATTGCTTAGTGATGAACGTAAGTCAAGATGAAATGAGGGTTTCTTTGTATTACATCTGGCGATGGGAAAAGACAAGATGAACTGTGGTTTAGAGTTATCATGACATGTTCTTGAACTGAAGATGTAAACTATAAAACTGGACATGTGAGAGAAAATGAGATCAATGGAGGTGAGCAAGGGGAGGAAGCATGAATGAGAAGTGGGGGAACTATGCTGTTTCAAGCACTTTTTGTTCTTCAGTAATGTCACTTAAGTTGAATGCTCTTTTTCCTATGCACAAATGCAGGTTTTGCCACCGCCGAATGTTACCGGTGCACTACATATAGGGCATGCATTGACTGCTGCAATTGAGGTATCTTAATAACACACATGCTTGAAGTGTTGAGGGTTTATCATTTACGAAGTAACTATTATGGAGAAGAAATTTTTCTTTTCAAATTTGATTGTGTATTTTTGCACAAAAGGATATGATCATTCGCTGGCGGAGAATGTCTGGGTACAATACTTTATGGGTCCCTGGAATGGACCATGCTGGAATAGCAACACAGGTATAATATTTTAACCTTGGAGTTTAGTTTTTTGATCGTTTATCAATATAATATTTTACCTTTAGTATATTTTATTGATTGTTAGTCAATGCACATTTGATTTAAGCTAGAAGAAATTGTCTTGAATGATATGATCACATGATTCACATGAAATTAGAGAATGTTTCTTATCAGAAAATGATAAAGAAAATAAGAAACCATGCAAAATTCAATTGGTGTGATATTGATGCTGTTGTTAATGCTGGTGATTATGGTCGGTGATAGTACATGAAATTCTGGCACATAATCTGTGATACCGGATTCTTATCTTAGTCTATATGTTCATTGAACATTTCCTTCACTGCCTTCTTTTACCTAATTATATTGCATAAATTTGAACATAGGTGGTTGTGGAGAAGAAGATCATGCGGGAAAGGAAATTGACTAGGCATGATATTGGCCGTGAAAAATTTGTATCAGAAGTGAGTACAAACTAACCATGCCTTGCAGCACATTCCGTATTCTAATGCCTTATATTTTATGAGCGGACTTAAAGGCTAGCCTAAGTGTGGACACACATTAGTTGTTACAACACTCAGAAAGCTACAAAATCTAACTATATACATGCATTTAAAAAACTATGAGTACAAACTTATAAGGAATGATGTACATATAAAATTTGATGCCTAACTTATATAAAAAAAAAACCAAAATTTGAATTTTATGAATACATTTGTCTAGTTGAAGGGTTTTCATCTCCATATTTATTTATTATTCAATCTACTAAGAATTGACATTACATTTTTGTAATAGAGAAGCTTTTGCTACTCTATATTTATTTGTTAAATCTGCTATTTATTTATTATTATTATTTTTTAAATAGGTGTGGAATTGGAAAAATGAATATGGGGGCACAATACTGAAACAACTTCGACGCTTGGGTGCATCTCTCGACTGGTCCCGTGAGGTAACATCTTATATGTCCAGTAAGCCAGTGTGGGGATTGTCTATATCTATAGTTAATAAATCCCTAGACCTGCCTCAATTTTCTTCATTTCCTTACACTGATTTTACTGATGCAGTGCTTTACCATGGATGAAAAACGTTCGAAAGCTGTTACTGAAGCATTTGTTAGGCTATCCAACGAAGCTCTTATCTACAGGTAAGCATCTTCTCTCATTTGAGATCAGTGCATAGTATTTGTTTGCACTATTACAATATTACTGCTATTTGAGAGGGGTTAAACTTCTGATTCCGCCCCCCCCCTGTGCTCGTGGCACTGCCTTATTTCATGTTTACAGTTTACTTCATTGTCATTTATCATAGGGATATAATTGATATATTCATATTTGGTACTGAAATGATTATTGTGCCCACAAATTTGGGTTTACTCCATCTTTCCCTAATGAACTTGCATTATTGAAAGTGAAATGAATATAAAGTTGCATTTACTTAAATTCTACAAGTTTGATTTGCCATTCTCTGTTATCCAAATTGGACAAATGTACAAGTAAACATTTTTATGTTTTCCTCTCTTTCTCTCTCTCAAAATGGAGAATTTCTTCAGTTAGTAAATCCATCCTAAGTCTTTTTATAGGTATGCATATTAATGCTTTTTGAAACATAACAGTCTCATCCATTCAAGAAAAAAAAACATAACAGTCTCATACTCTCATTTGCCATTTTCTAATTGAATTTTCATCTCATTTGACTGCCTTCATTTTTCAAGGTTTTTTTTTTTTTTTTTTTTTTTTTAATAAATATAAATCTTCAATAACTATTTACTATCTTTGACAAAAGGGCTCCACGTATGGTGCATTGGGATTGTGTCTTGCGCACCGCAATATCTGATATTGAGGTTTGTCTGTCCCACACTCCCACTGAGCTTTAGATGGGTGTTCAGAGATAAAATTTTAATGAGTTTTCTTTGTATTTGTAGGTTGATTATATAGATGTTAAAGAGAGAACATTACTTAAGGTTCCTGGATATGAAGAACCTGTGGAATTTGGAGTTCTTATTTCATTTGCTTATCCTCTAGAAGGAGGGCTTGGTGAGATTGTTGTGGCCACCACTAGGATTGAAACAATGCTTGGTGATACAGCAATTGCCATCCACCCTGAAGACCCAAGATACAGCCATCTTCATGGGAAATTTGCTATTCATCCATTTAATGGAAGAAAGCTTCCAATAGTTTGTGATGAAATCCTTGTAGATATGAACTTTGGGACTGGTGCTGTTAAGGTGAGTCTTACCTTTGTACTATGTGATAGTATGGACTGATTTCTTGTCATCCACTATATACTTCAAATCTTCAACATTGATTATGTGCCTCTACCATCTATGTAGATAACTCCAGCGCATGATCCAAATGATTTTGAGGTTGGGAAGCGTCACAATCTTGAGCTCATTAGCATTTTAACTGATGATGGGAAAATAAATAGCAATGGTGGTCCAGATTTTGAAGGGATGCCTCGTTTTGTAGCACGTGTGGCTGTGATTGAAGCATTAAAAGAAAAGGTATACCCTGCCATATCCAAATTAGTTATGTTGTGAGATTGCACTAATTTTTTTTTTTTCTTTCTATTATTTCTTGACCAAGATGGTGGTGAACTTGCACTGCAACTTGATAGCATGGTCTGCAGGGTTTGTTTTAGAACTTTGCTATGGCTTTATAGTGAAAACTCCCTCGGTTGACTTATGAAATTTATAATTTTGATTTTGTGGAAGGTAGACATATCTGAAATATACTGTTTTATGTTTTGCTTAATACAGGGCCTCTATAGAGACACTAAAAATAATGAAATGCGTCTTGGTATTTGTTCAAGGAGTAATGATATAGTGGAGCCCCTAGTTAAACCTCAATGGTTTGTTGACTGTAAAAGCATGGCAAAGCAGGCACTTGATGTTGTTATGGATGAAAATAATAGAAAAATGGAAATAATCCCGAAACAATATGCTGCTGATTGGAAGAGGTAAACTTCTGAACCATTGTACACAAGCCTTTTTCCTTTATATATAAGTAGTTGAGATACTTTTTTTAGTGCTTTCTTTGAAGGCACTCCCTTTTCTATATAAGTCAATTGCATGCTATTTTATGTTTCAGAAGTTGATGGTCATATGACATACTTTTGCTGCAATCTATTTTTTGCTTTTTACACCATTTGTACCTGAATAATTGTGATAAACTGTACTCAGCATAGATGGTGCCTCATCTATTCATAAATGCACACCTAGCCACCCACATATGTATGACAATTATTATTATTATTTTTTAAAATTTTTATTACATGTATTCTTAAGGCCTGGATTTCATTCATATCAGATAAAGTAAGTAGTTCAAAGTGATTGACAAAGGAATGCAGATTCCTAAATCTCTGTATTCATTTACATTTCTCTTGGAGGTAGGTGCTTTGCATTTCATTCTTACATAAGTGAGCAAACGTAAAATTCGGTTTTGAATATCACAGATGGCTTGATAACATCCGTGACTGGTGCATTTCAAGGCAGCTTTGGTGGGGTCACCGCATTCCTGCATGGTATGTGGTGTTAGAGGGTGATGAACAGCAGGAATTCGGTGTCCATGATGACCGCTGGGTGGTTGCTAGAAATGAATCTGATGCTCGAGAGTTTGCTCACAAAAAATTTGCCAAGAAGTTTGAGCTGTCTCAAGATCCTGATGTATTAGACACCTGGTTTTCTTCTGGTCTTTTTCCACTATCTGTATTGGGCTGGCCAGATGATACTGAGGATTTAAAAGCATTTTACCCAACTTCTGTTCTTGAAACTGGTCATGATATTCTCTTTTTCTGGGTAGCTCGTATGGTGATGTTGGGAATCAAGCTGGGAGGTGATGTGCCTTTTACAAAGGTGAACTTTTATTGTATTAATAAATAAATAAATCAGTGGAATGTGGTATTTTATTCCATTTAAAGTGATGTTCTTTTTGCTGTTTTACATTTCATAAAAGTGAGTCTTTTGCTGCACTTACTCCTCTTACCGTGTAACTCTAAACCTCATGAAGTAAGATTTGACAAACATTTTTTTCTCATGAATTTCCAGTGTCTATATATCTTGAGGATGAGTACTAGTCCTCACTGTTTTCTGGTCCTTTTAGTAGAAGTAATTTAATGAAAAAAAAAAAAACTGATTGAGTAGACAAGAGGATTTTGAAAACTTATGTCATGTTTTACTGTTTATCTTAATTTATAATTTTTTGAAGTTTCAATATGATATAATGCTTTTTCCACATATATATTAGGAAAAACTTGACATGTGGACTTTAACTTTGAAGGTATATTTGCATCCAATGATTCGTGATGCCCATGGGCGTAAGATGTCCAAGTCTCTAGGAAATGTCATTGATCCACTTGAGGTGATTAATGGTATTGCTCTTGAAGGTCTTCATAAGAGACTAGAGGAAGGAAACTTAGATCCATTGGAGTTGAATACTGCTAAAGAAGGTCAGAAGAAGGACTTTCCTAATGGTATACCAGAATGTGGTGCAGATGCTCTTCGTTTTGCCCTTGTTTCGTACACTGCTCAGGTTAATGAGTTTCTTGACTTATATTTTTCCAGGTTCTTTCAGTGCCTTTGCAAGTTTGGTAATTTGTCTAATTTCTTCTTGCAGTCAGATAAAATCAATCTGGACATTCAGAGGGTGGTTGGGTATCGTCAATGGTGTAACAAACTGTGGAATGCAATTCGCTTTGCGATGAGCAAACTAGGAGATGATTACATACCTCCAGCAGAAATTGTCCCACATACCATGCCATTTAGTTGCCAATGGATACTCTCGGCACTAAACAAGGCCATATCAAAGACAGTGTCAGCTCTAGAATCTTCTGAATTCTCTGACGCAGCAACATCAGTATATTCATGGTGGCAATTTCAATTATGTGACATCTTTATTGAAGTAATCAAGCCATATTTTGGTAGTGATGATCCATCATTTGCAATTGCAAAAAGATGTGCACAGGATGCATTATGGTTGTGCTTGGATAATGGGTTACGGTTACTTCACCCATTCATGCCATTTGTCACAGAGGAACTGTGGCAGCGTCTTCCAGCTAAGAGAGATTGTTCCAAAAAAGAATCTATAGTTATAAGTGAATATCCTTCAACTGTTGAGGTGAGATCTGTGTGCATGTCTAAGGAATTGGTGGATTTCCTTTGTAGCATTTTTTATAGCATAACAGATAATTGTTACTTGTATCCTAAATAAATGCTGCCATTCTGAATGTCATGCAAATTTTTTTTCCCAGTTCATATAATGGACAGTGACATCATGATAGCAATTGCCTACGATTAACAATTTTTGTATGCTTGTTTAAATGTGTCTTAAAGATGGCATTTTAAACTCAATCTTATTTTTGCAGAGCTGGAATAATGATAAAGTTGAAGATGCGATGGAAAAGGTAACATCTATAGTAAAAGGGCTGCGGTCAAAGAGGGCATTGCTGCCTCCAAAAGAAAGATTTGAAAGGTAAACAAACGTTAATGATCATATACTCTATTTTGGCAATATAGTCATTTCTTGCTAATATAGCTATATATATATATATTATTTGGAAGTCTCTTATTCCTGAATAGGAGATCATTTGTTGGAAGGTCCTATGCAGTGTGTTGAAAGTACAATGTGTTAGGACTTTAAGATTTTAAATTTGTGCCGATTGAAAATATAAAGTGTAATTTCCTGTCTCCAGGCGAGCTGCTTTTGTGCTGTGTTGGACAGATGAATTAATGGAAATAGTCAAAAGCCGTGAGTTGGAGATATCTACACTGGCTAGTTTGTCATCATTGAAGGTATGTGGTGCTTGTGTGCAGAAGTCACCCTTACTCTTGATAAATTCACTTGAGTTGAGGCTATATGATAATTTCTTCTTTTTTATTTTAATTTTCTTTTGACTGACATGCTGCCATGCTTCTCACCTGGAAACTTTCGCCAGGTCTCGTGTGATATTGATGCTGCTCCAACTGGATGGTTGACAGAAGTTGTAGATGAATCCCTTACAGTTTTCCTAGAAGAAAAAGGAACTTCCACTAATCCAGAGGCAGAACTTGAAAGGCTCAGGAAAAAGATGGAGGAGACCAAAAGGTGAGATACATAGATTCACTCAACTCATCTAAAATCAGTAAAACGATGAGTTTCTCTCAATATTTTCAAAAATTCTCGACACTTTGATTAATTTGACTACCGAGCCTGCCATATTGTTGATCCATTTAATTCTGGGCTGGCAGGCAACACAACAACCTATCAAAGGTTATGAGCGCATCGGGATATAAAGAGAAAGTTCCGCCTAATGTTCACGACGAGAATATGTCAAAGCTGACTGCCCTTATGCAGGAACTGCAATTATTCGAAGAAAACATTGGGCGTCTGGAAAATCAAATCCCTGCGAGCACCTAAATTTTTTGCAGCACATCTATCTGTTCAAACTTACTTACAGGGATGAAGAAATTGATTTCACATAACTCATTCGAAACTAGTCCATGTTGAAATGTATGTATCCACTGAAAAGCTCAATACTCTTTTCAATCATATTCTGAGAAGAGAAATATACAACAGTCAACTTATTGCACTTCATTCTGATGCAAAAGCAGGAATGACAACGGCCAGCAATCCTGTACTGTTGCCATCAACAGTTGACTCACAATATCCTCTCCCGGCAGGTGAATGCTCCGGAGGGCTGCTTCAACTCCGGCGAGGATCGGATGGAATCCAACCCGGCCTTCTGCTTTTGTCTGTCTACCCATAATCTAGTATTAGTTTTTGAAATTATCTAGTGTCGATTTTTATGATACAATAGTTGAATTTGTCACGGTGCAAAAGTGATTACAAGTCAAGAAATGATGAAAATACAAAATTTATAAGAAGAATGAAAGAAAAGTACTGTCACGGATCCTTTAACAAGAAGGTGATACTCGTGCATAATCCAATTGGTCTTCAACCCTTTGGCCAGTTTTCCTTTGTAGAACACCAAACCCTTCTTCAACCCTATCACCTCGTGGCCGCATGATGCCACAATCGGCTTATCTATCCCGGTGGCCTCCCTGTAGCCGGAGCCCACCGTCCGGTTAGGCCCCTCCCCATTTGGGTATTTCCTTTCCCTTGGCTTGGAGAAGTACCATTACTCCTCCCCAAATACAGCTCTCCCTGTCACATATTTTCACAACCAAACATAAACATAAACATGATCAACATTATAATTAAGCAAGATTCTAAAGTGCAGATCAACACCAATGACCTTTTGCATCGGATACTTAGCGGCCTATTTCCCTTTTTGGTTAGAGGCGGTCAGGTTTTAGCAATCTAGTTTAGTTTGATCCCTTGCTAACTAGAATTAAAATGCATATTTTACCCAATACACACTACCGAATAATGACAACTAGTTTCTTTGGTCACTTAAAAGAAAAAGAATAACAATCCTCAATACAATCTAATACAGGGTTATACACATGCAAAAAGATAGTGTTGATCAACATTATAGACATTCTCATTAATTGATGAAATTAAAGAATGTTGGGCGTTGGCCGAGTTCAGCTCCTGCTCGATTCGACACGTGGCAATGTGGCTTACCATGGAGGGATGCGGTTAAATGGTTAATATCCACATACTTATCACAAATTGCTTTTAAGTAGGATATGACAACTAGATAGTCAAAGAACTCTGTGGTTAAACGTGCTTGACATCCATCAATTGGTATCAGAGCTGAGGTCACGAGTTCGAATCGATGGCTAGACGAAAGCTGAATCCAGTCCCAGATGAGATGTGGGCGTAAGTCGGGTAGCGCTAAGATCCATCAATTGGTATCAGAGTCGAGGTCACGGGTTCGAATCGATGGCGAGGCGAAAGCCGAGCCCAGTCCCAGATGGATGTGAGCGTAGGTCGGGCCAAGCCCAGTCCCAGGAGGTGATGATGGGCGCGGAGGCTAAGAACTGAGTCAGGCGTGCTGCGCAATTGGGCTTGGTGCATAAAAGTTGCGACAAGTGTTGAGAGGGGATTGTTGGGCGTTCAACGGGTTGACCGAGTTCAGCCCTTCGCTTGTAGAGATGAAGTTGGGTGATAACATGAGTGGGCGAGAGAAGATGCTTTAATTAATTTGTTTATCAAGTAATGCCCGCATGAGGTGTAGTTCTTCATCAAGTTAATTCCCAAAATGGTCCTTCGATTATGCCCTTTTTTCAAATTGGTTTCTTGACTTTTAATTGCACCAAATAGTTATGTAAATATGCACCATCAATGTTAGGAAATGTACAACAAAAAACGCACAAATTAGGTACACATCATCAAATACGCACCATTAGGTATGAATAAAAGCACCACACAGTGTTCAGAAATGCACAATTAGGGGTTGAGAGTTATATGGTGCATTTTTTTGGGTGTGTTGTCCATTTTTTGAGTTAATACCTCCAATGGTCCTCCGAGTATTAGCCATATATCAGCTGTGGTCATCCGACTTTTAAACGACCACGAAATGTCCTTCAAGTTTTAAAAAATTACCACCCGTGATCCTCTGTTATATTTTCTGTCAAATAGGTGTTAAGTTCGAGGGCAAGCTTGTCATTTCCCATGAGTTTTTTTTTTTTTTTTTAAACAAAACTAAGATTTCTTGACCTGGTGTATGAGCACTAACAGTGCGCAAGACCTGATTCTCCTGGGCAGTGGCTTGACCTGTAGATTTATAATTTTTATACTGTAGATTCATAAAATTTATACTTTAGATTCATAATTTCTAAACTGTAGATTCATAATTTAAATACAATAGATTCATAATTTCTATACGGTAGATTCATAATTTCTATACTGCAGATTCATAATATCTGTATTCTAGATTCATAATTTTCGTACTGTAAATAATTTATAAACTGTATAATTATCAATTATGAACATATAGTTCTCTGATTTGTGAAAACAGAGTTCAACAATTGGAATCTAAATGATAAATTTTATGAATCTACAGTATAGAAATTATGGATCTATAGTATAGAAATTATGAATCTACAATATAGAATTTATGGATATGGAACCGTGCCCACCTTGCAAGGTGGGCACATGCTCACATCATAATTTGCCACTTCTTGATTAATGTTCAAGGGTCTATTTGACCATTTTCCCTTATTATTATTATAACATGACAATAATACTTATACTCCGTAATTTTTAATGCAGGTATTATGATTATGATAGTAATAATAAGAGTAAATACCAGCCAAGGTCCCTCGAGTTTAGTAGTTTCACCACCTATAATCCCCAACTTCTGTAATTACCATCCGTGGTCCTCCGAGTTGCAAAAACTAACCTGCTACCATCCTTCAGTTAGTTCCTATCGTCTAAGCCGTCAAAAGTAGGGACAGAAATGTCATTTCGCAAAGCTAACGCAGAGTCCACACTCCCATTGCCCATCTGCAACATGTCCTCATCCAAACTCACATCACTGATCTCGACACCTTTCTTCTCCTTGAACTCATCCAGAAATTTACCAAACTCTTCTTTAGACACCCAATTCTTGGTTTCCATTTCGATCACCAGCTTCTTCAAATTCTCACTCCACCCATCCAATTCCTTAAATTTTGCATCCAATTCTGCACCTTTTCCTCAAGCTTCTCACTAAATTCATTTCTCACGGTTTTAATTTCACTCTCAATCTTTTTGTCGATGACCTCTACTTGGACTTGCATCATCTTAGTAGTTTTCTTCAAAAAATTCTCCGAACCATCTGAATTAAACCTAATATGATTAACAAAAGGTAGAAATTCTTAATGAATATACTAACAACCGTGAGCCAGCGCGGTTTCTCGGGCTTTGAAGATTTATCGTGGTCCCCGCACGGCGAGACGAAGGCACGGCGCCGTTTGAGTTGGGCAAGGGCTTCCTGACAACTTGAATTGGATCTCTAGTTTCTGTTCGGATTGAATGTTGACTTAGATCTTTGATAGCAGCGTCGACTGCGGCGTGTTTATCGTTGCCTGTGGATGGAGACGCAACGGCGGCTACAACGGCCGCTGAGTTAGATTTGGCAATGTCCAAAGCGGCGGGCTGCCTTTTCTCGACGACGGTTCAGTGGCAGGTGGCGATGGAGGACGAATTGGCGGTGATGGACATTGTGGAAGCAGGCATTGATTAAATCCTTTCTAAAGAAACTTTTTCTTGAAAAAATTCCTAAAATTAACTTCGCAATAATTATTGAGAAATAAAAAAAAAAAACCTAAGCTATGACAAGAAGAAGAAGAATGAGAAGGCAAAATCGAATTGGGAAGGAGCAACGACGAACGTCGACCTTTGTTTCTTTCCGGCGAATAGTTGACGCGAGGCAAGCAGATCCGATGGCGGTTGACGGTGGTCGTGGCTAAGCAGTGGCTGCCGGCGTGGTGGGGGGTGTTTCTGGCGAGATTCTCGGCGTGACGGCAGTGAGTTGGCTTTGAGCGACAGTAAACAAGAATTATATATGCCAAATGACATTTTTACTCCCACTTTTGACGGCTTAAATGGCAGAAACTAACGAAAGGATGGTAGCAGATCAATTTTCACAACTCGGAAGACTACAGATGATAATTACGGAAGTTAGGGACTATAGATGGTGAAATCACTAAACTCGAGGGATCTTAGTTGGTATTTACTTATAATAATAACTAGTAACTTACCCGTGTGATGCACGGTAAATAAATTGTAAAGTATTTAATTTATACTTGATATATTATAAATTAATTAATATAGTTAAGCATATATGTTATATTTAAAGATATATAAACATATATATAATTAAAGAACTCCATCGTCATTGTCAGCCCTACAAACAGAATCACAATTAAGATATGTCCTACTCTTAGCTCCGTGCATGTTATTGATGTAGTCATTAACTGCGTTCACAACATCAAGTATTGGTGTCAGAATTGTCCGACTTTCAAGAAAGCTATTATCACACAAACCTGAGAGTAGGATAGAATTTATAAAAGAATACACTTAGCTGCATATTCGATATTAAATTTTTCTAACCTATACGTTGTTATTATCTTCCTTTAACTGTATCGCCTTCATAATTTCGTGTCTCATATGTCCCACAAAGTATAGAATTCTCATTTCTGTTACAAATATTCGTATTAACAACATTTAGATATAAAATAATAATAATGTAATTAGATTTTATATAAGCTTTGCAAATAATATATTACATAAAATAAATGAATACTAACCGTTAATTAACACACTCAAAGAAGTCGATAGCAATCTTTGAAATACACTGCACTCTCATAACGGACTTTATCCACTATTTTTGAGTATAAAAGGATAATTTTCTAAAAAATATCAAAAAAAAAAAATTGTACTATAATAGTTAAACTTTAATTTTACTCAATGACGTGTTTTCTCCTAACTTAAAAAATGTTTTAATTTACATTGATTGTTTAATATGTAAATAAATAATATTAAAACTAAAGAGAATTATTAATAATTATTTTATTTTATTCATAATATTACACCTATAATAATTATTTTACAATATAATATGTAATTACAGGGTCGCGTTCAGGTGCGAATAGGTGCCCAAGAGAGAAATGCGCGCACCACGTGTCAGCATTCATTGATTGGATGCACCTACTTTCACCTACAAGTGCACTTACTTTCGTATGCAAGTGCATGTAGTTTTTGCCTACATTCATTGATTAGGTGCACCTACTTTCACCTACAAGTGCACCTACTTTCGCCTGCAAGTGCATGTAATTTTGCCTTGTTAACATTCATTGATCTGAGTTCGTTCTGTTTGGCATCGTTTTTGTTGTTGCGGGGAGTTCAGCGGGTAGTAGTACCTGTGAAAACCACCCGCAAACATTCATGCACATAGGTGCAACTACTTATAACTATAGGTTGACTTAGTATTTATGCTCAGTGTAAATTTGACTTACACTTATAATACATTTTACATGCACTTGTAATACATTTTACTTGTACTTAGATGATCAATTATTTACGAAAATGTCACCGTATTTTTAAAAAAAATCAGTGTTTCTCATCCATTAAATCTGAACACGTGGACGGATATCAGGCATTCGCATATTCGCACCTGGACGCTCCTTTCGCACCAGAGTGTAATTCTATAATTACATTTATGATTATAATATAACTATATAATTCAATTAAGATAATATTATACATATATTTGAATGGTTTCTTTTTTTTTTTTTAAACCATGGTTTTTTTTTTTAAGCCGAACAAATCGAAACTGAAAAAAACCGAACCACCCACCCCTATATTAATATTTGTAAAAAAATGTATGATAAATTAGTCGTTTATTTTTAGTTGGGCCTGCAAAATGACCACAGCCTAAATCAACGGCAAATTATACCGTGCACCAGGGCGCACAGTGCATTTTGCACCCTGGTCCAAAACGACGCCGTTTTGACTTTTTCGCGTGTTTGCTGTTAAAAAAACAATCACGTTTCGAATGTACAAAATTGTATAATAGAAAACACAGAATTTTATATCTGAAAACACATAATTTTATACTGAAAACACATAATTTTATATTTGAAAACACATAATTTTTATAACTGAAAATCCCCATGTTTCGAATGTATAGAATTATATAATAGGAAACACATAATTTTATACATGAAAACACATAATTTTATACATGAAAACACATAACTTTATACCTGAAAACACAGAGTTTTATAATTGAAAATTCTCATGTTTCGAATATACAAAATTATATAATAGAAAACACATAATTTTATACTTGAAAACACATAATGTTTTTTAAAAAATATAAAAATCTCTTGTTTCAAATGTACAGAATTTTATATTAGAAAACACATAATTTTATAACAGAATACAAAAGGATTTCGTTTTGGAACAGGGTGAATCAATTGTGAAGCACCATTATTCGGGAGAATCTTTACCTCTCATTGTTATTGTGTCGATCATGGTCCATACAATGTTATATGGATCATAACAAAAAATACATTTTTAATATAATAAATGTACATTATTTTTATACTGAATGTACATTATTTTTGTACTGAATATATATTATTTTACAGTAGACAAAATATATTGGTCCATACAATAATGATTGGATTCAAAAGATCAATTGTGAAGCTGGTGAAAGAAGAATTCGTTTAGTAGCAGAGCTCCATAGAAACACCGTTGCGACTCGCGGCGAGCTCTCAATTCCAGAGCATAACCTGAAATCTGCTCAGCCGAGCCCTAACATCAATTGAAAGATTCACAGCGCCAAAGAAGTAAGATTATTTTACTAGAGAATATGAATATGAATTATGATTTACGAAGCAGGTTATTTTCTCTGTTTTTGTTTGTCTTTTTGTCCATTTCAATATCAATAAGAATATACTGCTTTTTTGCTGAATACAAATTGAATCCCATATATTATCATAGTGGTAAACAAGTATTTTTTTGAGTCATGGACCCGGTGTGCACTGAGTAAATCACGCCTTGTGACCCTAACTGTGAAGAGTTAAACCAGCCTAGATTGTCCATAACATTCAAACCAAAAATGCCAATAGGTCGCTCCTGCTGGGAGTTGAACTTGTAACATTGTGGTTACTAAGTCAATAACCTGACCGGCTTGGTTGGGGTAAGCAAGTTTAAGAAGGTGAATGGTTGAAAGATTGTGAACATCTGGGGTGAAACTAATTGAAGATGGAGTGTCACTTTGTGTCTAAAACTGTGATGACTACTTGTCTTAGCTCTGTATATCAAAAGGATGGAAAATGCACACATGATACCTTCAAGCATTGGGGGGACATAGATAGCACCATCTATTCTCCCCAAGTTGCTTAAGCTAGGGTTTATAATGCTTTTGTAATCCCATGTGTGTAAATACTCGCTGCTGTACTTTCTCTGCTTTCTTTCAAGGTATATAATCTCTAATCAGCATTAAATGAGCTTATTCATTTGTTTTTCTATTTATCATTTTATGTGGGCACAATCATATATAGGACTGTTGAAAGAGGTAGGAGAACCTTAGAAGTTATTTAAATTGAAATCACTGTGGAGGGTTAAGGAAGCTAAGCAATTAAATAGCATAATATCTTTTTGGGTGACGAAGGAAACCCGCAGCCACTATCCGAGGGTGTGCACTGGGTAAACCCCGCTTTGTGACCCTAGTTGCCATTGCGAATGGACCACAAGGAGTTAAACTAGTCTAGGTTGCCCATACTTGACCGGCTCAAACCAAGAAGGCCAATAGGCCACTCTCGCTGGGAGTCAAGCTTGTAATCTTGTGGTTACCAAGTCAAAAGTCTGAGTAACTTGGCTGGGGTTGCCCCCAAATAGCTTATTATCTTAAGAGTAGGTTCCCCGGCTTGTTGTATTTTTTTTTCTTTTTTTAATATTGCATTGGTATCTCCACCCTGTGGGACTAGACTAATCCAGTTGAGCCTCGATAGAGCCTCATTTGGGAGCCTTCTTGTGCTTTCATTAAACAATGATTATACCCTGCAGTAGAACTTTTGTGTCACGTGTTATTTTCAACTCCAATTGTGCACACTTGTTGCCTAGGCGCTAGGCGGTCGGCCTCCTAGGCGTCCTAGGCGCCCTAGGCGGTCCCCAGGCGCCTAGAGTGCGCCTAACGATTTTTTCAACATTGATCTTGATCTTAATCAAACTGCAAATACTTGAGAAGCGGTAATGTATTTTGGTGGAAAAGTTGCAGTGCGCCCGTGTGCTAATTTGGAGACTACAATCTTGAAAGATGGATTCTGAATTGGTAGTACACAATGGTGGGTGCCATTGCAAAAGAGTGAGATGGCGAGTGCAAGCAGCATCGAGTGTTGTTGCCTGGGCATGTAACTGTTCCGACTGCTCCATGAGAGGGAACACTCACTTCATTGTTCCTTCTGAAAAGTTTGAGCTTCTTGGAGATTCTGAGCAGTTCCTTACAACCTATACATTTGGTACTCACACCGCAAAACATACTTTCTGCAAAGTTTGTGGCATTACATCCTTCTACATTCCACGCTCAAATCCAGATGGAAGGGCAGTTACATTCAGGTGTGTAGATCCCGGTACCCTATCCCATGTCGAGATCAAACATTTTAATGGAAATAATTGGGAGAACTCGTACAAAGAAACCGGCATTGCTTCATGCTCTAAAGTGAGACAAGGTTCGTAGATGATGATACCCTCCTGCAGGTAGATGCAACTTCATAGCTCACTTTTATCATGTAACCATATTCTGGCAAATTATGTTTTCTTTCTTGCAAACTTGCCAATGATTTTCCTTGTATTACAGTTTGTCTTAATGTTCGTGTCATTATAGTACTCAATGTCGTTATAGGTCATTTGGTGAGCCTTGGCCTTCCATAATTAAGATTAAGGTTGTGTTTAGTTAGAGATTTTTGTATCCTACTATAGAATTTGATACTCATTACCATGTTTGTTTGTCTACTTTTACTATTCTATTATTAGATATAAATCCGTTAATAATTATAAAACTCATTACCATTATCATCTCCTACTTTTGAATAATGAAATAAAAAATTGAAGAATAAAAAAATAATAAAAAATCATTGTCTATGTATTAAATATTAAACTTTAATTTATATATGTATGTGTATATATATATGTATAATATATTTTTATATATTTATTTATTTTGATTCAATTCCTGCTCCCTACCAAATAATATTCTACCTAAACTCATTATCATTACGAAGTATTTGATTCTAATTACTATTCTGATTTCAATATTTGAATCAAACGCCCTTAAATCTGGTGCTTGATCAATCAGGATAAAACATAAAAATATGAAATTAGCCTATAAATAAATAAATATTGAACAAAAGCAACTTCAATAAAATAAAAAATAAAAATGAAATGAGCCACAATATTTGAGCTATAAATTTAAAATGGTGAATTGTGGACTAAAGAAGCACCCAAAATAATCAGAGCAGAGGGAGTACAGAGACCCAGTTCTACTTGGGAAGAATGTTGTTTTAAGTGTCCTAATTTGTCTGAGTTTCACCGAATGCTATTTGAACAAGATATATATTACATTGCTACTCTGTCAATCACACTTCATGGCTTTGGTGATGAAAGCTCTAGTCATCACTATTATGAGGTAAGCCAAAACCGTAACAACAATACCCAGTAGCAGAAGAAAGCGATCATAAGAAGCACCCTGGACTGTGTAAGCTCGAAGTCTTATCATGTCCCAATTACTCTCCGTCCAAACTGGGTCAGGATCAGGTTCAGTGGAGTTGGAAGGTAAAACCATCCAAGTATCAGACTCGTACTTCAATCTCGTTGAATATGCTGGTACGTACCTAAAATCACGAATTTCCAGTTCAATAAATCGTTAAAAAGCTATACTTCAATGCAAATAGTGAGACAAAACATTTCTCCAGGAATGCCAGAATTATGTAGTCTAGAGTAATACTTGCTTCAACTCAGAATTTAATAATACCTTGTAGTAGAGATGACACATATGCCCTTCCCATCTGTTTCTGTTTGGATGCATGCTTCCCCATCCCTTCCACAATCTTTTGGGCAAGCAGAACTGGTATTTGTAGACCGGATAGATGTTTTTTCTGCCAAAAAGTTCCATATAAACCGAGATACATCCCCCACATTGCCAAGATAAGGCACAGAGGAAGGTTCCCCAAGGATAACACCTACATAATGACTCGGGCAACTCATAGAGGGAGCAATATAGCTTTTCACCAATCCACATGATAAGCCTGGTTCACAACTTAAAAGACAACCGAGAAGTTCTTCAACCAAGGAGGAATTTGCATTAATAGTGGTCAGAAGTGAAGCATTAACTTCCTTTTTATCACTGGCAAGGATGTAGAGACTTCGGGCAACAAGGGAAGCAGCTGCCACTATGGCTGAAGAGTTAACATTAGCTGCTAACATGAAAGTAAAACATTGAATGAGAAAACAATGCATGTTTAACAAAAGATGGACTAGTGAGAATATGATCAGATGAACTCACATTGATCATCAAGGTGACTGTGATAGAATTTATTCCTGTATGCGTCATCAAAATCTTCCAAAACAATGCCAGAAGTTTGTGGATTCTGTTAGAAAGGGATTAAAAGTCAAAATCTATTTTCATAATCTATTAGTTTAAACGATGGACAACATTTCAGACAATTTTCGCAGTCTTCTCGACTCTTGAGCCAGTTAGGGCACAACAACAAAAATAAAGATTCAGATTGGAGGGCCAGATTCATATTTAGGTACCATAGAAGCAACAAACAATAATCTGCCTTCCAGAGTGAAACATAAAAGGAGTAAATCAGAGACCAGAATGCAATGCATATTTTGCTCCAACCTTTCTCACAAATGCCATTAATGAAGATGGAGGTAACCCAGGGTTCGATTTCTTTGCCTTTGAGATCTTAATGTTTTGCGTCTTCAGTGAATCTTGAGCATGAAACAAAGCATTCAAAGTTTCATTTGTGTAAGCACCCTGCGGAAAAGGACAACATAAATCTCTATATGAACAAACACATTATGATATCTGAGCTGCATGTGTGATGTATACTAATCATATACATTTTACATCAGCCATACACATGCAGTATGCTGTTCACATTATCAATAAGTTGCATTAAGGCTCTTATTTCACCATTTCCTTAATTCTACAGATGTAAGCACACATTTTGGTATCAAATTGAGGCATGTTCTATTCATGAAAACTCAAAAAGGAAATCAAATATTTGACAGTACAAGTAGAGAGATACAAACAAGATAGTAGGGGAATGGTAATAATATTATCTGTAAAGTTTCAAACACAAGAAACATCTTACCCCTGTAGTATGAGCAAAGAATGTCGTAACATCCTGAGCAGTACTCTTCCCAACTGACCCAATTTCCAGTACCTACAAATTATTTCACAATATAAGTTATCCTATAATCATATATACTCTAACAAATGTCTCCTTTCACCTTCTATAACACATGATCATTTCATTCAGAAATATACTGTATATTGTAATACCTTCGTAATTTAATAAAGGGTCACTATAGTGATTAGTGGACAATAGAAGGGAGCGTTACAACATTCAAAGTCCTCTTATGTATTTGACAGAGATAAGTTTCCATAAATTAAAGTTCACTATGAGAAACTGTATAGTTGATGGAACATAATGTAAATCTTGATGAGGGTAACAGACTTTCAATCCCTCTCCCACAATGATGATGAATTTAGCATACACAGAAAGCCTTAGCATTTAAAAAAAAAAAAGTATATGTTTGATAGTTATGTAGGTAAAAGGAACTACAGAATTGGTTTTGTAGTTTAACCACTCAAGTAGTGGAAGACTGGCAGGAGCTTCTAGATGATGCACAATATAAATGCTTGATTTTTACAAGCTGAGAAGTACCGTCTCAATCTTTGAAAAGTCAAGACCCCTAACAGCATCTGAATGTTGATCAAGTTCAAGAAGAAACCTCCTGCTACCAAGGTATCCCCAGGATTCTCCTGTGAAAACCACAAATACAAGCTGCAGTAGAGCAAATTGCAGCAAAAATATAAGCAAAGCAAACCAGAAGTTGTAGAATGGATAAGGTTGCAACAGATAAATAATGGACCTGACTAGAAAACAATAAATTTTGCATGATAAGCAGCATAAGAAACATTATTGAGACAATCAAAGACGGAGTATTTCTTTTTCTTTTTTGGTTCAATAGGATGAGAGTGCTACATTACAACAATCTCTCATACATCTTTCAATTGCTAATACATTAATGCATATGCAATCACTAACAGTCAACAACAACCCAAATACAAAGTAAATACCCTTAAATACCTCCACACAGGCAAATGTGCCTGGTGGACAGAGATCATTAGTACACATGGAATAGTTGTAATGATTAAAATAAGTAGGTCCCTTTTCTGCTAAGATTAGAGAAGGTACAAATCCACAAACAGAAGTGAAATATGAAACAAATTGCATCATTTAATAATAGGCATGCACTCAAATAGTTCAATACCCACCTGTTTAATGAAGTTCCTTGAGTAATCAACACGTGAAAGAGCATCTACTGCAGCCAAGAGTGAGATTAATCCCTAGCAAGTGATTTATAAGCAATTTTCTATTTAGGAAGAAATGATCATAAGAAATCAGATTTCAGAAATTAAAAACTAAACTTCTATTGTTCATTGCAACAATAATATAACAATCCATTAAAAAAAAAAAAAAAAAGAACCTACAGATATGGGCGAATCTGCACCAATACTTCTGTCACGAAAAAAAGATGAAGAATCCATAGAAGCCACTGCTAATATAACAGGCCTTGACTTTTCTGAAGACAAGTTAATTGGTGGAAGTGCTGACCAGACACTGCCCTTCAAAGTGGGGAGTACATTAGGTTAGAATTCAAGTAAAAATATCTTTAAAATTTCCAAGCATGAGTTACATAATCAAAGGAGAATAAGAACCTTAGCAAATCTAGTTCTCTGGTCATAGTGCACCTAACTATTATGAAGCAAAGGGAGCATTAAAAAAATTCATTGCATGTGCAGCACACTAGCATAGTGGACAGTACTTAACAACTGAATGCTATGGACGATGGATATGAAGACTGGTATGCATAATTTGATTCCCTTTAAAGACAACACAACAAAATTGTCCACAAGGAGCAAGGCCAAAATCTAAATCATAATTTCGTTGTAGCTTAAAACAAATGACAAATATTATTAATTAAATTAAATTAAATAATAAATACAGCATAAACATACTTGAGAAGCATTAAATGAAGCAACAAAAAAGGGCAAAAAATATTCGCCTGAATTCTGATAATCCTTATACGTGCTTTACTTGGCTCTATTTTCATTTATCTGATAAACCTCATATGTTCATGACTAATCAAACTTTTTAAAGCGAAAAAGCGCACCAAAGCAATGAGCTTGGGCTTTGCTTTGAAGCGAAAGCGCAAAGCGAAGCGTCGCTTTTTCACATAAAGAGACGCTTATTAAAAAATTTAATATATACTCAAAATACTCAAATACTAATGCAAAATAACATAAATACAAAATAATGTCATTCAAGTTATTTAGTTATTAAAATATCACATATTCAACCATCAATAATCAATAATTCAATAATAAAGGCATAAATCTTACTTGAATTAAATGTAAATTTAAATTTTAGATTTTAATTATAGAAATTTCAAAACATAATTTAATACCAAAAAAAAAAAAAAAAATGAAAAAACAGAAGCACAAAACGTGTACTGCGAAGTGTAAACAATCACTGCCAAGTGTCCAACCAAGACTCCAACTCTATTCCTATTTAACATTTTAACTTCAGACCAGTCGTCTTCTTCAAGTCTTCAACAACAGGGTGAGAAGCATGGGCGATTTACCTCGGGATTCTGAGTTCAGCTATCAGGGAGGATGTGGTGGCGAGGCGGCAGCGAAGCGGCAACGATGATGGTCGAGGGAAATTGGCAGAAAGCAGTGACGGACGGAGAGGGTGAGTAGAGAAGAGCAGGGAACGGAGGTCTGAGGTTTTTATCGCGACTTAGGGTTAGGTTAGAAATTTTTTTTTTTGTTGTTTTGCCCGTTGACTTGCGCTCTACATGGTAAAGCCTCGCTTTTCGCCGCTTCACCGCTTCCTCACCTCGCTGGAAAAGCGTGCTCAGGCGCACGCTTTCTCACACGGCCGCCTCGCTTCTGCGCTTAAAGCGCAGAAGCCAGCGCTTTTAATAAGTTTGTGACTAATTACTCCAAGGGGTGTTTTCTTGTAGTAACAGTAGGAACTGCCCTAGAAGTCTTCCTTTTTGGAAGAAGCAATTAGAGATTTAGAGGGAAATATATTTATCTACTACAAAACACATCTTAAGAACCAATTATCCTGCAGAATATTACCTGTATCCACCCAATGGCAGGCAGGTTTGTTGTCTAAGACAAGATTCTGAGTCGCGAGTTCCAGACTTCGTTGTCTAATAGAAACCAGAAAACATGTTCACTTTTTATGAGAAAAAAAAAAAACTGATTGGCATGATGAGGTTGCACAAGACCATTACCAATGTACCTGCATTACTAAATCAAAATCAACCACATTTGAAGTATATGAATTCTTCCTCTTCTCATTTTTTATCGCAACCTACACAAATGATCAAGGTAAAATTAAGAACTATATAAATGAAAACCTGCTTTATGAAAACCTATCCACTCACAGAAGGCTGAGTCACCTCAAATTTTTATTCATTCAGTGTGAATTGCAAAGATAAATTTTCACTGTTTAAATATTTCAACCACCCACTTTTCTACATGCAAAGTTCATGATGGCTCTGTTTGGCATACCTAGCTTAAAAGGTAGCTTAAAGCAGAAAGCTTAAAAGTTAGTAGCTACTAGCTTATTTTGAAACGCTACATAATGTAGCATTTCAAAATAAGCTATTATTTTAAGCTCCTTATTTTTTCCAAACAAAGCTTATAGCTTATTTGTAGCTTAAAATAAGCTATAAGCTCTACCAAACAGAGTCGATATCTTGGTAAACATAATGCTGGTCATACTGTAAAATGTGAATGAAGATTATTGGTTTGGTAAATGAGAACACTAGTTCAGCTTTTCCCTTGGATCTACTCCATCTTGAAAGTACTCTTTAGTATTTGCCAACTCATCCATTAAGTAAACATTACATTCTTCTAATGCAGGGAACAGTGGCGGTCTGGCGGAGCCAAAGTTACTGCTGAGTGGGGGCGAAATTTCAACAATTTGAAACATGGTAAAATATATTTATAACAAAATATGAAATACTATTAATTAGATAAAATGATACAAATATAAAATATATTATAAATCAAAATACAATATTAATGACAAACTATGAGTCTATGAGATATAATACTCTTCCACATCCCCTACGAATATGGTCAAAATGTTGTTTTTAAAATATGAGACTTACCAATGATTTAACATGATTAAGAAGTATGTCATAATTAAAAGGATTAGAATTACTTAAAAACAAATATATTAAAAAATGCGATTGAAGAAACTTAATTAGAATGGAAGTTTTGAATTGTATCCTAATGGTGATAGTATTCTCTTCACACTATATGTCTATATTTACAAATGATATTATATTTTGGTATGAATTCTCAAATCAATATCTATCCTTTCTTTTCTCCTAAAGGGGTAGAAAAATATTAGTACATTAATCTGCAAATTAAGTCCCAGTAGCCATGAACAGTACTAATAAAAGAAAAATAAATTAAAAGATTCAATGGGGGAAGTGGGGAATGTAGATCTGCCTCTAGCAGAGTAGCAGGGAATGTAAGTGAGAGAAAGGGCTTGGAGTATCATACCTCCCTCAATGTCAGTGTGCTACTCTCTGAAAGTAAGAATACAGGAAAATTATAAGCTTCCCACATAACACCAGATCCCTGAAGGCCATAAGAAAATAATAATTAAGTGCCGGCAACAATACACCTTACAAGTCATGCAAATAAACAATAAATAATTGTTTTAGACCAATTAACTGGCTCATTTCCTACCATAAGCAACAATTCTCTTGTTGAAATTTATTTACTAATTACAGCATATAAACACACACATGTGCACGTGTGTGTGTGTGTGTGTGTGTAGACTTACACACACATATCTGGGGAATGATTTGCCAAAGCTAGGTTATATATGTAATAAAAAAGAAAACTAACCATCACCTCCCCCCTCTCTGACGGAACACAAAGGAAATAAACAATAAATAAGCTTAGTGTCAGTTTTTGGCAAACAGTTCCCTTTCCCTATATGGCTATATATTGTGAACTCCTTGAGTTAAGGAACAATTATCTTTTCTACTGTTTTAAATATATCAACCTTCAAAAAGACGTTCATTTTGTTTTCTAACCCACAGGGGTTGCTGTTTTCTTAGAAAAAAGTCAAAATATACATTTTTCATAGTGTATGGCTTTCATATAGTTTGAGTTCCATGCTTTAGCCAAATCAACAAATTTAAAAACATTATGAATTACAAAATTACATACAGTTGGATTCCATTCAAAATTGCCACTATTGTAAGGAGCAAATTCCACCAATGGAAACTTTTTGTCAGGTGAAAATCCTGCAAATGAGATAACATTTACATACTTGCAGAGTAGATACATTATTATATTCAAATGAACAATACTTGTACATACTTGCAAATATTACCTTTTAATTCATTTGTAGACTGAGTTCCTGATTCAACTAACATACCAGCTACATGCTTTGCAAAATCTGGATCACTTGAAAATCTGAAATGGATGGCATTTCAAGTCAATGATATGATACGGAGTTGCATACCTGACACTTCAAGACAGATCAGCCTCCGTATCACATTTTTATCCTACTTAGCATGGAGAGTTCTTTAGAAAAGGGGCAAACAGGACTAAAATTCTGTCAGATTCATGAAAGTTTGAAACATGAAGTGTCATCATGGGTCAGAACATGAAATTGAGGAAACAAATACGGAGATATAAAATATAGGTTAACATAAAATTCTTTCAGAATACTAATCCAGAAAAATAAAAATAAAAGATTAAAAAAAACTTGCAAATTGGAAAAGAAATATACAGAGAGTACAGACCTTGTGAAGAAGCTATCAAATTCTTCAAGTGAAGTCAAAATAGCAGATTGTTTGGCCAACTTAATTGTATCCTTGAACCTAACAACTGGAGCAACAACATTCCCACGGCCAGGGTCTAATGTGCAAAATAAAAAATAAAAAGAAAAAACAATGAACAACAATTTCAATTTGACTCTCCACTATACTCAACAAACAGTTCAAAATAAAGTGCCTACTCGAACAGCCAATCTCCCCAGAAATGTTAAGCAGTCGTACGCATGGATATCCATCAATGGCCACATACATGGACTTCTCAAGATCAGGAACTGATTCAAAAGAGTTTTCCTGTCCTGAAGCAGTTAAATAGCTAACAACTTTCAGATCATTAAACTTAAACAGATATCAACTAACTATTCAAGTCTACTTAGCAGCTCATTGTAGTACATAAACCAATCTAGAGATTTCATATCAGTTGATATATTCAAGACTTTTAATCAAAAATAGAAATTCAAGTGGTGAAACATAAGCAATTGAATTTGGAAATGCATAATCTCCAATTCTTCAAATGCATGCACCTGCAAACTTGTATAGTTTTTAGTGACCTATCCTGATAATATATTTCAAGATACTCCATTTGGAAATCCCAAACATCATGATAGTAGTCAAACTAACAGATTAAGTCAACTGAATACTCTGCATGCTCACATCATAGAGTCTACAAGCTCAGCCCATTGAGGTTAGGCCTCCCACCTCCTCTAAATAAACTTCAGTTTAATTCAACTTTTCTATTAGACTACGCATTTTCCATCTTTCTGCACTCTACAGACAATCTAGCTTCAACTTATTAACACATCCTGCTTCCCATGCACAAGATTATCATAAAATGTTATAATAAATTCATTTCAAACATAAGTGTTAAGTATGCCAGATTGGTTTAAGTGTATTGAATGCCATTATATTTAGTTCTACCATTGAGTCAGGGAAATAGAACGAAACAATTCTCCAGATTTAAATAATTCGACCAATGAAAATTATGAAAATTAACATTTGAATCTTCATTTCATCTTTATAGAGTTTGAACTTATTAAGAAGTGGTGGACGAACCTGAGAGAGAGAGTTGAAGACGCGCGACGACGCAGAGAAGACCGAGCCAGTAGAACATTGTTACTGTTGAATCCACGGCGCGGATACGAGGCAAAGCAGTATAACCTAGCCCTAGGCAATAGCCATTAGCACTCCTCTTCGAATCACTCTCAGTGCTCTGAATGAAGTTCGACAGGCAGAAATCTAACGGTTGACCAGGTGAGATTTAGCAGTCAAACGTCTCGCCGATCAGTGACGAGCGGCTGATCAGAGCTGCCAACGACTATCGCCGGAATATCATGTAGAATCGACGCGCTTATTCTTCACCTTGCAAAATAAATTGCGACTTTATAATTTATTTTTTATGATTAAAATATTAACTAAGCTCTATAAAATGATCTACCATCTACTAAATCTAATCTAATATAATAATATCTACATCTACAATAATCTAAAAATCTACAAATTTACAAATCTAATAAAAGCCAATAAAATTAGGTCCTTAATCAATAAATGAGCCAATAAAGTTAGACCCTTAATGGAAACAAAAAATAAATAAATATTGGTGTAATTATTTGTTGAAATGAATGGTTCATATTATTTTAATTTTAGTATTATTTTTTATAATTTTCCTTATTTATCCTCTATTATATTATTTGAATGGTTCAACTTCACTATTTGTCTTCTTCCTTTTTGTTGGTGGTGTGTTATTTGCAATTGAGTTACTATTGGTAGCATAGATGACAACGCCATGCAATGAGATTATGATGTAGGAAGCTGGATTTTCCTTGCTGTGTATATGACTAGATTTTAGTTGTATTATGAACTCTTGATCTTGCAAGCGCTTGTTAATATTTTTACAGTGATAGTTTGTTCCACTACATGTTTCATGTTGATAGAGAATATACTCGGATATACTACTCTGCACATTGTGTACGTATGTTCGGTATCGGGTCGGGGCCAAGTGCCTATATAAAGGGCTTTAGCCTTTCATTATAGGGGATTCCATTTTTCCTCTCTGTTCCACTACTCTCTCTCACTCTCTAAAAAAAGTGTATAACTCTCTCAACTCTCTCTAAAGATGGAATAAAAGAAGATACTTAGCAATAATTTTTGGAGTTTTTTCTCCCATCTTCATATACTTACATACAATTTCTACACATACTTTATACACACCAAATGCATGAACCAATTTGTATTATCAATGGCGCTGTTTGTGGGGACCCAAGCAAAAGGTCATGTTCCCGATCCTTCATCTGCAGGCATCTCGTCATCATCTGGATGAACTCGTACACGCATGTAATTTTCCAATACTTGAATTGAGAAAGACATCATCAAGCTATGAAGAACATGAGTTTTAGCCTTCTTAAAATGCCAGTTACTCACACTGGATTATTTGGACCAGGCTGTGAAACCAAAGTCAAAGAATTCGTTCAGATAAAATAGCAGGAGTTGTCAGCAAATGCATGCCACATACCATCACCCTCCGTAGGAGTTGTTTGGGATTTCTTGTGCTTTTGAGCAAGCTGTGGAGCGCCCGTCAACATCTGTGACAATGGTTACAAAAGGTGTTCTAAAAAGACTATCTACTTCTATTAGCTAATATCATGAGATGTGCTGGAATCGTGCCGGCTTCAATGCTGGTGGGGCAAATGCATTACCTAGTTAAACGAGTGTCCAAATACCTTCCACTGAAGCCACTTTGTTTGCACTAAGGAAATGCTCTGAGAAGAGCAAAAAAGTCAGTTTCAAGGGCAACTATGAAGATTTCAGAGGTTAATCTAGGAAACTGTTCCCCATCACCGTCCTCTAAAAAACCTTTAATCTTAGCCATGTAGCGCCGGGGTTTGCCACCTTGCTGGCCTGTCTCGTCTTCTCTGTCTCCTACGAGTACACGGAGGAGCGCTAAAGTTTGTCGCCGCTTCTTCTGGTTGCCGCCGTCGTTCGTGGTTGGAACCGCTCAGCACGTCATCGCCAACTGCCCGATGTTTCTCGTCGTTGCTTGCTGGAAGGAGAGCAGAGAGAGGGCGACATTTTAATCAAACGAAGGTAGCTGGTAGTTGTGACCATGGTTGCAGTAGGCGCTAGGCGCTAGTCGGGCGGTAGAGTAGCCCCTAACGTCTATGGTAAGAGCAATTAAATGTTGCAAGCAATTTCATCGCAGATACAATGTTAAGCCTGATGCGATTATGGAACTTCTGGTCTTATAATAGTGCCCCAATAGCAACGAAATAATAAACTTCTAGTCTCAAAATATCCTCATTATTATCTTCGAGTCTAAACGGTTCATTATCTACTTTAAGATATTAAATAACCGTTAGTATGACAAGTAAATGATATTTATACATATAAAACTTCTTCAAGACATTTTTCAAGTAGGCTACTTGGTGTATAAAACTCCTTCAAGGAGATGCTCGATCTTCATGTCAAGATAATACTTAGGTTTCCCAAGTCTTTCATTTCAAACTCCGTCTTTAGGCATGAGCTAATATCTTTAAGCTCTTTATGCACTTCAATCATATTTATGCCATCAACATAGATTGAGATAAGTGATAAATAACTCCATTAGAAACTCCCTCATGAGCACATAATGACACATATTTATATTTACAGTTTCCTACTTCAGGAGGAAATTACTCAGCCAATTGCTTGCTACTTCAAGTCAAATAAAGCATTTGCAATTCACTAATTCAACAAAATACATGTTGTGATTTTCATTTCCTTTCTCATTCCGAGAATTATAAATCCATCAAGGATTTTCCTAAATAAACATTAGCATCTAAATGACTCATAATTATGCGGTCATGATGTTTATCAGTTGCAAATTATGCGGTCATGATGTTTATCAGCTGCATATCTGAATTTACTATTCTGCCAATGATATTATAAACGGCACATAATGACATCTATCATGAGAGTGTGTATTTGATCAAAATCAATTTCGGGTCTCTGTGTAAACCTTTGGGCTACAAAGTTAACTTCTCTTTCGTACAAACGCCAATTTGTAACCAACATGGTTAACATTCAATGGTGTACGTGTTATAAAGAGAATACATTCGTTCAGCGAGTTGAGCTACACATTAATTGCTATTTTAAATATTAAACAATGAGGGCGCTTCTAGCGCCTACCTCTAGATCCAGATTATAATGTGAGCAATTATATAGGCAATTGTGTTGTCGACAACTATAATATATTTATCACAAGTTTCTCCCATCTTCATAAATGTTTATGGCAACATCTAAGTCAACCAGATTCTAGCCATTTCCCCAACATATTCGGATCTGATCGTTCCGCATCCCCAATATTATGATTATTTAGTGCACCTATAAATTCACTAGGGTTTTTCGTTATCTAGACGAATGTCTTCAGGACATAATTCCTTAAGAGATTTCAAGAGTGACAAAATTCTTAACTAGATCTAGTTGTTGCGGATTCTTATCCTTTACATCGATAGGTCTCCTGTATTTTTGGCGCCAAGGATCATCGGTAGATATATATAGTCCAATTTGGGAAATATATATGAGACCTAGTCACTCTTTTCTGATCAGCATGATCAATAAATATATTTGGCAGATTATTTGCTATTGCAAATTGATTTTCTTTTGAACTTCCAGTTCAGTCTAACTAGTACGCGGATTTAAATAATGAAGATCTTTCCAGTCTATGGAATTTATCGGCATTCTATTAAATTTGGGCTAATATCTCCCCCTAATGGCGGAAATCATGGCGGCTAAGGAGATTCTTACGTGGCTCAAGGATTGTGGGATAGCTACCGGCCGTTCGGGTGTACTTGGACTGCTCTAACCTATGTCATAATCTTGCGTCTCCCACGATTGAGGATAGATCGATCTTATATTGATATTATTAGTGCAGATTGTAGAAGCCTTATGCAGTCCTTTGATGACTGTTCTATCCATTTTATTCTGCGTTACGTTTTTCTAATTTTTTAGCTTATTCTTTAGCTAAAGCAACATATAGTCAGGCTAACAGTTTGTACTGGAACTTTGTTACTCCTGACGCATTTATAAATTGTTTGATTTACTTCTTTAAAAAAATAATAATAATAATAAAGAGCTATACAGGCATCCTTTTATTCACTGATCAAGCTTGACATGCATCCCTAAAGTGGTAAGAGTTGTATTCGTGGAATCTGGCCTAGCTAAAACAGAGTAATAGTTTAGACCCTTCAGTTCATTAGGATATATATATATGCATGCAATGAAGAAAAATAAAATAAAATTGTTCCTTATGAAAATTTGACTGATTTACAATGCATGTTTAGGTATCTTGGGATTTTAGGTCTGATGGGCATGCAATGCAATGCCATTTTTTAGCAGCTAATTAAGAGAGTAAAAGGAATGCGTAAATTTGCCTCCGCGCCGACAACTTTTTACTCCATTTAGTAACATGCATGCTTTATGCAATTATGCATACATACATCAAGTTTATGATACTATCGATATGGCAATTTTGAATTCAGATATTTAGCGAAGCTCATACATATATGTTCGTACAATCAAAGTAAAGCTTCTTTAATTTTATGCTATCTGTTATTCTCCAATAGGTTTAAGGTAAGGCTGCTCCATTCTTAAGTTAATGACATATGAGGTCCTATTGAGTATAGTAATTTTGCCACATTTAATTCTAAAATTTTAAATTGACCACATGTTGTCCTTTGACTTTCAAATTGTTACCATCTATAGTATAAATTAACCTTTCAAAATTTCTCTTGGAAAAGACCATGAGTGGTTAAAATTTGATAGTTGAAGGACCATGAAAGGTTAACTTAGACTATGGACAGTAACAATTTGAAAGTTAAAAGACAACAAATGATCAATTTAAAAATTTAGGGCTAAATTAAATGTGGCAAAATCAGTATACTCGGAGTACTCTAGATGGTAACAATTACTTATTTTGGGGTCTCAAGCGTCATAAGAATCAAAAAATTAACATCGAGTATTGTTTATTGTTTTGTGTTAGTTGAATACATTATTTTGTTTTACCCATCCTTAAGTGATGCAAATGTTCATTGTTTTTCCATGATTCCTGTTGAAACTAACGGTGAACAAAAACGATCGAGTAATTGCATTGGCTATGTTTGGCAAACCTAGCTGAAAAGCTAGCTGAAAGAGGAGTTGAAAACTGAAAAGTTATAAGTTAGCTAACTGAAAACATTCTCAGTTGACTGGGGAAAATGTGCTCATTTTGGCGGAAAATGACTTCCGCCAAAATTTGGTGAAAGTCATTTTCCGCCAACAGAGCACTGTTTTGCTATGGTTACTGGTTTTCGCCGGAAACCCCTTTTATTATTTTTTTTTTTTAGGTTTCTGGCGTCCGTCGAAAACCGTAGCTATGATTTCCGGCGGAAACCAGTGGTCTGGTTTCCGCCGGAAACCCCTATTTTTTTTAAAGGTTTCTGGCTATCACTTTGAGCGTCCGCCATGACCACCGTCGGGGGAGTTCCCACCTACTGCTGGAGAACCCAGCTCGCCGGAAAATAGGGGAAGAGAGAGGAAGAAAGTGTAACACCCCCTTTTTCTCAACTTTAGAGCCTAGATTTAAGCAGTCTAAAAAGACAAAAACAAGGGAATAAAGATAAACTAGGGTATATATATAATTCCCAAAACATACTAAGAGAGTGTCACCGCCACAATTACCCACCCTCGAGTAACTGCACATGCTAAAACTACTAAAATACTAGAGTCACAGCTCAAAACAATAACAGTAAGGGGTATGCAAACCCCGGTGTCTAAGCACCAACAAAAAAGGGTAGTCTAGCTACATCAGCATCAACATCAAACACCAAAAGTAAGGAAGGATACTAAGGCTAGCATCTGCTAAGCCCTAGAGCTACATACTACTTGTAACACCCCGTGTTACGACCCCTAAAACCAATTAATCATTTAACCAATTATCCAAAGAAATAATTAAATTACAATAATTAATTTGGAAATGGCCCACCATAGTCCGTGGGCCCGCACCTCTAAAACCCAACCCCTAGCCCTAAAAGGAATAGAATTAGCAAACCTATAGTATTTAGATCCTAATTAGGACTCCTAGGTATATAAATAGGGGACATAAGAGGCACCTAGAACCCACACCACAATAATCTCTCCCCATACAAGGAGCTCCAAGAATTCCCCTAGGAGAAATCAAGAAAGAAGAAAGACTTAGAGAAAGATCCTTCATAGCCAAGGAAATTAATTAAGGCTAAGAGGTAACCCATGTCTCAACAAAACCTATTTTCATAGCTATGATTCCCCCCTTAGGATTTCCCCATATTCTTGTGTAATTGATGATTCGTTATATTGTTCTTGACAATTGGTGTTATGATTCCATGGGCGATCTTGATAATCTTGTTGATGAAAAGGGATTCTTGATGATTGTGTGATTCTTGATGGAACCTAGTTTCTTGATGATTATGTGCCATTCTTGATTGTTCTCGATGTTTAAAGAGGAATCGTGTTCTTGTTAAATTGGATGTGTCTAGAGCCCTAGGCTGTACCGTGAAATTCGTATGGTGTTATTCTTGATGTATTGGGTGGGAATTCGCATGTTCGGGTATTAATTATGTTTAGAAAAGCATGATAGGATATGTGTCGTATGTTCCTGCTTCTGATCCATTAATTGTCTACGTGTTGTTATCAATTGCGTTTGAAGGTGTCTAAGCATGGTTCCGGGTTCCACTAAGGTTCCCGGGGCGTTTTTGTGATGAAAAGAGTCAGTGGGGGGTAAGGGACCCGCGGCCAACTTTGAAGTCGCCGGCAGCGGGCAGCCGGCGGGCAGGCGACTGCCCGCCGGGCACCCGCTGCCCGGAACCACGACGCCGGCGGGTGACCCCTCACCCACCGGCTACCCGCTGGATTTTACCCCACTTTGGGATTTCGGCTTCCCCGTTTGATGTTCCCCCGACCCCCGTGGTGTCCCAACGGACTCCGTCTATCGTGCCTATGTCTAGTTTGATGTTCGGGTACCATTCGTAGGTTGAATAAGTCTTATATATCGCATGCTAGTTGAATTGGTATCCCGTTGGCCTAGGCGTAAGAAATATGAACCCCTTAGGATTATTCTTAGTATGTGAATGATCACGCATAGGTTTCATTATACGATTTCTCCCCCTTCCCAATGTGTCAATGTGGGTTGCATGTGTTTGCTATGTGTTATGTACTTATGTGTGCATGATACCCCAATTCGGTTGCGATCGAATTGGTTATTCTTGAGCTGCGGTTCAGAAGCTGGCTGCGGTCAGATTTACATTCTCGGGCTGCGGTCCACCGTTTGGTTGCGATCAAACGTTTTACATGAGCTGCGTTCATATTCCTGGCTGCGGTCAGATGACTACTCTTGAGCTGCGGTCCACTGTTTGGTTGCGATCAAACATTATGATGAGCTGCGGTTCATCGGTCGGTTGCGATCGACCCCTCCGTGTTGCGATACGGGGCAGGGTACTGCGGGGCCGTGTCAGAGCTATATGCGCTAACCCTCATGTATGGGCATGCGATTGTTCCTGTGGCGCCATCAAAGTGTGCTATGTGATGAGATATGGATGATTTGACGTTACGAATGTTATGAAAACGTGACCATAGGATACATGCTAGTAAACTGTATATGCTTGGTTATTACTATTGGCTGTGTTTATCTCTATCTGTCGAGCATGTCTCTCTATGCTTGTGAATTGTATAATTGTTGACTATGCTTATCCCTATCTGTCGAGTCTATTCCTCGTTTTAAAAGCTAGAGTCTCTTAGGATATATCTTCATGCTTCAAAATAGTTTTTCTTATATCTATATATATGCATATATGTATTGTATTTCAACGCGTTGGAGTGGGTTACCAACATCTCTCGCTGAACAGATATATTTGGCTTTCAGGCACAGAGGAGTAGACACTGGAGCGCACTAGAATCTTGGAGCGTAGAATTAGATAGTTTCCCTTTCGGCCTGCGTGCTATGTTTATGCATTTACATTGTTGAGGATACTAGTTAGTTAGCCTGTGCACCTGAGTTCTCCAGCTCAGGTGTGGCATAACACCCCGTACTCTTTATATCATGTTTTGGGATTCAATGAGATTTTACCTTTATTATATAACTTTCAAAAGTTTAAAAATTTCGGGGTGTTACACTACTACTATAAATGCGCGCTCTCGTCATGCATCAGGGCAACCTGAAAGAGGTTATAAAAGCACATAGGAAAATAAACCCGTTAGCAAAAAAATGATAAGTATAAAGTCACTCAACCCTGTAACATAAGTATAGATATAGATTTTGGAAAACGATTGACATTCAAGTACAACGAGTATACACATAGGTAATAAGACAAACCAACACCCTGAGTAAGGATACTATATATATAAGCAGATATACTCATCAACATATGCAGTATCAACATACTTCCAAGATAGATAATATGCAAGAGATTCAAGTATTAAGTAAAAACATGCTAACATACTCGTACTCACAAACAATATAACATACTTTACTTCTCATGTACTCATCACAAGGCATACACTATGCAACAATGAAAATCCATACAATAGATGCAATAGTATATATATTAATATATATGTACTCATACTCTCAACAATAGTAATAATACTTTTCCGCGGAGGACCTCTATCATATCTCATGATTCTCTTTTCTCTTCTTTCTTTCAAATCTGGGTCTATGAGGCAGGTACTTCGCCGCGGCGAAGTCCTAGCGAACGGTGCTTCCCACACAACCGCCACATCCGTACCTACGAAACCTCAAACTCGTGGGGGAGGTAGGAACTTCACGAATTGTGAACGGACTTATCCGGGCTCGGCGAATATCGGCTGGCCTAATACTCATCTCGCCCACAGAACCGGTACTCGTGGTTCTTAATTTTTCTTTCTTTCTTTATGTGGAATCAAGTATCATACTTTCAGTGTGTACACCCCCTAACCGGGATTCCAAGCCCAGCAAGTAGTATCCAACCTAACCGGGATTCCAAGCCCGATCGCGATTTTTCTACCAAGTTACTTCTAAAAATCGGTTTTCTCTGACTGTATCATCCAAAAGGACATAGTCCAACCGGTAGCCTCCAAAATAAGGGTTTTCCTCACTTATATAGATAACACACATATCTCATGCAATTTCTCATTCTATGATGGGAATCTAAATGATATGCAAGCTTTTCAAAAGAATATAGATATAGGATTTTCAAAATGCATATACGGGTTTTGAAAATAACCTAAGAGAATAATATAGACCATCTAAAGCATGCAAAAGTTTTTATATGAAAACATAGGTTTTATGTACAAAAGGTTATGAAATAGCAAATCATGCAAATGAAACCATATGATCATGCCAATCTCAATACTCATGAACTAGATAATGAAAATGGAGCATTTATCAACTCATCTCATAACTCAAGTCCAAAACATGGTACTCAACTTTCATGCTCAACAGTATTCAACAAACACTTAAGAAAATCATGAATCATGCTTGGTTTGGAAAAGTGGATTTTATTCACAAATTACATAGGCACATTTCATACTAACGTGTCGTTACGAGCTCGAGTCTCCGAGCCTCACGGGCCCACGATTCCCGGTCCGAAACAACAAAGTGGGCTGAGCCACAGGGGCCCGGCCCTTTCCAGAATGACCTGGCGGGGCTAGGTGACGGAGCCTGAGGAGCCCCACCAAGTCACGGCCCTGAGTGGCGGATCCCCTAAGGGTCCGCCACCCTGGTCCGTTGGGCGACGATGCTTACTAACGGATCCCTCCGGGGTCCGTTGGTAAGCCCCGCAAGGTCAACCCAGAGCTCCAAACAGTGAGCTCGGGAAATTGTCTTAGATGAACAAATCCCACTTCAAGATTTCCAGAACATCTCCAAAACTTCTCCAAACATCCAAGAACAACGAGATAACAACACAAGCTCATAATAAACACATAAACATGCATTCTATAAAATTTCTAGGCATCAAAACACCAACAACACATCTATATCATCACCAACAACACAATATCAAAATAATAGGTTTTGAGTAGGGCTGTCAAAACGGGCCGGCCCGCCCCATTATGCCCGCCCCACCGCGGGCTTTTCTTTTTGTGGATTTTTGCGGGCCGGCCCGCGAAGCCCGCGGGCTAGGAGATATACAACCCAAGCCCGCCCCATGCGGGCTTGCGGGCCCCGCGGGCTGGTGTTAAAATTTAAAAAAAAAAAATAAAAAATGTCTAATAAGCATCTTTTCTTCTTCTTCTTCTAGGATTTGTTCTTCTGTGACTGAAAGGAACATATTGAGGCCCCTAATTTAGTCTTCAATCCCAACCTCCTCCCAGATCAACTTGGACACTATTTCATCGTACTGCGGAACATATTCCTGCATGCCAAAATGCATTTCATTAATTATAAATAAACTTTATAAGTTTAAGACAAAATAAAAACAAAAATAAAAGTTGCCTAGTGGATTAGAGATTTTTTTCTTTAGTCTTAAACAATTATATTATATTATATATAGAGAGAGACAGTAAATAGTAGTCAATTAGGATTAGGATTAGAAATTTAGGTTTTACCTCTTTTCTTTAGTCTTAAGCAGTTTCTTTACTGTTATATTATATTTTATAATTTATATATTATATAATATAATATATACAGATATTTTTTTTAAAGGGCTTGGCCCGCGGGTTGCGGGGTTTACCCGCGCGGGCTATGGCCTCCGCGGGCTAAGCCCGTTAGGCCCGCGTTTTCACGGACCTATTTTTTGGTGGCCCTAACCCGCCCCACTGTGGGGCGGGTGCGGGCCAGCCCGCGGATTTTGACCCACTTTGACGGCCCTAGTTTTGAGAGTCCATGGTTTAGACCTCAAACTTCTTAGCTTTAACCTCAAGAGCTTTACTTCTATGACCTCAAGCTAGGTCTTCTCTTCACCCTCTAGAATTCCAATACCACCAACAACAACACACATGCACAAACACATATGAACATACTCTTAACTTAGGAAGATGAAGGAAGAATGAAGGAGAAGAAGAAAATAAAAGAGATACTTACCAAATCTTAGACCTAGGGTTTGCTAGGAAAAGCTCAAAAATGAAGAAGATGAAGCTGTTGGTGAGAGGGAGAGAGTCACGAGATTGGAGGGCTGCCAAGTGAAGAAGAGAAATGAATATAATGTCTTCACTAATGATGTTTAAGTAGTAGGGCTCAAAACCCTAGGGAAAGCTGATGGGAATTCGGCCAAGTGAGGGCCAATTTGGTCATTTTGCGATTAAAATATCGGGTTATATATTTGGGTCAAGTTAGGATAAAAACATGTTTCTAAATTTTAGGAATAAAATAGGTTCATTTATAAGAACATTCTTAGGCCAAAACACTTGAATCAGTTTCACCGGTTTCACTCAGATTGATTTTTTTGGTCAAAACTTGGTACATAAATATACCCAATAAATAGGACTTTTAAAATATAAGAGTATTCGGTGTTGAATCACTTGAAATAAGGAATTTAAAATATTTAATTCATACACCATTTGAAAAAATTATTGTAAGACTAAAAATACTTTATTTTGGAATTTTATAAAATAAAAATTTGAAGAAATGTATTTTGGGTTGTCACAGAGCGCTGCCTTCATGAACCTCACGCCACTGCCGTCCCCGCCACCTGCTACCATAGCTTCTAACCAAGCTCCAAGCTGCCGGAAGAAGGTCGATGGTGCTACTGAGTCTTCGCCGCTGCCAGACGAGGAGAGGAGAGACAGGGGTTCAAGCCGCCATGTCGTTGCCGTAGAGTCGACTGAAAGAGGAGGGAGGATCAGCGGCTTGGGATGAAGGAGATGGGAATTTAACATATAAATATATATCTTTATTATAAATATTTTTATATTCTAAATAAAATAATTAAAATATTTAATTATACAATTCTACTCAGTTTTCCAAAATGCAACCAAACACTGAAAAAGATAAATATTTTATAGAAAACGCTTCATTTCCAGAAGTCATTTTCCTGCTTTCCAAACGAATCCAAGTTAGTTTAGGCTTCTTCAAAGTCTCGTCATTTGAATTCACCAATTGATCAAAGTTGTCGTGGTTAGCTAGCTGGATATGCATTTTAAAATTTGGGTAAAATTGTTAGCAGCCATGCCCATGCATAATGGGAAATGAGAATCTCATTATTATTGTTGTTTTGTACTGCTACTTGAATTTTATGAAAATAATATTTATCATCATTGAAAACAAGATGCATTGAATTAATGTAGACAAAATATTTAATTCTCAAAAACAAAATATTTAATAAGCAACGCAAACTCTTTTAAAGTCTCAACAAATATAATGAATGTTAATGACCTGATAGCAGGTTACCCTCAATTTTAGCAGGTTATCTGCTTATGTGGCAGCTGAGTTGGCATTTTTAATAAATTTTAATAATAAATTTTTATTTAAACAAATTTTTAAAAAATAAAAACGACTTTATTTTATTTTTTATTTAATTTTTTTCAATTTTTTATAAAATTTATTATTAAAATTAATTATTAAAAATTATTTAAAAATTATTAAAAATGCCAACTCAGCTGCCACGTAAGCAGGTAACCTGCTAAAATTGATGGTAACCTGCTATCCGGTGAAATTGCATACGTTTAGAGAGTTTAGTGACCTAATTGCCCGTTTTTGGAGTGTTCAGTGGCCTAATTGCACTTTTTGTTCGTTCAGTGGCCTAATTGCATTTTCAGGTTACGTTCAGTGGCCAATTTGAACCTTATTCCTAATATATATAATGATAACAAAAACAAATGATTTTACATTGTGATGCGAATTGAAGCAGGAAGTGTCTGCCCTTTCAGCCTCAAATCAAATTCTTGGTTAATAATGAGCAATTGTAAGTTTACAATGGCTAATAATAATATGACCTTTGTATTTTTTTCAGTGTTGCAAAATCGGGCCTAGACGCTAAGCGGTCGGCCACCTAGACGTCTTAGGCGCCGATTAATCGCTCTAGGAGAACGCCTAGGCGGTCCCCAGACGCTTAGAGGGCATCTAGCGATTTTTTCAACCTTATTTTTTTAACCGTGCAGAATGTTCATCTCCTTTTATGGACCGTTAAAAGTCCTGCCATACACCCCAACATTATAGGATTTGCAAATTAAAGTGGGTTTAACCATGCTCGTCAACTGTTCACGCCGCCCACCAAATTGCGTAGGACTTCACAACACGGCACTAGCTATGCATGAGTTGTGCACGAGTGGTCATGTAGCGTTGCACAACTATGCACATGCCGTGTAGCCCCGACGGCAAATTATACTGTGGACCGCGGTCCACAATGCATTGTGGTTCATGTATCAAAACGGTGTCATTTCTTTTAATGAAAAAAAACGGCATATGTTTTGCATCGTTTTGCGCCGTCAGCAAAAAGTAACTTTGATTGTATAATAGTTTCATTTTGTATACACTGCAGTTTCATTTCAACACAACTACAGTGTCAGTTCGATATAACTGCAGTTTCGTTCAATATTATACACTCAAATATGTGAAACTGTTATTCAATTTCATTTTATATATAACTATAATTTCATTACTACACAATTACATTATCATTTCTATATAACTACAATTTCATTGCACAATATACACTAAAATATGTGAAATGTTATTCAGTTTCAGTTTATATACGCTGCAGTTTCATTTCAACACAACTACAGTATCATTTTGATATAACTACAGTTTTGTAGGACAATATACACTCAAATATGTGAAATTGTTATTCAGTTTCATTTTGTATACACTGCAGTTTCATTTCAACACAACTACAGTTTCATTTCAATTCAAGTTTCATTTGATAATGTAAAAATAATACGTGAGGCAGTGTCACTTTTGATACACTGTAGTTTCATTTAATAATTAATACACAAAAAATATATACTTTGTTAAGTTGTAACGACAGTCATTTTATTTACTTAAACAGCACCGTTTAGACCATGGTCCATAGTATAATTGCTGAACCCCGACTCGCTTGACTCCCTCGTGCCCAATTATTCTCTACACCTGGCCTTCTAAGCTCAATACCACAACAAATCTCATTATATATATATTTTTTATTTTTATTTTTAACAACATACTTTTAAAGCATCCCATTAGTATAAAAAGTTGAGTTTTGTTGATTTTTTTTTACTTGTGTGGTTGAGAAAGAGAGTGACGCGGAAGAGAGAAGAAAAGAGAGAGAGAAAAAAAAAAAAAAAATATATATATATATATATATATATATATATATATATATATATATATATATCATATTTTAGTGTTAAAACATGAGCTTTTCTCGATTTTTGGTGAATTAAAAAAAAAAAAAGTTAGCGCTTGCACATCTTATTAGGATTAGTATTAGAACTCTATGTATTTGAGTCACATTATGACTTCCTATTCTAAGCTCTCTCTATGATTTCTACTCCCTATCATAGTCTCCATATGAATCCTACTCCCTATGATTCTCTTGTATATATTCCCTAGTTTGTATAGTTGTTAGATAGTTCATGTTGGGGAAAACAGCAACGTCAACGCACGATCTGGAAGCCTTTTAAGAAGCATGGACACTATTGGTGTATGGTTGAAAGGAAATCTGTGCCGTGTTACAATAACACTACCTTAAAAGCGTTATTTGCCCGGTAACGGTGCAGTTAGAACCCTGGCACGCTTTCGACAGGCTACACAGACCTTCTACGGATAGCATGCACTAGCAATCACGTAGGCGAACCTCACTATTGCTCAGACTTTAATAGGCAGACACGAATTATATATTATATATACATATTATATATATATATATATATATATATATATATATATATATATATATATATATATATATATATATATATATATATATATATATATATATATATATATATATATATATATATAATGATTATGAGAAGGAATGAAGAAGAAGATATATCTTTTTGTGTGTTTTAGACAAAAAGACAAACTCCTTTATATACTATACAAAGGAGAGATTTCAGCTCATTTCATCCACATATTAGCTAGAAATTAGGGAGTGGAAATGAGCAACCCATGCAACCACTCCTTTGTACGTGACAAGTCATTAGTGACCATGTATCCACATTATGCGCTGCTTGCTTTGAATGGAATATTTCCAACAATCCCCCACACATTCAAAGTAGGGGCTAGAAGAAGGTGATGTCTGAGCAATACAAATGAGTTGATCTTAATGTCAGTGTTTGAGAACTTGAACTGACACGTAGTGACACTGAGTAATTTTCTTCCCGGGAGTGATGTGAATCTTGAACTCACCGGTTAGATAAATGTTGAACTCGAAAAGCAGGTCCTACCAAAGTCAACTCTTTGACTTCTTATGAACACTCTTAGTATTAAAGAATGTTACGTCTGTCTCAATATGGACTTATACCCTGTCAAAGTCTATCTCAACATAGACTTTTAACTCTGACAAGTCTTACAACATTATAGATTTTTTTCGTCTTGTGAAGTCTATCTCAATACAGACTTTTAACTCTATCAGGTCTATCTCGGTATAGACCACCATTAAAGGCTTATAGAGTAGTTAAAGACATAAATCAGTTGTAAGTCTTTTCTTTCTATCATAGGCTGTTATTTGCAATGCAAACGACAGTTTGTGAATCACAATGAAGGAAGGTGTTGGACACCCCCACAATTACACGGTTATCACCATGCTTCTTAGCCACGCAGCTTCTTGGGATAACTCCATTATCTTTCATAAGAGGCGGTTAGCCCTTTTCTACTCAAGTTAGGGATCTCTTTAGGTCTATCTCAACATAGACCATCCCAATTGAGTATAAGAGGCTAAACTTCCAACGTGGGACAACATGGATAGGCAAAGGAAGCCTTTCCTTTTAAATGCTCCCAACAATCCCCCACCATTAAAGGGACTTAGGCTGATGCTGTCATTGCCTGACAACGATCAAAACAAATTTTCATGCCAGTGTATAAAACTTGAACTGTCATATAGTGACATTAAGTACTTCTCTAAACGGGAGTGAATTTGATCTTGAACTCATCGAATAGACAAAGTTTGAACTTAACGCACTTAATTTGCTTTGGTCGCTTTAAAATATGTGAGGTCATACTCTTGACCCTGAGATATCCCCTGTTAGGTTTATTCTAGGATAGACCTTCAACTCTGTCAAGTCTACCTCAACGCAGACCACCATGACTGGCTACAGAGTATCTATGGCACCACGAGCACTTTGTACTCATGTCATTATGCGGTGAATTCATTAGGTTTGTCTCAACAAAACCACACTTTCTCAAAGAGTTTATGAATTCATTAAGAGCTGTAGCTCAACCTCACATGCGGTGAATTCATTAGGTTTGTCTCAACAAAACCACCCTTTCTCAAAGAGTTATGAATTCATTAAGAGCTGTAGCTCAACCTCACAAGTACACACACTGTCGGAATGACCAACTAGTGTACTATTTTGTAACTCTTTTCATGGCTTCGTTTGACCACAGAAGTGGGATCCACCACGAATTTATTACCACTTGGACTTTAAGTCCTTCCAATGAGTCAACGACTAATCCTCATAATTAGCTCTCAAGTAAGTTGATTCTCTTGACCAAACTTACATGCACTTTGACGAGTACTTCGTTTACTCGTAAATAATCCCTTGAGATTTTCATGTTTAACATGAAACATTCTCTTTCACCATTATTCTCAATACCATAGAGAAACTTTTGATGAAAATATAAGGAGTTTATTACCCCCACAATGCAACACTTACAAATATTTTTGTCAAGCGTATTTGATCTCTTACCCAGACAGATCTTTGGTGCCCAACTTTAGCTCCTTTGTAGACTGAGTTTTGCCGATTTGCTTTGTGGAGCATTATAGAAGCTTCGCACTCTGCCTGATACATGCTCAATAGTTGAATATATTTCAACAAACTTGGTTATCTCAATTGATCACAATTACCCTTTAACTAGGAATTATAAGTATTTCAATATGACTCAACCAAGAGTTTAAATAATCTATATACAAATGCTCATTGTTAGTAAGCCATAAAAATAATGTTGTCCACATGCTACATCAAGTTGAACAACATAATCACAAATTTCACATCATATTCTTATAAGAAATTAATCTCATACAAAAGGAATATGTTTGAGCTCATATTTATTCGGAATATTTCTCAACAATGAGACTTCAGAGTTGCCACTAGCACAATTTTTCCTTCCCTTAAGGAATTTAAAACTCATATAAAGTATTTATAGGATGCAGATCAATATTACTATTGCAGTACTTCAACAACTTCTATTGCAAGGCTTTGATTGTATTAGCAACATATGAAAGTCATCCTCATTTCAGGTAAAGATCAAGTGGCGCTCTAACTAGCCTGCATGATCATCACCATACTTCTTAAAACTCACAGGTCGAGTGGTGAAACCGAAGTTTACTTAAAAACCATCTTCCTAGACAGAGTGTTCAAGAATGATGACTTTTCCATGTTCTCACTAAATTACAATTGAAGCCTATGATATATGCTCTTATTTTTATACAAATAATTTTAGTAAAAGGTTTGAGCAATATCTATGCACGAATTATTTCAATCAATGTCATTAGTATTCAAAATACTAAAGAAATAAGTACTACTAAGTAATCAAAATCTAGACAGCTCAACTAGTATAGAATTCATGTACTACGATAACCATACTTCATGTGAACCCTTAGAACTAGAGCAAACATAGTTACTCAAAATAACTATTTATTTAAAGAGACTCAATACTCATCTTGCTCTGTCAGATTGACTTTTGCTAGTTTTGCCCTTGTGATGGTAGCACTGGTGTGCTCGGTGTCCTTGCTTTCTGCACGTAAAACACCTTCCTTTAAACTTCTTTATTTTTCTACTCCTTTCGTTGTAGACGGTTCTGACACTTTGACTTTCAGTTCCATTGGCACCGTACTTTTCTGACAGTGATTCCCAAATGACTTTTGCCGAATCTTGTTTGACATAGATGTCGAACAAATCGTCATTCATTTGTGACAGTAGGTATCCTCTGGCTGCCGCATTGTCATTTCTAAATTGAATCAGAGTTACACCCGGTTCTTGACCCGGAATGTAATCTATTTCAGGACTGCTTTCTCTCGATTCTTCACCCGGAGTGTAATCAGGTTCATGATTACATTTTGTAGCACCAAATGGAGAGAACACTGTTGGAGAAGGTTCAGGTGCAACCGAATATAGCACGTAAACCAACTTTAATTGTTCGAAAAGAATAAGCATTCTTTTAGCCCACCTACTGTAATTTTTCCCATCAAGCGCGGTAATTTTTGATAGATCCGGTATGACAGAAGGTGCCATAATGTTAAAGGTTGACTGTTGCAGAATAACGCTTTTAACTATTGGGGAAAACAGCAACGTCAACGCACGATCTGGAAGCCTTTTAAGAAGCACGGACACTATTAGTGTATGGTTGAAAGGAAATCTGTGCCGTGTTACAATAACACTACCTTAAAAGTGTTATTTGCCCGGTAACGGTGCAGTTAGAACCCTGGCACGCTTTCGACAGGCTACACAGACCTTCTACGGATAGCATGCACTAGCAATCAAGTAGGCGAACCTCACTATTGCTCAGACTTTAATAGGCAGACACGAATTATATATTATATATACATATTATATATATATATATATAATGATTATGAGAAGGAATGAAGAAGAAGATATATCTTTTTGTGTGTTTTAGACAAAAAGACAAACTCCTTTATATACTGTACAAAGGAGAGATTTCAGCTCATTTCATCCACATATTAGCTAGAAATTAGGGAGTGGAAATGAGCAACCCATGAAACCACTCCTTTGTACGTGACAAGTCATTAGTGACCATGTATCCACATTATGCGCTGCTTGCTTTGAATGGAATATTTCCAACAGTTCATTCAATACAATTATTATAGTTCTTTGGTATCAGTTAGCTAGGATTTACGATAATTATTGTTGGAAAAATAGCATTAAAGTGGCATTTTAAGTGGCTATTTTGTGGTACAATTATCAGTGGGGTCCACGTTCGATTTGGGTCAGGTCAAAGTGGATTCGGGTTTTTCGTAGAAAGACGAAGAGATTGATATATTGTACGCTCAAAATGGATAATGGGTGAATGAGATATTGATTCTTAAAGTAGACCCATTGAGTATTTGAATTGGAAAAATGAAGGGAAAAATGTGCGCTTTTGTCGCACATTGGTTTGGGAAGAGGATTTGCCCCACTACTTATATAAGAATCTTATTGAATTGTATAGCATAGAGACTCTCTCTCACGCGCAGAGGTGCAAATCAAATCTCAAAATGAGATAAAAAAAAAGACTTGATTCAAGCCTGCTCACAATATCGTCCGAAAATTGCGCTAGTAGCGGACCTCGCCTCGTCCTTTCGTCTCTTGTTGTGGGTTTTAATTCAGCTATTTCAAATTTTTAATATATTTTGAATTAAAACATTCAAATTTTTAATAGGGTTTTAATTCAGCTATTTCAAATTTTTAATATATTTTGAATTAAAACATTCAAATTTTTAATATATTTTGAATTAAAACTCACCCTTATGGTTGCTGTTACAGGAGTTAGAGGGGTGCTCTTGAATGCCACAATGAATGCAATTAAAACCTCTATCCCCTATATAAGAAAAGTGTATGAGCAGCAGGTTTTCAACCACGAACAATTGAAGCACAACACATGAATTGTTTTCTTCTACTCAAAACTCTGCTCCTACTCATTTCTTTGCCTAACTGTGTTCAAGGTTTTGCTCTAGTTTATCGGGTTCGTTCGTTTGGGTGCTCAAACGTCGAACCATAGCACATTTTATCCTGAGAAACCTAGGCCATAACACTCCTAGCACTTTTCGGAGGTGGCAAATAAGATTTTAAGGAAAGAGCGATTGGTTGCCTCGTGCTAAAAAATCCTATACCCAAACACGAGCCATCTCTTTCTTCTTTCGGTTTTTGGATTATGCTTCTAAGCAAAAATCCTTTCTTTATATTTGATATAGTCGTTGGTTGGAATTGTAATCTAGAGGATTACAAGTTCCATTTCGGTTGATATAGATATATGTATATCTTTTTCCGTATATATATATATATGTATGTATGTGTGTGTGTGTGTGTGTGTGTGTGTGTGTGTGTGTGTGTGTGTGTGTATATATATATATATATATATATATATATATATATATATATATATATATATATATACCGGATTTTAGGCTGTGCAAGTTGGGCTACCGCACAGGGCCCCCAAATTTTAGAGGATTCAATATTTAATTTTTACCTAGCTAGTTTAGAAATAAAAATTAAAAGTTTTCAATTAAATTTAAAAGACTCCATGGATAAATGGTAGGAACATATTTTTATTGTATTTTAATTTGGAGGTCAGATGTTCGAAACTTGAGTGTTGCTTGAACTTTGACCATTTCCTTTTTTTTTTTTTTTTTTTTTTAAATCTTTTTGCATTTCGAGTTGCGCACACTATTATTATTATTATTATTATTATTATTATTATTATTATTATTATTATTATTATTATTATTATTATTGTTGTTGTTGTTGTTGTTGTTGTTGTTGTTGTTGTTATTATTATTATTATTATTCCATAATATGTTTTTTATTTTTTTCTTCTATTTTTTTTAATCCTTTTACATTGCGAGTTTGCGCATACTATTATTATTATTATTTTAATTTATTCCGTAATATGTTTTTTGTTTTTGTTTTTTTTTTTCTTTGAGCACGACAACATTTTATCACCTATTATTAAAAAAAATACAGTATTGATTTTAAAGATTATGATTTTGGTAGGGCCCCATTTATTTACCAGAACGGGGCCACCAAAATCTAAAAACCGGCCCTGTATATATATATATTTTGGATATATATCGAATAATATTTTATATATTTTCGTGTGTATATATAAATATTATTTTGCGATATTAAATCGATTTGGTTCATTATTCCCAACAATTATTATTGCCATAATTAATAATAAAGACAATATAACTAATGAAATTATTTATCTTATTTAATTTATTGATAATGGATTTTTTTGAATAAAGAAATTGTAGACACATAATTCTAAATTAAAGAAATGCATATGTATTATATTTTGTTGTAGCTACTAAACCAAGTATGTCAATTTTGATTGGGATGGGTTCGAACCTAAGACTTTTCTTATTGAAATCAATGAGTAAGTTAATGGAGAATATAATTTTTAAGGAAGTTTTGATTGTGATGGGGTTCGAACCTAAAACCTTTCTTATTGAAATCATATTAATTAAGGATAAATTTGAAAATCTTAAAAAAAAATTAAAATTTGAACAATCTAAACCATTCATTTGATTTAATAATTTGACGGATCTTTTTTCTACCCATTATAAGCTTAGAGCATCTACATCAGAGGAGAAATTGGGAAAAATTCACTACTTTTGAGGCTAAAATGTCATGGTGGCAGAGAGAGAATCAAGAGAGAGAAGGGGTGAGGAGCATCTGCAAAGGTTGGGATATTACTCTGTCAAAGAAAAAAAAAATAATGATGAAGGGGAGAGAACCAATAGAGAACTGACATGCTTATTTTATATATATATATATATATATATATATATATATTTTATAAAATCAGTTTTGATTTTTTTTCCTCTCCTTCCATATTATTCTCTTTCCTACTCACTCTTACATTCTCCCCCCTAATATCTCTAACTGATGCTCTTAACTTCTTTAATAGATAAAAATCAGTGCCAAGCATCTTGTGCTTAGATGACATGTAATGACCTCTTCCATTTGTGTTTCATTAAATTGAGAAAATATCTTTAAACAGATACTATGATATAATAGAGTCAGTAGCATTAAAAATGGGTAAGTAATTGTTAAATACTCCGCTGAAGTTTCCAAACTCCACGACTGCGTAACCGTAACGCGTTATCTTCCCTCATCATTCGTCGCCAAACACAAATAAATATTTTCTTTTTTAAAAAAGTTTTTATATTTTTTGTTTGGGTCAAAACTCAAAAAGAAAGGTACAGAAAGAGATGATCTGATCTATCTGATCAGTGATCACACACTTTTGAGAAGCTTCAACTTCCTGCAAAGTGTTAAACGGGGAGAGTGGGCCCCACGGCGCCAGCACATCAGCCATCACCTCCTCCTCCTTTGTCTTTCTCTGCATCTGTTTTTCTCTTCTGCATGGAATCTCTCTCTCTCTCTCTCTCTCTTTCTGACACATCTTTTACTTGTATAGATACAAGCCCATATCTCTAAACATTTCAGTTTCCCCTTGTCTCTTTCTCTCTCTCTTAGCTACAATTAATAATTCTGGTCGGCTGCCCAGTTGGCCATTCTGTTTAGTACGGGGATCTTCACTGAATTTCAGGATTTTTCTCCAGATTGACTTTTCCGAGGCCACTTTAATCCTTCGGGTACTACCACCAAAACTCCGACTCTCTTTACCTTCTTTGGTGCTTTAATTTCCATATTTTTTTCCCTATTTAAGTATTATTAGGTGTTTAGCTCGATCTTATTCAATTTTTTGGATGTATTTCTTGTGGGTGGTGTTGAATTTGAGCTAATACTCATTAATATCCTTATATGTGTTATTGCTTTTTTTATGTCTGATTTTGGGTTCGACTTCAATTCTTTGTTGGATCATTAATCTCTTATTTTGGTGGTTTCTGTTTGGGTTTTAGCCCTGTAATGCATATGGTTGATGTTTGGGTTGTTGAATTTTGTGACAGAGCCCTGGGGAAGTTGAGGAATTTATTGATTTGGTAGATGAATTAATGATAATTGTAGAGGGTTGAGTTTGGGGTATAGTTTAATGGGGGCTGCTAATTCTAGGGTTGAAGAAGATAAAGCCTTACAGATTTGCAGAGAAAGGAAAAAATTTGTTAGACAAGCACTTGATGGGAGGTGTTCTTTAGCAGCAACTCATGTTGGTTATATAGAGGCATTGAAAATGACAGGAATTGCTCTGAGGAAATTTGTTGAACCTGAAGCCCCCCACCCAATTGAATCTTCAATCTATACTTCCACTAGCGCCACGCCTGAACTGTTTGCATTGACCGAAAGATCCTTCTCTTCGGTGTCTAAATCACACAATGTTGATCTCGGTGAGAATGTGTTGTTGCCGTCTCCTCCTCCAACGTACCATGTAAATCACATGAAATTTGGAGGCACGTTCTCGAGGAAAGTTGAAGAGAAACCTGCTGTTCCAGTTACGGTCTCAGTTACTTCAGGCACCCCGAAGAACTCCACACCCGGAAGGCATGAAGAAGCATCACCGTTTGATACGCCTGTCTCGTATGAAACCCCGCCTTGGGATTTTTTTGGTCTTGGGCAAGAAAGGAGGACCGAGAATGGAGCTGATACTAGGCACTATAAGGAGGACGATGGAGTTCCTCTATCAGAAGATGAGGGACGCAACAACTCCTCTCCTGGAAGAGATTCATCGTTGCAGGAGTCTGATGATGAGTTTGATGATCCATCTGCAGAAACACTGGTTCAAAGGTTTGTTAATGTTAACAACAGGACAAAAGATCCTGCTATGAGTGCTGATGAAGCTGTAACATCAGAAATGAAGCCTAAGAATGGGGAGAAAAGGAATTCCCCTAATTTGTCACCATTAAGACCTGAGCTGTCAGGAGGAGTTGCTGTTGGGCATGATGTAAAGACCCCGGTAAAAGAATACGATGTTGAAAATAAGGTTGCGCCTAAGGACTTCTTTTCTAGCATGAAAGATATTGAACAACTCTTCATGAAAGCATCAGAATCAGGAAGAGAGGTACCCCAGATGCTGGAAGCAAATAAAATTAACTTTCGCCCTATTGTTCCGGGTGCAGGAAGTAATCTCTCTTTCTCTTTCTCTGTCTCTCTCTCTTGGCAACCCTTCATAGTAATGCCAATGAAGCAGAATATAAAGCTTCAATTCTATACACGAGTTTGTTTTTTTTTTTTTCTTGAAGAAATCCTAAATTACTTATTTCCTAGTGCAAGCAATCTGGTCTGTAATTCATATTTTTGAACTGGGTTCTCTATTTGATTGAAGATATCTGCCTTTTGTAGGAGGTTCAATTGCCAAGACACTGTTAACGTCATGTTTCTCTTGCGGTAAGGATCCGAGCCAAGTTCCAGAAGGTAGGCCTCCTAGTTTTCTTATACGCTGTGACTTTTGAATTTACATTTTCTTGGAAATATGATTGTGAATATATTGCTTATGTTTATGTTTGCAATTGTTTCTCCAAATGTCCAATTGAGTTCATTTTCCTCTGTTCAGAGCCGGAGCCTCCTCAAACTTCCCCAAAGTACCTGACATGGCACCGCACATCATCTATTTCTTCTTCATCCAGAAATCTGTTGGGTGTGAACTCAACCGACAATATTGATGACTCCTCCACCAATCTTTTCGATAACTTCTGTATGAACTCAGGAAGTCATGCCTCTACTTTAGATCGGCTTCATGCTTGGGAGAAGAAACTCTATGACGAAGTCAAGGTATATACGTGTTAGTTATGCACTCCTATGTATGTGTTGTTAGGTATTATTTGAATGTAGTTTCTTTTTTCCCGGTTGAAAACAGAGCCAATTGTTGATGTTAAAAATCAACATCCTGTGGCAATAACTACATCCGAGGTCCGTCTTTTGGTTTTGGACTGGGATTTTTGTTGAGCTCTTTACTCAGATTAACCCCCGTGCTTAATTCACTTTTTAGCAATGTTGAAAAAATCTCTAAGCACCCTCTAGGCGCCTGGGACCGCCTAGGCGGGCACCTAGAGCGCCTAGGAGGCCGACCGCCTAGCGTCTAGACGCGATTTTTGCAACACTGCTTTTTAGTCATTTTTTTCTAGTGTCTCTTAATGTGAATGTGACTCTTCAAAAGCTTCGTTGTAAGTCTTATATACATAGGACATATACTCCAATTAGACTTGCTGTTGACTAAGAAAAACTTCAATGGGCTTCTGTAGGTCGATCTGAAAAGGTGAACCTTTCAAAAAAAAAAAAAGAAAAAAAAAGTAGCCCTTTCATCTCCATCATCTATTGCTTTTGATCCCTTTCTACAGATTTTGTTACAACTTACAACTAGCCGTTTCCAGTTTCCCTGTCCACATAATATGTTTTGTGTGTGTGTATTTCATATTTGTTTCTTTTATCATTGCATCCATCACAATAGATGCTATTATATTTCATGATTTCAGGCTAGTGAGATTCTTCGAAGCGAATATGACACAAAACGGAAGCTGCTCAGACAGCTAGAATCTTCGGGACAAAGTCAACATAAAATTGATAGAATACGAGCTGTTATGAAGGATCTGCATTCGAGAATTGGTGTTGCAATTCACAGACTAAACTCTATCTCAAGGAAAATCGAGGAGTTAAGGGATGAAGAACTTCAGCCTCAACTGGAGGAATTGATTGAAGGGTATGCACCTTCTTCTATTCACTGTTTTTCAAAATTGAACTAAAAGCCTAAGCTGATAATTGGAATGCACATTAATGGTTATATGCTCAACATTCAACACTCCTTAATTAAGTTGCATAGCATGTGGACAATTTTCAATGAAACTTATGGTGCAAAAAATATTTGTAGAGATTATTTCACGTTTTTTAAACATAGAAAACAATTTGCCGTTATTTTCATCTATGCTACCTTCCTTGCATATCACAGATTAAGGAAGATGTGGGAGGAAATGCTGAATTGCCATGAAATTCAGCTCCATATCCTCTCAATAGCACATTCACCTGGAAACATGAAGCTCTCGATGAATAATTCAGAGTCTCGCCGCCAAATTACTATCCATCTTGAAAACGAGTTGCTATCCCTATCATCGAGCTTTACAAAGTGGATTGGTGCCCAGAAAACATACGTCGAAGCTATAAACAAGTGGCTCTTAAAGTGCGTTTCCCTTAAAGAGCAATCGTCGAGGAGAAAAAGAAGGCCACCACAACAACCGCTGCTCAGATACTATGGCCCGCCCATATACATGATATGCGGTGTGTGGTTAGACATGTTCACCGCTTTGCCTACTAAAGAAGTAACGGATGCTATGAAGGACTTAGCAGCAGAAATCACACATTTCTTACCACGTCAAGAGAAAACCAAAGGAAAGGGCATGAACCATCGCCGTCCAAGGGACTGGCAAAGCGGTGCCAATAGCGATCTAGGCATCCCACCACCACTTAGAGACGAGGCTTTGGAGGACTGGGTAATGGGGTATGATCACTTCCGTACGAGCATGGCCGTTTTCCTTGGTAAGTTAAACAACTTCGCCGAGTCTTCTGTGAAAAAGTTTGCCGAGCTCCAAAATTCTACTGAAAAAGCGAAAAAAAGCTATGCACAGGTGAGGTCAACAGAGCAATAACTAACATTGTTGTTTATTCATCTCAAAATCTGAAATGGCTTCATATTCTTGAAGAACACAGTCATTATGTATATTATATTGAAGCAGTGACTACAAGAAAGAAAGAAAGAAAGGATGAGCTGTACAGAGGTGAAATGAATTGAAAGAAGTAAATTCATTAGAGGTTTTAGCTTTAGAAAAGATTGGTTGAAATAAAATTAAAGAGTTCAGTATAGTCATTTTATGTGTAGACAGCTGATAAGTTTTGTAGGACAAATCAATATGCTACAGATAAAAGAGAATCATATATAGTACCAGTTTCTTTCTGGATCAATATCAACCCTATACAAAGATGGCAAATACACAGTGTTGCGTGAACCATAATAAAATGTACATTTTTAATATATTAGAAATACATTATTCGTGTATTGAATATACATTATACAAAATAAGGTATTTTAAGTACTCAAATAATGTACTTTATCTGAATATGATATACATTTTTAATATACTAAAAGTACATTATTTGTGTACTGAATATACATTATTTATAGTATGGTCCACACAGTTGTATGGACTACACAATAATAATTGATACAAGATAGATTTATTTTGTTTGTAAGAAAAAAAATGTGTGCCAAGCACCTTGTGATAAAGTATGTTTGAAGAGATACTACAATGTAATAGAGCCAATAACATTCAAAAAAAATGTGTAATGGTAATTTTTCGGACATTTCCAATTGGGGAATGTTAGATGCCCCTATATTACCACTCTCTTATGTGACAAGTTCTAATAGGTTGATATTTAAAATAAAAAAGGAAAAGAGAAAAAACAAGTCTATTAAACTTGTAACATCATGAAGTGACAAGTTTGTGAATGATATTTGTACGGGTAAATAACATTTTCCTTTCCAATTTATTGTCACACTTAAAAAATTGTGTCATACTTCTACTTCTAGTTTGAAATTGTACATTTTTATTTTAAAAAGGCCAAAATATTAGGGATGCAAAGTAGGAAAATGACTTCTGGAAAATGTTTTTCAGAAAATATTTTCCTTTTCAGTGTTTGGTTGCATTTTGGAAAACTTGGTGCATTTAGTTTATTTTTTAAAAAAATGAGTAGAATTGTATGCTTAAATATTTTGGCGGAAAATGACTTCCCCCAAATTTTGGCGGAAGTCATTTTCCGTCAAAATGACTTCATTTTCCCCAGTCAACGAAAAATGTTTTCCGTTGACTAGATTTTCCTATTGCATCCAAACACTGAAAAATCAAAAAATATTTTCCAAAAGTCATTTTCTGAGTTTCCAAACGGACCCTAAATTTAATATGATTTCATTGAATCGATTAATTGAAACAATCAATTAATCCCTATCACTTCCATTGAAATATATATTGATCTAATTCAGAATATTTCTGATATTACTATACAATTATTCCAACTTACTAGTACAAAACCTTATCTATAATTTGTTGACATATTACGAACGTGAAATAATTTCTCAATTATTTAATATTTTTATTTTATTTATGTCAATATTATATCAGTACATCCGTAATTTCACAAAAACTATATTCTATGTAATAGGGTCTGTATATAATTCACAACTATAAAAATAAAAGTAAAAATAAAATTTAAAATGAAAAATGCTGATCTCACTACCATGGCCTCGCACTATACTTGCACTCCTTCGATATAACATTGGATTTCTCAGTCAAAGCATCCACCGTGACGTCACACTTAACCTTAACGGTGATTTTCCACGTCTTAACGGCACCAATCTTAATCTTAACGGGCGCTTTTATGTTCAACCTAAACGGCACTCCCCCTTGGCGCTGCTGATTCGCTAGGACCGACTTAACGGCGCTACCCAGCGCGACGTTTGACCCCTTCAACGACGTAGGGAATACCGTCACGTTATTTGACGGCTGGTAAAACGTCGGCAATGCACCCTCACAAAGTTTGACGTCGGAGTGGAAAACGGTAACGGAGCTTCCTTTCCGGTAGTAAATCCCGATCTTGTCGTTAGGGTTTTCGGCTCGGATGGTGACGTCAAATTCAGGCGAAATCGGGGAGGGTGACGTCAGGTTGAGGCCTTTTATCGCGATGCCAGCCACCGTGTACTTCGGCGATTCCGGGCGGAAGACGAGGTAGAGAACTCCGGCGGCGACGCCGAGGGCGACGATGACGGCTACAAGCAGATAGAGAGTACAGCAGAGCCAACGGCAGCAGCAACTCCTGCGAGGCTTCCGCTTGCTCAGTGCGTTGAAGCGGCGAGCATTTTCCGGCGGAGGATAGCGGTAGATTTGGTCCTTGGGGACTTGGACGACGTAAGTTCCAGGCGGCGGAGCCGGCTTGGCAGGGGCTGGGGACTGCGGCGGCTTCGCAGGCTGCCCTACCGCTTCACCGGAATTGTTCGAAGACACCGGTAAACTCGCCGGCGGTGAGTCACGAGGATGCACTCGATCAGCCATTCTACTCTCTGAACCTCTGTGCACAAAAATATATAACAAACATTAATATAAGTGTAGGATAAAGAAGACAATAACTGTTATATATATATAGACACACATATACATACAAAGTCTACGTGTATGAACTGCGTATGGGGGTGCATTATACTCAGTCTACGCGTATATACATACTGTCATACACCCAACACCTTCCCACTTTTTTTTTTTTTAATTTAAAAATTATTTTTTGGGGGTCATTTCCAATGGTTTATGAATAAGTTTGATCAAATTTTAATTTAAATTAAAGCTTATATAACTGTTGAAATAATAAAATTATTTTATAAAGTTATGTTATTTGAATAAAATGAAGTAATTAGTAATTTAAAAATTTAATAAAATATGCATTAAAATTCATCATTAAAGTCGTGCTTTAATTATGAAGGGAAAAGTGACAATAACGACAATCAACAGAAACAAAAATAATATTCAACAACCTTAACCACGTTAATTGGACAATTGGTCAACAAAGCGGATTTTTCTGTGTTACACCCAAAACACATTTTCGAATAATGGTTACGAACATTTTCGTAAATCAATAAAATTAAAATGATATTTTTTTTGCACACTAAAAAGTAGTAATTTCAGTCATTTAATTAATTTGGATAAAAACCATAATTTTAGGGGTATTTAGATAAAATTAGGCATGCATTCAATGCCAAATTTGATTTATTACCTTTAATGGAACATTTAAATTTCATTGTCAATATGCTTTAACAGTTTATCTATTTGGGAAAAAAAAAAAAAAAAACAAAAAAACTTAGGGACAAAACCGTTTTTCCTTGGGAATGATTTAATTTGTCAATAGTGTGATATGTTGACATGTTATCTTTAATGTTTTTCAGTACTTTCAAAGGAGTTGGACTGTTTCTTTTCTCTATTTTTTTTTAGATAAATAAACTTAAGATACTTGAATTTGTCCTTTTCAAACTCATGGAAAATTATGCATGGATACTCTAGGTGATAAGGTTAGTTAATAGATCAATTTATAAAGTAGTAGGTAATAACATTTTCTGCTATATCAAGTTCTCATATAAGACTTCATAATCAATGATTTATGATTCAGTGAAAAAAAAAGTTCAAATATCCTTTGAACTTTTGGATTTAATCATTATATATTACGGAGTATTATTTTTTGAGAAGTAAAATCATTATATTATGCATTAAACAATATTAGAGACCCTGGTCCAATAACATAATTCATTTTCATAATATACATAATTCATGTTCATAATGCATATAATTCATGTTCATAATACACATAAACATAAACACGATATAATGAATATGAATTATGTGCATTATGAACATGAATTATGTGTATTATATAACTTAGGACACATAAACACCTAACATTATACACATAATTCATGTTCACAATGTACATAATTCATGTTCTTAACTCGCAGAGTTCATGTTCATTATATCTTGTTTATGTCTATATGCATTATGAACATAAATTATGTGTATTATGATGTCAAATTATGTGTATTACAATTTGCCTACTTTATAGGGGATAGATGCAAATTAAAAATATATTTCAATCAGTAGGGAGAGATTTTAGTAGAGGTGTTAGTTGAATGGGTAAAATCATGAGATTTGAAGAAGTAAAAATAATGAAAACCCTTACGTACCACAATGAACAACTAACCCAAGCTAGCTAGCTAGGGTGTTTTTATGAAGTTCGTAGAGAAATAGTCAAATACATACCATGCATTAGTAGCCGATCCAAAAATTTATTTAAGTGGGGACGAAGTTCAAATAATTTTAGAAATATCAATAACAAAATATTAAACACTTAATAATGTTCACATATAAAATATATTATAAATGATGAAAGAGTTAAAAAAAAAAAAGAAGGGGAAAGTGCTGCTGGTGAAATTTGAACACATAAGACATAACATACAAAATTTGATATTAAATTTAAAATTCTAACCAACTAATTAAATTACTCAAACATGAACAGATACTACAATGTAATAGAGCCAGTAGCATTCAAAAAAAAAAAAATTAAATTACTCAAACATTTAATAATTTGTACATAATTTAGATTATATATATATATATATATATATATATATATATATATATATATATATATATATATATATATATATATATATATATATATATATATATATATATATATATATATATATGGAAGGGATCAGGTGCATTTGTTGCTTCCCGTGCGGTTGTGCAGTGGATTAATGTGCGTGAGGTTTATACTTAATGTGCGTGAATGTTGTGCTTAGTATGTCTGAGACTTGTACTTAATGTACGTCATGTTAATATGCTTGAGTTTTGTACTTAATGTGCCTGAGTATAGTGCTTAATATGCGTGAGATTTGTGCTTAATGTGCGCGAGTAGTTCCCGAAAATAATACTCCCAAACGCTCCATTCAAAAGACAGTGTCCAGATTGGGTTTCCATGATGGTATTCACTATTCAGGACACTTACAAAACCATTATATTGTGTTTGGGGCGGTTATCATGATGGTGGTTGAATTGAGACGAAAAGTACAGTGGGTTTGGAGAGTAGAAAACAATGATTTCGGCCGGGAAATTGGGTGGTGGTGGACGGGAACTTTTCAACTGCACGAAAACATGGGTCATCATCATCAGGGAGGGGGCAATGGCTACTGGGGATGGGGAAGAAGCTGATATCCATATTTTCTGCTGCATTTTACACATTCACGCACATTATGTACAAATCTCAGACACATTAGACATAACACCCACGCACATTGAGTACAAATCTCACGCACATTAATAACCGCACAACCGCACGGGAACCTTTCAATATATATATATATATATATATATATATATATATATATATATATATATATATATATATATATATATATATATATATATATAGAGAGAGAGAGAGAGAGAGAGAGAGAGGCACGCTCAGGTATGAATTGCCGCACAAGAGAAAAATAAGAACCACACACAGTCGTTCATGTATCCAAATTAACGAACCAGATGTAATTTTTTAAAAAGTTGTCAAACAAACACCAATTATGATTTTAGTTCTTATTCCTAGTGTTTAAATCCATGAACCAAACACACTCTTGATTTTTCTCATTGCACATAATATTATATTATGCAAAAACTTGTATGAGACCGTCTCACGTGTCTCAATCTGTGAGACGGGTCAGATCTATGATTAATGAGGTCAAAGATCCGGCCCACATTAATAAAAAATTTGACTTATTAACCAAAAATTCGACACATCTCACGGATTGAGACCCGCAAGACGATCTCACACAAATGTTACCCATAATATTAAAAATGCTAAGCAAAACCCCATGGATTGCCTTACTTGTACCGCAATATTTTGCATATGAATTGCCAATAAATGTTAATGATATATTAGAAACAACTCCGCTCTAAAAATTTTATTTATTTTGCTTGAAATATGATTGCAACAAATCATTATTTAAACAAAAAAGAGAAAAAAAAAAAAAGATTGCAACAATTCATGGATGTTAAAAATTAACGAGGTTTATTTTTAAGTACTAGCGACTTTTTCATATCACTAGACTACAAAGTCATTGGTACAAATATCTATTTTAAATCATAACAATTAAAGATTAAATAATCAAACAAGCTATAAATATAATCAGTTGTTATATCATAAACCAGGGTCCATCTTGCAAGGTAGACGCGAGTCCAAAATACACAATTTACAAACTGAATATTCACAATTCACCATCTAACAAATTATATACATTCATTATGTAAATGGTGAACATTCAGTATATAAATTATGTATTATGAACTCTAATTCACCTTGCAAAGTAGACCCGGGTCCAGAATAATTTGCCAAATACAATACCCCCACGAGATTGCTCTAATTAGGATCAAGATCCCTAATTTCAAACCAAAGACCTCTCAACCACAGCCAACAAGTCAAAACTATCAACGTTGTTAGTAACTAAAGACTAACTCTTAACATGAATTTTGAGATATTATTAATGACAACGGTTTCCCACTTCTAATATAACGTAAAATTTACACCATACAAACTTGTATATTTCTTGTGACAACCAGCCAACTTAGCTTTAATTTTATCATAATGCGGTTTCTTGAAAGGAAAGTAAGACCAAATAAAAATCTACCATACGCATGCAGATTGCAGAATACATGCATATATAAAGAATTGAAATTAAGAAAGAAGAGAAAAGCATAAAGCTAAGGAGAAGATTAGAAGAAAGTAATTAAGTAATTACCAGGAAAAAAAAAAAGAAGCTAGAACAGAAGTCTTTCACTTCTTTCTCCGGTCTTCTGGGTTTCTTGTCTTCTGGGTTTAGAGATGTGGAAGAGTATGCAAGAGAGAAATGGAGACCAAGTTTTATTTCTGCTTTCTTGAGCTGGCAGGGATGGCTAGCTTAGCATGTAGAAACACTTGGCAAAATCTTTCTACTGTAATGCTTAAGACTCAGCCAGCTGCTAGCGCCAGCAGGCTCTTTATTATATATATATATATATATATATATATATATATATATATATATATATAGGGAAGGGATCAGGTGCATTTGTGGCTTCCCGTGCGGTTGTGCGGTGGATTAATGTGCGTGAGGTTTATACTTAATGTGCGTGAGTGTTGTGCTTAATGTGCCTGAGATTTGTACTTAATGTGCGTGATGTTAATATGCGTGAGTTTTGTATTTAATGTGCCTGAGTATTGTGCTTAATATGCGTGAGATTTGTGCTTAATGTGCGTGAGTAGTTCAGAATTACGAACTCAGAAGGAAGCAGAACAGAAAACTCACGCACATTAACGCCCAAACTTCTTGTTACTTCTTCCTTCAATTTGGCCATGGATTCTGGATTATCAGCTACCTTCAGTGCAGTTGAATGTTTATATAGATGATGAACGCACAGTAAAATTTGCACACCAGCTAAGTGTGGATTTCTGTTGTATTATTCCCATAATTCTTAACCACCATAGCCCGCCTCCGCATCATCATCATCAGGGAGGGACAATGGCTACTGGGGATGGGGAAGAAGCTGACATCCATATTTTCTGCTGCATTTTACACATTCACGCACATTAAGTACAAATCTCAGGCACATTAAGCACAACAATCACGCACATTGAGTACAAATCTCACGCACATTAATCAACCACACAACCGCACGGAAAACCGCATGGGAACCTTTCACTATATATATATATATATATATATATATATATATATATATATATATATTATATTATATTTCCCGATCCATTTATTATTGTTTATATCTCCCCTATACTAATATTTGAGAGTTGCCAATTGCCCCTCAAAAATGGCACCCCTTATTAACCATTGATCTCAAATCATGTGGTTAAAATTTTTTGATCTAACATTTGAATTTATTTTTGTCACAAAATGCCCTCAATTTTTAAGTGAATTACAACTTTACAATTCTATAGCTCACTTTCCCTTCTACTTTTTCTTTCTTTTCTTTTCTGTTTTTGTCTTCTTTTGAGGATAGCTCCATGTAGCTATTACAGTGTTACCATTTTCCCCTTCATTTTTTTATTATTATTTATTTTCTCTCTCGAAAATTGAACCCAAACCTATACATTTATTCTTCATCATTTCTCTTCTTTTCCTTTTTTTTTTTGTTTTGTTTCCAAGTCTAATAAAAAAAATTATATTTTAACTCCTGATAGAGTAAAAAAAATATGAACCTCGAAGGCAGCCTATTTTGGTGTTGATGGCGTCAATATCCATGTGAACATCTTTGATCTGCTTCTCTTGTTGATGTACCACACTGAGAATTCCTTTGCTTTGATTCACAGATATTGCTTCACTTGTCCTTTTGTCATTTTTGAGAGATTGAGATAGTTGGACAAAGAACTCATTGAGTAAACCTTTGACATTTGCATTCAATCTGTCAACTTGTCTCTCAAGTGATTGGTGTGTATCAATCAAGTGTTGTTGACTCCTATTTTCATCAAATGAACATTCGAATTTTCCTGTTTGTGTGTTGACAACATGATCCACATGAGTGTAAATTCCTTGAATCATGCTCTCCATACGGTCAACTAAACCCAACACAATATTTTCTAGATTCTTCAACTGATCACTAGAAGTAGTGCTATCAAGATTGTGCTCTTCTTGGATTGCGGGAATGTGTCTTGCTCCTTCTTGAGCAGAATTATCTCCAAGCAAGTGAGATTGTGCTTGATTTTCTAGCACATTTCTTGCTCCTTCCGGTGTGTGCTCTTCCAACACGTGTGTATCACCTTGAATACTTTCTGCATGTCGGGACTGAGTTTCCTCCGTGTGATGGCTGGCTTGCATGACTTGATTTTCATGGCTAATCTCAGTCTGATTCAACACACTAACATCATAAAGATCGATGTCCATAAAAAGTGGACTCACATTGTTGTGATCAAAAAGTTGAACATGTGTGGCATTTGCTCCTTCTGAATTTGTGACGTGTCTAGAGAGCTCAATGGGTTGATCAAAATCCTCAACATCAACCAAAAATTTATTTCTAGCTGGCATGTTTTCTTGTGTTATGTTGGCTTGAGAAGTCTCGGCCAGGTTGGCTTTGAGCTTGGTTATGAAAGCTCCATTTATGGTTGATATAGTTGTTGCATGAGCAATGTCTAGACAGCCGATCCAATGCAAAGAGAATATTTCTTCATCTTCCATACTTGGTCCTCTTGTCATCAATTCTTGATAAGAGTCAAACCTCCATTTTCTCTAATTTAGTACTCTTTGATACTCATTTACCAAGACTAAGTCAAGTCCATCAACTTGGCAAATTTCTTCATTTTCCACTGTTTCCAACATTGCTATCCGAGAGAGAGAGTTCATGGGATTTAGGTTAAAGTTTTGGTTGGAATTTTGATTGTGGCTAGAAGTGTGAGTTTGGCTAGGGTTAGGATCACAACTTGTGGTAGGGTTGTGGCTTGAATTTGGGTCATAACTTGAGGTAGGGTTGGAGCTTATGGTAGGATTGAGGCTAGTAGTGGCATTTTCATGAGGTTGAGTTGTGAGTTGAGGGTTTAAACCAAGAATTTCTGTCACTGGTCTTTTTCTAGCTGTAATACCTCTCGGTTTTCTTTTTCTTTTGGGAGTAGACTCGGTTGAAATCTCATGATTTTTGTAGAGTATCGGATTATTCCCAAAGGGCTTTCTAGCTCTCATATTCAATCCCTTTTTCTTGATTACTTCTCCAATAAGTAACCCGAAACCTAGAACACGGTTGAACCTGCTATTCCTAATTTTTGCACCTTTTACAAAATGAGCAATCCGGCTCAATATCAGCTTGTTCCAGTCTCCCTTAACACCAGTCATCAAAGCATGCAAATAACCAATTCTTGTAGGTGATATGTCCTCCATACTATTTAATTTGCACAAAATACATTTGTAGATAATTTTGACTAGCATTTCATATTCTGTCTTTAAGTCAGATTTATGGCCAGAAAGATTGGGCTCAAGAGATGCATTCTCATGTCGAATTTCTGCCCAGACTTCGACTTGATCATATGCATGTATGTCGAAGTCCAACAGTGGTTGTTCTGGACTAGACACGGGTAGTCCAAAAGTTGAATGTAACTCTTGTTCATCAATGGTGATGAGAGTTCCATTTACGGTGGATTCAATAGTCCAACCAACAACTTTGGCATTGACATAAAAATCTACTACATCTTCATCATAGAAACTAGAGTATGGATAGGAACATAACCTCATAATTTCGCTACTTTGGAGTGCATGAATGATTTTCTGAGCCAATTCTGAGTTCTTGGCCACTTTGAGAAATCCGTAGGGGTCAAAGCTTCCTCCTGCTTTGATTCCAATCGCTAGTTTGGTGAGATTGATTTGTGTAGGTTGTTCCTCATTTGGTTGTGAGCTTGAATCTCCAATGGTTGCCATAGTATTTTCGATAAAGAATGAGAGTAGGGTTTGATACATTTCGGCTATGGAAGAAGATGGCTGAGAAGATGAAAGGTTTTGATGTTTTGAGTGGAGAATGGTGACTGTTGGCCAATTGGTGGAGAGGGGCCTTTTACAAAAATATCCTCTAGTTGTTCTCTTGGGTCATTAAAGAATAAGGGTTATTTTTGAAAATACCAAGAGTTTCAACCTTTGACCTAACTGATAGTTAGTTTGAGTTTTATATTCTCCATCCAGTTTGTCTGCTTTGTGGTGCCAAAATTGGATATACTGATACCAATTTTCCTGAAATAAAAATACAAGTAGTGCTAAATTTATTCCAATAAATAAAACGGTAACCGAGAGAGTGAGAGAGGCTTTTTGTAGTAAATGTGTTCAACTACCATAAAAAGATGTTCTCATTTATGAAAAGAAAATAATCATCACACTATCTTGTCAACTATATATATATATATATATATATATATATATATATATATATATATATATATATATATATATATATATATATATATATATATATATATATATATATATATATACACATACATATACACGCTTGAAGAGGCATGCACACTACACTTTATTTTATTGTGCAATTAAGATAGGTAGATATAAATGTTAAGAAGTGACATATTTTTGCATGTAGGACACATAGACACGAAAATAAGTCACTTAAATCAGATAAAATAAAATATTTACAGATGAAAAATTGAGCTCTTAATTTAAATAGATTTTAGGAACTTAGCTCATTTCAATCATGCCCATCTCGTGTCTTAATTTTGAAAATCTTGATTCACACAGTGGCTTTGTGAGAATGTCAGCTATTTTATTTTCCGTTGGAATGTATTCTATTGTCAGTTCATTCTTTTCAACATGATCTCGGATAAAATGATGTCTCACATCAATGTGCTTTGTTCTTGAGTGTAACACGGGATTATGTGTTATAGCTATAGCGCTTGTATTGTCACAAAGTATGTTGACATTTTCGCAATTCACGCCATAATCTCTCAGTTGTTGTTTCATCCAAAGAATTTGTGCGCAACAACTCCCAGCAGCTATATATTCAGCTTCGGCTGTGCTTGTAGCTATGGAGTTTTGCTTTTTGCTAAACCATGATACCAATCTTCCCCCTAAGAACTGGCATGTCCCTGAGGTACTTTTTCGATCGATTTTACATCCTGCAAAATCTGCATCTGAAAAACCAGTTAGTGTAAAACTTCCTTCTTTGGGATACCATAATCCCATACTGACTGTTCCTTTTAGGTATCGAATGATTTTCTTGGTGGCAAGAAAATGACTTTCTTTTGGCTTTGATTGGAATCTAGCACATATACCCACTGAGTAAGATATATCTGGTCGACTTGTAGTGAGATATAATAATGATCCAATCATTCCTTGATATTTCGTTTTATTCGACGTCCTTGCCTTCATCATCTTTATCCAATCTTAAAGACGTGCTCATCGGGATCTTGATTGAGGATTTTCCATCTTGACCAAATTTCTTTATAAGATCTTTTGTGTATTTGGCTTGATTGATGAATATTCCATCGTTGAGTTGCTTTACTTGTAAACCAAGAAAGTAGTTCAACTCTCCCATCATGCTCATCTCAAACTTATTCTGCATTAGCTTGGAAAATTTCTCACATAAAGTTTCATTAGTACTTCTAAAAATAATGTCATCAACATAAATTTGTACCAATAAAATGTGATCATTTTCTTGAATTCTAAATAAGGTTTTATCAACAAGGCCTTTTGTGAAACCACAGTTAATTAAGAACGTTGATAAGGTGTCATACCAAGCTCTCGGTGCTTGTTTTAACCCGTATAACGTCTACTTTAATTTGTAGACCTTATTAATATCACCTTTTACCTCGAAACCGGGTGGTTGTTCGACGTAGACTTCTTCTTCAAGTAAGCCATTTAAAAATGCACTTTTCACGTCCATTTGGTAGACTGTGAAATTCTTGTACGCGACATAAGCTAGAAATATTCTGATGGCTTCAAGTCTTGCAACATGTGCAAATGTTTCGTCGAAGTCTATTCCTTCTTCTTGTGAATATCCTTTTGCCACTAATCTTGCTTTATTTCGAACAACAATTCCTTCTTCATTGGCTTTGTTCTGGAAGACCCATTTTGTTCCAATTACATTGTAATTTTTGGGTCTTGGAACTAATTCCCATACATCATTTCTTTTAAATTGATCCAGCTCTTCTTGCATTGCATTAATCCCCGTCTGAATCATTTAAGGCTTCTTCAATACTTGTAGGTTCCTCCTGAGAAAGAAAACAAAGAAATAAAGCATCTACATTTGAGGATCTTGTTTTTACTCCTTCTCGTGGATCTCCAATTACTAGCTCTGGAGGGTGATTTTTGAGCCACCTCAAGTCAGGTTGTGGGTTGCATGGATTTTCCACGTTTCCTTGCTCAGTAGGTAAGTTGGAGGTAGACTCAATTTGCTCATCAGATTGTTCTCCAACTTGTATTTCTGCTTGAGAATTTAGAGTTCCCATGTGTGGTTCTTCATTTACTTCCACATGTCCTTCACTATTGCAATCAATATCCAGTTGCTCTATTCCCTATACAACATGATCTTTAAAAGATATGTCAGTATCATTAAATGATTTTTCAACTTGACAACTTTCCTGATCATTTTTGTTACTCTGGATTTCCTCCTTATGGACTTCATCAAATGTAACATGAATTGATTCTTCTACCACCATTGAACTTTTGTTCAATACTCTGAAGGCTTTACTGGTAGATGAATAACCTAAAAATATTCCTTCATCTGCACGCTCATCAAAAGTTTTTAGATATGTTTTACCATTATTAAGAATAAAACATTTGATACCAAAAGTATGAAAATAGTTGAGTTTAGGTTTTCTCCCTTTCCATAACTCGTACGGAGTCTTATTGTAAGACATGTGTATCAAGCTTCGATTCTGCGTATAACATGCGGTGTTAATTACTTCAGCCCAATATCTTTTAGGTAGCTCGGCTGACGTAATCATCACATGTGCGGCTTCTTTTAGCGTTCTATTTCTTCTTTCAGCTACACCATTTTGTTGTTCTTTTCTTCATGGTCCTCCTCTATCATTGACTTCATTTCAAATTCATAAGCCTTTAGATCACTAAAAAGCTTATCGGTTGATAGAGTTTTTAGATCTCTATGATCTCTCATGGCCGTGACCTTCATATCTCATGTAAATGGTAGATCACGTAGGATTTTGAGTGAGATTTCCTTTTGATTAATGTCTTTTCCAATATCATTAATTTCTCCTAAGATTTTAGCAAATCTTGTTTCCATGTCGGTAATATTCTCGCCGTTTAGCATTTTGAAATCCTCAAATTTCTTTAATGCTATGGTGAGTTTATTATCCTTTTCTTGCTCGTCTCCTTCACCAATTTGAATGAGCGTTTCCCAAACTTTTTTTGCAGATTGACATTTTCGAACTTTTGGAAATATCGTGTCATCGATATATTTAAACAAAATATCCTTGGCAATATTGTCCAAGTTATTCTTGTTCTATCTTCACGAGACCATTTCACCTTCGGTTTTAGAATGTATTGGAGTGTCGCTTGTTTGTACGGACGAAGTGTTGACTTGCAAAATTTCAATAGGACCACTAGTAATTACTTCCCACATTTCATCATGTAATGCGGATAAGTGTACCTGCATGCGAATTTTCCAATCATCAAATTTTTCTAAGGAAAATAATAGATTTTGGGCAAGAGCCATATCTCTTTTCATCATCTTGATTTTTCGAGATCTGTCTAGTAGTCAAAGTTGACTCACATAGACAACCGCTCTGATACCAATTGTTGGTCCCGATAGTGTGGTAGAAAGTCTAGAGGGGGGGGGGGGGTGAATAGACTTTCTAAGCTTTTTCACAATAAATAACTCTTTGGTAATTTCAACTCTAAATAACAAGTAAATAGAGAAGTGTTTAACTTGAACTGCACAACGGAATAAATATGTGTAAAGAGTTATGCCCAATCAGTAATTTGAATCACATGCACATGTTATATAAGCTCAGTTGATGTGTAAAGATAACAAGAATGTCTTGAATATTTAAAGGAGATGGTGCACTCAATATATAATAATAATATTCAAGATTACAAATAAGATTTCGTGTCACGGCAACCGTATAATGAATGTCACATGCAACACGTCAAACTTGCTTAGGATAATTCAAATGTTAAGCATGAAAAGTTTGAGTTACATGCATACGTTAAAACACATTAAACCCGAAAGATTAAGATAGACAGTGAATAGTAAACGGGTTATGTAACACCCCAAAATTTTGAAACTTTTAAAACTTATATAATAAAGGTAAATTCTCATTAAATCCCAAAACAGAGTATTACTAAACATAAGAGTGCGGGGTGCTATGCCACATCTGAGCTGGAGAACTCAGATGCACAGGCTAAAGTAACTAAATATCCTCAATACATCATCATGACACGCAGTCCGAAAGGAAAACTATCTAACTAATCCAAGTTCTTCTAGCGCGCTCCGGGAGCTAATCATCTGTGCCTGAAAGCCAAATATATCTGTTCAGCGAATGATACTGGTAACCCACTCCAACACGTTAAAATACAATATAAGTAAATATATATATAGATATATGAAAACCATTTTGACGCAGGAAGATATATACTTAGGAGACTCTAGCTTTAAAACCAGTAATAGACTCGACAAGTAGGAATAAGCACATTAAAGAATGATAATCAGTTATATAGAGACAATATCATAAAGAACACGTATCTAAGGTCACAGTTCACTTTCAAATCATTCACATCAATATTCAATCAACATTCATGTCACACAAGCACACTTTGGTGGCGCCACGGGACCAATCGCATGCCCCGAACATGAGGGTTAGTACATATAGTACTAACACGGCCCCGCAGCACCCTACCTTATACCGCAGCATGAAGGAGTTGACCGCAGCCAACTGTATAGACCGTCGATAGTTTCAACGGCGGATCACAGCCCTACACACCGCTGACGCGCTTAGTCCGTGGACTGTGATCCTCTTTTGGGGACTGCGACCCTATGTTGGTCCCAAAAGAGGTAAGGTGAAAGTCTAGAGGGGGGGGGGGGGGGGGGGGGGGGTGAATAGACTTTCAAACTTTTTCGCACAGCACAAGAATTGCTAAGACAGAGATAAACCAAAACTCATAACTAGATTGTTAGAGTATGGTGCACAGCGGAAATAATTAAACATAAAGTGTGTGTGAGATTGTGTGAGCAGTATATCTTCGTGAGAGTATACATGTAAAGAGCGGTATGTAAAGAAAGCAGTAAAGAACACAAGACAATTATAGTGGTTCGCGAGGTGGTGTAATCCTCCTACTCCACTTTCTCTTTTCTCCAAGAGCCAATTCACTATATCTACCACTCCTTGGTTCCAAGATACAATGAATTTCCGTGATCTAGTGCTTTGATCACAAAGCCCGCACTAATCATGCCCAGTGACACCACACTGCTGCTTCGGGTTTCACGTCGCCGCGCTACTATCCCAGGATTTCACGACTCCGCGTTACTTTCCCCCCGTCTTCCACACTCCGGTAGAAACGTATCCCGTGATCTGGTGCTTTGATCACCAAGCCCACACCAATCACGCCCAGTGCCTCCGACACTGCTGCTTCGGATCTCACAGCTCCGTGTGACAATCCAGGATTTCACAGCTCCGTGCTACTTTCCTCCCTTCTCTTGTTTTGCTCCAAAACAAGTGTTGTCTTGCTTCCAACTTCTGAGACTCTGTAGATGATCTTCAATGATGCGCAGGTCTCTTTGATGAAGATAAACACTCTGGAATGATTTCTCTTGACAGCTCTGAGTGTTTTCTCTCTTTGAATATATCAAGTAAAGCACTTGATATTTTTGCTCTGCTTAAGAACTCTCTAAATATTTTTCTCTTGAAGCTCTCTGAGTCCTTTGATGGATTCGAATTTTCTGCTCTCTTATTTTTGAGTTCGTTGTATGCTCTTCTGCTCTTATTTACTGCTCTATGTTTTTTCAAGTCTTCACATCTTCATCATTTTATAGCTGGTGATGAGAATTCGTCCGTTGGAAAGAGACGCTCCCATGTCAGAGATCTTATCTTATCTTCTGCAAAAATGTCAGAAAGAGATAAGCTAGCCGTTTGAAAGATCTTCATCTCCATGTAAATGAGCTCCCAAACTTCATCCGATATTCCTCTGTTTTAACGTTGAATGGAAATATCTGGGTCTCAGTTTTGGTGTAGAGTGGCTTCTCTGATTAGCTCTGAAGTGGTCCTTGTATCTCTGGGATTCAAAAATAATCTTTATTTTAATCCCATACTAGTTAGACTAGTATTTTCCTTGTGAGAATATTTTTCACTGTAAGTTCTGCTTCATCTTCTTCATTCTCACGTCTGGGTGTTCTCAGACTTCAAACTGGCTTTGAACTTCCACCCAATTTGAATTTCTCCTTTGTAATTGACACCCAATTTCAATTGGCTTGTAATTGGCACCCAAATTGAATTTCTCCTTTGTAATTGGCTCCCAATTGACTTTGACTTGCAATTGGCTCCCAACATCTCCTGGTGCTTCAATTACTTCTCAATGTTGACTTCTCAATGTTGACTTCGAAATTGGACTTCTCTTTGAATTTCATCTCAATTCAATTGCTCCTCAATGTCTTCTTTTAATTGGTCCCCAATCTGAATTGCATCCCATACTACAACTTGAATTGGCTCCTTGCTCCCAATTTCAATTTCTCTGAACTAGCTCCCAATTTCAATTAATCTCAATTTCTCTGAAACTGGCTCCCAATTTCAATTACTTCGAACTAGCTCCCAATTTCAATTTCTATGAAATCGGCTCCCAATTTCAATTTCTATAAAATCGGCTCCCAAGTGCAATTGCATCTCAATTGCCACCCAATTTCCACTTGTAATCGGCGCCCAAAGCTTAAACTAGCGCCCAACTCCATCAGATTAATTTAATTTGACTTCTCAAATTTTGCCTTGTAAAATTGTTGATGGTGAGTTTCAAACTTGAGCCATTTTAAATAATATATCAAGCATCATCCACTTCGTCCGTACAGCTTTTGATTAAATCTCCAATCATATTTGATGTACTTCTTTCTTTCCATAGATGCTTGATCTCCAAGTCAACTTCATGCATTCTTCCAATATTAATTTTCTTCACGAAAATTCTTCTGGGATATCTTCTTTGAGTAGTAGCGACGTGAATTCATATCATTCAACTTCTTCTTCAATTTGTCATTTTCTCCAGACAAATTCTTGATTTTCGGCTTTATATCTTCTTCTTCTATTTTCATCCATTTTCCTCTGTTTTTCTCTTTTGATAATTAAATAATTTCCCGATCATGGTCTAAGACTCTACTAGACCTATGAAATAAAATTGGGGGATCTACAAATACAAATTTGGCATATCAAAACCATTACACTTTATTCCTAACAATTTCCCCCCTTTTGATAATGCCAAAACCTATACTCAGTCATTGGCTTTAAGTCTTTGAAAAATAATCTTTTTGCTCAATTTTATTTGACAAAGCCAAGATGAGTTTAACAGATGGTTTTCTAGACACAATCAAAAGAAACTTGTGAATTAAATTTTTAGACAAGCTCCTAAACGCATCTTGAATTATTATTATTTTTTTTTTATCATCAATTTTTAATTTTGTCGTGCGTTTGACATATTTCTTGTCTTTTAATTCACGAAAGTCTAATTACATTAAACAAATAAAATTATAGACTCAAAATAGACCATGGGAAATTATTATTGATATATTTCGAATTTATAGAGAAAAACGCAACAGAGGTTCGAAAATAGAGAATATCAGCTTAAGAGAATTTTCAGATTACCTTCTGGGTTTCTTCACACCAAAGTCTTTCTTCAAAATTTCTTTGACATGTTCTCTGAGCTTGAAGAAATCATCTTTGAACTTTGCATTCTGAAATTTCTTTGTAAGCTGTCCGGCCATATAGTATCCATAAGCTTCTTTGATATTGTTGCCCGGAAGAACTCCGTTTTCCCACCATAAGACACATTCTTCGAAGCTTCTTTCTTCTCCAAGATTCATGCCCATATTTCCGGTGAAATCTCTTAGTTCATACCACATCTCGGTTCTTTTCCTTTTGCCTTCTTCTTCTTTATTCTTCTCCGAGATCCATTGGGCTTGATCGGCTGCAGGCCATTTCTTGATCATGCTTGGTAGATTTTCCTTAGTCCATATTGTTGTCTGAGTGGCGGTACCCTTAGAGCATTCGAACCAGCCACGCTGTTCAGCAACCTTTGATGTACTCGTACCAAGACTCGGATTCGCGAACTGAGCAAAACCAATCTGAGATGGTCCTTGTGAGGATTGTCCGCGACTTCGGCCTCTACCTTGAGTAGACACTACTGGCTGTTGTTGACTTCCAAGAATAAATTCTTGTTGTTGCAAAGTCAAGTGACTGAGAATTTCTTCCCCGCTTTTGGCGTTATCAACCAAAAATGCAAGGGTCTTAAAATCTCGGTCTTGGTTTGCCTTCACAGTTTCAACACTATTGTGTGTTTCAATGGAAACGGTTTGCACGTTGTCAAGCTTATTTGTTGTAACTGCGAGTTCAGCTTCAAGTTTGTTGATTCGGCTTTCTTGATCTTGAATCGCCTTGATTTGTCGCAAGTGACGTTCGTTGTGAATCTTTTCAGCTGCTTCACGCTCCTTCTTCATGAGCTGAATGACTTCAAGTAATCCTTTTGTCACTTCTCCTTTCAAAATTCTTTCTGCTTTGTCAAACTGAGTCTTCAAAATATTTTGATGCTCCATTAACTCCTTCAGATTGACTCGGGTATCCGTGTGTTGTTGTTCTAGCATTTGGTTTTGTTCAACCAATTTTTCTCCAATTGTTTGACAAACAACATCACTGGATTCAGCCACTTTGGCAAATAAGGATGAAAATATGTCATCTTCTTGTTCATTCATTTGCACAAAGTTTTGAGGGGATCCGAATGGACTTCTATTCGGATCTGTGAGAATAACTGTGTCAATAAGTTGCATCCCTTCTTCTTCAGGTGATTCGGCTTCTTGATTGAGATCACCAACTTGTTCTTCTAGGACTTCTGTTCTCGTGTAGTTGTCTACAAATATATCTTCATTTTCTAGAACAGGGTCCATGGTAGGCATGGTAGACTCGGTATTGTGTACTGGCAGTACACTGGATAAATCCTCTGTGATTTGCAGTCTACTCTCAGTAGCAACTTCTACTACAACTTCCACTGGTATATCTCTTCTTCTTTCTTCTGACATTTGTTCTTCAGTGGCTCCCACAGGTTGTTCATTGCACTCCAGATTCACATTAATTGATGTGGGGGTCAAATCAGATATCAATAAAGAAGCATCATGGACTTTCACAGGTATGTCCATATGATTTTCAGTGCTTATGATTGGTACATCAATGAGTGTCGTCCCTTCAGTTCTTTCATCAAAAACTTCATTATCCACAAGAGATGTGTTACCTGGATAATGATGTGTGTCATATACTGACCTTTGTAGAGCTAACTGAAGTGAAATTTCATTCTGTCTCTCTTGTTCGGCTAAACGGTCTTGAGCCGTACTGCCTCCTTTTATTGGTGCTTTTCCTTTTTGTTTGGCTGCCTTCTCGTGTAGCTTCATGTGATACACTTGATTTAAATCCATGTTGAGTGCATCTAGCATCACATTCGTTCCGCACCATTCCAAGGAAAAATCTTCACTCCATATCAAATCTGGGGTGATTTTTGACATGAAAGAATGATATCTTTCAAGTTTCCATTCTCTCCAAGTTTGCACCATTATCAATTCTTTCAACAGCTCCGGATCATCTTGAATGAGCGCTGAGTCAAAGACTATAGGTCCTGCACTTCCTTCGGCTGCAGATTGACTCGACAGCCTTCTTTGTAGATCATTCGAAATTTGCACATCAACTCCTGCAAATTCCATTCTTGTAGTATCATCAACTCCTTCGGCCAACAAGTTTGGTTCGGCATATTTGATCGGAACAACTGCCATAGCCGTACTGATGGCTTCTTGATCTCTTCCTGATCGATTGCTTGATCCCATTTGATTACTTGAGGTTGAGATTGCTTTGCTGTTTCTCGGTCTGGAATTCTGAGGTGTTTTTGAACTTGTAGAACTCCCACCTTCTTGTCCTCTTCTCTGGCTTGGCCTTTTTCCAAAATTAGGACTGAATTTTCTGAAGAGAGCTCTGTAAATTCCAATATTTTTGTGTTTTCTCATTGGAATTGTCTTCTTCCTTAGCAGTTCTCCAATGATGAGACCATATCCAACATTTTGATAGAATCGGTCTACTACAGCGGGTTTCTTCATTGGTTTGGCAGCATGAACAAAGATAACCATCTTCCTGTAGATAAATTTTGCCCATTTGAATTTTATTCCTTTCATGATTCCGTCCATTAGGCACACTGTTGAGGCAGTCAAATCTTCAGTACTACCCAGTTTGTGTTCAAGGATCTTGTAAATCATGTCCACCAACATCTCATATTCAAACTTCAATACATTCTTATGAGCGGATACATCAGAGAAAATTGGAGCCGTAGGACCACGAATCTCATTCCAAAAATTTTGAACAACATAGCTGTGAGATTCTGGCATTATCTGAGATTCAGGAAAGTTGAAGCACTTGTGTATGTCATCTTCAGTGATCGAAACTTCTGATCCTCCAACTCTAGATTTTATCGAGTCCTTTTCAACGACTGCATGTAGATAAAATTCGGCTACATCTTCTTCAAAGGTTCCAAAGTAGTTGTAGGTGAAGAAATCAAACAGTCCACAGTCTTTTAAAGCTTGAAGAATTTTCTCGGCCGTGTCCTTGTTGGTAGAACCTAGTCTGAAAAACTCAGGATTGAGAACCATCCCATTCGTCACTTGTTGCGAGAGGGCAAAAATAGGATCAATTTGCTTTCTTCCAGATTGGGCCATGATGATCAGATCGATTGATCGAGGAGAGATAATTTGAGAGAGAGTTTTCTGATATTCTGAAGGTCTTGAAAGAGTTTTTGAGATATAGGAGAGGGGTTTATATGAGGAGGATGACTCGAAGGGCTTTTTCGAATTTAAGAGAGAGAGATGGGACTTCTCAATTGTACCCTTTGGTTGAGGTGTGTCGATTGGGTGAGTTTAGGGTAGATGAGTCATCTGATAGAGAGTGTTACGAGGAAAGAGAAAATGTCATCATGAGCAGACAAGAACATTTAATGCTCACACCTCTTTAGAAATACCCAATGCACGTAAGGTGTAGAGGGTGGAGATTTGAAGAGACACTTAGGAAGGATTTGGGTTCTGATCTTCTTGAGATTTGTTTGTGGGGATCGATTAAGAGAGTAGATTTCTGACAGGCGAGATGAGGGTGTCGATTTGAGAAAGAGAGAGAATATCAGTTTGGAAAGATTTGATCTAGGAGAGGATTATGGGGGGGGGGGGGGGGGGGGGGTTAGGTTGGGTGGAGGTTTAGAAAGTATAGGAGTTTATGGGTGGAGGTTTGATGCCCAATTAAACTCTAATTTTCCTCCTTTGTCTCCTGATTTCCTTCTCAAAATTGTGTACCACAAACATAATAACACTCAAACATCTTCGTTAGTAGCAAAAATTACTCCACAAATAATTAATCACACATACCAAAATATTAAACACATATACACGACGTTCCTAATTAAAATACATATAATTTGGAAATTAACACAATTAACACACATATTCCTATTTTATAATTAGAAACAACTTAAAAAAAAAATTAATCAGATTCCAAAATATTTTAGAAACTAACAAAAATATTAATTTCTAGAAAAAACAATTTATTGCAAATTATATCACATATACTACATATATACGAAACACACATACAATTAACATATTAAATCACATTTTGCACATAGCACACATATATATTATCAAATAAACATGGTAAATCATTTTTAGAGCAAATTGTTCATGCAAACAAGTTAGTTAATTTACAGAAACATGAACACATACTCAAAAACTGATTAACACATTAAAACATGCAATTTTAAATAAATTATCAAATAAATCACGAATTGAACATTTTGTCAAATTAATTTGCATGGCATATGATCTCACGTTAAATAATACATGCAAATACACAAATAAATTCCTAACACATATTGCAATTTTATCACATAAATATTTCGAATAAAAACATGCATAGAAACACATAAAACAATTTATCCACGTAAAACAATTAATTTTGAGCACAAGTATCAATTTAAATAGAGAGTTTAAGTTCAGTGATACTTAGCTCATTTCGATCATTCCCAACTCGTGCCTTAAGGTAGAAAATCTCGTTTCGCATAAAGGCTTCGTGAGAATATCAGCAACTTGGTTTTCCGTAGGGATATATTCGATCTTCAGATTTTTCTTTTCAACGTGATCCCTTATAAAATGATGTCGAATGTCGATATGTTTGGTTCTTGAGTGAAGCACCGGATTGTGAGTGATAGCGATTGCACTAGTATTATCACAATAAATACTAACGTCATCACAATTAACTCCGTAATCCTTCAATTGTTGCTTCATCCACAAAATTTGCGCACAACAACTTCCTGCAGCAATATATTCGGCCTCGGCGGTACTAGTTGCGATGGAATTTTGCTTTTTGCTGAACCAAGAAACAAGCCTTCCCCCCAAGAACTGGCATGTCCCGGAAGTGCTTTTTCTGTCTATTTTGCAACCTGCAAAATCTGCATCTGAAAAACCCGTTAGAGTAAAATTTGTACCTTTTGGATACCACAATCCAACATTGATTGTGCCTTTCAGATATCGTATGATCTTCTTTGTTGCGGTGATGTGGCTTTCTTTTGGATTTGCTTGGAATCTTGCACACACTCCCACAGCATAAGAAATGTCCGGCCTGCTTGCAGTAAGATATAGAAGTGAACCAATCATTCCTCTATATTTTGTTTGATCGACATCTTTTCCATCTTCATCTTTGTCTAGCCTTGTTGATGTGCTCATTGGAATTTTGATCGATGATTTTCCATCAAGGCCAAACTTCTTTATCAAGTCGCGGGTGTACTTTGCTTGATTGATGAATACTTCTTCTTTCAGTTGTTTGACTTGTAAGCCCAAGAAGTAATTCAATTCACCCATCATGCTCATTTCGAATTTATTCTGCATAAGCTTCGAAAATTTCTCACACAAAGAATTGTTAGTGCTTCCAAAAATAATATCATCAACATATATTTGCACTAATAAAATATGATCACCATCTTGAATTCTAAATAAAGTTTTGTCAACAAGGCCTTTGGTGAATCCACAGCTTATCAAGAACATTGACAAAGTATCATACCAAGCTCGAGGTGCTTGTTTCAACCCATACAATGCCTTTTTAAGTTTGTAGACTTTATCACCTTCGCCTTTTACCTCAAAACCTGGGGGTTGTTCGACATAAACTTCTTCTTCGAGTAGACCATTCAAGAATGCGCTTTTCACGTCCATTTGATAAACGGTGAAATCTTTGTGTGCGGCGTAGGCTAGGAAAATTCTGATTGCTTCAAGTCGAGCCACCGGTGCAAAAGTTTCATCAAAATCAATTCCTTCTTCTTGAGAGTATTCTTTTGCAACGAGCCTTGCTTTATTCCTAACAATCACGCCTTCTTCGTTTGCTTTGTTCCGGAAGACCCATTTGGTTCCTACAACGTTGTGGTTCGGCGGTCTTGGAACAAGTTCCCAAACATCATTTCTTTTGAATTGATTGAGCTCCTCTTGCATAGCATTTATCCAATCCGGATCATTGAGAGCTTCGTCAATTTCTTTTGGTTCAATCTGAGATAGATAACACGTGAACAATGCTTCCATGGTAGATGATCTTGTTTTCACGCCTTCATGGATATTCCCAATAATTAATTCTGGAGGATGATTTTTGAGCCATCTTAAATCTGGTTGAAATGGGTGCATGGTACTGTGTGGATCCATTTGTTGTGAATTTGCAGTGTTGGTTCGAATTTCATCAATTAAATTGTCTTGAAATTGATTACCAACATCACACGCAATTTGATCATTAATTGGATCACCAACTTGTACTGCATCTCCATTCCCACGTGAGGCATCACTCCCAAAACTATTATTTAAAGAATTTCCAACTTCTTCTGGGTGAGGGATGGGATTTTCTAGAGAATTAATTTCCAACTCATCCATTCCCTGCAAAACATCATCTTCACACGTATCATTAGTTTCACAAAAATCAATATGACACTTGTTACCATTTTGTGCAATTTCTTCGTCCAGTGCATCATTCTTGATCTGTGATTTTTCATCAAATACCACGTGTATGGATTCTTCAACCACCATTGATCTTTTATTCAGAACTCTGTATGCCTTGCTGGTAGCTGAATATCCTAGAAAAATTCCTTCATCTGCACGCTCATCAAAAGCTTTTAGATGCAATTTATTATTAATATGAACAAAACATTTGCATCCAAAAATATGAAAATAACCAATATTTGGTTTTCTCCCTTTATATAGCTCGTATGGCGTCTTCTTGTACTGCTTATGGATCATGCTTCGATTTTGTGTGTAACAAGCAGTGTTGATAGCTTCCGCCCAATAGCGTTTCGGGAGACCGACAGCACTAATCATCACTCGTGCGGCTTCTTTGAGCGCCCGGTTTCTTCTTTCGGCAACACCGTTTTGTTGCGGTGTTCTTGCGGCAGATAATTGATGAGAAATTCCATGTGAATTGCAAAAAGCTTGTATAACTCCATTCACGAACTCGGTTCCGCGATCCGTTCGTATTTTTGATATTTGCAATTCTTTCTCATTTTGTAGTTGCTTCAACAGCTTCGGTAGAACTTGCTCAACTTCATTTTTCTTCTTGAGAAACACGGTCCAAGTGTACCTGGAAAAATCATCAACAACAACGAGAGTATATTTCTTACCACTTACACTTATTGGATCAACTGGTCCAAATAAGTCCATATGTAGTAAGCTTAGCGGTCTTGACGTTGACTCGTGTGTCTTTGATTTGAATGATGATTTGATTTGCTTTCCGCGTTGGCATGCATCACACACTTGGTCCTTCTTGAAGATAATATCTGGCAAGCCTTCTACTAGATTCTTCTTTGCAAGCTGATTGATGGTCTTGAAGTTTAAGTGGTTGAGCTTTCTGTGCCATTCCCAATTAGCTTCATTCGAATTTCTGGCCATTAAGCACACTGAATCTTTGCTTGTGCTCCAATCCACAATATATATATTCTTTCGCCGTTTTCCAGATAAAATAATCTCATTTATGAGCTCATTTTTGATTAGGCAATTATCTTTAGAAAATTCTACAAGATAGCCTTTATCACAAAATTGACTAGTGCTCAACAAATTAAATTTTAATCCTTCAACGAAAGAAACATCTTCAATCTTCAAACCATTTTTCTTGATCGTGCCAACTCCTTTTGTAACTCCATAATTTTGATTTCCTCCGAATATAACTTTTGGTTCATCGATTTCTTTGAAATTCACTAGATATGATTTATTTCTAGTCATGTGGCGTGAGCAACCACTATCGATGTACCAAACATCCTGCAAAAAAGATTAATTAACTTTAGGTACCCATACTTGCTTGGGTCCTTTACTGTTAGTAATTTTTGGTAACCAAACCCACCTTGATCTTATTGAATTAAGATGAGGCGATTTGTAACCATTTGAGACACGATAATCATAACTCACTTTAGAAAGTATTTTTGGCGCCGGGTTTTGAAAATTATTTTTATATTTTGGCACCTGGGAAGAGAATGGTTGTTTTGATCTATAAAAAGTATTACATCTATTGAACAACCAATCTTTTTGAGTTGGATGAAATTTCCCAACTTTATTTCTAGAAAAGCTTCCCTCTTTTCTATGAAATCTTTTTGCACTTGACTCTTTGGCATATCTTTGCTTGTAGAATTTTTGTTGCTTTGCCGTAGTATAAACTTGTTTCGGCCTTTCAACATTCAACTTTGCGTTTGATTGATAGCCAAGTCCTTGTCTCATCGTGCTATTCTGACTTTTAACAAATTTTACCACTTGAACTTTATTATTTAAAGTAGTAGTAGAATTAGTCAGATTTTGAGGGGTTTGAGAACATGTGGAGTCATAACCGATTCCGGTTCTATCTCCTGATGGCTTTTGCATGCTCACCATTTTATCTATAATTTTAGACGAATTAGTGAACGTAGCAATAGTAGCTCTAAGATTATGTTCTCTAACCTCTCTTGATTTACACTGTTCTTGAAGATGAATATTTTCATTCTTCAATTTACTCACTTCAAGTAAAGCATCTTGCAATTTTTTATTCATTTCTTCTTTTTCAAGAATTAGAATATTATTGCGCTCCTTGAGTTGAGGATGAGTGAGCATAATCTCTTGACATTCTCGCATTAGATTGTCAATAGATTCACGAGAAAAAGAGGAATTAACAGAATTGAAAGAATTAGAACTTACCTCTTCTTCCTCTGCTTCAAGAGCCATAAGACAATCTTCACTTGTACTCAACTCATTTGACTTGCATATTAGCGCCGTATCATCATCCAAATATGAGCTTTCATCGCTTGATGATGAATCCTCCGAATCATCATTTTCGTTTGGTTCGTTGCCAACGAGAGCTTTTCTTTTGTCGCGCTTGAACCTTTTGCTTTCGGATTTGTTCGGTGTAGATTCAACATTTTTGCCTTGATACTTGCTAACGATCGGATACGGACAATTTATTTTAAAATGTCCGGGTTTGCGGCAATTGTAGCACAAATCCTTATTTTCTTCGACTTTTTCTTCTTGTGTTATGCGAGGGATGAATTTTCCACGAGCAGAATTTTTGTTGTCTCCTTTTCGCATAAACCTTCTAAGCTTTTTGACAAAAAGAGCAAACTGTTCGTCAGTCATAAAATCAACATTATTTTCTACTGACCTGGAGGTTGACGGTTGTTCGGCCATTAGAGCAGCATTTCGAGCTTCATGAACATCATCATCTTTGGCCTTCATTTCGAACTCATATGCTTTTAGATCACTAAATAATTTGTCTGTTGACAACATTCTTAGATCTCGGTGATCGCGCATAGCCGTAACCTTCATGTCCCATGCAGATGGTAAGCCTCGTAGGATTTTGAGATTAATTACTTTTTGGCTAATATTTTTGCCAAGATCACCAATCTCTCCAAGAACTTTGATCATTCGAGCTTCCATGTCTGCAACACTTTCATTTGAGAGCATCTTGAAATCTTCGAACTTCTTCATGGCGATTGTGAGCTTATTGTCTTTTTCTTGTTCATCTCCTTCGCCAATCTTGATGAGAGTTTCCCATATTTCTTTGGCAGTGGCACACTTTCGGATCTTCGGAAATATTGTATCATCAACGGCTTTGAATAGAATATCCTTGGCAATATTGTCAAGATTATTCCGCGTTCTATCGTCCGATGTCCATTCCGGTTTTGGCTTTTGTACGTACTGTGGAGCATCCGGGGATATAACAAACGCCGTATTGACTTTTAATATTTCTATAGGGCCAGTGGAAATAACTTCCCACATTTCATCGTGTAAGGCCGATAAGTGTACCTGCATACGAACTTTCCTATCATCAAATTTATCAAGAGAGAATAATAGATTTTGAGCTAAATCTTTCTTCATCATCATCACGTGAGATATGAAAGATTAATCCAATTCACACACTTTGTAGAATAGATCAGCCTAGCAGTCAAAAACAGTTAACCCAGTTGGGCAACGTGTTTAAATACCAAAGATTGGTATAAACTGACTCAAATAGGCTACAGGCTCTGATACCAATTGTTGGTCCCAAAAGAGGTAAGGTGAAAGTCTAGAGGGGGGGGGGGGGTGAATAGACTTTCAAACTTTTTCGCACAGCACAACAATTGCTAAGACAGAGATAAACCAAAACTCATAACTAGATTGTTAGAGTATGGTGCACAGCGGAAATAATTAAACATAAAGTGTGTGTGAGATTGTGTGAGCAGTATATCTTCGTGAGAGCATATATGTAAAGAGCGGTATGTAAAGAAAGCAGTAAAGAACACAAGACAATTATAGTGGTTCGCGAGGTGGTGTAATCCTCCTACTCCACTTGCTCTTTTCTCCAAGAGCCAATTCACTATATCTACCACTCCTTGGTTCCAAGATACAATGAATTTCCGTGATCTAGTGCTTTGATCACAAAGCCCGCACTAATCATGCCCAGTGACACCACACTGCTGCTTCGGGTTTCACGTCGCCGCGCTACTATCCCAGGATTTCACGACTCCGCGTTACTTTCCCCCCGTCTTCCACACTCCGGTAGAAACGTATCCCGTGATCTGGTGCTTTGATCACCAAGCCCACACCAATCACGCCCAGTGCCTCCGACACTGCTGCTTCGGATCTCACAGCTCCGTGTGACAATCCAGGATTTCACAGCTCCGTGCTACTTTCCTCCCTTCTCTTGTTTTGCTCCAAAACAAGTGTTGTCTTGCTTCCAACTTCTGAGACTCTGTAGATGATCTTCAATGATGCGCAGGTCTCTTTGATGAAGATAAACACTCTGGAATGATTTCTCTTGACAGCTCTGAGTGTTTTCTCTCTTTGAATATATCAAGTAAAGCACTTGATATTTTTGCCCTGCTTAAGAACTCTCTAAATATTTTTCTCTTGAAGCTCTCTGAGTTCTTTTTCTCACACTTGAAGATTTTAGCTCTTTTAAGCTTAATTGCTCTATTGGTGGACCATAGCACACGAGGCCCATGTGGACCGCAGCCCAAGAAGTGAGTCACTGACCGCAACCAGGAGAATGAACCGCAGCTCATGAGTAACCAGCTTGACCGCAGCCAAGATAACGAACCGCAGCTCGTGTATAACCAATTTGATCATAACCAAATTGGGGTATCATGCTCACATAACACATAGCAACAGATATTAGCACATTGGGAAGGGGGAAAACGTATAAATAAACTTATGCGTGATTATCCACATACTAAGAATAGTCCTAAGGGGTTCATACATCTTCCTCCTAGGCCAACGGGTTATCGATTCAACTATCATGCAATAAACGAGACTCTTTTATCCTACGAACGGTACCCGAAACATAAACTAGACTCATGCACGACAAATGGAGTCCGTTGGGACACCACGGGGATTGGGGAACATCAAACGAGGAAGCGAAAGTCCCGAGGTGGGCAACCAGTGGGTGGAGGGCCACCCGCCGGTGATAAACTTCCTGGCAGCGGGTGCTCGGCGGGCAGTCGCCTGCCGGCGGCGTCTCTTTGGGCAGCGGGTAGGTGGCGGGTCCCCCTACCCCCACCTACCCCCACTGACTCTTTATCAAAATAAACGTCCCGGAATCCTTCGTGGAACCCGAAATCATGCTTAGACACCTTTAAACGCAAATACCGACACCACGTAAACAAGTAATGGATCAAAAGCAAGGATCACATATGACACATCCTATCATGACTTCTAAACATAATCAACACCCGAACATGTGAACTCCCACCCAAATATACCAAGAAAATCCCAATACGAAATTCATGATTCAACCTAGGGCTCTAATCATATTTAAATCAACAAGATCATAGTTTATCTTTAATATCAAGAAACATCAAGACTTATCAAGAATATCACACAATCATCAAGATCCACTTATCTTCATCAAGATTATCAAGATCACAAATAAAATCATCTCATCAATCATCAAGATTACATCACAATTATCATATCAAGACACAAGCATATAGAGGAAGCCAAAGAAGAAGATTATAGCAAAGAAAATAGGTTTTGTTGAGACATGGGTTACCTATTTAATTAATCCTCCCTTGGCTATTAAGGTTCTTCTCTAGGATTTCCATCCGATTGATCTCTCTAGGCTTGGTGGTGGGGAATCTTTTCGTGTAATATGACTATGGGTGGTAAGGGTTCTAATTGCTTTCTAGTCCCTTATTTATAGAATCAGGAATCCTAATCATAATCTGAGTAATAAAGGCCTACTTTCTTTATTCCTAATCGGTATACAGGTTTAGGATTCCTAATTGGAATCTGACTAGTAAAAGGTTTACTCTTTTTATTCCTAATAGGCTTAAGACTCTAGTTTTGGCAGGGGTCCATAATCCATGGTGGACCATATTAATTAATTAAAGGGGATCCTAACCAAATTAAATTCTTTTTAATTATTAATAACAAAATTAATTAAATAATTAATCCGGGATTGAAGGCCGTAACATGGGGTGTTACAGGTTAGTCAGATGATAAATAAATAAAGCGAATTATGTAAGTGCGGTATGTAAATGAGAAAGGCAATTTATAGTGGTTCGGAAGTGGCGTAATCTTCCTAGTCCACTTTACTCCATTCACTTCTAGGAGTAATTCACTATTTTCCACACACAGTTACAATAGTAAATAAGCGCTACACAAGCACTTATTCCAGATGTCTTGCACACAACTACACCCAACTTCGAGTGTCTCACACACAGCTACACTCAACTACGAGTATTTCGCACACAGCTATACTCAACGCCAACTAAGTGTTTTTCACACAGTTATACTTAGCAACAACGAGTGTTTTGCACACAGCTACACTCACTAGAGTATTTTGCACACAGCTATACTCTTTTTATAATTACAAATACAAAGGTAATTGTATCTCTCTCCAACTAATTTTGAGACTATTCAGACTAAGTCTCTCTTATAGATGATATTTCAATGAATATTTGAGCACTTTGTATTTCTAGATTTCACACTTGTTCATCTGTGTATTCTTGTGTCTTCAAGTCTTCATGACCTTTTATAGAAAATCAAATATATCCGTTGGAGTGGGATAATTTGATATTTGAAATTTGAATCTTCATAGCCTGATATTGTTGACAATAGTAGGTCTTCAATTTTTGATTTGATTGTCAACGCCTGACAAGATAATATTTTTTATCTCAACTTGATTTTCAACTTGTTTCTAAAATATTATTATCTTTGCCAAATTTGAATTTCCAACGTCTCTTTGAAATAAATCCATCTGATAGAATTTATTTATAGGATAAGATGTCTTCATAAATTTTCCAACGTTCTGATCATATCTTCAGGCAATTTGGAGTTTTGTGGTATGTGGGATGAATCAAAATAAATTCCTTCGAATTTATCTATTTTCTGATCATCTTGCTTCTTTGCCACATTTTGCTCCTTAGCGGACACATTGTGCTCCTTTGGATACATCTTGCTTGTTAACAACATTGTGCTCCTTTGGTTCTTGCTTGTTTGACCTCGGCACTTATTGCTTGTTTGACTTGATACATCGTGCTTTTCTGATTAGGCTACGTTGTGCTCCTTAAGGCACATCGTGCTTGTTGACATTGTGCTCTTTCAAGACATCGTGTCGTGCTTTTCTGATTAGGCTACATTGTGCTCCTTAAGGCACATCGTGCTTGTTGACATCAATATATCATGTTTAGCAGAAAGACGGATATTCCTTGCTCATTATCAGACAATCACTTATTCACAAACTTCGTCTGGGGCTAATAGTTTTCATTTCCCATCTCATGGAAAACCTTTTTCGCTCCGCTTAGCCTTATCCCCCTCTAGGGGTATTTTAGTGATAGGTTCTATAGGAACTGAACGATCCTATTTGGTCAAATACCTAGCAACAAACTCCTATGTTCCTTTCATTACGGTATTTCTTAACAAGTTACTGGATAAGAAGCCTAAATTTATTGTTGATATCGATGTTGATGATAGTGACAATATTGATGCTAGTGACGATATCGATATTGATGATAGTGACAATATTGATGCTAGTGACGATATCGCTCTTTCAAGACATCGTGCTCCTTTGAGACATCATGCTTGTACGAATTCTTGACTTGTAAAAAATAAGTCCTTAGGAGGAATCAATCTCAGGTGTGATCATTTTAAGTAAAGACTTCTACCATTTCACCATTAGGCTCATCCAATCATTTGTTGCAACGCCATTCCTTAATGTTTCTTTCCCGGATGAATACTTGTAGGACCAAAATTAATTTTCTAAATTAATTTTGTTCGTCATGTGGTAGGTTTTCCTTTGCATATTGACTTGATATTCTGGATTATGATGCTTGTACTAAAGACCTAAATTCTAAGGGAATCTATAGTACATTTGGCTCATCAAAACTTTATTACAAAAATATTCCTATCATATATATATATATATATATATATATATATATATATATATATATATATATATATATCCAGATTAAAATGGAAGTCGAATGTAATTACCTTTAAGTGTATGAAAGCCTATATTTGGAATTACTTGGACTTGATAGTCAAATAATCTAAGTAGTTCATCATCTTCAAATGGTTGAGTATTAACTGGAATTTCTTCTGCCAAAACATCTCTCTATAATTTAGTCAAATGCATTAGGTTAAACCCTAACTGACATTGTTAAGAAACCATGAAGTATAATTTACCTGCTCTACAGCTACATTCTCATTGTCATTTGCTTGAATTTCTTCTGCCACAACCTCTCTCTATAACCAAAAAAAAAAAAAAATTTAATTACAAAATGTATAAATGAAATTAGAAATTACTAATGAGTTAATGTATATACCTGGGCTGCACTCTGTGGTCTCAGAGGACACTTTCTGGAATTATGGCCTTTTTGCTTGCTTGTAATACAGTGAAGAGTGACAAACTTTCTAGACATGAGCTTCTTCATTTTTTTTATTCACCAGCAAATTTCTTCCTTTGTTTCTTTGGTTTCCCTATTTTGGCAATGAAAAGAGGGGGAAGTGGAGGCAGTCTGTTGCTAATTGGCCAATCATGAGACCCAGCCATTGGGTGAATACAACCACCATATGTCTTCAAATAGGTTTCAATTGTATAGCATGAATCCACAAAGTCATACACTGCCCTATTTTTTATCCAAATGGCAAAGATAACATGCCTACTGGGTATATTATGCCTGTCAGTTGCCACTTTCTACAAGAACATGTCTTAGCATTGAGATCAACTTGGTGTTGGTCAGTGGATCCTTTCACCTCAAATAAGTGCTCATCACTTTGGTAAGCCCAATATCCTCTTGCTTGTTTTTCAAACACATTTAATTTTTTTGTTATGTTTGGACATAGCAGTCCTGGCCAGTTTCTTGCTTGTTGTTTGCATTCAAACAACCTAACCATCACTTGTTTTCTCAGAATCTCAAGGCAGTTAATCAATGGACTATCCCTTGCATCCTTTATCATTGAATTGAAACATTCATAGATATTGTTTACAAGCATATCATGTTAGATATACAATAGTCTAACTATATGAACCATAGTATACGAGAAACCTAACCTTGTATGATAGCGGAAGCGTAGCCCTGTAGATCTCCAGCCATAGTTGGTGTTCCTGTTGTATTGCCTCTTAACAGTAGACCGTTAGCCATGTTTTGCCTCAGACCTGACTCAGAACCCTAGATGGTGTATTGGTATCTACTGAGCAGTCTGAGTACCGTAACTGAATGTGCTATCTAATCCATAATCCTGTATCCCATCAATTCAGGTTATATTAGACACAGAGTTTGGTTGACTAACAACTACTAGTTATTAAGTCCAACCAGACCACTTAATAAGCCTAGTCAACTTGCACCACTTAATTAAGGCCCTAATATATAATATACAATATATATTATAAGGGAAAATCTTACATTCTCCCACTTGATGCAAGTACTAGCACAACCTTCATCAAAGAACAAAACACACGAATCATAGTGATATGTCCTCTATTTAATCAGAGTAGTATCCATTATGGTCACATGCATTTTAATTCTCCAACTTAGGTCCTTAATGAACAAACCCTATGTTTATTCTCGGTACCTTAAGGGATGTCTCTCAAAATACATTATGTGCACAACTGAAGTAGAAAACGCATCCAAATTGTACAAAAGAGTACACTGTATGATCTCTAAAATTTATAAGCATGCCTTAAGTAGAGATCTCTTAATGTTGGCATAATGCTAACTATATTCCATGACTTCTTTATAAGTTAACTTAAGTACTATCTCTAACAGCTAAGAGCTTGGAGTTGACACGTCTGTCACTCCCACTCATCAAGAATAGCCAAAAGATAGTCAAGTCACAGAAGCATTCCAATAACTTAGACCATAAATCAAAGGTCTAAGTCCATAAATTTGAAATCTTAAACATACACCATAACTTCCCAAATAACTTCAATGTCCATTTTAAATGAACTGAACGTAATGAGTCTTACGTATATGCCCCACAAAATTGTTTTGAGCCTTACAAACCAAAATGGCCCAGAATCAATTTTGAAGAAACTAAAGACTCTATTAATCACTTAAGAATTTATTAAATGACAGTGCACCACAAATTAAATGTTTTTGTTCTAATAAATTCCTTGGTTACAACATTTTCATAAATATGTTGCACAACCAAATGTTCAATAATTTGAACTTATGAATTTATATGAACAAATACAAGATTAATACTTGTGGAATATTTTGGACTTATTGTTTGACATACAATCAAATTTAGGATGTATGAAGCCAATTAAATCCATAAACTTTAGTGGAGCATCTTAATGATCTTTTTCTAAATGACCACTCCCACTGATTAAAACATTCTTCAGCGAAATTAATAAAATGAACTTAATAATATACATACTCATAATTGATTTATTGACCAACTAACAAATGAAGACATAACTCCCCACCATTAGTTGGACATACTAAATAATCAATTTTGGTTCCAATTAAAGTCCAACTAAATAATGAAGATATAATTCCCCACCATAGTTGGACATACTAAAAGAAACAAAATACATCTTTCAAAACCAGATAGAATTTGGCTCAAAAGATACATTTTATCATTATTGGAATCCAAGAGGTATGTCAAATCACGTAACTTACTACAGTTAGTCCGAAGAACCGAGCAAGATTCGTGGATTAATTAATAGAAGTGACTAAATTTTGGGAAGTGACTGAAAAACATGTTTTGCCAATGCAAACCACGAAAATTAGAATTATAATTGAACTGAATTTATAACTCTAAGAAATTGTGATAAAATTATTATCTAATGGGTTGAAGGATTTATTGACATAAAACTTGCCTGTGGGCTAAAGTTTTAATTCTATTAAATCTAATTAAGAAACCCTTATGATAATATTTTTCACAATTACTAAAGAGCCAGAAGAATCTAGTGACATAAAACTTGCCTGTGGGCTAAAGTTTTACTCAATTAGATCCAAATGAAAAATTTTATTTATGATGAAACCATTATCAAATGAGTTGAAGAATCAAATGACATAAAACTTGCCTGTAGGCTAAAGTTTTAGTCAATAAGATTCATTGCTATCATTATGATAAAAAACTTAAGAAATCATGTTCCTTTTCTTAATCCCTGTGGGCAAATTAAGAAATATGATCTAAAGTTTACATCATAAAATTTAAACTTCATGATAGAATTGAAAATTATTTACAAATAACCATATAGTAAATAAATAAATTATTTCTATCATCACTGATAAAACTACTAAACTACATTCCGATACATAATTGCCTGTGGGCTAAATTATGACCGTAGTCCAGTATTTCATCCTGATTAATTATACAAATATAACGAAATTGCCGGTGGGCTAAATTTCATCATATTACATACAATTAATCACAAATGATATGTCCAAAACTTTATGTGATCAAAATAAACCGCTTAATATATAATTTTAACAGATTAAGGATGCTGTGGCTACTCCAAAACCAAATTAAAATTATAAGATCACTAAACAATTATCAAATTCTTGCCTAAACTTTATGTGATTAAAACTTAATAATCTTAGGTAGCTGAATATGCTGTAGCATTTCCTTAATTAACCAAGATTGAAAACTCAAGATATTTCAGTAAATTAAAGATGCTTTGGCTATTCTTTAATGAACCGAAATAAAATCACATTGACAAGAAATACTTAAAATTTTGACAAACAGATTATACCAGATTGTGATGGGAAAATCTAAATATACTCCAAGGAAAGGTGGTTAGAGACTAAGTCTCACTGAAAACCAATTCCTTAAATAGAGTATCAATTTAAGGAGACTAGTGGCTCAAGATGTTCTTAAGTCATGACCATTAAAACTAGTATGTCTCCCCGATTCATATATACTTAATGTATAACTGTTTGGGGTATAAACCAGAAAACTGTAGGGTTCACCTATGATTAAAGTTTAAATGGTGAAATAAATTAGCGGACTAAACGTGCTTAAATTCAGGCACTACCGCAACTGAAGTTTATGCATAAGTCCAACTTAAATAGGAACTAATATAATTCCATCTCAAAGTATGCATTGCTAAAGGCATAATAAAATTGCATAATTTAAAACATAATATTATGCTTAGGACAAATATGCATAAGATTAAACATTAAACTCATATATTCCAAATAAATTGCATAACTTAAAGCAATTTACAATATGAGATTTCAAAGTATAAATTTAATATTCAAACACCGATGAGTCCAAACCAAAAGAGACCCAACATTTTGAATAATAATGTACTGATAAATATATACTTTAAAATTTTTTTAAACTGTAAGCCCATGGAAAAATGTTTTAATGCATAAAGATCAAATTTATGAGAAATAACTGAATTTACAAATTCAAACAATATCAAACCAAAAGGATATGCTAGCATTTGTAAATTAAAATCTCATAAACCCTAATTGCATAATTAAACTTAATATTATGCACTTAATATGATCGAATGCATAACACAATCTAGAGAGTATGAATTAACTAAATGATATGAATTTAAACCAAATATTCATTTATTCATACTTAACTAAATATGGGCAATCAAAACTAAAATCATAATTCCAAGAACTAAATGAATTATGGAATTAATGGCAAAAGTCAATTGCCTAGAAAATATGTTTTTTCAAAATTACTAAATTGATTCAAAATCACTCTCCATAACTCAGATAATAATATTATTATTATGAATGGCAAAATTGCAAATAACCAAAATAGCAATAAATAGCCATAATAATATTATCACATTATGTATGTAGGAGACTAAATATGGAAAAATAATGGTTAAAACCGCTAACATTTATAAACGTTTTCGGATAAAATTTTGAAAACTTAATAAAATTTAAAGTCCGAAAAATATTAATGTCCAGAAAGTTATTTTCTGAACTGGAGTATTGTCACATAAATTTATTTGGAAACAGTTCAAGGTGCATAACTGAATACCATAACAATATTAATGTTATCATTAATTAATTATTAATAGCAATAAGTAACATTATAATCACTATTAACATTAGTAATGACAAACTAAAGTATGGTAATGCACTTTTAATGTTTTCATTTTCTAAAGATAAAATATGTGACTAGTCCAAATTAGCGGTTAACTGTAACTGTAGCACTAATTATTAATAACAACCATAAAAGATAATTAATGACTAACCTTAATGATGCAAACCGCATCTGCCCATTGCGCTAACAACGATGACGATCCACAAGAGAAGAAAAGACTCCAGAATTCTCCCAATCTTCACTATCGGTGTCAATAAACTCGATGCAGCGTCCAATGGTACGTTTAAAAATTTATTGGTAGGACTTAATTACCAACATTAATAGTCATGTAAAATGAAGTGGTAATCATGCCAATGTACCAAATATAGCAGATTACCATTAAATGCTAATTATTATGAAAAGTAATAAAATGAGATTAGCCCCTAAACTTAATAGCAGTAATTAATAATGCTAATTAATAATAATTACAATAAAGGCAAAACTGTAATTAAGGGATGCCAAATACTAATCTCAATTTACCACATAATAATTAACCATGACTATTATGATACTTAGGGAGACTGAAGTTAAGGTAATAACCAAATTTACCATTATACTAACAATATAAACTATATTGCTTTTGCCATAAAATTAAAGACTTAATATTATTATTAAGGCCCTGAAAACTACTGATAGATTAAAAATTAATCAACTTAAATAATAGTTTGTAATTTTTAATGGCCAAAATAACAATTAAATCCTTAATCCTTAATGTCTCAAAATAGATCAAGACAATAATTATAGCACTTAATTACTCAAATTAGGCTCATAAACCTCAATGGCCTAAGTGAATTATAACATGGATGAAAAATGGTCTAATACTGAAGTAGACCCAAAACTTAATATTATTACCAACGATGAATACTAAAATATAGTAGTTAGTAATAATTAAAACTTAATAAACATGTTATAAGGACCTCTAATTATTATTAAAATATCAATCAAAATGGTAGGATCCATACTTTAATGATTTTTTAATAATGAATTTATGAGTTAATAATATGTTAAATCCAACCTTAATATATATGCTTTTCTAAATGTATAATAAAATAATTTTATGAATATACAAAGCATGCTTGGATTTTTGCATATTAATATATTATTATGAACTCATAAATTCTTAATAAATTGTAACACTTGAGGCAATTTAATATGCACCTTAACATTAAATTAAAATTCAAATAGCAAATTAAAACTTAATATTTGCTCCAAATTGAATAATAATTTAATAATTAATTAAGGAAGAATTAAACTGAAGAATTAAGCTAGAAGAAGTCTAAATATGATGATGAAAATGCTGAAACAGACCCCAAATCAACCACATAGGCCCTAAGAAGTCTAAACTGTTTTGTTTTTGTCACCCCTTTTTTTTTTTTTTTTTTTTTTTTTTTAATGTTTGTGCTTAATGGCGTCCTTATGGCATAATTGGGTTTGTTGAACTTCAGCACAATTAATTCTCGTATGAAGAATCAATTACAAATAATTCCAAACTATACATAACATTTTGCTTAATTATATCAAAACCAAATTGACATATTATGTATGCATATTTCGAAGAATTAAGATAAATGTAATTGTAAACCAAAGCATATACAAAAAACTTAATGTATATGAAATTAATGTTGATTTTTTTTAGGCAATAACAATCAACCAGGCAGAGATTATAAGGGCTCTGATACCAAATGTTAGATATACAATAGTCTAACTATATGAACCATAGTATACGAGAAACCTAACCTCGTATGATAGCGGAAGCGTAGCCCTGTAGATCTCCAGCCATAGTTGGTGTTCCTGTTGTATTGCCTCTTAACAGTAGACCGTTAGCCATGTTTTGCCTCAGACCTGACTCAGAACCCTAGATGGTGTATTGGTATCTACTGAGCAGTCTGAGTACCGTAACTGAATGTGCTATCTAATCCATAATCCTGTATCCCATCAATTCAGGTTATATTAGGCACAGAGTTTGGTTGACTAACAACTACTAGTTATTAAGTCCAACCAGACCACTTAATAAGCCTAGTCAACTTGCACCACTTAATTAAGGCCCTAATATATAATATACAATATATATTATAAGGGAAAATCTTACATATCACAGTTTGGAGTTGGGGAGAAATGAGACCTAGACCACTCTGTAGGATGTTTGTCACCTAACAAGCTAAAAGCATCAACATCCAATGCTTTTAGCTCTGTCATAGCAACAGTGGAGCTGGTGACAGTGGTGGCCCTAGATGCTTTCCAAAGTGCATCCTTAATTAGTTGACCACCAAATCCTGCCACTTTCATGTTACCATGAAGGTGTCTAACACAATACCTATAACTTACCATAGGTAACACCTCTTCAAAAGCTGGAATAAAACCTTTTTGCTTATCAGACATAAATGGGTGTAATCTATTTCATAAGGTCCCTTTTCAACAGCTCTAAAAACCAACACCATGAGTCTTTATTCTCACCTTCTACAATGGCATAGGCAAGTGGAAATATGCCTTCATTACCATCAACGCCAATTGCAGTCAATAACATCCCTTCAGCTTTACCCCTAAGGTGACAACCATCAACTCCAATAATTGGTCTGCAATGCTTAAACCCTTCCTTACATGCTTCCCAACATAAGTACATCTTCATAAATCTGCTTTTCCCTTCTTCAATGGTCAACTTAGACAACTTCACAAACATACTAGTTTTAGGATTTGTTTTCTTAATTTCCATACAGTAGCTCCAAAGTTCGTTGAAATTTTCCTCAATTTCCCACTTGATTTCAGACTTAGCCTTGGTCATTGCTTTGAAAGCTTGTCTTCTAGTTAGGCCAATATGTTCTGTAGTGCACACTTTTTTCCTAAACTCCCTTACTGTCCAATTACTGTTATCACCTACCTCATTTTTCCATCTTTTTGCTATGAATGAGGAGGTGACAAACTTGTTATCACGTACCCAAGGACAACCTTCATGGTTATCATTAAAAGTACTTATCTGCCATGTCTGTTCATCCTTATTAAGTGTGCGTGAACGCGCATTAAATGTGTGCAAACACACTAAATCGCGTTTGCACACATTTAATGCGCGTTCGCACACACTTAATCTAATCTAGACCATTAAAAAAAATTAGATGGATGCAGATGATGTGTTCTCACGTTCTCACCTAAGCACATGTTCTCATATGATCCTAAATCTCTCTCTCTCTCTCTCTATATATATATATATATATATATATATATATATATATATATATATATGGAAGGGTTCAGGTGCGCGTATAGTTTCCCGTGCGGTTGTGCGGTTGACGCACTTTAAGTACACAAATCACGCGGGTATAGTTTCCCATGCGATTGTGCGGTTGACGCACCTTAAGCATTAAAATGACACACCATAAGTACACAAATTACGCACCTTAAGCACACAAACAAAGCATCTTAAGAACACAAACCACGCACCTTAAGTACACAAACCACGCAGCACCTTAAGCACATAACAAAGCACCTTAAGAACACAAACCATGCACCTAAGGTTTTAAAATGGCTTACCTTAAGTTTCACACAACTGACACACCTTAAGCATACAAATCACGCATCTTAAGAAGGAAAACAACGCACCTTAAGTTTCAACAACTACTCACATTAAGCACAAAACACACACACCTTAAGCACAAAAATCACGCACCTTAAGTTTCAACAACTACTCACATTAAGCACACAATCCACACACCTTAAGTACAAAAACCACGCACCTTAAATTAACCTGGATGCAAAAATTACCAAATTGTCACCGTTTTTTATTTTTTATTTTTAAATACTGGTAATCCTAGATGTTGATGTAAGCAAGATCAATGGCTCAGATTTAACCACACAACCGCATGGGAGACACTCAATCGCACAGGAACTGAATTCTCTCTCTCTCTCTCTATATATATATATATATATATATATATATATATATATATATATATATATATATATGTATATATATATATATATATATATATATATATAGGGAAGGGATCAGGTGCATTTGTTGCTTCCCGTGCGGTTGTGCGGTTGATTAATGTGCGTGAGGTTTATACTTAATGTGCGTGAGTGTTGTGCTTAATGTGCCTGAGATTTGTACTTAATGTGCGTCATGTTAATATGCGTGAGTTTACTTAATGTGCCTTAGTATTGTGTTTAATGTGCGTAAGATTTGTGTTTAATGTGCGTGAGTATTTCAGAATTACGAGCTCAGAAGGAAGCAGAACAGAAACTCACGCACATTAACGCCCAAGCTTCTTGTTACTTCTTCCTTCAATTTGGCCATGGATTCTGGATTATCAGCTACCTTCAGTGCAGTTGAATGTTTATATAAATGACGCACTCACAGTAAAATTTGCACAGTAGCTAAGTGTGGATTTCTGTTGTATTATTCCCATAATTCTTAACTACAATAGCTCGCCTCCGCATCATCATCATCGGGGAGGGGCATCATCATCATCGGGGAGGGAGCAATGGCTACTGGGGATGGGAAGAAGCTGAAATCTATATTTTCTGCTGCATTTTACACATTCACGCACATTAAGTACAAATCTCAGGCACATTAGACACAACACTCACGCACATTGAGTACAAATCTCACGCATATTAATAACCGCACAATCGCACGGGAAGCATTCAACCGCACGGGAACCTTTATATATATATATATATATATATATATATATATATATATATATATATATATATATATAATTTCCCTTCTTTTCATACATCCGTAGTTGAAATTTATGAATTTGGAAATTGACAGTTCATTAGTAATAGATGAGATGTCAACACATATTGCTTATAGGAAGCTGACAAATAGCTATAGATAAATAATGTATACATGTTTGGTGCAGGTAAGAAGGGAAGCAATTGTATTAATATTATTATATTATATTATATTATATTCAATGGAAAAAAAAATTCACTAAAATTAGTGTTTAGTAGTGATAGTTTGGTTGGACGGCGAAAAAAGAAAGGAGCTGAGATTTCTTCCAAATGGTGAATTGCTAGGAACTTTATTCAATCAACGAACAAATCAACGTTTGTATACGATTGATGAAGATGATGATGATACGCTAAGCATAGGCATTATATTGCACGTTTATTTGATAGGTTTCGATTGGTTGAAGATAAATAAATATATGAGTATGAATGAAGTAGCAAACGTTTGGGATATAATTATTCTTTGATAATAATTATTAAGGATAAACAATATAAATTATGATATGTAGGAATGGGTCAGTGGGCAGGCGAGGACCCTTCCTAAGTTATATTGCTTATTTAGATGTATTTGTAAAACTAAAATAATAGTGATGTAGGAAATGGGGATTATGGATAAAATGACATTCTCTCAGGATTAGGATATGGAATATGTAATAACAAAGTAACGGCAAATTATATCGTGCACCGTGGTGCATAATCGATTATGCACCGAGTTTCAAAAACGACGTCGTTTTGTTTAATGAAAAGAAACGCCACCCGTTTCGCGCCGTTCCGCAAAAAGTAACTTTGTTATTCAGTTTCATTTTGTATACACTGCAGTTTCAGTTCAACACAACTACAGATTCATTTCGATATAACTACAGTTTCATTCGATATTTATACACTCAAATATGTGAAAATGTTATTTGCTTTTATTTTATATACACTATAGTTTCATTAAAACACAACTACATGATCATTTCGATATAACTACAGCTTCATTGCACAATATACACTCAAATATGTAAATGTTATTCAGTTTCATTTTATATACACTGCAGTTTCATTTCACCACAACTACAGTATCATTTTGATATAATTGCAGTTTTATTTGATAATATATAAAATAATACGTGAGACAGTGTCGGTTTAGATACACTATAGTGTTAGTTTAGATACATTGTAGTTTCAGTTGGAAATTAACACACAAAAAATGCGCGCTCCGTTAATAGTAACGGCGCGTCATTTCTTTACTTAAATAAACAAAGCCGTTTTGACCGCGGTGCACGTGTGCCGCGGTCCACGATATAACGACTGCAAAGTAACTAAGCATCGAGTCAAAAAAAATAAGAAAGAAACTATGCAAATTATAATGTGATACGCATCAAAGGAAAGAAATAATTGGTGATTTAATTAGTGGAGGTCTAAAAGGAATGAATCATATGTAATTATAGGACTAAATATTAGTATAAGGAAATTATGTATATAAGAATTATATCATTACCTTGTATAGTTAGAATAATTTTAGTAACTTAATTATTATAGGTGTTAGTAATTTAGTATAAATAGTTCCATTGTATATGAATATCAGGAATCATTCAGAGAAATATATTGTTATTCTACTATTTTAGCTATTGTTCTTGGAGCTCTCATATGCTCGAAGTGTGAAATTGGAGTTTGCCGTGACTCGAATACAGTTAGGAGCCAGAAGCTTACTTGAAAGGTTTCCTATCTGTTACGGTCCTATCTAGGGTCGTAACCAATGTTGCAAAAAACGCTAGGCGCCCCCTAGGCGCCGATTTTTTATTTTATTTTTATTTTATTTTAATTTTTTTTTAATTAAAAAAAATTTAAAATTAAAAATTTTCAAAATTTAGTACTAAAATATAAGGTTTCCATAGTTATTTCTTAGAAACTATTTACAAAAGTGGTTGTAAAATTGTTCAAAAGATTGTTTAAACCATCTAAATACATAAAAAACTAAAATTAGTAGCTAAAGAAGCATTTTTTTGAAAAAATATGCGATTTGAAAAAAAAATTGTCCAAATCGGACAACCGAGTCAAAAGTTATGCCTTCCGAAAGTTTTCCGACATTTTCAAAAAAAAAAAAAAAAAAAAAAAATTCACCGAATCGCCGAACCGGCCGGTTAGGCGGTCTAGGCAGCCGAGGCCATTCCTCGCGGCGGCCTCCTACCGCCTAGCGCCTAGGTGCCGATTAATCGGCGCCTAGGCGCGATTTTTGCAACACAGGTCGTAACATAATGAGTTGGATTCAAGAAATAAAGATCAAGTATAAATAAGGGAAAATATCATTTTTAGTCACTCGAAAAAATATATGTATCATTTTTAGTCGATGGACTAAAAATGATCTTTTCCCTATAAATAAACATATAAAACAAGGCAATAAACATGAGACTAAAGCAATTAATAAGGAAAATAAAGACTCGGGTACGAAAATATAATTTTCTAGATGCAATAATATTGTTGGTCTTGGTTGGGTGGTGAAAAGTCTAGAGGGGGTGAATAGACTTTTCAAACTTTTTCAAATTAATGACACTTTGGTAATTTCAACTCCAAGTAACCAATAAATAATCAAGTATTTAACTTAGAGTGCACAACGGAATAATTGTACGGTAAAGTGTTATGCTCGATTGTGCGGTGCTCAGTGATAAATTCTAAAGATACAGCACGTTAGAATGACTTGATATAACTTAAATATGATGTATGTAAAATATGGTTTGCATGCAAACGTGGGAACTAACATACCAGACAATCAAGGATATGTGATGAATAGTAATCGGCTAGTTCACAACGATAATAAGCATGCACAAATAAATAAGCAGTATGTAAAGTAAAGAGAGAGCGATTTATAGTGGTTTGGAGGTGGTGTAATCCTCAACTCCCACTCCACTCTTCTCCTTTCACTTCAAGGAGGAAATTCACTATCTTCGATCACCCAGATACAATAGTGAATCAGTGCCCTCCGACACTTCCCGAGTGATACGCACAAAGCTACACTCCACCAGGGTTTTTCACAAGTTCCCCTTGTTACTCCACCCTCACCGAGTACTTCGCACAAAGCTGTACTCCTACACCACGAGTGTTACACACAAAGCTACAATTTTCAAGTGTTCTCTCTCTAAGCTCATGAATGCTAGTCTACATTGTGCTATGTGTTTTGTTGATGAATGTTAGTGGATAATGGCTAGTTTTGCATGAGAGAATGTTTCTATGGAATTAAATTTAATTTGCCTTTGTTTGCTTTGAAATTCTTGTAGAAACCCTAGATTAATATGATGAGAATTCCTGATGGGTTTGATTATTTTTCTTTGTTGAGGAAAGTTTGATGGTAGAGTTGCATTGTTACACGTTCTTTAAGCTTGTTTGTGTTTGAATGTGGCATAAAGATTTGATCTTGCATATCTAAACATCATTGGTTGCGTTGAAGAAGATGAAGTTGACTTTTAGGTTGACTTTTCAAAATTTGATTTAATTGGTCTAAATTGTCAATGCCTTACATGATGGTTGCTTAAAGTTCCCTTGTGTTACATATGTGAGGATTATGTTCCCCATAATTGCTACCTCGTGCCATGCTGGATTAACCTGCCTATACTCGATTTCTTCTAATCATTAGAAAGGACCCGGGAATGTTACTCTTGTGTTATGAGTGAATGATGTTTTTATGTAGAGTATGAAGAACACTAGGGCCGCTGAACCAATGAAAGGAAAGGATAAAGGGGAATCAAGCACTCAAGGGGCAAGAAAAGGTCTACAAGTAGATGTGAAATAAGAAGAACCCCATGAAACACCCATCGGGGACAAAAGGATCAATTTGAAGGGAGATGCCTTGTTTAAATTCAAAAAGACAAAGCAATATGAGATTACTCCATGGAGAACACTTGCTTAGGTGAGAACGTGAGAACAAATCGTGTGCATCCATCTAATATTTTGTAATGGTCTAGATTAGATTAAGTGTGTGCGAATGCGAATTAAATGTGTGCAAACACACTTAATTAAATGAATTATGAATTAATGTAATTGGAGGAGATAATAGCAAGACAACAAAAGAGGGATGAACACTCCTTTGACAAGGAACAAAGAAAAAAAATGTATTATGAATAAATGTTTATAGAAATGTGTAACAAATAAATGTTTATAGATTTTGGGGATGTTGAGTAGAAATGTATAATCCTTGTAGACTTACTTTAATTTTCTTAATTAAATATATTATTCTTTCTTTAAAAAATAAAAATAAAAGAAAAAAATAATTAACTTCCTTTTCTTAAACACTTAGCAAAAAACACTCTTCCCTCTCAAACAAAAAATTCTCCCCTCGCTCTCTTAGCCTTCTCAACCCTCCAGTCTCCCTTTGTCTCAGCCTTCCCTCCAGTCAGTAAGCCGATTCCTAAACTGCAATCCTCTTTCTGTCGCCGTCGCTCCTCCACCAAAGTCGCCTCTTCTCGCCTCTGCCGCCATCGAGTCAGCGAACTCCTCTTCCAGTCGTCGTCGCTCCTCTACCAAAGTCGCCTCTTCTCGCCTCTGCCGCCGTCGAGTCAGTGAACTCCTCTTCCAGTCGCTGTCGCTCCTCCACCAAAAGTTGCCTCTTCCCGCCTCTGCCGCCATCAAGACTGCGGACTCCTCTTCTCGTCGTTGTCGCCATCACCGTCCTACCAGTTAATTCTTTGTCAATATTTTTTTTTTTATATTACTCAAATCTTAAACCCTAATCCATAAATTCCTAATTCCATTTATCCCTATCGATCTCATAGTTTCATTAAGTCTAATTCCCTATGTTTTTCCAACTCTATAATTTTATTGTTGAATTTTCCATATTTGAATTAATATTGTTGCTCTTCTTTAATTACTCATTAGGTTCTCCATTGCCAGTTGGTCTGCCTAGAGAACGGCCAAAAGCAAATGTATGTATTTATTGGATTCATTGCCTTAGTCTTAGTCTTACATTCTCTCTGAATCCTTGTAGTGGATGAATTAATTATAATACAGATATGTGTTGCAGAGCATAAAACTTGGCAATATTGATTCTGCTAACAAAATGGAAAATGAGATGAGTTTTAATTTGTGATTTAAAATTTGGGAGCTACTACATTCTGGAATTTTAGGATTTGTGGCAAATCCGGATTTTCAGGATTTGTGGCAAATCCGGATTTTCAGGATTTGTGGCAGCTTATGGACGACTACAACTTGCTGAGTGATAGTAGGCAAATTTAAATTTCAAGTTAGCTCTCACACCTCCTCAGCTCATCTATAAAAGGATGACCCCTTGTTTAGAAGAAAGTGTTGGAAAACATATTATCGTGCTATCTATTGATGAAAAGCTAAGAAGAATCACTCTGATTCTTTCAAGTCTATCACTCAACAACAAAACCATCTTCCAAGAAGGAAGTAGGATAATCATTCTAGCAAGGTGACTTTGTAATTGACATTTGGTTAAGGGTGGGCTGCGTAATTCAGATTATTCGAACTAATGCCCGAAACTCGAACGTAGTAAGCAAATTCAAATTTCAAGTTGGCTCTCACTCCTCCTCATCTATAAAAGGGGGACCCATTGTTTAGAAGAAAGTGTTGGAAAACATATTATCGTGCTATATATCTATTGCTGTAAAGCTAAGAAGAATCACTTTGATTCTTTCAAGTCTATCACTCAACAACAAACCATCTTCCAAGAAGGAAGTAGGAAGATCATTCTAGCAAGGTGACTTTGTAATTGACTTTTGGCAAAGGGTGAGCGGGGTAATTCAGATTTTTTGAACTAATGCTCGAAAGTCGAACCAAATTTTAAATTTCTAGTGAACTTGAATAGTTATCGATTCGAATATTCTTAATTTTGATATATCTAAATACAAATTCGGTTCGAATATCAGGTGTTAAAATTTTATCCATACCCAACCCAAAATTCGAACTAACCGAAATTTTATTATTATAAATATAATAATATCAATTATATGTTGAGTAGGAAAGTTTTCAGAACCACTATAAAAATCTTTCTTTCTCTCTTTCTTTTGAACTTTACATTCCATATTATTTGACTATGCAAACTAAGTAACTGATGCGGCCCAACATATGAAGATCCATTAAGAGTACTAATTGGGTCAATCACAAGGCCCAAGTCCAAACAATTAAGGCAACTCTTCATTGGTGATGTTCAAAGATGGTGGAAATCCAAGTCAAGCCCATTTGCAAAATATGAAGAAGAACTCAAGGCTTTTTTATAATTGTTTAAGTGCTGATTTTGGTGATTAAATTAGGCCCAAATCAGCCCTATTATTTTTGGTCATCATTAATTTAAATTGTTTGGCATAAAAGAGAAAACACTAGTTGTATTTAGAAAGGATTCCTTAAATCCTTTTCTAAATAAAACTCTATTTACTTGTTTTCTAGATTAGGTTTAGGACTCTTTTTCCCATTGTATTTAGATTACAATGCTGCCCTATACCTATAAATAGGGCACATCCATATCAGTTTTGAGGAGGCTTTAATTCAATAAAATTCTTAAGTTTTTCTTTACACTTGTGTAAGAAACCTTATGGCTAATTGTGGACTCAATTAGTGGCTAGTCGTGGACTCGACTAGCAAATTGATTCGTGGACTCGAATCAATCTTACTTTCTTCAACCTTAGATTTAGGTTCGTGGACTCGTTCTTGAATCGAAGGAAACTAGATCCGACTCTAGTTGATTGAAGATTGCAACATCGAGGTACTTGAAGCTACATGGGATTCTTCCAAATCTTTGAGGATTCGAGACAAAGGGTTTCTCGTGAGGTTTAAGGTATTTTGATCCATCTCTATCTTTACTTTGAGAGCATTCTTGGGACAATATTCCATCTTATTTGAACCTTGGACTAGGTTCATATCAGTAACTAACTAACCCTATACTCATCTTGACACATGCACGGAAAACTCACCAAACTTAGTTACAAATTGTTATCTTGGCAAGTTCAGAGACTTCCACTGCAAGCTTGCATTTCCTTATATTTGAATTGATTTCAATTCGAAATTCAAACTCACTTAGTTTAAGTTTTCAAAAAACTCTATACAACCCCATGCCCAGGACTAATGTAATGAAAACGAAAGTATGAACTCCATTTATGCTTATTATAGTAGTTCTTTTTGGCTATTACCCGAAGGTGCATTCTGGGCAAAGCGTATCTTGTCCCTAACCAACAAAGGACATCGTCTATAGCTAAATGGCTCAAACCATGAACTCCACAAAAATTCAAAATCGGAACCTTGTATTTCGAGTAGTTCTCTAAAATTTTGAAAATAGATAAGGATTAAAGAAATGAAAAGTTATTGAATTCTAAGTTTTTAAAAGGTTTAGCAAAAATTATAAACAAATAGTTATATGGTAACTAAAGGTATATTTTTTAAGATCTACAAAGTCACCTAAGAAGAAGAAAAAGTCTAAAAATGTGTCGAAGATTATAGCCAATGGACACCTAGCAAGAAGATGTTAAAAATAAGTTAAAGCATGCATGCTAGCTAATTTCCAACAATCAATATCCAAGATGAAAAATTGTATTTTTGAAATATCTTCAATTCTCTCGAATGAATATTTCAAAAATATAAATATAAGTAGCATTACAAGCCTATTGCGCAAGATAACAGACAAGCTAAGCTCAACATTTTAAGAAAAATCAAATTTATAATTTTTTTTTTCTTAATTGAGAGGTTCCACTATATATAATGCGCGACTAACATAATGAAAATTAAAGTTAGAATAAAATTAAATGATGACTAATACGGAGTATAATGAAATAATAACCTCTTCTGCATGGTTTTACGAATGCTTAATGTTTTAATTACAAGGGTCAACATCAAATGCATCAAAAGCTGGCCCCCGGTCTAGCTCAATAAATTACAAGCTTCTGCCTATCTTCCAGTGCCGTCCAAAGACAAATCCAACAACAAGGGGATTAGATGTTATGAGTGTGAAGGTTTTTGTAACAACCCTAAAATTTAAAACTTTGATTGCTTATGAAATAAAGACAATACTATTATTAAAACCTGAAACAGAGCATAACTAACATAAGTGTTTGGGGTGCTATGCCACATCTGAGCTGGAGAACTCAGATGCACAGGCTATACTGTCTAACCATCCTCAAAACAGTGTCAATACTTCATCATGGAACGCAGGCCGATAAGGAAACTAACTAACTAAGCTTCGGGTCCTCTTGAGCGCTCCGAAGCAACTCATCTGTGCCTGAAAGTCAAATATATCTGTTCTGGTAACCCACTCCAACGCGCTAAAATACAATATAGGTAGATATATATATATATATATATATATATATATATATATATATATATATGTATATATATGTATATATATATATATATATATATATATATTATATATATATATATGTATATATGTATATATATATATATATATATATATGTATATATATATATATATGTATATATGTATATATATATATATATATATATATGTATATATATATATATATATGTATATATATATATATGTATATATGTATATATATATATATACATATATATACATATATATATATGTATATATATACATATATATATATATATATGTATGTATATATATATATATATATATATATATATATATATATATATATATATATATATATATGTATATATATATATATATATATGTATATATATATATATATATATATATATATATATATATATATATATATATATATATATATATATATATATATATATATATATATATATATATATATGTAAGGAAAACCATTTTGAAGCCGGAAGGTATATATACTTATGAGACTCTAATTTAAAATCGAGAATACACTCAACAAGTAAGGGTAAGCACATTCATCAGTTATAATCACGCATATCAAGATACTAGCATACACCCTAAAGTCACAAGTTTATTTAACGTCATTCATATCAGTATCCAATCATTATCTAAACACGTAAACACATTTGGTGGTGCCGCAGGACCCTTCACGCGCCCATACATGAAGCGCCAGCGCATATAGCTCTGGCATGGCCCCGAAGCACCCTGCTTGTATCGCAGCACAAGTAGATAGATCGCAACCAATCGATGAACCGCAGCTCATATAGTAACGTTTGATCGCAACCAAACAGTGGACCGTAGTCTGAATAGTGTGTATTTCTGATCGCAACCAGATTTATGAATCGCAGCTCATTTATAACGTTTGATCGCAACCGAACGGTGGACCGCAACCATATATATATATATATATATATATATATATATATATATATATATATATATATATATATATATATATATATATATATATATATATATATATATATTTATATTTATATACCTGACCGATCGCAACCGGCCTGGTTAACAGCCGATGGTTCTCAACCCATCCAACTGCCCGTATAGCCAATTGATCGCAACCAATTGGGGTATCATGCACACATAACACATAGCAAAGCACATGCAACCCACATTAGCGCACAGGGAGGGTGAAAACATGTATACAAAACTTATGCGTCGTCAACCACATTACTAGAGATATGCCTAAGGGGTTCATACATCTTTCACCTAGGCCGACTAGCATGCAATACATAAGACCCTTTTATCCAACGAAAGGTACCCGAAACATCAAACTAGACTCAGGCACGACAAACGGGGTCCAATGGGATACCACGAGACATGGGGAAACATCAAACGGGGAAAACCACAAACTTCCCACATGGAATTTCCAGCGGGTGGCCGCCGCCGGCGCAACACTGGGCAGCGGGTGCCCGGCGGGCAGTCGCCTGCTCGCCGGCGGCCTTATTGGGGCAGCGGGTAGGTGGCGGGTACCCCTGCCCCCACGTACCCCCACTGACTCTTTTGTAATAAATTTGTCCCGGGATCCTTCGTGGAACCCGAAACCATTTCCAGACACATTTAAACACAAACGACGACACCACGTAATCAAGTAATGGATTAAGATCAAGAATCACATTAAATACATCCTAACACGACATAATCAAGACTTAATACCTGAACATGCAAAATCCCGCCCAAACATACCAAGAATATCACAATACGAAATCCACGATTTAACCCTAGGGCTCTAGTTATATTAAAATCAAGAACATCAAGATTATCAAGATCAACACATAAATATCAAGATCACCTCATAAACATCAAGATTATCAAGATCACATAAATATCAAGATCAACTCATCAACATCGAGATTATCTCATAATCATCATAAAAGCCTTATCAAGACGCAAGCATAGAATTGCATATCAATGGAGCCAAAGAAGAAGACTATAGCAAGGAAAATAGGTTTTGTTGAGACATGGGTTACCTCTTAGCCTTAATTTAGAATCCTTGGCTACTAAGGTTCTTTCTCTAAGATCTTCTCTTCTTGATTTCTCTTACGTTTGGTGATAGGGGAATTCTTGGAAATTCTTGTGTGGTGGAATCTAATGTGGTGTGAATTCTAGGTGCCTCCTATGTCCTTATATATATATATATATATATATATATATATATATATATATATATATATATATATATATATATATATATATATATATATATCTAAGAGTCCTAATTAGGGTATGAATGGTAGGGATTTAATTATTCTATTCATTATAGGACTAAGGATTTGGTTTAGGGATAAGGGTCCATGGTCTATGGTGGACCCTTCCTAATTAATTAAGGGAATTCAATTGTTTTTAAGGGTAAGTAATTAAATAATTAGTTTGGGTTAGAGGCCGTAACACGGGGTGTTACAGTTTTGGTCTTGTCTAAGCTGAATGTCCCACTTACCTAATGTGAAGACGAACCTGAGTCAGACGCAACTGGACCTGATGCAGAAGAGTTATCCGGGTACATTGAAGCGTTCACTGCCCGTGTTGCAGCGTGTTCAGGACTTGATGTGACAACCCAATAATAATTTTCCTAAATTTTATTTTATAAATTTCAAAATAGCCATTTTCACTCTTCCATAATTTTATATCGAACACGGTGTTGGAATTAAATATTTTAAACCGGATATTTAGATAAATTCAACACTGAGAATATTCTATTTTGAAAATTCCTAAATTCTCCGGTACATTATGTACCAAGTTTTGACCCAAAAGTCAATTTGAGTGAAACCGGTGGGAATCCGAGAAACTCGAACCAAGTGTTTAACTAGAACACATTTTTTGGAAAAATCTATTTTTGACCCCAAACCATTTAAAATCACCTTTCTAGACTATGGTCCATGTTGCAAGGTGGACCACAAGCACTCTACTACACTTGTCTGATATGTTAGAAGCCAAGCACAAATTACCCTTTTGCCCTCCACCAATCATGGGCATTTCTCCTAGGGTTTTGGACCCTTTATAAACATCACCTTTGCATTGCCATTTCCTGATCTCTTCCCTTGTCTGTCCACTCTTGAGCTCTGTTGAAAGAATGAAGCAAACACAGTAAGTGTAACACCCCAGATTTTCCATACCGATTTAAAACTTAATCATGCAGATAATCTAACCATAACAAGCATACACATCGGAAGTCTAAGAATGAAATAGATGGAAAACGTAGAGTGTTATGCCACGTCCACACAACGGTGAACGCACAGGCGCAAACCACATCAACATAATCTGTCTATCCAAGAACAAGGTCAACAACAATAAGTCTAAAGTCTAACAAAGGCTCTCAGGACAAAACCATTACAAGGTTCGAGGGATCTATACTATCTGTCTCTAGACCACACTCGCCTCTACTCAGCACCTGAAAGAAACACATAAATATATGGGACGACGCCCCGGATCAGCGAATAATGCTGGTAACCCACAAATACATGTGAAATATCATATGTAGATAGTTTATATATACAAAATCATTTGTGAAACAGGATACAGTATATATATGTTTAAAATCAAGAGTAGAAGTCAATCACAAGACTCAATGCACTCACAACAAAGATAGGGGAACACATCCCAAGACACATCAAGACACGAGCAACAACAGAATAACTTAACAGATAAGGATAAGCATCCACACACTGGCACTTAATGTCATAAGATTAAGTACCAAGTTTCAAGTTCCAACCTTATGCCTACCCCGGCCTTATTACGATTCCAACCTTTACCTCCGAGTGCCACCCTTTACTTCCAAGTCCAACCTTTTGCCTCAGGGAATCGTCGTTCCCCCTCCAATAATCGCCAAACAAAACCGCCGAACGCATAGTACACGAGGTACATTGCAAAGTCACATCACAAAACTGCCAAACCGTGTGAGCTATACTCACGATAAAAAAACACCAAACTCATGCATGGCCACCACGAGGACCACTTCTGTACCTTGTTGATTAATGTCCCATACCATTAATCGTGTAATCCAGGTACAGCCAACACACAGAATCATCATAGGAATCAATCAACGGATCACAACGAAGATATGAAACCATACTCAATCAAGAAAGGATCATAATCCGACTCCAACGATGATCAACACAAGTTGTCATCCACAAGAGGAAAGAACAAACCACACATACTAGCATTTCAACATCAAACTAGCATGCTTATCAAACGGGCAAACCAAACATAGTTCCGAAGAACGTATAAGACTCATCATGGTTCAACGAAACACAAGGTTGAACACTTAGCACGATTCAAGACACCAAATCCTACATGGATTCCTACCATATAGTTCTAGACATATGAAACATCAAGAAGACACTCAAAAAGCCCAACAAAAGAACATCGGGAAGTCAAAACACCGATTATCGAGTCAAAAGAATCACGGGGAACCAATCCCCAAACATCACCACACACGTACCTGCGGGTGGAGCCATGGGTGGACCTCCACCCGTGGTTCCACCCACGGGAACCACTCCCACGAACCACCTGTACCCCGCGGGTGGGGCGGCGGGTGGTGCACTACCCGCCGTTCCGCCCGCGAGTACATCACCTGTACCAAAATAATCCCTTCGGGGATTTTCAACTCCAAGCTCAAATTCAAGTCCAAAACATGCCAAATCTCACCAAATACAACAAAATGACTTGAATCAAAGGAATAGCCAAACAATGGCACACATGAACCCTAATAACAAGCTCTAGATATGCATTTTCACAAGACAATGCATCAACACTCACATTTCATAGCAAAATCACATGTAGAATCCAATAAATCATCATATAGGTAAGCAAAATAGATTTTGTAAAGCATGGGTTACCTCTTGTAGACAAAAACCTTCACTTAACACTTCTCAAAGCTCCTAACAAGGTTCACCTTCCACACCCACTTCAAAAACACACCAAAAGATCATAAAGATTCTACCATTGGAAAAAGATACCTTAGAAAACACTAAAAACACAAAAGGAACATAGATCTTACCCTCCTAGATGATCAAGAGTAGGAAAGGTGGAATCTTGGAGACAAACTTTGAAGATCTTGGAAAGTCTAAACTTAGCTTGGAGAGAAAGCTAGCTAGGTTTTTAGAGAGAAGGGAGAGCTTTTTTCTTTGAAAGTGTTAGGATAGAAATGAGAGATGTCCCCAAGGTTAACTTGGCATACAATCATGAAGGAAATGTCTTCCATACCCTTACTAAGATGAAAGAGTGTAAGGGAACAAAGGAACCACTCACAAAGCTTTAGGTACAACACTTGACTTGGGTTGACTAGTCAATTACTAGTCCCCGACTATTGAATTTTCAGGAATTTAAACGATTAAATTACCAATTGGATTAGGATTAATTACTTATTTAATCACTAAATAGAATCCGGATTTACGGGGTGTCACAGTAAGTTTTAGCATTCATCTCCTCCATTCATTTTCCATCCTAAGGTTTCCTTTTCTTTTAGCTTTCAATCTCTGAGGTTTGTAAGGCTTGGCTTGTGTTGTTGTTTGAGGTGTCTAGGTGGTGAATGGAGTGGTGTTTGAGTAGAGTGGAGGCTGAGATCCACACAAGGAGGATGAACAAGAAGAGGTATAACCCATGGACTACCATCTAGTTTTATTTGACTCTGTGAAGTCTAGTTTGATAGTGTAAATGCTTAGAAATGCTAGATTATTGTTGTTGTTGAACTATTGATGAGTTATTGTTGATTTATAAGTGATTTATTGAGGTTTGGAGATGTGTTTTGTTGCTCTGAGTTGTGTTCAGGTGAAGAAGGAAACCTTTGGTGCACATTATCTGAGCACCAGGTTGTGTCATGGAACTAGCCAACGGTCCTAGGCAAGGACCGCCGGCTAGTCCCATGGAGAGCTGGCCCTTGGGCACGGTTCTCAGCTAGAACCATTGCCCAAGGCCGCCGCTTGGCGGAGCTAAGTGGCGGGGCTCCTCAAGCCCCGCTAGGCCAAAAAAATACTTGGGCAGGCCCTCTGTGGCTCAGCTACATGTCGATTGGACCGGGACTCGTGGGCCCTTGAGGCTCGGACACTCGGGTTCGTTACGACGCACTAGTATAAGTTCGTTTCGTTGAATTTGGAGTTGAAGTGCTTGATTTACAGTGGAATTTGTGTTGGGATTTCTTCTTTAAGTGTTCTGTAAATTGTTTACAGTGAAGAAAAATATAAGTGTTTGAGCTTAGCATTTTGAATGAGAAACATGATCAATATTTGATAATTTTGATTGAAAGACATGTCTAGGTACTTATTGTGATTTATTGAAATGCTTTGCCAAGAATGTGAGAATTTGATATGTCCAGTGCATGGATTCTTAGTTTACAGTAAATGGAATTTGCTAGAGTGTGAAGTATATTTTGGGTTTAAAGCGCATGATCAATACTTGCTAAGAAGATTTGTTAAGTATAAGTGTTAAGCAAGAAGTAGCACTTTGTTTCCTTAATTCACAGTAAAGGAGAAATTGAGAATTTTTTTTACAGTAAAAGAGCATGTTAACATTTCATGATTTAAAGTGCATCATTGGCCCTAGGTAAGCCTAAGTTTTCTTTCAAAAATGTCTATCTATTTTAGAAAATCATTATCTAGTTGCATTGAGAAGATTGCAGAATATTTGATTTCCAATTTATGAGAAAGAGAAGTTGCTAACAATTGTATGCATGAGCATGCATATGTAAAATTTATTGCATAAGAAAAGAAATTGCATGTGAAAGAAGTGGCATAAGATATATAAGTTAATCTATCTATTGTGAGGAAAATTGTATTTTGGAGGCCCGTTAGGACTATGTCCTTTCGAATGAAAAGAGAAAGAAAGAAAGTTTGAGAAAAGAAACGGACATTGCGAGCCGATAGATATTTAGAAGTAACGAGGTCGATATTCCCGAGTTACTAGGTTGGATACTACCCTCTCGGCCTGGAATCCTAGTTACGGGGTGTGCCCACTAAAAGTACGATACTTGATTCCACAGAGAAAGAAAGAAAGACTAAGAACCAAGAGAGTCGCTCTGTGGGCGAGTGGAGTATTAAGCCGGCTAGATTGCCGAGCCTGTATAGGTCCACCCACGAGTCGTGAAGGCACTACCTCCCCCACGAGTTAGAGGTTCCGTTGATACGGATGTGACGGATGCACGAGATTGCACTGTACACTAGGTGTTATACCCCAGATTTTTAAGATATTTAAAACTTATAAAATAAAGGTGAAATCTCATTAAATCCCAAAGCATAATACAAGAGTGCGGGGTGCTATGCCACACCTGAGCCAGAGAACTCAGGTGCACAGGCTAACTATCTAATATCCTTAGCAATGTAAATGCATAAACATGGCACGCAGGCCGGAAGGGAAACTATCTACTTCTACGCTCCAAGTTCTAGCGCGCTCCAGTGACTTATGCTTCTGTGCCTGAAAGCCAAATATATCTGTTCAGCGAGAGATGCTGGTAACCCACTCCAACGCGTTGAAATACAATACATAGAGAGATATATATAGATATACGAAAACCATTTTGAAGCATGAAGATATATCCTACGAGACTCTAGTTTTTAAAACCGGGAATGACTCGACAGATAAGGCTAGACACAAGCAACAGTTATAATCAAGCGTATACAATCCACAACAGGCAAGACAGATAAAGCTGATCACGAATAATAATCATAACCCATCATACACAATCCCTAGCATAAATCCCATAGTCAAATCCCCCAATATACTCATAAACACAACTCATCCATATCTCATCAAATAGCACACTTTGTTGGCGCCACAGGACCAATCGCATGCCCATACATGAGGGTCAGCGCATATAGCTCTGACACGGCCCCGCAGCACCCTGCCCCGTCTCACATTACGGAGGAGCCGATCGCAACCGGCTGATGGACCTTTGTCCTATATAATATTTATATACCTGACCGGTCTTTACCAGCCTGGTTAACAGTTGAGATGGTTCTCAGCCCATTCAACTGCCCGTATAGTGGACCTTTGTCCTATATAATATTTATATACCTGACCGGTCTCTACCAGCCTGGTTAACAACCGGTATGGTTCTTAGCCCATCCGACTACTCGTATAGTGGAACTTAGTCCTATATAATATTTATATACCTGACCGGTCTCTACCAGCCTGGTTAACAGCCGGTATGGTTCTCAGCCCATCCGACTGCCCGTATAGCCCGATTGATCTCAACCAACTCGGGGTTACACACACACATAACATATAGCAAGTACATGCAACCCACATTAACACATTGGGAAGGGGGAGAAAACGTATAACAAGACCTATGCGTGATCCATCACATACTAAGAATAGTCCTAAGGGGTTCATACTTCTTCCACCTAGGTCGACGGGATACCAATTCAACTAGCATGCAATATAATAGACTCATAAACCTACGAATGGTACCCGAAATATCAAACTAGACAAAGGCACGATTAACGGAGTCCGTTGGGACACCACGGGGAACGGGGGAACATCAAACGGGGAAGCCGGGATCCCAAGGTGGGATAATTTCCAGCGGGTAGCCGGTGGGTGGGGGGCCACCCGCCGGACTTTACTGTTCCGGGCAGCGGGTCGCCGGCGGGCAGCTGCCCGCCCGCTGGCCACCCGCTGCCGGGCGGTATTTCACGGCCGTGGGTAGGTGGCGGGTCCCCTACCCCCCACCTACCCCCCACTGACTCTTTTCACACACTTTACGCCCCGGAAACCGTTGTGGAATCCGAAACCATGCTTAGACACTTTACAATGCAATTAACGGCAACACGTAGACAATTAACGAATCAAATACAAGAAACGAATGGCACATAACCTATCATGCTTTTCTAAATATAATCAATACCCAAACATGCGATTTTCCCACCCGATAAACCAAGAATAAGATCATACGATACAACCTAGGGTTCTAATCACTTTTATATCAACAAGAATACGGTTCGTCTTCTAATTACAAGATTCGGTACAAATAACACATAAGCATTAAGAATGCCATACAATAATCAAGAACGACATATAATCATCAAGAACTCCACATAATCATCAAGAACACCATAATTATCAAGAACACCATAATTATCAAGAATCTCCCAATATCAAGATCACCCATGGAATTATCCCATCAATCATCAATAATAATATCACAAGTCACCAATACACAATAATACGGGGAAATCCTACGGGGGAAATCATAGCTATGAAAATAGGTTTTGTTGAGACATGGGTTACCTCTTAGCCTTAATTAATTCCTTGGCTATGAAGGGTCTTTCTTTAAGCTTTCTTGCTTTCTTGATTTCTTCTAGGGGGATTCTTGGAGCTCTTCGGGGAGGTGGGGCGTTATTCTTGTGGGGGTTTCTAGGTGCCTCTTAAGTCCCCTATTTATATATTTAGGTGTCCTAGTTAGGAACTAATATTATGGGCTTGCTAGTTCTATTTCTTTTGGGACTAAGGATTGGGTTTAGGGGTAAGGGCCCGTGGACTATGGTGGGCCTTCCTAATTAATTACTGTGATTTAATTCTTTCTTTTGGGTAATTGATTAAATGATTTAATTGATCTTAGGGGTCGTAACACGGGGTGTTACACTAGGACTTTGCTACGGCGGAGTACCTGCCTCGCTCAAGAAGAGAAAAGCGAGTCAATGTGACTCAAAAGAAAGTATGAAAGAAAGAAAGAAAGAAAGAAAGAAGAGAAAAGCGAGTCAATGTGACTCAACAGAAAGTAAGAAAGGAAGAAAGTGAAAGAAGATAAAAGCGAGCCAAGAAACTAAAGAGAAAGAAGAGAAAGCGAGTCAATGTGACGCAACTAGCGAGAGTGTGTATATATATATATATATATATATATATATATATATATATATATATATATATATATATATATATATATATATATATATAAAGCATCATGACTATCTTGTTGCATTATTTACATGTTTTTCATGTTGAACATTAAAGAATGATGAGATGTATAGCACTTTTTTATTGATTATGACTTAGCATGAGTTGCTTTTAGCACGTTTTGA